>NC_042616.1:144389769-144989769 GCF_901001135.1 Rhinatrema bivittatum
CTCAGCTACGCTAACTGCCTTAACCACATCCTCCAGCAATGAATTCCAGAGCTTAGTTGACCGTTGAATGGAAAAGAATTTTCTTTGATTTGTTTAAATGTGCTACTTGCTAACTTCATGGAATGTCCCCTAGTCCTTCTATTATCTGAAAGAGTAAATAACTGATTCATATTTACCTGTTCTAGTCCTCTCATGATTTTGTAGACCTCTATCATATCCTGCCTCAGCTGTTTCTTCTCCAAGCTGAACAGCACTAACCTCTTTAGCCTTTCCTCTTAGGGGAGCCATTCCATCCCCTTTATCATTTTGGTCGCCCTTCTCTGTACCTTCTCCGGTACAACTATATCTTTTTTGAGATGCGGTGACTAGAACTGCACACAGTACTCAAGGTGCGGTCTCACCATGGAGCAATACAGCGGCATTATGACGTTCTCCATTTTATTCACCATTCCCTTCCTAATAATTCATAACATTCTCTTTCCTTTTTTGACTACCACAGTACACTGAGCTGACAATTTCACTGTATTGTCCATTATGATGCATAGATTTTTTTTCTGGGTGTAACTTTTAATCTGAAAGCTAACATCATGTAACTATAGCATGGGTTATTTTTCTCTATATGCATCCCCTTGCACTTCTTTGCATTGAATTCCATCTTCCATTTGAACATAAGAACATAAGAAAATGCCATACTGGGTCAGACCAAGGGTCCATCAAGCCCAGCATCCTGTTTCCAATCTTCCAGTTTTGCAATTTATCACAATCCACTTGTGATTTAACTATTCTAAATAATTTTGTGTCATTGAAAATTTTATTACCTCACTTGTCCTTCCCTTTTCCAGATCATTTATAATATATTAAAAAGCACTGGTCCAAAATACAGATCTCTGAAGCATACCATTTTTACCTTTCTCCACTGAGAAAACTGACCATTTAATCCTACTCTCTGTTTCCTGTATTTTAATCAACTTGCAATCCACAAAAGTACATTGCCTCCTATCCCATGACTTTTTAATTTGCTTAGAAGCCTCTCATGGGGGATTTAGTCAAATGCCTTCTGAAAATCCAAAATCAATATATTAACCTGTCAGGGATGTGAGCCATTGTGCTGTGGCATGGTTGATGTAGCCTAGTAGGCTGATGGACACACCCTTTGACTGGACTGAACTGGACCTTCACCTCTACCGGCACTGTTCCCCACAGGTTGAACACTTGGGTTCCAGTGGCCAGCAGGACTTAGGTGAGTGTCCCTAGGGGCCTTCAGAGAGAGAAAGTCCAGAGCTAGACTGGGGTCAGGTCAGGCAGCAAAGTGCCAGATACCGGGTGTAGGCCAACGGGTCCGGGCAGGTGGCGAGCAACGCATAGTCAGAATCCATAGCAGAGGTCAGGCAAGCACCAGAAGGAGGCAGGTCAAGGCTGGTCAAGGCAAAGCAGGCTGGACGAGGCAGGGCAGGCTGGATGAGCCTGGATAAGGCAGGACAGTCTGGACAAGGAAGACAGGCTGGACGAGGCAGGACAGATTGGATGAGGCAAGGCAGGCTAGACGAGGCAGGACAGGCTGGATGAGGCAAAGCAGGCTCCGGGAAAGCAGCACACACTGCAAACTGCAGGGGACTTTTTGCTGAGGAATTGATTTGTTGCACGACTGGGGTTTAAATTCCCTGCTGTGTTACAATATCACTGAGGTCCAGGGTCTGGATTCCCTGTGTGGGGCCCAGATAAGATGCATAGGTGCACATGCATGCCTAAGGCAAGCAGAGTTCCAATGGCAGTGTCCTGGGGATGAATGCGGCTGGAACACGGGATCATCCCGTGGCCAGCCAAACACTATAGTACCCAGCTTCTAACCTCTCCCCAGGTCTCTTGACTTGGACCTATGGGGAAGGCGTTAAAGGAATTCTTCTATCATTTGAGGGACTTGGAGGCTAGATGCAGGTTTAAGAGAGGTTCTAAGAAGTCTTTGGTTTTGAAAGAGCGTGAAAAGGCATCAGCTCATTGATCCTTTTCTGCGGGGGGGGGGGGGGGGGACACGACACTGGGCGGTAGAGACAGGAATCATGTGGAGTTCTGGTATGAGAGATTTAAAGACAGAATGTCTTCTGTCTCCGGTGTGGATAACAAATGGACCCTGCCCTTAAGGGGTATCTTCCTTGGACATGGATCACATAGGCAGTTGCAAGAGCTGTGAAGTGGCAGGGTCTTCGGCTGTTGCTTGTGGCATATGCCGATAACAGTTGGATACTGGAGCGGTTGGCCCGACAGGTCAGGCAAGATTGTCCTTGCCTCTGTGACCAATAGCAGGATCTGAGAGGATCAGTGCTTCTGGCAGGAAGAGCCCCAATGGGCAATTTGCAATGTTTTATAGCAGGTTGGTGAAGCCTGAGGCAGAGCACTCCAAGAATGACAGGGTTAACCGCTCTGGATAACACATAGAAAACAATATTTTCCTGAAGGTGGTCAGTCTGCATGGTAAGAGGTAACTTGACCAAGATCAGACAGCGGGCAGAGGCTCGCTGTAAACTGAGGAAATGGTGAGGGGTGTGGCCAGCGTGGTCATGGGCAGGTTATACTGGCAGACCAATGACTCCTCAATAATGTTGCCACCTGCTCTGAATGGTGGTCTCCCTGAAGATAAGACAGATGGGAACCAATAGCTGTGGAGAAGAGGCAGAATGACCCAGGATTGTCTTCCCAACTAAACATGAGTTTGTAGGTTTTCCCGACTTCTCAGGACAGTAGCTAATGAAATGCCCCTGAGCTGTGCAGTAGAGACAGAGGTTATGCTGCCTTCACCTCTGTTTCTCTCCATCCGAGAGCAAAAACTAACCCAACTGAATGGGTTCTTTGGAGGCAAGTACCCTCACGGGATCTGATGCAGAGTCCAGGGAATGCTGGAGCTCAGAAGCCAAATGGAGAGGTTACCAGGATGTTTTCTTCTCCTGTGGCTGTTCCTGGAACCTTAAATCCACCCGGATGGCTGAGGTAATGAGTTGTTCTAGTGTGGATGGAAGATCTTGGCCTGTGAGCTCATCCTTTATTATCCTAGCTAGCTCTTGCCAGAATATGGCCATCTGACTGTCTTCTCTTCAGTGAAGCTCGGAGGCCAGTGTGCGAACTTCTATAGCATTCTCGCCCATGGTGTGAGTGCCTTGACAGATTTATAGTAATTCCACAACTGAGGACGAGGCACGACCAGACTCATCAAATATCAGGCAAAACTGATGCAAAGAATTGTCCAAATTCTCAAGAAGTGGGTTGTCTCATTTCCACAAAGGAGAAGCTCAGGCAAGGGCAGGATCAATAAGAAAAGCACGAAGGTCACCTTGACACAGTGAGATGGGAAACTAGCTGCCTGAAGTTCAAAATGCATCTTGCATGAATTGAATAACCCCCTGCATCCCTTGGGGTCACCTCTTTACCTGGGAGGTGACAGGAGATGTGGCAAGGATCCCGGGACATGCACAGGCATGGCAGTAGGAGGGGCCACAGGACTCGATAGTGGGACCTGCATGCATCCATGCAAATTGCAAGGCTGTTGAGAAGGCCAGTTACTTTATTAAGCATTTCCTTTACCTGCTGAGTTCACTGGACTAAACCTTGGAGGAGGCTGTTCAGGAATTTTACCTGGTCCTTTTGTGATTGTACCTGGCATGCCAGCCCGGTGATGGCCTGAGCTGGGGATGGGTCCACCAAGCTCATGGCCTCAGCAATTTGTCAGAGTTGTGAGACCTTGTGCTGTGATGTGATTGATGCAGCCTAGCAGGCAAGCCTACTAGGTCCATGCCTACAGCTGGTGGACATGCTCTTCAATGGAACTGAGCTAGACCTTCACCTCTACCAGCCCCTTTCCCTGGAAGTTGAGCCCTTGGGTTCCAGGGTCAGCAGGGCTTAGGTGAAGTTCCCTAGCGGTGGTCAGAAAGAAAATGGCAGAGCCAGACTGGTCAGAACAGGCAGCAAAGTGACAGATACCAGGTGCAGGCCAAGGGTCCGGGCAGATGGTGAGTAAGGCATAGTCAGGATCGTAGCAGACTTCAGTAGCAGAAGATCAGGCAGGCCCCATAGGAGACAGGAGAAAAGCTGGATGAAGCAAGGCAGGCTGACAAGGCAAGGCAGGCTCCAGGATATCAACACACACTGCAAGCTACAGGGGACTTGTTGCTGAGGCTTGATTCGCTATTCTTTTTTTTTTTCAATTTAAAGTTTTATTATAACCATAAAGAACAATAACTTTCCTTGTATATCCATACATTAATCAAAAAGTTGGCGACAGCAAACGTACAACATACAAAGTGTTTTGTTTATCAATCTAACAGTCCCATTTCCCACCTTCCCCTCCCTCCCCCCCTCCCTAGGTCGTTTGACATGGTTGCATAATTTTATACTATTGTATCTTCGTAGTTCAAGACATAATTGTAACAATAAGAACATGTGGATTATAATATACTGTGATATATATAGACATATGCCAGTGCCGACATCCTAACATGAATCCTAGATTTATGAACTGATCATTGTCCACTTAAAAAGAATAAAGCAAACTAAAAATAAACAATGTGCTTCTGGCTGTTTTTGTCTGCCTTCACACCTCGCTAATTCCCGATGATATCCGTTGCTCATACATCTTCCAGATTTTATGGAATTTTCCAGCGTGTCGTGTCTCGTGGCCGACAGTTTATTGAGGTAGTAAACGTAGGCCAACTTCCATAGAACTTCTGCCAGTCCAGGGCATTCTGTGTTTTTCCATGTTGTGGCCAGAAGTAACCGGGTGGCAATAATCACTTGAGTAGTATAAGTCTGTTGGTGTCTATCCAAGGACGGAGTTGGGAACGTGAGTAAGCAGCTTTTAATGTCTTTAGAGACTGTTGTCCATAGTGTGTCTGATACATAATGAAAAACAGAGTCCCACAATTTGGCAACGACAGGGCATGACCACCACATATGAAAAAGAGTCCCATCCCTCCCACATTGTCTCCAACATTTACTAGACACTTTGGGGTTCATCTTATTCAATTTATGAGGTGTTAAGTACCATCTATATAATAGTTTATAGCCATTCTCCATAAATGTAGCAGAAACTGAGCTTTTCTTAGTACCACTGAAACAAGTATCCCATTCTGTTTCTTCTAAAGGGGTTCCCAGATCACCTTCCCATGCTCGGATATGGTTAGGAATGTTTTTATCTTTCCTTACTATAAAATATATTTTGGAGATCAGTTTCTGAGGCTTACCAGACATGAAGCATATACCTTCAAATAATGATCTGTCCAATGTCAATTGAGTCTTAGAGGATGAAATGTAATGACTTAGTTGTGTGTGTGCAAATTTATCCATGTTAGGCAGCTGATATTTGTCCCAAAGAGTCTCAAAACTCATTATATACCCCTGCTCCTATAACTGTCCTAAATATCATATGCCTAGCCCCTCCCATCTTTGAAACCTTCCTGGGATAAGACCTGGTGGGAATTGTTTATTGTTGCCTTGATATAGTAGCTGGAATCTTATCAGGCAACTCTTCCATCTATCCCACAGCTTAAACGTAAATGTGGAATAAGGAGATTTAATTTTCTTAGTTACCCTGCTAATCCTGGGAAGCCATAGTTGCCCGGCTAAGTCCGTCCCACCGGCTAATGTTTGTTCAATGGCAACCCATTGTTTTACGGGCTCCCTCCTGTGCCATTCAACAATGGCTCTCAATTGCGCGCTATAAAATATTTCCCCTCTTGATCTTTGGGCTGACAAAGTATTTGTCTGGCTATTCGTGGGGGGGGCTTCTTTTCCATATGAAGCCAAATATACACCTCTGCAAGAGTTTCAGTAAGCTGTTGGGGACTTCTATGGGGAGCATCTGGAATAAATAAAGCAGCCTAGGAAGTATATTCATTTTAATTGTAGCTATTCTCCCCATCCAAGTTAACCTAAAGTTGTGCCAAATTTCCAAGTCATGCATGATTTTCTTCGTCAATGCTTTATAATTTAGGGATAACAAGTCAGAACTATCAGCACTCAGATTAACACCTAGATAGTGGATAGTTTTCCACGCCCACTTAAATGGGTATTTCTCTTGTAGTTGCATTTGAGTGCCGACCAGTAACCAAATTGGTAATATTTCTGTCTTATCATAATTGATTTTAAAACCTGATACACGGCTATATGTTTCTATCTCCTCCATGAGTTTGGGCAGAGATACTGCGGGAGAGCTTATGGCAAATAGTATATCGTCTGCGAACATAGATATTTTGTAATGGGACTCTCCTGTTTTCACCTCCTGAATGCCCAGGTTGCTACATATTTTGGTCGCGAAGGGCTCCATTGCAAGTGCAAACAAAAGTGGGGAGAGCGGACAACCCTGTCTAGTTCCTTGCCCTACTGCAAATGTGGGGGAATAACCTCAATTTACTTTTATGGCTGCCTCTGGTGCGGTATATAGTTTCTGTACCCAACGTATGAAATTAGAACCGAGTTGAAATTTCCCTAATGTTTGGAATAAAAAGTCCCAATGTACTCGGTCAAATGCTTTTTCGGTGTCCACAGGCATTAAGATGGAAGGTATTTTTTTCTCCTTCGATTGCCAGGTTAAATTGAGCACCCTACGGACATTGTCTGCTGCCATGCGCCCGGGAAAATATCTTGACTGGTCTGCGTGGACCAGATCAGGTAACAAGTGCCCCAACCTGTTAGCTAACATTTTAGCTAGCAATTTTATGTCTATCTTTAGTAGGGGCGGTAAGAGCCGCATTGCATTATATCTTTACTGTAATTCCTGCTGTATTGGTGTTTGGCGCTAAATTAAAGTTCCTAACAATGAATTAAATATGGTAGTTAGCAAGGGGGATAGTAACTCAGAGAAGAGTTTAAAGAATTTTCCCGTAAACCCATCCAAGCCCAGTGCTTTCCCAATTTTGAATTCTTTAATTGCCTGTTCTGTTTCATCCATTGATATTTTCCTATTAAAAAATGCCTTCTGGTGCTCGTCGGGTTGGGGTAATGGGATTGAAGATATATACTCTGAAACTGCATTTGGGTTTATAGTGGAGTCTTTTGTATATAATTCCTGGTAGAGGCGCATGAACCTATCCCTAATTTGATTACTGCTAGTAGTAAACGAGCTGCCTCGTCCTTAAGTTTTAAAATTTGTGCTTGTGTCCTTTGCTTTCTTAATGCATGCGCTAACAGGCTTCCGGCCTTATTGCAGCCCTCAAAATGGCTTTGCTTTATTAAATCTAATTGATAAGCTGTTTCAGCTCTTTTCAATTGTTGTAATTCCTGGTGAGTTTCATATAATTTTCCCAAATCGTTAATATTTTTAGATCTTTTATGGATTGCTTCTAAATTTTTTATTTTTCTTCTCAAGTGCAGTTCTAGTTTGATTTTTCTCTTTATTTTTATAAGATACTAGAGATATAAGATGGCCTCTCACTACTATTTTAAGGCCTTCCCATAATGACATCGGTGAAACTTCCCCATTATCATTTATCTGTACATAATCCTGTATTATACCCCGGATTTTCTGAACTATCGATTTGTCCTCTAATAAAGAATAATTTCCGCGCCAATAGCATCTCCCCATATCATCTTGTAATATATATATATGTTGCACATCCGACCAGGATATGATATCTATGGAAGCTGAGGCAACTCTAGTAACCAGTAATTTGTCCACCAAGAACATATCGATCCTGGAATAAGAATTATGTACAGATGAATAATAAGTGTAGTCACGTGCATTGGTATTAAAGTAACGCCATATATCCACCACCCCCAGGTGTTCTATCATCTGTTTCAATCCCTTACATTGAAATGAAGATACCGAGCTTCTACCTGTCGATGTATCCATATGGGGATTCAGTACCATGTTAAAGTCCCCTCCTATTATGTAGAAGTCACCTTGTATTGTTTCTAATTTAGAATGGAGTTTCTGATAGAAAACAGATTGATTGTGGGTGGGGCTATATATATTTACTAAAATGAACTTCCCTTGAGAGTTATTCATTTGCAAAATTAGATATTTCCCTTCTATATCTTGGTGTAACAGTTGGAAATCAGCACAGATGGTATTGGCTATCAGAATTCCTACCCTCCCCCATATCTATATGCAGTGGTACTAGGTATCAAAAATACCTTAGAGAAATAACAGTTACCCCACAGCAAACCCCCATCCCTTTGCCGCAAATGTGTCACTTGAAAGAAAATAATATAAGCTTTTAAACGTTGTGCTTCCTTGTATAGCATGTTATGTTTAAAAGGGGAATTCAGGCCCTTGACATTAATAGATACTAGTCTGAGAGTAGCCATGATGGTAAGTCTCGGTGTCTAAGAAACCACGGTATTCTAATATAGTGATTGGCTCTCGATTGCATCCTTTGTCTACTAAGAGCCTGCCCCTTGTTCCCATTAGTATCTCTCTTTTCCCTCATTTTGTAACTTGTACAAATGAGTACTCCAACAATACCCATCAGCCAAATGCCAAATGACCTAGTATCCCCGTATAACCTTCCCCCCCCCACCCTTCCCTTCCCCCCTTGGATGGAGAGGCTGAACAATCAGTAGCCTAAGGCTTATGGTGGAAATGACATCCGCCGTGTTCCCCCCCACCCCCGGCCATCTCATTTAACAGTATCATCAGTGTTTTACAACACTTTATGCATAATTCCTCTTTCCCAACATTTCTCCATACTATAAGTATGAAAGGGAGAAGTGCACCCCATAAAAATTTGACCAATGAGGGCACAAATTACAATAGTAACCCTGCCAAAGAATACCCTCATCATTAGGGCAGCCATGATGAGCACCTTGACCACATGGCCGCATTAAACTAAAATGTAAGAACAAGTTTAGGCATGTTTTTAGTGAACTACTATGAGCCCTCAATGAGTGTGTGCTCCTACTGGAGGGCACATGGCGTAGTGCTCAGATTCGGGAATACAGAGAAAATTAAACATAAAAAGTTCACATTTCAGAGATCCTTGAAGATGATGATCCCCCAGAGTGTCTCCGCAATGTGAACCTTTCAACATCTCCTGTTCTTGGGGTATTCGATCCATATTGTCCGATGATGTTTTGATCAAGATCCCTGCTTGTTTGAGAAGTTGTGCAGCTTCTGAGTAAGTTTTAACTCTTGATGTGACCCCTCCCATTGTAAAGGCCAAGCCAAAAGGGAATAACCATTTGTATTTTAAGTTCTCTCTGTACAATACTTCCGTGATTCCTTGCAGACTCTTTCTCTTTTGGAAAGTCATTGGTGAGAGATCTATGAAAATTGTTATTCTGTGTCCTTGCCAAACCAGTTGTTTTTCTCTTCTTGCCACCATATAGATCTCCTCCTTCAGCTGGAAGTTCCTAAAACAGGCAATTATGTCTCACGGCAGATTATTTCTTTTTGCGCCGAGTGACCTATAGGCTTTTTCAAGGAGAATTTCTTCCATGTCGCTTTCTTCTCTTGCTACTTGCTTTGAGCAGGATTGCTTTGCAGATGCTTTGTACCACGAGTTTAGCGTCTTTATGCTCCTCCTGCTCTGGTATCCCACAAAAACGTAAGTTGCAGCATCTAGACCTGTTTTCTAAATCTTCCAGTTTCTCTTGCATCACATCTTGCGTTATTTCTAAAGCAAGCATTTTTATTGAGCTTGTTGTTCGCAATCATCTGTTCTTCTATTTGGTTTTCCATATCCTCTACATGCTGGCCAATAGCCCCTATATCTTGTTTAAGTTCTGCTACCAGCTGAGTTAGTTCGGTCTTAATCACTCCAATGTTCTGATTCAAGTCCTCAAACCCTTTAATAAAATCTGCTTTAGATATTGCTTCGTAAACGGTCGAAGGAGATTCCTCCATTGCTCATTGTTCTCCTTGGGCCTCCAAAACCTGCTCAGCCGCCATTTTGTCTTGATGTTCATTGGTATCGGCTGCAGCCGCTGCAGCGTATGAAAACTGTCGCAGATCGACCGGTTGCTTTTGGAGGTCATATGAACATTGTTGGCTATAATTTATGCCCAAATCAATCACTTTTAACGTGGACTTGCATCCCAAAATAGCATATAATGCGGCGGGAAGGAGGGAGCTCTATCTTTATGCTTCTATTCGCTTCGGTGACATCACTTCCTCCCTTGATTCGCTGTTCTGCTGGGTCATCACTGAGTACCGGGTTCTGGGTTTCTCGCCATGGGACCTAGATAGGGGCAGGGCATAGTCTGGGTGGGGCTTGGGCATTCTGGGGCATGACCAGGAGATGTGCATGTAGTTTCCTACATGGCTGGGCATCCCTAGCGCCTCCTTTTGGACCGGAGGGACGGCTGTCAGCGGGTTTGACAGCCGACGCTCAATTTTGCCGGCGTCGGTTCTCGAGCCCACCAACAGCCACGGGCTCGGAAACCGGACGCCGGCAAAATTGAGCATCCGGTTTTCGACTGGACAGCCGCGGGCTGACTTCAAATTTTTTATTTTTATTTTTTTTACTTTTGGAAACTTTCGGGACCTCTGACTTAATATCGCTTTTCTGTGCACTTTCCTGGTGCCCGAAGAAATTAGCACCTATCTTTGGGTAGGCGCTAATTTCTGAAAGCAAAATGTGCGGCTTGGCTGCACATTTTGCTTTCTGAATCGCGCGGGAATACCTAATAGGGCCATCACATCATTCATTTTCATGTTGCGGGCGCTATTAGGTCGGGGGGGGGGATGGACGCGCATTTTCGGCCCCTTACTGAATAAGGGGTAACGCTAGGATGTCGAAAACGCGCGTACAATAGAGGGTTAACAGTGCGCTCCGTCGGAGCGCACTGTACTGTATCGGTCCGTAAGGCAGGGGTGCACAGTACAGTGGGGAAAGGTTGAAGTAGGTTAAGAATAATAGTAAACTGGCACTGGTTTAACATGCAATAAGATCAAGAAATAGGACAGCAATGCAGTAGAGCTAGCGTGGCAAGCTGTGAGGTATAATTGGGGGGGGGGGGAGTCAGGATGATTTCAGCTATGGGCTACACACGTCTGCAAACAGCCATTTATTTTATTTATTTATTTAGGGTTTTTATATACCGACATTCTCGATATACATATCAAATCAAGTCGGTTTCCATATAACAAAACTGTCGCCGGTAAGGCGTTACATTAAACAATAGACAAAGTATTGAACAGAGAACGTGCAGCGTAACATTAAACAATCAACAAATTATTGAACAAAAGAACGTAGATCAATAAATATTAAATATTAAACGTAAAAAAGATATATAAAATAAAATAACTATGGGAAGAGCATGAGCTAGAAAGCTGATGCTTCAAGAGATGGTTTTTCATAGCAGGTGGGTGGACTGTCCAGATAAGGTCCTGAAGGTCCTAAGGGTATAAAGTCGGTAGTGGACTTTATATTGTGCTATTTTGCTCTTTGACCTGTGTCGAATTGTTTCTGCGATTCCGAATAGGCTTGTCGGAAGAGCCACGTTTTGAGGTTTTTCTTGAAGGTAAGATGGCAAGTTTCAAGACGAAGATCTGGCGGTAATGAGTTCCATAGGGAGGGCCCAGCAGTGGAGAGTGCTCGTTTTGCTAGCGAAGTTTTAATCGGGGGAGCATATAAAGAACCTTTATAATTATATCTGATAGGTCTTTTTGATGTGTGAAGGCGGAGTTGCGAGGTAAGATTTAGGTGAGCGCTTCCCATAATATCCTTGTGGATCATTGATAATGTCTTGAAGGTGATTCTAGCTTTTATGGGAAGCCAGTGGAGGTAGAGCAGAATTGGAGTGATGTGGGCTCTTTTGTTGGTGTTGGTGAGTAGCCTCGCTGCAGCGTTTTGTACCATCTGTAAGGGTTTTATGGACGAAAACGGAAGACCTAGCAGAAGAGAATTGCAGTAGTCTAACTTGGACAGAATTATGGACTGGACTACTAAGCGGAAGTCGCTGAAGTGAAGGAGTGGTTTCAGATTTTTTAGCACTTGGAGTTTGAAGTAACATTCTTTGGTTGTGTTGTGAATGAAAGATTTAAGGTTGAATTGATCGTCGATGCGCACCCCTAAGTCTCTGACTGAAGGTGAGTGGTTAAAGGGTGGTATTGTGGATTGTGTTGAGCTTTGGATGTTGAAGAGTGTGTGGTTTTCGTCAGGAGAGATGATGAGGATTTCTGTTTTATTTTTGTTGAGTATAAGGTTGAGGCTGGATAGCAGGGAATTGATGGATAGTAAGCAGTTGTTCCAATGAGCCCAGGTTTTTTGGAGTGATTCTGTGATGGGAAGAATATCTGAATGTCATCAGCGAAAATATAGTGCTTTAGCTTGAGACTGGAGAGTAGGTGGCAGAGTGGAAGCAGGTAAATGTTAAAAAGGGTAGGGGAGAGCGATGAACCTTGAGGTACTCCTCTGCTTGATTTGATAGGAGGTGATTCTATGTTATTTATCTTGACTTTGTAGGATCTATTTTCTAGGAATGATTGAAACCAACTATGAGCTTCTCCTTGGATTCCTATATCTGATAGCCGCTCGAGGAGGATGTCATGATTTACCGTGTCGAATGCGGCGGATAAGTCGAGAAGAGCGAGGAGGTACGATTGTTTTTTTTCTAGGTTCAGGAGGATGGTGTCAGATAGTGATGTTAGTAGAGCTTCTGTGTTTTGTGATTTCCTGAATCCAAACTGAAAGGGGGAGAGTATATTGTTCTCCTCCAGGTAATCGGCCAGTTGCTTATTGACGAATCTCTCCATTACTCTTGAGATTAGGGGTAGGTTGGCTATTGGGCGGAAGTTGGCAGGGTCTGTTGTAGGCAAGTTGGGTTTTTTTAGTAATGGTTTCAGAATGGCTATTTTCAGTTGTTCTGGGACCTTTCCTTGAGTTAAAGAGCAATTTATGATGTTTGCTAATGCTTTGGAGATGGTGTTGGGAATAGATAGTAAGAGCTTGGAGGGAATGGTGTCCAGTGGGTGAGAGGATGGTTTAAGTTTATTGAGGATGATTTCAATTTCCAGGGATGATGGGGTCTCGAATGATGATAAGCTGCATTTTTTGATGTGTGTCGGAGTGCTGGGAGGTGTTGCTGTCAGAAGTTGAGTGGAGATTGAGATAGAGGTGCTCTGGGGTGTAGTTGCTGTCGGCTGTTGGGGTGTTGTTGCTGTCAGCTGTTGGGTGGAGATTGGCTTGAGGAGGTTGGTGATCTTGTTATCGAAGTAAATTGCTAGTTCCAATGCTTTGTCGGCTGCTTGTTCGTCTGGGATGATAGGTGGAGAGGGTTTTGTAAGGGATGATACAAATGAGAATAAGGCTTTGGCGTCGAATGCGAAGTTATGGATTTTTTTTGCATAAAAGTCTTTTTTAGCCTTGAGGATAGCTAATCTGTATGTGTTGAGGTGGGATTTATAGTTTAGCATCGTGGTTGTGGATGGAGATTTGCGCCAGTTGTTTTCCTTTTTCCTAAGTTCTTGTTTCAGAGTTTTTAGAGTCGGAGTGTACCAAGGGTGTCTATTGGCTTGCGGTGGTTTCAGAGATTTGGTGATGGATGGGCAGGATAGATCTGCGACCTCGTTTGTTATCGTAATCCAGGAGTTGATCGCTGATGCTGTGTCTGTGAGGTCCAGTCGGTCGAGTTCTTTGGTGAGCACTTTATTAAGATTGTCAATGGAGCAAGGTTTCCTGTATTGAATGGTGGTTGCTGGGTGGCTAAGACGAGGTTGGTCTTTGATTTGAAGTTCGGCTGAGATGAAGTAATGGTCTGACCATGGGACCGGGACACAAGTAGGGTTGGTGGTCGAAGTTATGCCATTGTTGAGAAAGATCAGGTCTAGCGTGTGACCCGCTTTGTGTGTGGGATCTTTGATAATCTGGGTGAAGCCAAGGTGATTTAGTGCTGTGAGAAGGATGTCACAGTTGTGGGTTAAACGAGAGCTGTTAACATGTAGGTTAAAGTCACCCATCAGTATAGCTGGTCTTTAGTTAAAGCCATGTCTTTAGTTACTCCCTAAAGGTGAGAAGGTCAGGGGCGACTCTGATGTCTAGTGGCAGGGAGTTCCAAAAGGTGGGGCTGATCCTAGAAAGGTTCTCTTTCTCATGCTGGAGAGTCGTATTTTCTTGAGGGCTGATACTACAAAATGAGAATTTAGGAATATGCATAGCGGGTGGGAGAGGGTGTACAGGATGAGTCAGTGTTCTAGGTACGGTGGTGCCTTGAAAGCCAAGACCAGGGTTTTGAAGAAGTTGCGATAAGAGATTGGGAACCAGTGTCAAGTTTTCAGGAATGAGGTGAGTCTGTGCTGCTGTGTTTGAATGAGCTATAGGCAGGAAATTAGTTTTTTTAGGGAGACCAATATAAAGGAAATTGCAATAGTCCATGTGGGAGATTACACAGACCTCAACAACAGTAGTGAAGGTAGGAAAGCTGGCAAGGTATATATATATATATATATATATATATATATATATGCATCTCCCGCTGGCTGATAAGGGCAGGTAGGAGGATAAGGAGAGTGGTACTGCCTCCTGGTCTTCCTCCTTTGTCACCCAGACCCAATTCACAATATGCACTGCACAGCATTATGGTGTCCTGCACAGGTCAAAGAATGAATTTCTCCCAGCAGCAGAGGAGAATAATATAGATTAGAGTGCAGTCAGTCTCCTCCTGCCAGTACTGATGAAGTCAGGGGCATCAGAGAGGAGGGATATGGAGGGGAATCAGTCAGGACAAAAGTGAGAGGAGATTGGCTAACAGAAGGTGAAAAGGGAGAGCACTTGACATCATGTACTTGGATTACAGTAAGGCCTTAGACACAGTTCCGCACAGGAGACATAACTAAATCAAGCACCCTTGGTTTGGAACCTAGCGTGACTGACCTGGTTAGAAACTGGCTGACTGGGAGGCGACAAAGGGTACTGGTAAATGGAGTTTTACTCAGAGGAGGGGGGGGGGCACATTACTAGTGGTGTACCTCAGGGATCAGTCCTGGGACCAGTTCTTTTCAACATTTTTGTGAGCAACATAGCGGAAGGATTGTCAGGAAAGGTTTGTCTTTTTGCCAAAGATACAAAAATCTGCAACAGGGTACTTAGCTAAGAAGGTGTGGAAAACATGAGGAGGGATCTAGAGAAGCTCGAAAAATGGTCTAGAGACTGGCAGCTAAGATTTAGTGCTAAAAAATGCAGAGTATTGAATTTAGGATGCAAAAACCCAAGGAAGAGGTACAGTATTGGAGGTGAAATTCTTCTAAGCACAAAAGAAGTAGGATCTAGGAATGATTGTATCTGATTATAAGATAGCCAAACAGGAGGGCAAAGCCACGGGAAAAGAAAGATGTTCGGCTGCATAGGGAGAAATGGTCAGCAGAAAAAGGGAGGTGATATTGCCCCTGCATAGGTTTCTTGTGAGATCTCATTTGGAATACTGTGTATAATTCTGGAGACCGCACTCTCAAAAGGATATAAACAGGATGGGGTCAGTCCAGAGGGTGGCTCCTGAAATGGAAAGTGGTCTTTGTTTTAAAGCATATGGGGACAGACTTAAAGATCTAAACATGTACACCCTGGAGGAAAGGCGAGATAGGAGAGATATGATAGAGACATTTAAAATTCTCAACGGTTTCTATGCACAGGAGGTGAGCCTCTTTCAACAGAAAGGAGACTATAGAATGAGGAGTCATGGGATGAGGGAGAAAGGGCATAGATTCAAGAGTAAGCTTAGGAAACATTTCTTTAGAGAAAGAGAAGTGGATGCATGGAACGGCCTCCCAGCGGAGGTGGTGGAAACGAAAACAGTATCTGAATTCAAGAAAGCAGAGAATAAATACACAGGATCTCCGAGGGAGTAATGGGAATTGTAAAGGCTACATAAATTGGATGGATGGGCAGGCTAGAAGGGCCATGTGGTCTTTTTCTGCCAACATGTTTCTATGGATCTACTTGTGGGGATGTAAGTGTAAAGGAGGATTGGTACCTGGGATGTGTGTGTGTCAGAGAGGACACTTGTGTTAGGAGGATGAGAAAGATGATACCGGGAATGGTGGAAGAAGGGTAGAACAAAAGAGAGGGTATCTGAAATTGGAAGACAAATGGAGTGAGGAGAAGGAGAGAGAGAATGGGGATGACAGGGGGAGCAGGCCCCTCCACATCTCCCCCAGCTCCTGAAACCTCTTCCACTATACCTATCCCAATCTCAGTATTTTTCTCCTTAGCCCCGATCCCCAAAATTTCTCTTTCTCCCCATCACACAATTCCAGAAAGTCCCTCCCTCCCTTTCCTTGCTCTTCTCCCCAACCAGATCCCCTTCCCTATACCCGATCCTCTTTCCTTCTCCTCCCATTATCTCCCCTCCTTCCAGACCCCCATTCCTGATCCTTCCTTTTTCTTCTCCCCAAAGATCTTCTTTTCCTTTCCTTCCCCCGTCCCTGAGATCCTCTTCCTCCCCAGCCATAAAAATCCAAAATGAACAAAATAAATTATAAAGACTCACAATCAGGATTGGAAAAATAATTTATTTTCATTATGCAAAATGGGCCGGATTTTTAAACCTACGCACGCGGGGTACATTTGTGCGTGCTACCCGGTGCGCACAAATGCATGCCCGATTTTATAACATGCGTGAGCAGCCATGCGCATGTTATAAAATCCGGGGTCAGCACACGCAAGGGGGTGCACACTTGTGCACCTTGTGCGCGCCGAGCCCTAGGGGAGCCCCGATGGCTTTCCCCATTCCCTCTGCCTCCTCACCTTCCCCTCCCTTCCCCTACCTAACCCGCCCCCCCCCCCCAGCCCTACCTAAACCCCCCTAACCTTTATTTCATAAGTTGCGTCTGCCTCTGGGCAGGCGTAGGTTGCGTGCACTGGCCAAGTGCTGGCGCACGATCCCCCGGCACAGCCACTGTGCCGGAGTGCCCCGCCCCTTTCACAAAGCCCCAGGACATACGCGCGTCCCAGGGCTTTGCACGCGTCACCGGGCCTATGCAAAATAGGATCGGCACGCGCAGGAGTGGTTATGAGCGTAAATCCTGAGGATTTACACGCGTAACACTTTTAAAATCCGCCTCAATATGTTTATAATATTTAGGGGCCAATGCAATACTCCCCTAGGGCTTGGCGTGAAGATTATTGCATTGGCCCCTTTAATTTGCAAAATTATGACCATTTACACAAATATGCTGTAGAATTGCTGCCGAATTTCAGAATCTTTGCTGTAGAATTTTCTCTTTCCACAGAGTCTTCCCCTCAGTCACCACTGGGAACTGAGGTCATAATTAAACATGACAATGATAGTAACAGAAAAGAAAAAAGTTACCGGTTCAGCTCATAGAATTTAATAATTAGGACATCAGGTAGAGTAATGAGAAGCTGCAATTTATTTTTGCAGGTTTGCAAGGTATACTGTACAGAGAGAATTCTATACAATCCCTGTTCTTAGTCTGTAAAGATATTTTGTTAACCCAAAGGAGCTTGCATTTGATAGATTTTTATATTCCACTTCTTGGCACTTTAAAGCAGATTACATTCAGGTACTGTAGGTTTTCCCTATCTCCACAGGGCTTACAATCTAAGGGGGTTATTTTCCAAGCCACGTTATGGGCTTTTTGCATGCGAAAAGCACCATAACGCATGGTGCAATGCTAATTTAGAAAAGGGGAGGAGTTGGGGTGGGATTTCTGGCCAAATGGGCTGGCTTTGCAATTCCATATTGCCCAGTTTTAAGATGGGAAATAACTTGTGTGACATGGCTTTATTGCACTTTGCAATGTTTTCACACATAGTGTTTTAAGGAGAGAGAGAGAGAGAGAGAGAGAGAGAGAGAGAGAGAGAGAGAGAGAGAGAGAGAGAGAGAGAGAGAGAGAGAGAGAGAGAGAGAGAGACTCTCATAGTAGTTAGGAATTTATACCTCTATAGGAGGCCCACCTAGTAACTCGAGGTGAGTATTAGGTACGTAGTAGTGTAGGGATTAGGGGCCACTTTGACCTTCAGAGTCAGAAGTACTAACAGAACAGTAGACTCTTGTGAAGATTTGAGGTCCTTCAGAATGAGGAAACTCACACAAAGATGAGATTTGTACAGTGTTCTCTTAACCTAGCTATCAAGAATGTACTGTTTTGTTCATACATCTCACTCTGAAGGTCAAAGTGGCCCCTAGCCCCTAGACTACTACCTAAACCTTACCACGAGTTACTAGGTGGGCCTTCTATAGAGGTATAAATACCTAACTACTATGAGGGCCTTATAGCATCTCTTTCTCTCTCTCTCTCTCCCAGTGGTTGTAGGTAGGAATTACAACAATTGTGGCACTCTGCAGTAATACCTATGCAAAGTGCTAAGATAGCACACTTTGCAATAAATGAGATATTACCCTAAAAACATGCCCTCCTTCCTTTCGCATGCAATTTGATATCCTGGCCTAAGTTTGTACCAGAGGGTAATGTGTCTTGTTTCCTGGTTCATAGCCTGCTGCTCTAACCACTAGGCTACTCTTCCACTTGTAGGTAGGTCTTTGGGAGCAGACTTGACATATTCGTTCATTGCAACTGTTAGTATCCCCTGCTTCTGTGACTGCTGAGATTCAGTCTATCAAATTCCTGAGTGCAGATTTTGTATCTAAAGGTTATAAGAATGTTCTTTTTTTCAGTGCCAGTCACTGAATTTATTAGAAGAGCAAATTGTTCTTCTTTGAAGTCAGAATTAAAGGTCATATTTATAATTAAGATATATTCTTCTCAGGTTTTCCTAGACTTCAAAGTATACTTTGCCTATTCATGTAGAACATAAAGCATAGAAGATGTCAGCAGATAAGTAGTACTTGGTCTACCCAGTCAACCTAGTTGTGTCTTCCCTACTGTGCTGTCACAGTAGGGCAGACAGGTCAAAGGTCTCCCTCCAACTATGGTTGGTAGAATTAGGATTCAATGAGAGTAATTTTTTAAATAATTCCACAGGTAAACAGTGCTTTACCCACAGAAATGGACCTTTTGAAAATTGTTCCCCTGTGTACAGGTAAAAGTGGGAGGGTTGTGCCAATAGTGTTCTTGCGGAGGGGTTTGGAAGTACATGCATGCTTTAGAATTTTCAAAAGTATGTATGGACTTTTTCTCATAAAACTGCTCACATGAAATATCAGGTGTAAATGTGTGTGTGTAATTTTCCTTAGGAAACTTTCAAAGTGAAAACACAAGCATATTTTTCCTTTACAAATCAGTGCAAAGCCTATGGCAAAAAGTACCTGTGAATTTTGCAGATAAGCAGCCAGTCAATTTAAAAACTTGAGATTTTAAAAGATACCAAATTATTTAAAACCCCTTAAACTGAGAGACCTAACTATCCAATCATCAGCTTTAAAACTTTAGCAACGTAATAAAATTAAGATGCAGCAGAAGTCCAGCAGCGAATTGGGGCTATTCTGTCTTTGCACCACGTGCCACATGTATGATTATTTACTTTTTGAAAGGTTTTGTATGTGTGCACCCGGTGCAAAGAGCTCCTGGCTCTCAGAGAATGAGTCCAACCTCTGGAGGTCAGAGTGGCAGATCTAAAGGAATTTAGAAAGACAGAGGTATATAAAGGAGACCTTCAGGAATATAGTAGCCAAGTCCCAACTCCAGTCAAGAGCCTTTGCGCTTCTTTGGAGGAGCACAATGTTCTGGATTTCAGTTTCCTGCCTAAGAGCCTAAATGTATCCTCCAGAACTTGCCTTCTGCATCTTCCTGTGTCATTCGTACCATAACAGTCAGCTCCCTCCCAGCACTCACTGAAATCTTATCTAGGTAGCATGTGAGATCCGCTATCTTCGCACCAGGCAGACAACTTACCAAGCGATCCTCTTGCCCACCATCCTCAAAGCTATCTACATTTCTAATGATGAATCACCACTATAACGTCCATCCTAGCCCTTCCCTTCCGGGCACACGGCCCTGGAGACATATCCTCAGTTGATGAGGATTAGGCATCACCTGGAGGGCAGGTCCTAGCTATAGGAACACTCCTGCCACACCAAGGTGAGGGGATCCTGCCAGATGACCTGGGAAAATAAATCAGGCATGATCCTGACAGCTTATAATGCAAAGCATAGCAGAGATCCCAGAAGAAGGATGAGTGCTGATGCTAAAAAGCAGACAAGGACCACAAGCCCCAAAAAGCCAAGGGTGGGTGGTTTGAGGACTAAACTTCACACGAAATGGAAAATTAAGTCGAGAGAGTGCCCATGCTTGTGTGAAACAACCTTGGTTAGTTGAGTGAGGCCAAGGTCATCCTTGTTGTGATAGAAGCTGGTGACTTGTCCTTTGAGGGGAGCCTCTACATGTTAATTGAAATCCCTAGAGTCAAGAGATTGCGGGTAGTAAATAGCAATGTAAAGGTAATGGTGAAGTCAATTGAAAAATCCAACAAAATAACAAACTTCATTACTATGTACTTTAAACACCTCATATATATGATTACTCCCGGATAATTTTAGGGCCCTCGTTACCTTGGAACTTCCTTACTAGGCAGTCAGATTTGCCTAGTTGCTTAGTAATAACTAGCTCAAGGGCCAGTGCGTGCTTGAAAGATAGCTACTCTTCCTCCATGGCCCATGGGTTGCGGGATGAGATGAATTGGCAACCAGGTGGGCAGAGTTGAATGGGACTAATAGTGTCACTTCTCTCATCCAAATCTCTGTAAGGCATAGCATGCGGAGCTTGAATTCTTCAGTTAGGTCAAGGAGTGATGGATTTACTATTTGTGAAGCCTGAATTGAAAAGGCCAAGTTGTGGGGTAGAGGGCATAGAGGGCAATTTGAGTAGAATGGCTGAAGCTTTTGGGTTGTAGCGGGATATGACAGAGATGTCTTGCATGGGCTTGTTAGCAGGCCGATACAGTACAGTGCATTCCAGCGGAGCGCACTGTTAATCCGTGTTTGGACGCGCATTTACGACGTGCTAGCTTTACCCCTTATTCAGTAAGGGGTAATAGCGCGTCGAAAACGCACGTCCAGCCCCCCCGAAACTAATAGCGCCCGCAACATGCAAATGCATGTTGATGGCCCTATTAGTTATTCCCGCGCGATTCAGTAAGCAAAATGTGCATCCAAGCCACACATTTTACTTTCAGAAATTAGCACCTACCCAAAGGTAGGCATTAATTTCTGCCGGCACCGGGAAAGTGCACAGAAAAGCAGTAAAAATTGCTTTTCTGTGCACCCTCTGACTTAATATCATGGTGATATTAAGTCGGAGGTCCCAAAAGTTAAAAATAATCAAAAAAGAAAAATTCAAAATCAGTCCGCGGCTCGTGGGTTGAAAACCGGACGCTCAATTTTGCTGGCGTCCGGTTTCCGAACCCGTGGCTGTCAGCGGGTTTGAGAACCGACATCGGCAAATTTGATCGTCGGCTGTAAAACTCGCTGACGCTGCCGCTCCTGTCCAAAAGAGGCGCTAGGGACGCGCTAGGGTCCCTAGCACCTCTTTTTACCACGGGCCCTAATTTGAATAATTATTTTTCTGAATCGTGTGCACAGGAGAGCTGGCACTCGCCCGCTCTCCCACGATTTTTACTGTATCGGCCTGTATGTTGGTTGGGGAACTTTCCTGCCCTAGATCACCTGCTGAAGAACTGTGCTGTGAGTTTACTCTTTTTCTCTTTTACTCTGAAGGTTAGGCACCAGAGGGGCAAGGTTTTTATTTTATGAGTGGTTTGGACACTGCTGATTTAACTGGTCATTATACATGAAAGCTGATCATATTAGTTCTTCTGCTTGCGGTTTGATCATATGCAGGACCTGATAACTGGTGTAGGGACTATTCAAAACATTTAAATAGATTTGCAGAGTGGGAAGTGATCACTGGAACTATCAGTTTCTGACTAGAGTTGGATATGTAACTCCTGGGTTGGTAGTCGCGGACAGAAGGTCCCAAAGGCCATATCTTAAATTACAGTTTTCTGTGATTTTTATTGAATGTTTCACTTGAATAATATCCAGGGTTCCCTGAGCAGGAGGAAAGAGAACTTTCAAGGCTCTTAGCATTGCAAACTTAAGTCTCTGTTTAAAGTGATGATAGATAGCGGTGATAATAAGGGCACTAATGAATGTTAGTCACTTATCAGCAAAAAGTGCACTGAAAGCTGATTTGGTTTCCAGCATTACTTTTACTGAGATGTGATGAAATAGAGAAATTATCTTAACAGCTGAGTGACTCACTTAAAGATGACATAAGGATACTTCAAATATAAATTTATGACTTCTCAACATCCTGTTTAAAGTTTAAGATGGTAAAGTCAATTGATTCAGTCTTTATTCTGATGTTTCACCCATCCCACATATATAGGGCAAGCTTATTTCTTTCCTCCCAATGCAGGAGAAATATTAAAGATGAAATCCAATTTTAAATATCTAGTCACATATAAAGTATTTTATCTACCTCCTCTCCATGCTGTCTTCTCACACTCCTTAGTCTCCTCACAATAATTGATTGACACCATTTATTTTCCTCTTCTCCCTCATCAGAGCGATACTGCTATTACTCCTCTCCTCCCTGTTGGGGTCCATCCCAATTACTTTCTCCCCTCTCTCCTTCTCCTCGGGATGGCTGTAAGTCAGATTCCTTTTTGGTAAGGGAACCTCTCCCTTGTTGTTAGAAAAATTGAAAATAACTGAATCTCTAGTTAATGGGTACTCAACCTACAAAAATCAGCACAAAAATATAAAAGAAGAAGGGAGCGTGAAAGATACCTCCTTCCAACTAAAAAGAGTCCATGCAGGCATTAAGACTTAATCTACACTAAATTCAAGGGACAGCCATGGCATGCTGTTCCTGTAAAGGGAAACAGAAAATCCACAACATAAGATGGTGGTCTGAATATTTATATCAAAAGAACTCACCATATGCACGTTCCCCCACAAGGGGGATATACCTGTCCACATTTCTACTATGTTTCCTCCCCACACAAATGGAATACTCTGTATGGTTACTAGAAGAGATCTAACAGGATCTCTACAGATAATTGTGACATTTCATTGTTACCCAAGTTGTGAGCATTGGAATGAATACAGTTTGAAGAAAGTGGTAGACTAGTAAGGTAGCAAAGTTTCATCAAAATTGCACATGAAGGGATACACAAAGGCTTGGCCCTTTGGCATTGAGCCCACCAGCAGGAGGGCCTGCCTAAGGGTAGCCCTAAAGGGTCAGCTTGGTGAGGTGACATTTGCATTGGGGCAGGCTGGAAGACAGGCCCAGGTTGGCCATGGGATTAATGGTTGAGGTGGGGAACGGAGAGGAATCCCCCTGGGGATCCATGGTAGGGTCTCCATCATCTCTTTCTGCTGTGGCGACAGTAGGTGCATTATAATTTATTTTATTTATTTATTTATTTAAAATCTTTTCTATACCGTTGCTAATTTGTATACCATCGCAACGGTTTACATGTAGGCACATATTTAATATAGGTAAAAGTGTACTATAGTATATTCTAACAGGTGTCGTCAATGGTTCGGTTAAAATATATCATTAGACAAAATAATTTTTAGAGAAGTGGGTCATGACCGAGTGTACTGAAGGTACTTTTACGGGTAAATTTATCATACATAGTGTTATCAATATGCTAGTTGTGATGTGGGGTTCATAGACTACTCTACCGTATCGTCCTAAGTACTGTGTGTCGGTGCTTATCTGCTTATTCCTGAATAATTTCTATTCTCCTGTCGCCTTGTTAAATGCTTGTTTAAAAAGCCATGTTTTTAAACTTTTCTTAAATGCCTTGGGATCACTTTGTAATCTGATCTCTGGAGGCATTGTGTTCCAAATTGTGGGTCTAAAATGAAAGATAAATCCATAGCCTAAGGAGTTAATAAGAGTACTTAGTGGAGCAGCGTCAGACAAAACAAGAGTGGTGACAGAGAATCTCCCTGAAATATTCCTCACTTGATCTTGATGTTAGGAATGACATATTGTCCATATTCATAATTCAGGTAGAATGTTGTCTGCCATATTTTCATGGTGATCTTGATGTACTTGATCAATCCATGTGCTTGACATTTTCCTCATATTCATGTTATATGCCTGTTTAAGTTTATCATGGGACCCACTTAACACGGTTGTTCTATATAAACAGAATATAAGAAATGTTATATATATACATAAATAAATAAACCCAGTGTTCACTCTATACATTTCAAGACAATGTTTTATCCAAGAGTGTGGGGATGTTATCACAACCTTTTTTTTATAATCCACATAGTAAACTGAGGTTTGAAACTTTCTTTCATCTGGCCATGATGGCTTTATATTGCCCTTCTGTTTATCACCATTATGTTATCAGTGTCTATGTGATTGTATAGTCTATCTGCATGTATTTATTTATTGTGGCTATAGGCTTGCTGTTGTTCCTTAATTCCAATTGTTTCTAAAATGTTCAATGGTTTATATGCACCGTTTATTGTATCGCCTCCTAGCGAAAGTTAAGTTCTTTGTAAACCGGTGTGATCTATATCCTTTATAGGAATATCGGTATATAAAAATTCAAAATAAATAAATAAATAAATAAATGTATTGCAGTGAAACGTTTGTATGTTGTAGGCAGGCACATTATCAGTAATTTTTCGGGATGCTACTTGGATCTCTCTTTAGAAGGAGAAATGTTCTTCCTGATAGTAGACATTGTGGTGTTAGTTCTGGTTGTCTGATCAATTGATGTTTGCAGTTTACCAAGACATGGTGGAGAGATGTTAAATATTTGAGCCAAAAATTGAACACTCCATCAGAACCAAGGCTCTTCCAATTTGGAGTAGTTTTTTAAACCTGATTTCCAGCTTTTTTTTATTACTAGAGGCCATTCCATAGTTTTGATGTATGTCTTTTCCCATTTTCTGTCTCTGCTTTTCAAGCACTTCAAGGTCCACAATGATGTGAAATTATTATATGTAAACAACAGAGACAAGATTAAAGTGCCTTTATTGTGTTGTCTCTGAGAATGATGCATGATATATCCATGTTAAACCATTCTCACAGAAATATAATGACAAAAATCTTCAAGGGGATAGCATATTAGTTTGGTGTAATAAAATGACACCTTATAGACTAACCAATTTATTGAGACATGAGCTTTTGAGGACAGAGTCCACTTCGTCAGATTCATGAAATATAGTACAGGAGGAGGGTTAAAATATGTGGAGATGGTGGGGGTGGGGGGAGCAGACAGAACCAGATCTTGCCAGAAACCCCAATACCAAACTCTGTCCCAATATTAACTAAGGCAACTCCATTACAAGACCCAACAACATCAAACACAATGTCGGAGCTTCATTTCACCTGCTTCTTCTTCCAATGTTAATATATGCCATCGCCTGCCAGTAATGTCATTCTGCTGCTTACATAGAACGAACAGGTCAGTCCCTAAGAAAAAGAATAAATGGACATAAATCTGACCTTAGAAATGGCAACATTCAGAAACCAGTAGGAGAACATTTCAGTAGGGATGTGAATCGTGTCCTCGATCGTCTTAACGATCGATTTCTGGCTGGGAGGGGGGAGGGAAATCGTATTGTTGCCGTTTGGGGGGGTAAAATATCGTGAAAATCGTGAAAAAATCGTTAAAAAAATCGAAAAATCGAAAAAACCGGCACATTAAAACACCCTAAAAAACCCACCCCAACCCTTTAAATTAAATCCCCCCCACCCCCAAATAACTTAAATAACCTGCGGGTCCAGCGGGCGGTCCGGAACGGCAGCGGTCCGGAACGGGCTCCTGCTCCTGCATCTTGTCGTCTTCGGCCGGCGCCATTTTCCAAAATGGCGCCGAAAAATGGCGGCGGCCATAGAACGAAAAAGATTGGACGGCAGGAGGGTCCTTCCGGACCCCCGCTGGGACTTTTGGCAAGTCTCGTGGGGGTCAGGAGGGGCCCCCCACAAGCTGCCAGAAGTTCCTGGAGGTCCAGCGGGGGTCAGGGAGCGATTTCCCGCCGCAAATCGTTTTCGTACGGAAAATGGCGCCGGCAGGAGATCGACTGCAGGAGGGGTCGTTCAGCGAGGCGCCGGAACCTCGCTGAGACGACCTCCTGCAGTCGATCCTCCTGCCGGCGCCATTTTCCGTACGGAAAATGGCGCCGGCCATACGCGTCTGGCCGGCGCCATTTCCGTACGAAAACGATTCGCGGCGGGAATCGCTCCCTGACCCCCGCTGGACCTCCAGGAACTTTTGGCCAGCTTGTGGGGGGGCCTCCTGACCCCCACGAGACTTGCCAAAAGTCCAGCGGGGGGTCCGAAGGACCTCCTGCCGTCCAATCTTTTTCGTCTATGGCCGCCGCCATTTTTCGGCGCCATTTTGGAAAAATGGCGCCGGCCGAAGACGACAAGATGCAGGAGCAGAGCCCGTTCCGGACCGCTGCCGTTCCGGACCGCCGCTGGACACGCCGGTATTTAAGTATTTGGGGGGGGTTTTCGGGGGGGTGGGGGTTTTAATTTAAAGGGTCGGGGTGGGTTTTAGGGGGTTTTAGTGTGCCGTCTCACGATTCTAACGATTTATAACGATAATCGTTAGAATCTGTATTGTATTGTGTTCCATAACGGTTTAAGACGATATTAAAATTATCGGACGATAATTTTAATCGTCCTAAAACGATTCACATCCCTACATTTCAGCCTTCCAGGACATTCTCTGTCTGACCTTAAGGTTGCCATACTCCTACAGAGGAATTTCAAAGGAAGACTCCAGCATGAAACTGCTGAATTGGAACTCATCAAAAGAGTTAACACCATCGCCCTAGGTCTGAACAGAGACAATGTCTTCATGGCGCACTACACATATCTGTGAAGGTAACTGCTCTCAGATGAGTTTGTCTTTTCACACTTATGTCAGTTCTCAGTAAGCTGGATATAATGCTATTAACTCTTTCCACACCCTGCCCTTCCTAATTCACTGCCTTCCCTTTGTTCTGTAACCTCCCTACCCCCATCTCCATATTTTACCCACCTCCTGTACTACTGTTCATGCACCTGAAGAAGTAGACTCTGTCCTCGAAAGCTCCTGCCTTAATAAATTGGTTAGTCTATAAGGTGCCACTCGCCTCCTGTCATTTATGATGAAGTAAGTATTTATGAAACAAGTAATTATAAATCCTCATTCTTTTCAGTGGACCACTTTGGAAAGCACATATGGCTTGCAGATTACCCCTTCTTATCAAGTATCCTTTCATTCACTAGGCAATCAAAGTAGTAGGTTTTGCTTTCCATTTATTTTGTATTGCAATTATTTTATACATTTGAAAATTATGTTGAAAATAAAAGTGCCAAATGCTATTTAAATATGTAATAATAGAGCAGAGGAAAATATTTTTCTGGTTCATTAGGAATGATGAACAAAATTGTAGTAATTTAATTTGTGCTACTGTGAGTTTTATCATTGATTTATATATTAGTGCCTATATAACATAGAAAATCTGAGCTCCTTTTGCCCCCTATTCCTGAGTTGCAATGTTGAAAGAAGCATCTGTCTGTAGCAGCATGCAGTTACAAAATGCGTCAGACAAGTGACCATTTTCAGATTTTTACCTAAGGTAATTGACTGTTAACATGGAAGTCGTTACTAGGGCCTACCTAATAAGAGAAGTCTACAAGCAACAATCAAATCACTGTATGGAACACTGATGTTTTTTATGACTGAGGCAAATCCCTCGTTTCTCCTCAACCAAAGAAAAGTGAAATTATGAAAGGATTTTAAGAAAAGATAGAAAGAACTTTTGCTTAGAAGGGAGCTGTTTGGGAATGGGTTACAACATAATAAGAAAAAGATCATACAGTGAGGATAACTTTCAAACAATGTGCATGGAGGCATATATTCACGAATACGGCTGCAGGTATATTTACAATAGTTTTTATAACCCGTGTATCGGATACAGGCATATTATAAAATATACATATCTTCACCCTGCAACATATGTGCATATGTATGCTTACATGCGAATACATTCAATGCATTGAATGCTCTAACTTTCCTATTTTAAAAATATACACATGTACTATATGCAGTAAGTCAGTATATTATAAAACATGCATGCATACCCAAAATTATCATTTTTCCCAATTTCTCCACCAGTTCGCCCAGTCCTTCTCCAGGTTATCGAGACCCTCCTTGTTCTTCAGCCTGAACTCCCCACAGTTCACCCAGACCTCTCACCGAGCAATAGTACACAGTAAACATGTTCAATATCACTTTCACCAGATGATCAGCAGGTGTAAAATTACACAAGTAAGTTGGCAAATCTATGCACACACAAGTGTCTTTTAAAATAGCAACTTATGCGCTTAAATTTATTCCTGCCCTGGAACAAACACTAAACCATCCCCTTTTTTACATGCACACATGTCTTCATGAAAGCAAAAATATGTTCATATGTTTTATGAGCATAAAATAGCATGTACACATAGATGCTACTTTCGTGCATATAGTGTATGCTAATTTTATGCATTGCAGCTCTTTGAAAATTCACCCCACAATATTTAACATGAAATCGCTTGTTCTACTAAGTAGCATTTTAATGGCATCACACTAAGACCCCTGACTTTGGCATATTCGTTTGAAAGAAATTTCCCAAGCCCTGGGACTTTCACACAGGTTTTGTACTCAAGGTGGCATTAAAAGGCAGCAATCTTCGGTTTTTCATCATGACGATAGAAAGAAGCGTCAATAGACAATTCCGAAAATGGAAAGAGGTGATATGCTAGCTTTGTACAACAGTCATTATTACCCTTTTGAATAAAGATAAGCATATTAAGAGTCATACTGATGTGATTATATGTTACCCAAAACTCTTACCGAGTTTTCTGGTCTAAAAAAATGCACAAGGAAGAAATGAATGGAAATACATATGCTGGTGTTTTATATTTTTATATTTTCCTTTAACAAAAAGATAGATAATTAGGGTTATTAACCAGCATAAATGAATCTGTAGAGATTGGAAGTAGGATCTAATCTAGAAAGCAGTGTTGGGTGAATGTGTGACAAACTTTCCTTGCTTGATGGAAGACATGGCTTAGCTGAAGACGCCATTTTGCTTTTATGCCACTGGTTTGTGTCTAAACCACTCAATACATGAAGACCTTATTTTTCATTGGAATGTGTCAACCGATGGGTCAAATGTATCCTTGCTAATCATCAGGCTATTATCAGCTAAAGAAGACTGCTTGCAATGAAATTCATCTAATTCTAGGTATAAGAAATGATGATCAGAAAACATTCAGTTGGTAATTCACTTATCATTTAAGTAGATTGCAGATTAAGAACACTTTTTTTCCTAGAATGAGGCAATCCAATATGCTGAAGCAGGGACATCCATCCTATTCTTTAAATAATCTTGTGAGCAAAACAGAGAAAGATACCGGTACATCAATTGACAGATATATTAAAATGCCTTTCAAAAGGATTGTAATCAATTCACCTAATAATAAAGTGTGTGGCAATAATTGAATTATCCCCTTCAGACAGGCTCAAGTTTGGAGCCAAAACATGTACATGTCAGGGTTTTGTTATATAAGGTCTGTGTGTGAGTGTGTGTATGCACGCAGGAGTGCATGTACATAAGTCTCTCTCGCTCTCTACACTTTTTTGTTTTTGATGATTTTATGCACATTTAGGAGTTGTTTGTATGTGTTTTTAATAAAAGAGATTTGTTTATTATCCTTGTAAATATAGGGCCTGATTTTCAAATGCATTTACATGCTTAAAACTAGGTTTTACATATGTAAATTGCTACAGTATATGCCATTGAATTGTCAATAGGTTTTATCCATGTAAAGTGAACTTATGTAGGTAATGGCTTTTGAAAATTGCTACGATAGTATGTTACATTTACGTGCATAACTCCTTTGAAAATTCACCTGATATTGAGCATTGTTTCCTAGGATTAGGTATTTAAGATTTAGCCTTTCATTTTTTATATAAATGTGATCTAAGATATATCACTCATTACGTTAATGAGTCAATTTTAAAAAAATGCTCAATGCTTCTGTAACACCTGTTACTATTTATAATAGTCAAATTGGGATATTCCAGTCACCCTGTGCAGAAGTCCTTAATGGTTTGGCCAGGTGTATTCTGTGATTTACCAGTAGGTGGCAGTTTTGTCCCTGAGAAGGCAATCAGCTGGAAATGGAAAGAGAAGAATGCGTGTTACAACAGCTCTTTCAATGATGAAAGTATGGAGAAACCAGCTCCCTAAAGAGCAAGATGAGATCCTAAAATCTGAAGGGATCTCCTTCTTAAAGGCTTAGTTGAATCAGCCTGAGTGTTAATGGGGGTTTTCTGCATTGCATTAGTGGATTCTGATTAACTGACCAATGAATATGGTGAGCTTAAAAAGTATGTGAACTATGTTCTGCAGCTGAATTGTCATCTGCCGGATGTTACTATTCAGCCCAAAGTAAAGGTATTTTCAGAGATAACTCTGTTATTGAGCTACACTGCACTTCACTGCACAGTCCATGGTTAGAAAGAGAAGAAAAAAAGGAAAGAAACACCCAGCTCCACTTCTACATCTGCAAGACCTTCATTAAAAATATTCTGAACCCTGGCTACAGGGAGCAAAGTTTAGGGGGATTTTTAGCCAAATGTAGTCATCCAAGTTCCTAGCTGAAAATCACCTCCATTTACACATGTGAACTTAGGTACCAAATTCATATGCCTAGATTTAGGCCCATAGGTTAGGTACCCAGTGCTGAAAACAAATATACAGAGGCAAATTTTCAAAGGAGTTACGCATGTAAATGTAACATTTATTTTTTATTTATTTAAAGTATTTCTATACCGACAATCGTTGACCCATCACATCGGTTTATATGGAACAAGTAAAACAACATGTAAGCTTTACAATGAACTGTTTTTATAAATAACAACAATAATAATAGCGTTGAACTGATTGAATAAATAATATGAATTGAACTGTGAAAAGAATATGTAATAACGTAAAATATTTACATGGCAAATAGAAGGAGAGGATTATGTATTATAAAGGGGAAGAGGTAATGAATTGGGGGAAGGCAGATAAGGGGGACAACGTAAGGAGGTTGGGTGGCATGTAGTTTATTTATTTATTTATTTATTTATTGTTTTTGTTATACCGAGTTTCATGATAGGCATCACATCAACCCGGTTTACAAATAACAAGGAGTGTAAAGCATAACGTAACGTAAAAAACAATATTTTCAATAAGAACCTTGAACTTTAAATACAGTGAATCAGAAAAAGGGAGAGGGAAAGTTACAAAAAACAAGGAAAATAAACTTGGGATGGAAGGGGAGAAATTGAACAGCACAATATTTACATTTCAGCCTATTGATACATTAGAATAGCAAGTGAAAAATGAAACGGTACATAGGTAATCAAATGAATAAATATGACAGTTGTGAATGGTAATAGTATGATAAATATTCAGCAGGAATTAGTGAGAGAGGGTTTGAGGTTGGTTGATTCGTGTTTACATTCCATTATTGCATACGAGTTAGTGCTAGTGAGAGGAGGTTTTATTCAAGGCTTGGAAATGCTTTTTTGAAAAGCCAAGTTTTTAGTCTTTTCCTAAATGTTAAAGAGCATGGCTCTTGTCTCAAATCAGGTGGGATCGAGTTCCAGAGAGCTGGACCTGCTGATGAGAAGGCTCTGAGACTCAAGGATTTATGTTGGTAGGTTTTGGCCTTTGGAATTTGGAGTGACTCTTTGTAGTGTTCCCTGATAGGCCTGGCGGAGGTGAATTTTTTAAGTGGTATTTGTAGGTCAAGTTGCGTGTGTTGGTTGATAGTTTTGTATATGATGTTAATGGTTTTGTACATGATTCTATAGTGGATCGGAAGCCAATGGAGGTTTTTGAGAATAGGTGAAATATGGTCAATTTTCCTGGAATTTGTAAGGACTCTGGCTGCAGAGTTCTGAACCATTTGTAAAGGTTTGGTGTAAGAAGCTGGGAGGCCTAATAGTAATGAGTTGCAATAATCTAGTTTGGAAAAGATTATTGCTTGCAAGATTGTTCTGAAGTCCTGAGTGTGAAACAGCGGTTTTATTCTTTTCAGGATATGTAATTTGTAGAAGCAATCTTTGGTGGTTTGGTTAATGAATGTTTTGAGGTTGAGACGATTGTCTAGGATGGCTCCTAAGTCTCTACGTGGGTTGTTTGAAGGAGTGTGGGTGGTTTAGGAAGTGTGTTATTGTTTTCCGGTGATATGAGCAGGAATTCTGTTTTCGAAGCATTGAGTACAAGGTTTAGACTGTTGAGGAGAAGTTTAATTTCTAACAGGCAACTGTCCCAGTATTCCATTGTTTTTGAGATTGATTCTTTTATAGGGATTACGATCTGTACGTCGTCTGCAAAAAGGAAATGTTCAGGCTTAATTTTGTTAGTAGTTGGCAGAGTGGTAGCAGGTAGACATTGAAAAGGGTGGGTGAAAGTGATGATCCTTGCGGCACTCCTCTATTAGAAGGGTGGTATTGGGATTCTTTATTATGAATTTTGACTCTGTATCCTCTGTTTTCTAGAAATGTTTTGAACCAGTTTAGTGTGGCACCTGTTAAACCAATGTTTGCCAGCTGTTTTAGAAGAAGGGCGTGGTTGACGGTGTCAAAGGCCGCCGAGAAGTCAAGGAGGATTAGAAAATATGCTTGGCCTTTATCAATACCAGAGAGTAGGTAGTCCATGAGTGAAATTAGTAGCGTTTCGGTGCTTGCGGCTTTGCGAAAACCATATTGGTTTGGGGACAGAATACTGTGGTCCTCTAGGTAGTTGGATAGTTGGGTGTTTACCAGTTTTTCCATGATTTTAGCTATAAATGGTAGGTTGGAAATAGGGCGGAAGTTGTTGGGATCACATGCATTTAGATTTGGTTTTTTTAGCAGTGGCTTGATTGAGGCAGTTTTTAGGTCATCTGGGTAGATGCCATGTGATAAGGAGCAGTTTATAATATCTGCTAGGGTTTTTGCTATTGTGTCCGGGATAAGAAGAAGCATTTTGGTAGGGATTTGATCAAATGGGTGTGATGACGGTTTCATTCTTTTTAATACATTTTGTATCTCTGTGATTGTGATGGGTTCAAAGGCATTAAGCTGGATGTCTTTATTTTGGGGAAGATATGTGTTATCTGGAGACGTAGTGATTGGAATCAGCTGATTAAGGAGATCCGATATTTTTTTGTTAAAATGAAGAGCCAATTCGTCTGCTTTAGTCTGGGCTTGTTCGGGTGGTATATCTGGAGTGATAGGTTTAGTGAGGCTGGAAACGAAGGCGAATAGAGCTTTTGAGTCAAAGCTGAGATGATGAACCTTTCGGGCATAGTAGTCTCTTTTGATTTTCAACGTGGTACTTTTGTAAAGATGGAGTGATCGTTTGTAATCAGAGAGTGAGGCTGGTGAAGGGGCTTTGCGCCATTTTCTTTCTTTTTGCCGAAGTAATTGTTTGAGTTTTCGTAGTTCATCATTATACCAGGGTTGACGTTTGGATGTATTAGCAGACCTTGTTTTGGTTGTCAGTGGGCAGAGAGTGTTTGCTATAGATTTTGTTATTTTGGACCAGGATTGGAGGGCAGCGTTAGGGGTAGATACTTCAATGAGTGGTAGATCCGAGGTTAGAGCTTTACTTAGATGTTCCGAGTTGCAAGGTTTTCTGTATAGGAAAGAGGGTCTTGAGTTGAGTTTGGAGTCTGATCGAGGTAAGGAAAAACTGGTGGAGATTAGAGAATGATCTGACCATGGGACTTTTTTGCAATTTGGTTGTTTTGTAAGAGAAATACCAGTGTTTGTAAAGAGTAGATCGAGCGTGTGGCCTGCTTTGTGGGTGGGTTTATTGATTTGTTGTCTGAATCCCATCGCTGACAGTGCGGTGAGGAGGGCTTCACAGTTTGTAGAGAGGGGAACTTTGTCAACATGTAAATTGAAGTCACCCAGGATTATAGCAGGGGAGTCAAGATTGAGATGCAGAGTTATGGTTTCGATGATAGGAGAGGAGTCTGACTCTAGTAAGCCTGGCGGGGCGTAGACTAGCAGGATTTGGAGTTGTTCTGATTTGAACAATCCTAGTTCTAGTTTAGTTACTGTACTGATGGGGTGGTGTGAGAACCTTAAGGATTTTTTTTGCAGCTAGGAAGATACCCCCTCCTCTTTTTTTTTTTTGTCTTGGGATGGAGAAGAAATCGTAAGTCTGCGTTGGTAATTGGTTAATGAGTGTGATGTCCGTGGATTTGAGCCATGTTTCTGTTATGGCGCAAACGTCTGGGGTTGTGTCCTGCAGTATGTCGTTGAGTATAAGAGTTTTGTTGGTGAGAGATTGGGCGTTGAATAGGATTATGGTGAATAGGGTGAGGCCTAGTAACTGTGTAGTGGGGGAAATCATGATTGGGATGAGTGATTTGTAGGTGCGTGGTCGGTAGTACATTATTGTTCAGGTTGGATCGGTGCTGGATGAGTGCTACCGGAGCTTGGATGTGCTGCTAGAGACTGGATGTGTGCTTCTGTAGCCTGGATGAGTGCTGCTAGAGATTGGATGCGTGCCTCTGGAGACTGGATGCGTGCCTCTGGAGACTGGATGCGTGCCGCAGGAGACTGGATGCGTGCTGCTGGATGAGTGCCTCTGGAGACTGGATGAGTGCTGCAGGAGACTGGATGAGTGCTGCAGGAGACTGGATGAGTGCTGCTGGATGAGTGCCTCTGGGGACTGGATGAGTGCCTCTGGAGACTGGATGAGTGCTGCTGGATGAGTGCCTCTGGGGACTGGATGAGTGCCTCTGGAGACTGGATGAGTGCTGCAGGAGACTGGATGAGTGCTGCTGGATGAGTGCCTCTGGGGACTGGATGAGTGCTGCAGGAGACTGGATGAGTGCTGCTGGATGAGTGCTGCAGGAGACTGGATGAGTGCTGCTGGTTGAGTGCCTCTGGGGACTGGATGAGTGCTGCAGGAGATTGGATGAGTGCCGCTGGAGATTGGATGAGTGCTGCTGGAGACTGGATGAGTGCCGCTGGAGACTGGATGGGTGGATGTGTGATCGCTGGATGGATGGATAAGGGTGGGTAATGGCTCTTGCTCTGGGACGCTCCAAGGAGCGCACTAAGGGGCAGGCCCCTTAGGTTGCGCTCCTTCGGGTGCGCGACGCCTGGTGCGCGACGCCCCAGGGAGTGTCTGCAATTTAAGGGCCTGAAAACAGTGCTGGGCTAGACGGCTGGGTTGGGGGTGGGAGCAGTATCACTCACCACGTGGTCCTGCTGCTTCTCTTTATTTTGCATGTTTCTGAGCCCTCTTGTCTCTTTTTTTCTCTTAATTTCCCGGTTCACTGTTCACTGCTGGCTCACAGAAGGGAGGGGTGAGCGGGCTCTTGCCCCGACTGAGCTGTGCCGACCGCACGAGCCCCTGCAGTGGAGGAGGACAGAGACTGAGAAAGGATCCTGGCAGAAAGAGATAGTGGTATAGTGGAATTAGTGGGGGACGGGCGAGTACATACTGTTGCAACAATGTTCAAAAGATATTAACTCATGTAAGAGAGCTTTACACAGGTATAACCTATGGACAGTTCAATGGCAATTAAAGTAGCAATTTTCAAAAGACCACTTACATGGGTAAAGTGCATTTAGACATGTAAAACCCAGCTTTAAGCATTTAAATGCTTTTGAAAATCAAGCCCTTAGGACAGAGCTTTCCAAATGGTGTGTCGCGACACGTTAGTGTGTCGCCTGCAGTTTGAAGGGGTGTCGCCCGGTCCACATAGCAGCAGGGCCGGCGGAAGCAGGGAACTACAGCAGGAAGATCGGCTGGGCCATGGTGGAGCTTACCTCACCACAGCCCGAAGAAAAGGGTCACGTTCACTCCTCCTCCTTCCTGCCTGCGCAGCCCCGGAAGAAAAACGTTGCCGGAGCCGCGTGGGCAGAAAGGAGGAGGAGTATCTGCCGTGTACAGAAGAAGAGCAGTGTTAACGGGCCGCCGCATATCCCACGTCGTGGTGGCCCGAGAAGAGGAGGAAACCCGGTAGTAGGGCCACTGTGAGAATGAGAACCTGATTGTGTGTTTGAGGGAAGAAGACAGATGGAGAGAAAAGAAATAGAAAAAAAAAAAGACCCTGTAAAAGGAATTGGCAAAAAAACAAGAAAGGGAAGGTGGAAAAAAAAGCTTGTGACCAACCGATTAGAAAACTAAGATCAGACAGCAAAGGTAAAAAAAAAATTACTTTTTAGTGATTGGCATATGTTATCTTTGGGAATGTGCAAGAGTAGCACTTTCTCTATGCCGATCTCGCAATCAGCAATCAGCACCTCCCCAAATATCCACATGGCAGCAGTGACAGCAGTAGCAGAGGAATGAGAGAGGCTCTGAGGTTGCTGGCAAAAGACAGAGAGGGGAGTCTGCCTTCAGTGTGTGCAAGTGTATGATTAGGAGTCTGCCTGGGGGTGTATATTTGTGAATGTATGGGTGCCTGCCTGAGGCTGTATCTGTGTATGAGAATGAATGGGTGTCTTCCTGGGGTCTGTCTGTGTGAGAATAGGTGCCTGCCTGTGTGTGGGTATGTGTGTGTAGGAATAAATTGGTACCTGCCTGGGGGTCTGTGTGTGTGTGTGTGTGTGAGAATGAATGTGTGCACGCCTGGGGGGTGGGGAGGGAGCGGTGTGAGAATGAATGGGAGTCTGCCTGGGGGTGTATGTGTGTGAATATATGGGTGCCTGCCTGAGGCTGTATCTGTGTATGAGAATGAATGGGTGTCTTCCTGGGGTCTGTCTGTGTGAGAATAGGTGCCTGCCTGTGTGTGGTGTATGTGTGTGTAGGAATAAATTGGTGCCTGCCTGCCTGCCTGGGGGTCTGTACGTGTGTGAGAGAATGAATGTGTGCATGCCTGGGGGGTGGGGAGGGAGCAGTGTGAGAATGAATGGGAGCTGCCCGGTGGTCAGTGTGGGTGTAACATTATGTAATCCACAAAAATTTACCATAATGTATATATTTAAGGAAACATACATAAAATGTCGAAATGCGTTTTATTCATTTAACCTTCAACCTCTGGTTTGCTAGTAGACTAAATTACTGTGTCATGAAATTATGTTTGTCTAAAAAGTGTATCACCAACATGAAAAGTTTGGAAAGCTCTGCCTTAGGAGGTAATTTTAAAAGGAGTTATATGTGTAAATGTAACATACTAATGTAGCAATTTAAAAAAAATGATCCATCTGTGAAATTATTACAAGCAGAACAATGTTGAATTCACAAATTGCAAACAATTTCTCCACTGGAGCTAAACACTGAGCATGATTTCAGCATCTTTTTGTGAATTGTTTATTATTGGACCGAATGCGATATAGTATTATTTTTATGTTTATTTGATGTCTCAGAAGTTTCCAGTCACGTCGTCTGCTAATTCATAGGAACAGCATGTGCAGTTCTCTTTTAGGTCGACTGATGTTGAGTGACGTCATCATGCCGGATATTTAAATTGTTGACTCTTTCCTTCTGGTCTCCGCTTCTATTGAAAAAAACGCCGAGATCTTCGTGGTCCGTTTGAAGGTATCGTCCATGCAGAAGCAAATTACCCGTGCCGACCAGCTGCCAGCGTGTGCTTCTCTGGGACAGCATACAATGGCGCTGTCCCGGCCCACCCCCCCCAGCCCGCCCCTTTGAAGAGGCCCGGCACTTGTGTGCATAACGGGGTTTATGCGCGTGGCCAGGCCCGTTTGAAAATGCGCACGGCACGCACAGGCCCGGCCACACGCATAAACCCCGGGCTCTATGCGCGCAGGCCCTTTAAAATTTGGCCGTGTCTAACTTTTTCCTTTCCCTTTCTCCAGCTATCTTTATAAGGACCTAATTTTAGATGCCTAGTGAAAATAGGCCCCTAAATTTAGGTATTCAGCCCTACTCAATTATTAAAGTGGCCAATTTATGTGCTTAAATGGCAGTCACCAAGACCCTTTGAAAATTGACACATAAGTTAATGGTGACTATGTCATACAACCTTGGAATCTTAATAGATTTAGAACTTACCAAGCTCCCTAAAATTCAGGCAGCAGTCAAGAGCTTCTACCTTCAACTATGGAACTGTCTACTCATCAAAATGTCAAACCTAGGCACAGTTGCTCATGCCACAATAACCATGTGACTGGACTACTGCAACACACTGTATAATAGGGTTGTGCAGCCCCAAAATTGTTGGTTCAGTTGATTTTATTGTTTTGTTTAATGTTTTTATTCCAGTTCAGTTCATTTGCCAAACGAAAAAAAAAAACCCATAATAAAACAAAAAATCAGACACCCCAAAGCAAAAACAAATTGAACCAAATAAAAACCAAACAAACCAGGCTTCTCATTGCCCTCAAACACCCTTCTGCCCTTCCACCATTTAACTTTAGGCCCAAGCCTGCCTAGATCCATCTGACCCCCATTTCCAGCACAATTCAAACCCTGCCCAGGGCCTGGAAGTAGCTGGGGCCTCCTTGAGCTCCTCCTGCTCACTCCATTCAAATTTTCCAAGGCTGGGGAGCTCCCACCCCGGCCACCACTTACCCCCTTTCCAGGTCCTTGAAAAAGACTGAAAGGCAGGATTGAAGCCTGCTCAATCCTGCTCGAGATAAGAACTTTAAAAATGGCATCATCTACCTGGATGACGGCGCCAAAGTGACGTAAGTTCAGCGCCTTTCTTCAGTGCAGCCAGTGCCATTTAGATAGGATTTTAGATAAGGGCTAGAGAGGGGGAAAGCTGTCCTGGTACACGTGGGCACCAATGACATGGCCGAGCGGTCTAAGATGCTGGATTAAGGCTCCAGTCTCTTTGGGGGTATGGGTTCAAATCCCACTGCTGCCATTGTCACTATTTGCCATCTGGATTGGCCACTGTTGGAAAGAGGATGCTGGGCTTGATGGACCTTTGGTCTGACCCAGTATGGCGTTCTTAAAATGAGGGAGGGAGGGTCTAGAAGCTAAGTTTAGCCTTTTAGGTAGAACTTTGAAATCTAGAGCCTCCAGAGTGGCATTCTCAGAAATGTTCCCCATTCCACATACAGGATTCCAGGGTAGGCAGAGCTCTGGAGTCTCAATACATGGATGAGGTGATGGTGCAGGGAAGAGGGTTTTAGGAACTGGGTAACATTTCTGGGAAAGGAGAGCCTATTCCAGAAGAATGGGCTTTACCTTGTCCAGAGTGAACCGCAGTGCAGGAGCTAACATTTATAAAGGAGAAAGAGCAGCTTTTAAACTAGAACAAAAGAGAACCAACAATCACTTAGGACCACATCGTTCAGAGTAAAGTATCTGTAAAGGACATTGGCATAACACGAAAGTTAGTATATCCCATTAGGGAGGTTGTGATAAAGGAAGAAGTAACCCAGGTGTATTTAAATAAAGAGCAGATAGAGATAAATGAGTCCAAACTATCCATTTCAACTACTAGGCAGGCTGTCAATGCAATTAAATGTAGCCCTCATCCTGGACAGCTCTTGGGCAAGGAAGAAAGCACATGGGAAGGACCACAGCCCATGTATGGCCTCATGGTCATTTGGCGTTCCCTCACAGAGGAGAAAAACAATTTTTTAAGGCCCTTAGGAATGTGTTTCTCAAGGGCACATCTACACCCCAGTCAGTCACTCAAATATTCACTCTTCATTCTCAGCTTATTGTTCAACTTTACTCAAAAAACTGGAGGCAAAACACAAGTCTGAAAACAGTACACATAGGACAGTGCACCAATACTGCAAAAAAATCCAAAGCAAATTCAAAAATCACAGTCTCTTGCTATTTCTCCCTCAAACAGGTCATCTCTTCCTCCTGTGATGGGGCTATACCAGTCACTAGGGGTAAGCCCCCAAAGATATGCCACCCTCAACCAGCCAAAAGCCTAGGCAAAGAAAAAGTCCATGAAGCCCCAAGTTGCAAAAGGTAAAATATTTCACTCAAAGATGACTTATCCAAACAAGTCAGACTGGTCCTCTGAACAGAGTTCCTGTGCCGGCTAGATGGAAGAATACTGCTGGAACTGTCCTGACTACAGAGTTCCTGTCCAAGCTTGCTGATGGAGATGGTCTACTGTCTGCTTGTGTTGTCCTGCTGCTTACTCGTTATGCCCTCCTTGAAACTCTGCCCGTACTTCTGCTCTTTGATGTGGTCTCCAGTCACAGTCCTGCTGGTGTCTCATCTCATCCTGCTGCCGCCTCCATGCTGGTGTCTTATCTCATCTCATCCTGCTGCTGGTTCCATGCTGGTGTCTCATCTCCAGGGGCTCCTGTCTCCTTGATGCTGTTTCATCTCCTGATCCTACTACCTCCATGATGTGCTGAATGGTCCGCGTCCTGCTGCTTTATACTTGAACTTTTCTGCTATGGCCTTTAGGCTGTCTTCTTTGAGTGCACTCTTTCAACATGGATTGTCTGGGCCTTCCTCTTGAACTTTGCTGCTGTGGCCCTTAGGCTGTCCCTTTGAGTGCATACTTTCAACATGGACTCTCTGGGCCTGGCCTTCTTCTCCTCAAACTTTTCTGCTGTGGCCCTTAGGCTGTCCACTTTGAGTACACTCTTTCTTTTTTTTAATATTTGTTTATTGGAATTTTTAATTCAAAAAGCAATGAAATATTAAATCAAATAAACTGAAATAAAATTACAAGAAAAAACATATGTAGAAATACCTAATAGGGATTTTAAGCAACAATTTCACAAGATCACATCTTGGAGGATAATAAAGCAAAATCTTTAGAAAAAAGAATCAAGAAGCCATACTTTAATATTGCCTAAGCATTCCCTCCACCCCATATGGACCTACTCCTGTGCTTTATCACTAAGAAAAGACTCTAAGTGACTAAGGCCAATAAAGATAAACTTATTCTTCTGATAAACTACCTCACATTTAGAAAGAAGGAAGCACCAATAGTGGAAACACATTGCTTCAAATTGAGAAAAAGCTTACTCCTTTCCTGTGTCTCCCTAGAAATATTGGGAAATATTTGAATTTTTGACCCACAAAAATGAATATCCTTGAATTAAAAATACTGTCGAAAATCAAGATTTTTATCAATTTTTGACATTAATGAAACAATAAGCATAACGAGTAGATATAATGTCCTGAGATCTCTGCAAAAAAGATGACAAGTGAGAACTTATAATGGGTTCAAATACATCAGAAGAAGCATTTCTATCATTTAAGGATCTTTTGACATCAGGAATATAATACCAATTAGATAAAAGAAACTCTTTTTCTGGAGAAAACTGCAATATTTCAATTAGATATTTTTTAAATAATTCAATACCTGACAAAAGTCTAATTTTTGGAAACAAAGAAATCTAAGGTTTTTAATTTTAGCCCTGTACTCTAATTGCTCTAATTTAGAATGTAGTAACAAATTATGCTTATTTATGGGTTCTAATTGCAGGTGTGTTGAAAAAGAGCTCGATTGAATCTTGGCCTCAATATTCTCAAGTCTTTGGTCAAATTCCAACATTTTAGAGGAAGTTTCTGTCGAATAAGTATATAACTAAGAAACAGTATGTGTTAAGGAAGCTTCCATATGAGTACTAACTTTTCAGATGTCTTTTAGGGAGACATCTTCCAATTCCAAAGATGCATTATCTGGTCTAACTCCATTAGATTTATATACAATATACCCGTATTCACAATTTAAATACTTTATTCCATATATTCATTTAAAAGCTTACATAAAACATCCTACATCCATACACTCACTCATTCATTCCACTAAACACCATATTATGAACACATTTTTTCTTAAAACATCACTTCAACAATGAACAATAAAACAATGTAAACATATCCCTTCAACTACAATATATCACCTTGTTTTTTTCACACCTGTGGAGTTTTTATACCCTATTATTCTCAATTCATTTATTGTCCCCTCTACCAATATGCTTTGTTGCACTGAATAAAACTCTTTTCCACTTCAAATTCTTCTTCTGAGCCTCAGTTCAACTGTTGTCCTGACAGGAAGCTCCTGTTTCACCCTTAAGGTTTCTTCAGGGGATTAGTTTCATATTCACTCTTGAAACCTTTTAGATAACATTCTCTGTCACTGCCAATCCAATGCAATTGAGGAACCTTAAATAAGAATTATTTCATAATTCAAAACACTACCTACTTTTTTATCCTCACCATCTGACTTCATAGTTTGATCCTTTATTTAATTTTTTATCCATTGCTTTCAACAACTTAAATATATTAAAACCATTAAAGAACAATTGCCCTAGTCATTGTCTTTGCCATCACCACACTCACCTTCAATCCTTTTACTAAATATATTTAAACGCTTGCAATTTCTCCTTATTTTAAAGCCACCTCCTTTTCTTCCATCACTTTACCGCTTCTTGACTATAAACACAAACACAAAACACCATTTACCATCTATCCAATATCAAAATGAACCTAGTAACTTCATGGCAATCTACTGACCTGAATTTTCTTTATGCCGCTTACCAAGCCATAGTTTTTCACCAAATCATATTACTGCAGCGATTCATTAGAGAGCAATGCCTGAATAGTGCCGGTGTCGATTAAGGCCTGCGCCGGCTGTCCATTGACCTGAACCTGTTGAAAATACGGATTCGGGTCCCTAGGGACTGTCCCACCCCTTCGCTCCGGGGGACGGACATAGGCCACTGCTGAGCGTGGACATTCCTTTTTGAAGTGCCCTACTTCCCCACAACTAAAACATCGCAATGGGGCCAACCGTACACCGGCCTCCCCTCCTTGGCCCTTCTCTTCCAGGGGTCTGCCCCCTCTACCGGGCACCTGCAGCGAACATCTCAGGTTCTGTGTAACCCCTCGATTCTCTTCTTTACTCAGGCCCATTCCCTTAGACCTTTTCTCTTTATTGGAGGGGGTGCCGCCTTCCACCGCGGCCTCCGCCTCCAAGTACCTCTCCATGTTTACTATCGCCCTCTCGAGCCCACTCGCTCCTTGGCGAATCACCCAGTTCCTTATCGGAGGTGGTAGTGCCCCGATATACTGTTCCAGCACTACCAGCTCCATGAGCTTAGTCACAGTTTTCCCTTCTGGCTCTAGCCATCTATAGGCCAGGTCCTTCAAATGTTGGGCCAGGGCCCGAGGTCTGTCCTTTGGCTGTAAACAGGTTTCCCTGAATTGCCACCGGTACTAGTCCTGGGTGATGCTCAATCTGTCCAGGATGGCTGTCTTCAGCAAGGTATAGTTCAGGGCCTGCTCCGGGGCCAAAGCCCTATAGGCGGCTTGGGCCTCACCCATTAAACAAGGGGCTAACCTGGCCGACCATTGTTCTCGGAACCAACCTGCTACACTAGCCACATGCTCAAATGTGACAAGGAAGGCCTCGGGGTCATCCCCCGGTCCCATCTTCTCCAAGTGGATACCGTGCATGGGGTCCATCCGGCCTACTCCGCCAGCCCCTGCCGTTGGGTGTGGGGTACCTGCTCTTCCAGTAGCCTGCTGGGCCGCCCAGAGTTGTGTAACCTTGCGCTGCTCCTCCAACATTTGGATCAGTGGGAGCTGCTGTTGCTGCTGGTGATCCATCATGCGCTGAATCAGCTGCTGCATGGTCTCTTGTTGCTGCTGCATCTGTGTCGCCATCCATTTCAGCACATCCTCGGACGCCATGCCTGAAAACAACAAGAAAAACACCAAGTGTGGCCGTACAAAACCAGCCCCCTGTGGCTAGCTTGGAGTTTCACTTCTTCTCACTTCCCGCCTCTTAGCTCTGGATGCTTACCAGAGACTAGAGTGGTAACACTTTTTTTTTTTTTTTTCTACTCTCTTTCCTGGCCTCAGAGAGCAATCCTGTTCAGACACCCTCCTGCACCTTTACCTTCAGTCGATTAGTAGGAGCATAGGTCTTTAAGCGCTGGGTCCGCTCTTCGGTCGGCGAGTTCCAAACATCCCACTGCTGCCACCATGTGTCATGATCTCGCCCCCCTCCGCTCAGCACTCTGTAGGCCTCATCAGACTTCAGGACTCCCTCTCTGCTCCTATACCACTTCCTGTCCACTCATACAGCTCCTGCGCCGCTGCTATGGACTCCTCCATGCCCCTAGTCAGAGTGCCCGGCCTAACCCAGGCACTCCCAAACAGTACACAGAAGAAGTCTTTATCAATAAAGAATTTAATGCGGTTCCGTAGCCTCACCGGCCACAGCCCATGTAGTAAGGCCTGGTTGTCTTGGCAAGCCCAAGCCATACACGCTTAGGTTCCCCTTAACCAGCCAAGAATTACAGCTTATTTAAAACACATTTCCCTTCCAACATTTCTCAAACATCCCTTTTACAACACAGTATTTGACCATCCCCCAATATCCTGGTTATTCCAGCTCCATAGAGGAACAGCTGGAGCTTTCCTCTCCCCAGCTTACCTCCATCTCCTCCTCCTCTGACTCTGAATAGCTGGGTTTTTGTGGCCAACGCCACCACGCTGGCACGCCCTCTTCCTCTAGTTCCATGGACTCTGCTGAGTCATAGTTATCAGCCCCTGTTTCCCCCACCTGTTCCTGCTCACTCTCCGGCCAGGGGTCAGGGGCCGGTTCAGGGAACTTGGGAACTGTAGTTCCTGCTGCTCTCCGGTTCGCCCTCTGGTGTCTAGGTTTGGTACTACCTGCAGCTGTTTTCCTATATCCTAGCTGTTTCTGCCCCGGGCCAGGTTGTACTGCATCACAATATACATATAAAATTAGTAAAAAGCAGAAAGAATTTTGGTACCACATCTGTTCAAAAGCTTACAACATTGCATATGCAAGTTATTTTTTTCTGTAGTAAATACAGAGGACCTCAAGTCTTTTACAGATAGACAACACAACTTAGATAAAAGTTTATGCAAACTTAAGACGTGGTTTATTTCTTCTCTGCATAATTTATCTCTTCTTCAAGTTCCATGGATGAAAAAGGAGGGAAGACAAATAAAGAGAAATTCCTTTAGAAAGAAGGTGTCATCTTGAAGTGATAAGTTACAATCTTCAAATATATTCTGTACAAACACACATTTTTCTTTGTTTATATCCACGCACATCATAGTTTTTCATTCACTCATCTGAGGAAAAAAATGTTTAACGTCCTGAGTAATTTAAACCACTACATTCATTAGATAACATTATGCTGCTTAATAAACTCTCTCTTTTTTTTTTTTTTTTTTTTAAATACCAGAGGATCTTCAAATAAATCATTTCCCAGAATGCCTTTCCCATTTCATACAAATCAATGGAAGTGACATCATACATTTAACAGGAGAGAGAAAAGAAAAACTTTTTAAATGAAATGAAATTAACCTTTATACAGCTTTGCTGCTGCCAGTTTGTACTTAATTTGCTCTAAAGGAAAAATAACAAATTGGGGTAGATTTTCAAAGCCTACGCACGTAAATCCACCTGGAGGGGGTTACGTGCGCCGAGCCTATTTTGCATAGGCCCGGCGATGCGCGCAAGCCCCGGGACGCGTGTAAGTCCCGGGGTTTGAAAAAATGGGCGAGGCATGGGCGGGGCGGTCCGGGGGTGGGGCGTGGCCAGAGGCCTCTCCACTGACGCTGGGCCCTGGGATCGCGCGCCGGCACTCGGCCAGCGGTCGCAACCTACGCCTGCCCAGAGGCAGGCATAAATAAAACAAAGGTGGGGGGGCGGGTTAGGTAGGGGAAGGGAGGGGAAGGTGGGGGGTGGAAGGAAAGTTCCCTCTGAGGCAGCTTCGATTTCGGAGCAGCCTCGGAGGGAATGGAGGAAGGCTGCACGGCTTGGCACGCGCAAATTGCACAATTGTGTACCCCCTTGCGCGCGCCGACCCTGGATTTTATAACATGCGCGCAGAGTGGAGAACTTGTCTCAAAGATAAGATAAGGGAAACAAACATAGAGACAGAAGGAAAATCTAGAATGAATTCATTCTCCAGCTTGCTAAGCTGACAAAGCCCAATTTTTCTGGATATTTTTACAGAGCAAAAACCAATAATTATTTTATAAACTAGGAGATAACTGAGGCATGCTAAAATATATTATTACTGTATAAAAATACACTATAATGTTCTTAAATACGCACAGGTGTTTTTGTTGGCACAAGTAAACAGTCAACAACAAAGTATAGAGCATGAAAACATAGCTATTAAAATCTATGACCACATTAAATTCCGCCAGTGATCTGTTGCCTTGCTTCAGGTCCACCAAAGCAAACCCAGCAACAGACATACAAGCAGGGTCATCAAAAACGGATTTAAACAAGTCCATAAATCCTTCTATGTCCTGCAAGATAGGGTCTTTTCGTTCCCACAAGGTAGATGCCCAAGATAAGGCTCTCCCATCCAAGTAAGACAGAATGTAGCTGGTCTTAGAGAGGCCTGTGGGAAACAGTGAAGGTTGTAAGGTGAAATGTAGGCTGCACTGGTTCAAGAAGCCCCGAGTCTTCTGGAGTTCTCCGGTGAATCGAATAGGCGCCACCAGTGGAACAGCTGACTTTAAAGTTACCTCTGGTAACTGGCCTTCTTGTGTAGAAGCTGTGCCGTGTGCCGTCTGCGTATGCTCACAGACACATTCTTTGACTCACTCATACACTCACTCACACACTACCTCACATACTCACAGACATGCTTCCTGACTCTCATGCTCACATACGCATACTCTCACATTCTCACATACATGCTTCCTGACTCTCACGCTCACATATGCATGCTCTCATATTCTCACATACATGCTTCCTGACTCATATGTTCACTTACACATTCACAAACATATATGCACTGTCTCTCACTCTTCTCCCTCTCCACCTCTAAAAAAAAGTAAAAAAAAAAAGTTTTCACTTACAATGGTGAATGGAGGGGGCATTATTCAGGCATAGCCCCAAAAGAATAGGATCTGGATTGGCTCCATGCTGCTGTTCCTAACTCAAAGGTGTTGGAAGGGGAGGGACTGGAAGGCCCTGATACTTGTTTTTTTTAATTATTTTTATTTTTTGCCATAGCCCAGTATGAGGAGAGCCAGTGGTGAGGTAGCAGTGGGAGGTCTGTGTGCTGACTGCTTTCAGCACAGGCAGAGGTAGGGCAGGTGTGAGGGAAAGTAGCAGGAATACTTCTGGCTGTCGAGGTGGGGAGCAGCAGGAGCAGGCCCATGGAGCCCCCACAACTGCGGCCATTGCAGCATCAGGAAAGAAAGCCTTGGAGGAGGCGCCTACTGCAAGGAAAAAAAGCTGCTGTGGGGCCTAGTGTTGGTCATAGTTGCTCTGCAGGCATGGAGCCATTGCAAGCAACACCAACCATATGATTGCCTCGACTGATCCACTGGGGCATGCCCGAAGCCCAGATTGGCCAATCCTCTCCTGGATGTCAGCACCCAGGAAAGGATCTTGGAGTCACTATGGACAATACTTACAAATCCTTGGTTCAGTGTTCAGCGGCAGTCAAAAAAGCAAATAGAATGTTATAATTTATAAGGAAAGGAATGGGAAATAAAACAGAAGATATCATAGTGCTTCTGTAGTCATCTATGGTGCACCTTGAGTATCATATGCAATCCTGATTGTCCCATCTCAAAAAAGATATACCAGAATTAGAAAAGGTACAGAGAAGGGCAAACAAAATGATAAAGGGATGGAACAGCTCCCCTGTGAGGAAAGGCTAATCAAATTAAAAAGATATAATCCCTCCCAATAGATAGTGTATTTTACTTTTGGTACAATAAGAAAGGAATCCTAAAGAAGAAATAGACATATGGTCTATAGGTTCACACCCTTTAGAGAGGTAGACAGTGTCCCTACTCCAATACCACCTCAGCAAGTATTTCTTTTTCCCTCCTTCTTTGCTCACAATGCAGTCAACACACTGGGTAAACAATATTTAACTGCTTTTACTTATAGATGGTAATAGAACACCAAAAATTTCAAGCAACCAGTATAACTTTATAATATAGTGGTAAGGATAAATTTGATAAAAACCAACAACATTACTTCAGCGGTCTAGCAATATTGAGAGCCAAACTTAATAAGGATATATATAGAAACATAGAAATGACAGCAGAAAAGGACCAGATGGTCCATCCAGCCTGCTCAGCAAGCTTAAGGTTGTATCTGCTGGGCCATGCAGGTTACCCCCATGCTTAGTTTCTTAGACCATAAAAGTCAGGGTTCTCATTGGTTGCTGTGTGAATCCAATTCCCCATTACCCCTTACTGTGGAAGCAGAGAGCAATGTTGGAGTTGCATCAAAGTATCAGGCTTATTGGTTAAGGGTAGGAGGCGCCGCATCAGCAAGTTTCCCTCATGCTTATTTGTTTCCACAGACCGTAACAATCAGGGCTCTCGTTAGTTGCTCTTTGAATCCAATTCCCTTTTCCTCCTGCCACTGAAGCAGAGAGACATGATGGAATTGCATCACTAGTATGAAGGCTGATTGGTTAAGGGTGGTAACCGCCACACAAGCAAGTTACCCCCATATTTGGTACATCTGTGAGTTTACCCTGGTACCCAGGGATTTACCCTCTTTTTATGATAATTAGTCGTTTTATTACAAGATGCAACTCAGTCAAGGAGGACTAGTGGAGCCCATTGCAACTTAGATGAATTACCCTGAATTACTCAGAAGTTATCCAGCTAAATGAAGATCTGGGCACTTAGCCGGCTAAAATATAGCTGGATAAGTTAGGAGCATTCCATGGGGTGTAACTGGGAGGTGTTGAATTCGCTGGCTATGTTATCCAGCTAGCTGCAATATTTAGAGTTAGATGGATAACTTAGCCAGCTAAGGGCCTCATTTTCCAATATTGCATTGGTAACGCATTAGGGGGTGTTACCAATGCAAATGAGGCTTCTTTCGTGCAGTGGGAAAGAGAGAGAGAGCGAGAGAGCCTTACTATAGTGCCTATGCCCTACATAGGTATTTGAATCCCTATGGGAGGGCTACCTACTAACTCGGGGTGGGGATTAGGTATGAGCGTCGGGGGTTGGGGGCCACTTTCGCATTCCACATGAGACCTACGGACAGAACAGTGGTCTCTAGTGCAGATTTGCTGGCCGTCGGAGTGAGGACGCTCACTCCAAGAGGAGATTTGGGCAACGTTCTCTCCACCTAGCATGTTGTTGCCCAGGTAGAGTGTCCATCAAGCTAGGTAGAGAGAACGTTGCCCAAACCACTTCTTGGAGTGAGCGTCCTCACTCCGACGGCCAGCAAATCTGCACTAGAGACCACTGTTCTGTCCGTAGGTCTCATGTGGAATGCGAAAGTGGCCCCCAACCCCCGACGCTCATACCTAATCCCCACCCCGAGTTAGTAGGTAGCCCTCCCATAGGGATTCAAATACCTATGTAGGGCATAGGCACTATAGTAAGGTTCTCTCTCTCTCTCTCTCTCTCTCTCTCTCTCTCTCTCTCTCTCTCTCTCTCTCTCTCTCTCTCTCTCTCTCTCTCTCTCTCTCTCTCTCTCTCTCTCTCATTTACCGCTTCCAATTGTACTAGAACATTTCATGAACCTAATAAGTACCACTTTAAAACAAATCAGAGAAAGTATTTTAGAGGAGCTGGATTTTTAAAGGATTTAGACAAATTCCTGGAGGAAAAGTCCATAAACCATTATGAGCCAAGTGGATTTGGGAAAGTTACTGCTTATCCTGGTAATAAGCAAGAAGGATTGGATCTATTCTTTGGGTTCCTACTGGGTACTTGTGATGTGGATTGGCCGCTGTCAGAAACAGTCCTTTGGTCCAACCCAATATGGCATTTCTTTTTTTCTTTTTTTTTAATTTTTAATTTTCAATTTTTCAAGTTAGATATTCCACTCAAAATGAAATGCAATCAGAAAAGAAAGGGCTATATTATATACCATATAAACAATTTTAACATTTCATAATTAATTCTCCTTTGTTTCCTTGTTACCAAACTATAATAGAGGGTTCCATATAAGCAATCATTATTACAAACAAAATATATTTTCCACAAACAAATGAAGTTCTAGCAAAGTAAATTCTAAATCCAAATTATTATTAGATTTGAGTCACAGCTACCTCTTGTTGGCCTCGGCGGGCTTCCAAGAACCTCTCTAGATGCTCCGGTTCAAAGTAGACATATCTTATCCCTTCTGCACGCATTGTGCACTTACAGGAAAATCTAACCACAATTTGTAATCCAAAAGTTCTTGCCTGATTAGCTAAACTTAAAAAAATTTTTCTTCTTAATTGAGTTTCCTTAGCTAGGTCGGGGTAAATCCATACCTTTTGTCCCAGATACAAAGAGGTTCTATTTACCAAAAAGAGTTTCAAAATTTTATCCCTTTCAGAAGAAAGGTTAAACTTTACCAAAAGAGTTCCTCTTTTCTCGATCAGAGAACTAAAGGATGACTCTATTAAGTCTGTCACATTTAATGAAGTTTCAACCCCAACTTGAGCTTGATCAATCAATTCTTCATTTTTCCAATTTATAAAGTATACACTTAAAATTGAGGGAAATTCTCCGGAGATATAGATAATACCTCCGAGAAATAATTCCTCAATTGTTCCTTAGGTGATACTAATTTACATTTCGGAAAATTAACTATACTCAAATTGGTATATCTAATAGAGTTTTCTATACTTTCAACTCTTCTAGATAACATTAATTCTCCCTTAACTATTGATGATTGTACCTTTTCCATATTTTTTATATCTCCCTCTACCTTCGCTAAGGTTTCTACATGATTAGTCACAATGGGATTCAAGTTAAATATAGCTGTTTGCATGTCCTTAATATTACTATTTAAATTAGAGATGTTACTTTGCAATACAGCTATAGCTTGCCAAATCATGTCCATAGTTACATCTTGTGGATTCCCTGATAATACAGTAGGTGCAGATTTCAAAGAATAAGGCAAAGAGTAAGATGGAGAGAGTTCCTGCCTGTCGTGGATCCCCACAAGGGAAACTGGTTCTCTTCCTCTAATATATGATGTTGTTGCGCCATTTTCCACCAATTGGGGAGAAAGTGATATATCTCCCACCTCCTTAGGTATTGATACATTCAAACCAGTAACGCCCTCGATCGGGCTCAATTCTTTAGACGCATTCCGTCTCAGAGTGGAGCCAAGTACACTGGTGGTTACAATACTTTTAGGTGGGATAGGTGTTATTGGAGCCCCGGGACTTAGACTAACTTCACCCAAAGCTCCTCATCTACCCTCTTAGCGGGACACTCCGGGGTTGTTACCTCTGCCGGTGAGTAGAAGCCAGTCGTTGTTGTTTGCACTGTAGAAAGTCTTGCAGGGGTCGAGGCTTCTTGCCTGACTCTACCTTTACGCTTAGTATGTGGCATACTGCGAAATCGAATAAATAGGTACCAAAAACAACAAATATGGCCACTCACTCCACTTCATATATTCACAAAAAGAACTGAGAAGATGAGAGAGCTCAGATTTAATACGCCGAAGTCTACAATTAGAGAGTCCAGCCCTCCAGCCTTCGCCGGCCTAAGCCGGACCAAGCCATGCGCTCCTTACGGAGCACGAGGCTTAGGCTGCGTGCCGACGGCGACGGTGTGCCATCTGCCGTTTGATCTTATAATGACAGACGCAGCCTGATGACCTCACTCGGGCACCGCCCTCTATCGGGCTCCTCAGCTGGGCTCCGTCGTTGTTCCAGGGTCTCTTACCACCAAGGTTTGTCAGACTCGCCTCTCCAAGTGCCAGCTTCGATCGAGGAGACCCTCTCTCCCTTCCTTAGGCTCCCCCATGGCATTTCTTAAGAACTTATGAGCTTATGTTCTTAAAGTATTGTTCACTTATTACCAGCACAATACTCAAGAAAAATATCCCTAAATGTTTATCACAAGCCAAAAACAGAAAGAGAGGAAAATAATCATGGAAAAATTATTCATTAAACCAAAAAAAGATGAATGGTTAAAACTCCATAATGACCATATTTTGGCAGTCTTCTGCCCATCTCAAGGGATTATATAAAATAGATTAAACAATTCATTACATATACACAGAAAAACAAAATAAAACTGGTTTTACTGAATTCATTCAAGTAACAGAAATACAAAAACAGTTCTAGGGCTGTCCTAGTGATCCAGTGAGAGTGCTCTTCACTGCCATATGGAGGACCTCATTCACTTCCTGGGCCAGCTGCGGCTGCTGTACTGCGCATACTTGGGAACTTTTGATTTCCTGTCATCCTGCGATTGTCACAGATTAGCGGGGGGGGGGGGGGGGGTATTCAGAGAGGGGTGGGGCAGCAGCTTGTGCACAAACCTTCTCACACAGACACACACACTAACACACTCACATGTTCAAGCTCATACTCTTTCACAAAATACAGCTCTGACTCCTATCATTCTCCCGAAACACAATCTCACACACACACTCACTCACTTCCCTCCTTCTTCCACAACCACCCTCACTCAGTCTCTCTCATTCTCTTTCTTCACTCTAAACCCACCACCGACAGCAGCCTCCTCTTCTATGGTGGACAGATCTTCAACATCTTCCATTGCATGGGCCCAGTGGCTCTCCTCCTCTTTTCTTCTATCAAGGGGGCCCACGTTCCTCTTCTGAGCAGCCACGCAGCTGACATATCTCTTCCTTGTTTGGATGCGGGGGGAGGGGGGGAGGCATGCTTCTCTTCGTGTGCATGCGGCCTGACAGGTCTCTTCCTTCTGGTGCAAGGCCCACACTCCTCCTTCTTCCAGTCATGCAAGCTGATGGATCTCTTCCTGGCTGCCTGCCCAGCAACGTTTTCTTCCGGGGTTTACTTCTGCAGCAGGACCCGGAGTTTTCTGACATTGGCCTGGAGAGCCGGCAAATCCTTTAGAATTCTGGAGCCTTTGGGCCAAATCCAAAGAGTTCTCAGGCATGGTACTACGAAAGCGATTTTCAAAGCCCTTGAGGAGGGGTCATTGCTCATTGGTGACCCCTAGTAGCTAGAGTCAAGATCCACGTTGTCATGTTCCAGAGGGAGCTGCAGGCTGTGGCCCATGGCCAAGGCATGATGCTGCAATGGATGAGCTAAGAGAATTGGAAGGGGACACCAAATGTGAGAAAACAAATCATAGCTATTGGCATTGTAGCCAAAAGGAGGCCAGTTCTGACTGAGCTGGAAACCCAAAGGAAGTTGCCAGGTGTCATCCCCGTCCCTCCTAAAAAAAACATAACAAAAATAAAAGTTCTTTCTTTGTTTCCAGTTTCTTATTTTAACAGGTCACTGCAGCTTCACAGCTTCATTACATTCAGCATATATAAATGATTCCAACTCCTGATCAACACATCTGGGTTATATGGAAGAAGTAGTTCACCCTGCAGAGAAAAATCATCTGCTGCAGGCAACATGGAGGCTCAGTGTTCACCTCCAATCTGATGATAATACTGGCCCCTTAATGCTTTCATTATTTTTAAATGATTCCTATGGAGCTTGGGTGAATAATTGTGGGACACAGTAAGCAAAGGAGCCAGGTTTCTGCTTGAGGTGCGAGCAAGTGTCACCGTTTCTGGCTTCTTGCCCTTGGTTCACGCTGATAACATGGCCCATGCCTGCTCACTGTGTTTTCTCTGCCCTTTTCTATAGGGAATTGAAGGCAAAGTGACTTTGTATGTTTAGAAATGGATATAATACATTTCATGCATATTATAATGAGGGTGCTCATGCTTTTTATGACAAGGATCAAAGCCAGTCCTCAGTGCCTCATTATACTTTCATTATTGCCCAATTCACGTTTCTTCCGCCTCCCGCACAGCCTCTGCCCAAGTTTTCAGTCTTCTTGTGTTATTTTTAGGCCTTCTTGAATAGCTAGTTGCTGTGGCTTCCTTTCTGGCCTCAAACTGGGTGAATCATCCTCATCTTATAATACAAGAGCTAGGGGGGGCATGCCAGCAGTATGTCTCGTCTTCATAAAAAACATACATTTTTACTCCAAGAATGAATTACTTTGGAGTATAAGAAAAGACATTTTCCTGGGCCTCTCCATATCCCCATATCTCATGTTTTTTAAACCGATACTATTGGGTGATTGAGAGGAGAAGCTAATTGTGGGACTGAACGAATTCCTAATGACAACAGCCATGGCAACGTAAAGAAAGGATTACCGCAGAGCTAGGTGCATGTACCTGCCTGGCTGGACAGTGAGTTTTAGATCCTAGCATGGTCAAAAAGAATTGCGATTGGCCTATTTTAGACATTCTGAGGTCTATTTATCAACCTGTGATACACGGCAATGCATATTATTTATTGCAGCTCCTCATTATTGGCAGGGAGGGCTATTTACTAATCACATGCAATATCGTGAGGCACGGGTCGATAAATAGAAGCGTCCTTGACCTCTCTTTCTAAATCTGTTATTGCCCTTCGTTAGTGGTGGCCATTGCCAAAGAGGTTCATTTTTCAAATCATGTTAGGGCCTTATCGCACGCATTATGGCGTTATCACATGCGATAACACCATAACGCATGCAATTAATAATGCATCGCGAGATGCAAATGGAAATTTAGAAAATTTAATCAAAAGGGAAGAGTTTGGGTGGAGTTTATGAAAATGAGGAGTGTTTAATGTTGTGTGCGAAAGCGTAATGCACATTATTGTGAAATTTAACACTGGAAATAACAACACCTTTTTTCCTGATTTTATGAGTGTGATAGCTGAGCATTTTGGGAGGGGGAGAGAGAGAGAGTGCCTCTGGGGAGGCACACATATTAGTTAACTTTTTATATCACTGTAACAGAAGCCATTCTGAACTCGGTGTGAGGTTTTGGTAGTGACCTAGGTTTTTTGGGGGGTAGCTTTACATGCACAGTCAGAATTACAAACAGCACAGTAGACATCAGTGAAGATTTTATGTGATTTGGCGTGATGAAAGATATACAAAATGAGATTTGTACAATTACTCTTGACCTAGCTTGATGCATTCTCTACCTTGTTGCTATCAAGCTAGGTTGAGAGTACAATGTACAAATCTCATCTTTGTGTACCTGTCATCACTCCAAATCACATAAAATCTTCACTGATGTCTACTGTGCTGTTTGTAATTCTGACTGTGTATGTAAAACTGCCTCCCAAAATCTTGGCCACCACCAAAACCTCATTCCGAGTTACTAGTTGCCCCTCTTACAGTGGTATAAATAGTTTACTTATATGAGAGACTTATAAAGAGTGTCTCTCTCTTTCTCTCTCTCTCTCTCTCCTACTCCTATATGGTGCACATTGCAGTATCTGGAAAATTACCCTAACCATGCCTCCTTTTTTTTTTTGTTTTATCATGGGCACTATTCTCACAAAATTTATAGCAAAATGATGAATCTAGGCCAAAGTTCTCTAGGTGTGGTCCCTCCGCATCACCATATAGTAAATCTGCCCATTTGTATACTGTTATCTCTTTTCAATTCAATAAAGTATTATCCCTTGTGCATGATGCAAGTACATTCTTCATTGGGAACGTTCATTCAGTCTCTGTTACTTTATCCTACTGATGATATCAGCTTCTGGTAAGTCCTGTTGTTTTCTCAAATTTACCAGATAAATAGTTCTTTACTCTCTCTCTCTCTCTTTCATTTGCAATTGGGGAAAAAAAACAACCCCCTAGCTAAAAGTATGTTTTTCAGCAGCCTGGGCTAGGTAGCAGAGTGCAAGATCATTGCTCTTCTCCTGTGAATCAAATGGAGCTCTCTAGTCAGAATGCTTTGCTCTTACCTCCCACTCCCACAGCTGGCAACAGGCACAGCACGGCAGAGCCATGCAACACAAGCTGCTTGTTGTTCATTGTAATCAACCTCCTGGTCTCAGTGAGTTTCCCACAATGCTTTTTCTGATTTGCGTCTGCAAAGCAGTGCCATTAAACGCATAGCCACAATTTGTTTTTTTTTCCCCACCCACAGAGCAGTTATTTTACGTTCATTAATGCATTGAACTCCCAATTAAGTTTCCTAAGCTACCCAGATTCTCCTAAGTTGGATCAGAAAACACATACCATATCAGCTTTTACTACCAGTCTTAGTGTTATTCACAAATTCAGGGATCCTGCTTTCAATACCTTCCTCTAAAATGCATGTACTGTGAAACTCTTACAGTGAGCACGTGCTTGCTATGGAAAACATTCATTCCCCATGGCAGGGAATTCAGTGGCAAGAGTGGTTTTCCCCATAACTTGAGGAAATCAGAAACAAGTCGTATGGATGAAAGAACCGACATATGCATTTACATTGCTTTTGTCAGAGGTAAATGCTTTGTATGCATTCTACAATTACATTGTGGGACCAACTTTAAAAGAAAAAATAGCACCATAGTCATTAAAATTGACAAGGTCAATATTCAAAAGCCATTTAGATGGGTAACTGAAAAGTTACCCATCTAAATGGCTACCCAGCTATATTCAAAGCCATATGAAGCTAAATTCTAGCTGGATAATGACTTATACAGCTAGAATAAGTCAGGGGCATTCCAGTGGCAGGTGGGAGGTGTTTCCAAGTGGAGAGGAGTTAGGTGCTTAACTTATGCGGCTAACTCTGGTTGCGCCACAGGGCTGTCCTAAAGTTGGCTGGATATACTTATCCGGTGCAGCCGTACTACTGAATATCCCCGTTAAGTTAGCCAGTTTAGCTATATCCGGTTAACTTAACTAGCCGCTCCGCAGTTGAATATCAGTCGCAACAATTTTCCCTGAGATTCATGAGATAAACACTACAGAGCTGCAGAAAATGAACGGATTCACTATGACTATGCCCACTAATATTTATTCATTTATTTATTTATTTTAAACATGTATTATCTGCCTATATCAGACCAGCTGTACTAAGTGGAGTATAACTAAGTTTCTCTGAAAAGAAAATAGCAGGGTTCTGATTCTTACCCCATACAAACCCTTATTCATGATTCCCTTACAGCAGGGACACTACTAATGTTGTTGATACTGAATAATTTTTGTTTTCTATTCACCTTGGATTCATTTTATTTTTCTTCCCCTCTGCTTAATGTGAAACACATGAGCAGAGCAGTTTTTCTATTGGTCCTGGCTAGCAGAACCTTCTGTTGTTTAAGACATGTAATGCTACATGGTAGGATTGCAGACAAGGGAGTCTATACAATAATAATTGCACAAAAGATTTTTAATTGTACAGTTAAAATGCCACTTAATATGTGATGCAGTAAGATTTATTTGGGTGCAATAAAAAAATGTCCCTGATAGCATGTTCATGCTGTTATGATGCATTGAAACCCAAAAATGCATTGGCTAAATAACATGACCACTTTACTTCTTTGTTAAGCCAACAAGGTACTCATTTACAGTCCAAAGACTCATTAAGAAACCTAGGAAAGCTTTTTGACCAGCATCTCTCTATGGAAGCCCGCTTCTCAGCCATGGTACGGTCTTCTTTTATGCATCTACATCAACTGTGCTACTCATCTGAGAAAACAAGATCTAGCTACTCACATTCGTGCTTTGATCACCAATTCCTTATTCCAACAGCATTTCAAAATACATTCTTAATTTCCTCCAACGTCTACAGAACACAGCAGCAAGACCTCTCATAGGAGCCAAACCCCTTTTGAAAAGACGTCACTGGCTTCCGGTTGACAGTCAGGTAAATTGTTAATTTTTATACTTCACTCTCAAATATTTAAACCAGCGATCCCCAAACTATGGTTTGTGGACTCGACACAGCCTGCCAAGCTTGTTTTGCCAGCCCACCATGCTTTTTATTGCGCAGTCAGATCTGGCCTTCCAAGAGAGTGCTTTTAATTTTCATGCATGGCTGCAGCAGAAAGTCTAAAGAAAGCCACTGACATATAGGCCAGACTCACCACAAGGAGAAAATGTGCCTGGACCCCGGTGCCAGGGAGGCCAGGTCAGCTAGCACTGAGCAGGAGAAGACAAGCCTAGATTCCAGTGCCAAAGAAAAACGCTGGTTTGGAGGCCAAGCCTGCCAGCAGAAGAAGTGCCAGGATCCTGCCACTGAAGATATTCATGACAGGGAGGCCAGGTATGCCAGCAGGAGAAGACGCATTTGAGCCCCGGCACCAAAGAAAGCTAGTAGCAAGGAAGCCAGGCCCTGCAAGAAGAAGAAGAATATCCAGACTCTGAAGCCAAAGAAAGTCTCTGACTGGAAGATTAATCTCTGCCAACAGGAGAAGGAGCATCCAGACCCGGCACCAAAGAAAACTGCTGGTGGGGCAGCCAGACTGTGCCAACAAGAAAACAGCAGCACAGCCTAATCAACTGAAGGACATCACCGAAGGTGAGTGAGGGAAAAGAAGAGAGAGTGAATGGAGGGGAGGGAAAGGAAAAGGAATGAAGGGGGGAGGAGAGGGTGAATGAGAAATGTGAGAATGAAGTAAAAAGAGGGGGAGAGGAGGGCATGAAAGGAAGGGAATGGAGTGAGTGAGATGTTAGGGAAAGGAGTGAAGTGAAAGCAGGGGAAGGATGAATGGGAGGATAAATGTGAAGTGAAAGGAATGGAGGGGAAGGATTGAGGATAAGGGAGTGAAATGAGCGGGGATCGAAAAGGGAAAGTAATGAGTAATAAGGGAGGGGAAGGGGTGAGGGGAAAGTGAGAAGAAAGGGAGGGAAGTAAATGAGTGAGAAGGAGGGGAAAGGGAGTGCATGAGATAAGTGAATGAAGGGAAGGGAGGAGGGAAGTAAGGGCAAAGAAGGGAAGGAATGAGAAAGTAGGGAGGGAAGAGATGCAAGAGACATTTGGTAATGTGAAGGGAAAGAGTGAGGGAAAAGGAGGGAATGCAGTGAGAGTAAAGGGATGGGAAAGAATAAGCTAGAAAAGAGGGGGTGTACCACATACGCACATGTACACACACCTCAGGGAGCAGATGCAGGGCTAGGGCAGGGCTTCCAACGTTATTTATTTTATTTATTTAAAAGTTGTTATATACCACAACTTGGGCAGGAACCTGACCGTCTAGGCGGTTTACAATACAACATACACAATTAAAATAACAATACAGTTAAATTCTCATTATACATCACAATTACAGCATTGGTCAATACCTACAAAATATGTCTGTTTACTTTTGAAACAGCAGATGTTATCAAAAAAGTTGGTTTTGTAATGAACATGTATATGATTGGTTAACTGATTTTCAGGCCGATTCAGTAAAAACGCTTTCCTGGCATGCGCACCGGCCACGCGATACAGAATGCAAATGAGGTGGTGCGGTAGAAACGGGCAAAAGGAGGCGCTAGGGACACTAGCGCGTCCATAGCGCCTCCTTTTAGCCCGGAGCGGCAGCTGTCAGCGGGTTTGACAGCCAACGCTCAATTTTGCTGGCGTCGGTTCACGAGCCCACTGACAGCCACGGGCTTGGAAACCGGGCGCCGGCAAAATTGAGCATCTGGCCCATTTAAAAATTTTTTTTCTTTTTTACTTTTTTTTACCCTTCGGGACCTCCGACTTAATATCGCTATGATATTAGTCGGAGGGTGCACAGAAAAGCAGTTTTACTGCTTTTCTGTGCACTTTCCTGGTGCCGGCAGAAACTAGCACCTACCTTCAGGTAGGCGCTAATTTCTTAAAGTAAAATGTGCGGCTTGGCTGCACATTTTACTTTCTGTATCGCGCGGGCATACCTAATAGGGCCATCAACATGCATTTGTATGTTGAGGGCGCTATTAGTTGCTGCAGGTTGGACGCGCGTTTTCCGCCCCTTACTGAATAAGGGGTAAGGGAAAACGCGCGTCCAAGAGCAGACTAACAGTGCACTCCATCGGAGCACACTGTACTGTATCGGCCTGTTTGTAAGCAACGGTGAAAAGATAAGTTTTTAGAGATTTTTTAAAATTCTTTTGTATTTGCTGTTAATTGAATTTCTTCAGGAATGGAGTTCTAAAGAATTGGGTCTGCAGCTGAGAAAGCTTGTTTGCGTGTTAATTCCAATCTTGCTGTTTTTACTGATGGTACTTCAAGAGTGCATTTGTCCATGGAACGAAGCTGCCTGGTTGGTTTACAGATTCTTAACAGTGTACAGAGCCAAACTAAATTAGAGTTATATAGTAGGTTGTGAATTATTGTGAGGATTTTGTATGTGATACGATATGATATTGGTAACCAGTGGAGGTGTTGTAAAATTGGTGTAATATGGTCCCTGCGAGATAAGTTATACAATATCCGAGCTGTGGAGTTTTGAATAAGTTGTAGTGGATGAATAGTGGACGTGGGTAAACCTAAGTATAGAGAGTTGCAGTAATCTAAACTTATCAGGTTAGTGCCTGAGTAACAGAGCGAAAATCCAATGGAAACAGCAAAGGTTTTAGTTTTTTTAACTTTTGAAGTTTAAAGAAGGATTTCTTTACTAGTGCTGATATATTGTTAGACATGGATAATTTGGAATCTATGAGTGTGCGTAGATTTTTAGCATAGGATCTTATTGTTATTGCTTGACCTTCGAATGTGAAGTTCTTCAGGGGTTGATATATTGAGTCAGGTACCGATGATAAGAAAATTAGCTCTGTCTTTGAGGTATTTAATTTTAATCTGTTGTGAGACAACCAAGTCTTTATTGATGTTAGATATAGTTGAAGTAGTGAAAAGGTTTTCTTCCAGGAATCAGAGAATGGAAAAATGAATTGGATATCATCCGCGTAGATTTTAAAACATAAATTAAGACCAGGTAAGAGGTGGCATTATGGTAATAAATAAATATTGATGAGAATCGCAGAGAGCGAAGATCCTTGTGGGACACCAGACTTCTGAGAAATCTAAAAATATTATTACTGTATTACTGGTAATGTATCTGTCAAACTCCCAGGAACCCTGTCCCCTCCCTTTTCAAGCATCTCAAATCATTCAAAGGGCTAGACATGTCACCCTCACCCCTGCTCAGCAAATGATGAGGGACCCCTGCCTTGCTACACAAATTCCTAGGCAGACACCATCCTGGTGATTTGCATTTTCCTATGTGGCCATTCCCTTGAAAAGTTTGAGGACCCCTAGCTTAAACCATCAGACACCAAAGTATCTCTCTCAATCGCTATCTACCTACACCCCTACAAGGGGTCTCCTGTCCTGCCAACAGACCCTTCTATCTTCCTATCCTCTGACATTGGCATTCATTCAGCATTCATGCATTCAGCTGCTTTGCCCCCAAACAATGGAACAAAATTCCACAAGAGCATAGAGACTTGCAAACTTATCTTCGACAAGAAATGCAAAGCTGGACTGTTCAGCCAGACCTTTTCTTAGATTCTTCAACCATGGCTGTCCCTCTTATTTTGGTTGTAAATGGCAGCCCTTTCCAAGGTTTACCTGGGCACTTGATTACTTACTGTCCCTTCCAGATTCTTTAATATGACCTCTCCCCTTACCTCCCTGCCTCACCTCAATTGTAAATTTTGAGTTCCCTTACATCTTCAAACTCCCCCATTCTACCTCATCCTCTTGATTGCTTCCAGTGTTACTTAACCTCTTACCCTTTCTTTGCTATCCTTTCCCCAATGGTTGTTACTTTTAAGCTCTCCTTTTTCTGAGTCTCCCTATATCTACTGCAACTTCCTGGTTGCTCCCTGTATTATTGAGTTACCTAGAACAAAAGAACAACTTCATACCACAGTGGGTCAGGAGGCCCCCCCAAGCTGGCCAAAAGTTCCATTTGGGTCCAACGAGGGTCCGGGAGCGGACGCGCGGGGAATCACGTGACGTCCGCGTCACTCCGACGTGACGCCGATGTCACGTGGTCCACCGCGGTTCCGCTCCCGGACCCCTCGTTGGACCCAAACGGAACTTTTGGCCAGCTTGGGGAGTTTTGGTAAGTCTTGGGGGGGGGGATTAAGGAGGGTGAGGGGTTTAAATTTTTATTTAGGATCAACAATCGCGATTTCCAACGTATTCAACATAGCTATGTTGAATAAGTTGGAAATCCGATCGTTTTCGCCTCATCACTTTTTTAAGTTAAAAAAAAAAAATTACGTTGCGTTTTACATATGCGTTGAAAACAAATGCACACCCCTACTGTTTTGTTACTTCCTCTGCTGCCAACATCCCAGCTACTAACCCTAACATCACAGTTAATCTTGTTTATTTCATCATTACTTTGATTAAAAGGTGTCACATTTGCATTATCTAATACTAAAAACATGACTGCAATTCACATTCCGGTAAAAAAAATTAGAAAGACTGATACAAATTTGTGATCTATCGACCATGATTTGTTCTAATTATGACCTAAATAGAATTTCGTTATTCGTTTGGCTCTTTGTGACTTCTTCTCTATGAGTCACAGGTCACCATTCATGCCTGGTGGATCAAGCAATTAATTTTATTGTGTTAACATTCCTCCTATTAATAAAACAACTATTGTTTATGTTCTTTTTAGAATGGGGGGGGGGGTATTTTTACTTCCATTTGAGACTGTTATTATTTTGTTTTCTGTTCATATCTTGTTAATTAGCAGGTTTATTTACACTCATGATAGGTGGGTTTTTATCCTGCTGAATTGTGGATTTGCTGTGTAATACTTTGGTGCTGTAATTATTTGCTGTTTTTATTGTACTTTGTATTTGTGAGGGACTGTGATTATGTTTACTGTTTATTTTGACAAATAGATTTATTTGTAGCCTGCTTTAGGATTTTTGGAAGCTAAAAGCAGGTAATCAAAATAAATAAATAAATAAACAAACAGAAATGTCTTTCTTGGTGACAACATTTGTCATCTGAATTAGCACTACAAAGCAAAATCCATTGAGTCTCCCCTGAGAAATTTTCTGAAATAAATATTAAACCTCACTCTGTGCATAATGATAGCATATTGGCAAATAATGTACACCATTAATAATGCAAACACTTGTATTAATATTTTAGTGGCAAGATAGATGCCATTGCCACAGCATGCTAAGTACTGCATAATCTAAATACAAAATCAAATAACAAAATGTGTTGCGCTCTGTGTATACTATGCTGTGCTGGAGACCATATGGCAAAAAAGATCCCTGTCTCAAAGTTTACAATCTGCCTTTGAGGGAGGAAGGTAAATTGACTATCTGACAGTGACCAATGCAGAGCAGCTGGAACTGGAGTTTCCATGTGTCGGAGTTCTGATCAGAGCACTAGATTACACTGGTGAAATCTGATAATTACACATCAAGGTCAGCCAGATAAAAAATTGAAAGCAGATGTATCTCCTAGAACTGCTCAAAATATCGGTTTGCCTTTGTGGTCCTGTTTTATTTCTTAGATTTTTATACTTTTTTTTTTTTCAAAATTAAAGATATGCATGGTTTATTATAAACACAGTCCCTTTAAAAAAAAAAAAATCTTTTTCTAAAATTCAGTTTTCAGATGAGCTTTATACATAGCATGGTAAAAACATCCCCCCAAGGGATCTCCATGAGATGGCCCTGGTATAAAACCCAAATTAGAAGGTAGGGAAGGAGCTTACCTGTCGTGAACAGCACTGCAGTGAGGCTGCCGGATCGGTCAGTTCCAGCCTGCATAAAAGCAGGCAGAGCCAGAAAGCTGCGGGACCGTTTCAGTCTGCACTTCGGAAGAGAAGGGTTGCTGTTTGGTTTTTGTTTGCTCTGTTCCCAGTGCCAGGCCTCCTGGTTTGGGTTCTTCGGATAAGTGGGAGACTTCCTCCCTTCCAGTTCATCACCTGCCTGGTTAAGTTGCCTGCAGTTTTTGAGTTTTTGTCCTTGTGATTTTTTAGATTATTGGGGGCTCTCTTGTGAGATCCCTGGTCTCTGGCTGAGGAAAGGTCTTCAGGAAAAACCTTTCCCTGGTTGGGCCAGGAGTAGAGGAGACCCGCTGGCACCATTTCACAGCTTGTGGGTGGCAGCTCAGGGCTGACTCGCTGCAGGAGAATCCCTTGCTGGTATGTTTGTAGGCAGACTTTGTATTTTCTGGTTTGGGGAGAAAGTTTTGGGGTTTTTTTGCCCTGCCACCCTTCCTGCCCAGTGCAAGGGATAGAAAATCTGTGATTTCCCCTCACGGCCTGGGCGCCTTGGATCATAGATGTCGGAAAGGGAGGGGCCTCAAAATTCGGGCCACCGCCTGCAAAGGCTGCGCCCTTCTCCTAAATTTGCATTGGATGCAGGAACATTAAATGATGATGCTCTCGGTCTGGAGGGGGAGGGAGAGAGAGAGAGAGCGAGAGAGCGAGAGAGAGAGAGACTCTATTACAGAGACAATCTGACACTCTATATATCTCCCACTGTAAGAGAAACACTATCAATTCAAGGTTCTTTTTTTTTGGGGGGGGGGGGGTGTTACATTGGTCTGCCTAGGGCGCAAGGGTCTGTAGATAAGCGTATCTTTGCTCGCATGCAAATACGTGTGTTTATGCGTGTACACGCGCTCCTTTTAAAATGTACCTGCATGTGAGCACAGAAGCAGCAGTAGAAGCATGTGGGTATGTCTAGGACAGTGTGCGCGCATGTCACTCCCTCTCCAGTTTAGGGCAGGGGGCAGGGACACACAAAGGGTCTCAGGGCCAATCCTTTACTTTTTTCTCCCACTTCGACACAGTCCAGGGGCCACAAGATATTGAAAAGATGGGAAAGAAGGGAGAAGTATGGCTTGTTGGAGATTTTAATCTGCCAGATGTAGACTGGAGTATCCCTTCTGGGGAATCTACGAGAAGTAAAGAGATACTGGATGCTCTCCAAGGGGCTATGCTCAAAGAAATGATAATGGACCCCATGAGGGATGGTGTAATCCTGGACCTAGTGCTCACTAATGGGGATAATGTCTATAATGTCTGGACAGGTGCCCACCTGAGGGCAAGTGATCATCAAACGGTATGGTTGGATATTGCAAATAAGATACAAAGAAGTCACACGAAGACCCGAGTTTTGAATTTCAAATATACGGACTTTGACAAAATGGGGATGTACCTGGAGGAAAAAACTAGAAGACTGGGAAAAATGGGGGAGGTGGAACAACAGTGAGCTAAATTAAAAGGAGCTATTATAAAGGTAACAAATCTATATGTTAGAAAAGTAAACAAAAGTTCAAGGAAAAAGAAACCAATTTGGTTCTCAAAGGAGGTGGCTGCAAAAATAAAAGCAAAAAGATCAGCGTTCAGGAAGTATTAAAGGATCCCAAAAAGAGGAACACAGGGAACAATACCTGGTGAAAATGAGGGAGTCGAAGAAAGAAATCAGAAAAGCAAAAGGTCAAGTAGAAGAAAGGATTTTAATTGCAAGAAATACAAATTTAAAAATGTATAAATTTAAAAAATAGTGGGACATTTGCAAGAAATAATAAAAACAGCATTCTGCTGGCTTTAGCTATCGCTTTGTCATTGTTTCACTGCTTCAGATTTCCAGACACTATCACCCTAAGGCCTTTCTCTTGGTCCATGCACATCAGTCTTTCATCTCCTATCACATACAGCTCTTTTGGATTGCCGCACCCCAGATGAATGACTCTGCACTTCTTGACATTGAATCCCAGCTACCAAATCTTCAACCGCTCTTCAAGCTTTCTTAAATTACATTTAATTATCTCTACTCCTTCAGGCATGCCCACTCTGTTGCAGATCTTAGTATCTTCTGCAAATCAACAAACTTTACCTTCTTATCCCTTCAGCAATGTCACTCACAAAGATGTTGAACAGAACCGGTCCCAACACTGATTCTTGTGGCACTCCACCTAACACTGTTCTCTCTTCAGAGTAGGTTCCATTTACCATTATACGCTGTCTTCTATTAGTCAACCAATTTGTAATCCATGCCACCATCTTGGTGCTCACTTCCAAGCATCTCATTTTATTCACAAGCCTCTTATGCAGGACTGTATCAAAAGCTTTGCTGAAATCCAAGTAGATCACATCGAGCACTCTTCCTTGATCCAATTCTCTAGTCACCCAATCAAAAAAATCTATTTCATTTGTCTGACAGGACTTTTCCCTGCCTCGAATCCATAAACCTACTTGATTGTAGATAGTTCACTATTCTTTCCTTCAGCAGAGACTCCATTTATTTTCCCACCAACAAGTCGAGTCTAACCAGCCTGTAGTTTCCAGCCTCCTCTCTGCTGGAAGCACGACCATTATGGCTCTTCTCCAATCTTGCGGCACCTCTCCCATTTCCAGGGATCTATTGAACAGGTCATTTAGCGGACCCGCCAGACCATCTCTGAGCTCCCTCAGAATCTTGGGATGAGCTTCATCAGGCCCCATGACCTTTTCCACTTTCAGTTTATCTAGCTCTTCCCATACAATCTCTTCTATAAACAGAGTTTTGTCTATACCATCCCCATCTACAGTCTCGTCAACCAGCAACAGTCCTTCTACAAGGTCTGCTTTAGTGAACACCAAACTGAAGTATTTGTTTAATATTTTTGCCATTTCTTCATCTCTCTCCACCCATTGCTCCTCGCCACCTTTCACTTTCACTACACCACTTCGGGCCTCCCTTCTTTCTCTGATATATTTGAAAAATGTTTTGTCACCTCGCTTTACCTCTTTGGCAATCCTTTCTTCCGCTTGACCTTTTGCTTTCCTGATTTCTTTCTTTGTCTTGCTCAGTTTTAACAGACATTCTTCTGTTTTTTGGCACCCTTTATGTTTCTTGAACACTGTTCTTTTTGCCACTGAGCAGGTCTCTGAGTTTGCAGACAAGCAAGCTGAAAAAGCTTGCCTGCTTACTCCTGGCCTAGACCTGCAACCCCAACCCTGAGGACTTGGATTGGTCTCAGGGGTCATAAGGGCGATCCCAGTGTTCCTGGCAACTTGAGACCTCAGTGGCTATACTCAGTCCCATGATCCCAGATTCTTGCCTTGCCTTACCTTATCAAATACCTGTAAGTAACCTTGCCTTTAATTACCTTGCTTGAAGTTACCTTGAATGGATTTGAGTTCTGTGAATCTGTTATTGTATCCTAACTTCCAGTTAATGAAGGTGAAGGCAACTCTTTATTTCTTATATTTTGAATAAACCTTACTACTACTACCTAACATTTCTATAGTGCTACACGACATATGCAGCGCTATACTACTAGTACTACTACTACAAAAAGACAGTCCCTGCTAAATAGAGCTTACAATCTAATAAGACAAACATTCAGGACAAGAGACTTGGGGTATAAAGCAAGACAATGGTTAAAAAGAAAAAAAAGTTAGTTAACAAGACTAAAATCAGACAATCAGGCATAAGATTTAAAAGTGGTTTCAAAAAGGTGGGATTTAAACATGGGAAGAGAGGGAGCATGATGCACCAGTTCAGGAAGACTATTCCAAGGACATGGTGCAGCCAGAAGGAAAGCACAGAATCTGGAATTGGCAGTAGAAGAGAAGGGCACAGATAAGAGTGACTTATCCAACGAGCGGAGTGCACGAGAAGTGGTGTAGAAAGAGATTGATTATGGAAGATACCTGTGTTTTGTACCTTGCTAAGCCCTACCCTGACAGGTTTTGAGCCTCTGCTACTGCAAACCACAAGACTGAAGAGTTCAAGTTTGTTTTTATTCAGAATGGCAACACAATGATATCCTGGCTTACAAATAGATTTCAACATAACATTCTACCTTTATCTTCAAAGACATTTCCACCACAAAGGTTTCCATTCATAGCATATATACTAACTAGTCCAGTTTGCACTACTAACATCAAGTCTGTTCCAGGGCCACAATCTCCAGGAATCAGTCCAAAAAACAGACAACTTACTTAACTAATGAGCAATAAAAGATCTCCCACCAAGTCTTTCCATATACCGCTTGACAACAGCCCTCACATTGCTGGGAATAATAGTGTGTGGACACTACATAAAGAATGCGTGTGTGCTAATTCAGTATGTTCAATTCTTATTCTCGAGCTTCACCTCCTGGCTTCAAAGCTGTATTAAGAAAAAAATAACCGAATATATGGGGCTAATTGTCAGTGCTGACAGGATAAAAAAAAGAGCTACTGGAAGAAAAGATGAATGTCATGGTTCTACCTGTTATGCAGCCTACCTGCCAGCAGAGGTCATCAGCAAGCCTTGCTCATAGCTACCCTAGCCACTTCCTCGATCACCTGATGCAGCAGTTCCAGCCCTACTTAACCCAGCCCATTCCCTTAGTGCCTCTTCATTGAATCACCTTAGCTCCCTGACTTGGCCATTCTTGTCCTGCTATTCTGCCTTGCCTTGTGGCCTACTCAGGCCTTCTGCCTTGCCTTGTGGCCTAACTTGGCCTTCTGCCTTGCCTTGTGGCCTAACTTGGCCTTCTTTCTTGCCCTTGTGGCTTACCTTGGCCTTCTGTCTTTCCTTGTGGCCTACCTTGGCCTCCTGCCTTGCTCCGTGATCTTCCAGGCTTTCTGGTCTTGCTCTGTGGCCTTCCAGGCCTTCTGGCCTTACTTTGGGTTCTTCCAGGCCTTCTATCCTTGCTCCTCAGTGCCCTCTTGGGTTTTTCTGTCCTACTTGTGACCTTTTAGCCTTCTAGGTTCAGCTGGCCAGCCTTGTGCCCTGTTTGGGCTTTATTGTTTCCTGTTGCGTGTTCTAATCCTGTTCTGGTACAGCCTTTGTCTAGTCAAGTCCTAGTCCAGCCCTTGTCTAGTCGTGTCCTGGTCCAGCCCTTGTCTAGTCCTGTCCTTGTCTTGCCCTGCCTAGTCAAGTCCCTTGTATACTATCCCAGGCCTTGCCTTTGATTCCAGCCTTGTCTCCTGCCCTGCCTGTATCCAGCTCACAACTTGTGCCTCTGATGTGTTCCAGCACCAAACATGCTTCTGGATAAGTCCTGCCAGCCACCAGAACCCAAAAGCTCACCCTGTGGGAGAGGTGGCTGATAAAGACAGAAGATCCAGTCTGGCTCTACTCCTGCTGGGGGAAATCCCAGCCCAGCCCAGCCTGCCTGCCTCGTGACAGTGAAAGGAGGCCAAAGAAAACAAACCCAACCAAAAGCATATGTCTTGTATGTTTCAGGAGCAGGAAAAGGAGGAGGGGCAGCAGGAGGAACAGTAGATGAATGAAAGTGCAGAGTAGCTATGGAGTAATTGGAGCCGGAGGTGGAACCAGAAGCAGGTACATTACCATGTCAATGGTTGTTACACTCCACTCAACAAGAAAAAAACATAATTTTGAAATTAATACTGAAACTTCAGTGTGTTCATTGGTAGAAAGTACACAAGAAAGTCAATGGCAGCAAAGACACACATTCACAAAACTTTGCTTCTGACATAAGTTGCCCAAAGAACCACTGAACATCACTATCAGAATATTAAAAGAGGCCTCCAAGACAAACAACAAGATCCATGTGTTGCAATGTGATGGGAGGAGAGCTAGGGGGCGCTCCCCATTGCGGGACAAGTGGTATGTGCCCTTGTGGTGAGACGGGTCCTCGTCTGGGAATAGAGCGGAGACCAAGCCTCTGCCAACCTGCACAGCCTCGGTGAGACCAACCACGCAAGGGTGGTCTCTGAGTAGTTCTCAGACCACTCCAAGCCCTTTCGGACTTGCTGCTGGGTAACGGCAGAGGCGGCAGGCTGGACATGAGGCAGAGATGGATGAGGACTTGAAACAAGTTTAGATACTGAAGACAGCGGAGCTGACAAAGACACAGCGAGTGACAATCACGAAGACAGGTTAAAATCGGATGAGATAAAAGTCCGGGACTCCAGGAGGGCGGAGGACCTCCCGCCGCTGGTAGACATTTCACTGAAGAGCATCCATGAGCACAGGACGGACGACGGCCCCACAAGGAATCTGGGAACAGCAGACAAACATCTGGACAGAAGGAATCTGGACAACTCCAAGTAGCGACGTCTTGGACTGAGCCTCAGGACCCAGCCTGATCAACGCACCTGACAGGTCAGTCGATGGAGGACAAAACCTCTTACCCTGCGTGGAAGATGCAACAGCAGGAAATCCTGAGGCTGGGCTGAAGATGGCCACTAGGGTTCAATCCGGAACCCAGAACGACACAAGGACATCTGGACAATCAAGACGGAGGACGTCAGGACAGGACAGACAAGGAGGATCTTCGACCCCGTAGGATGGAGGAATCCCGCCAGTGCCCTATACACCCCACAGGGGGTGGTTACGGACCACTGGGCCACTGCTCACCCTACCAACCCAGCCGGGCTGGTTGCCGACCATGCAGGGACGGAATGATGGAGCCTCAGGAACCTCTGGATGAAGAACTTCAGGAACATGGACGAAGACATTAGGACACATCTGGAACAGCAGGATAACAGGGACAACAACTGGAACAACAGGACACATCAGGACATGGAGTAAGCAGAGTCCAGGAAAGACGACAAGAGATCCCACGAAGATAAAGGAAGCCTGGCTGGAGCAGGAGACAAGGAGTCCTGGAGGAGGACTAGCTCCTTGTGAAGGTGATGTTAGACTGGAAGCTGGGCCCTTAAGTAGGGCTGAAGAAGAGGAGACGCCCAGGGAGGAATCTAGGTGGAGCCAGAGGGACCACTCCCTACTGGCCCTTTAAATCCAGGCAGACGACATGGCCTCGCCCCTTAGGGGAAATAGGAAGAAGGAAGTGCAGGACCGTGGACAGTGGCCATGCTGCCGCTGAGAAGTGCAGGAGCTGAAGCTGGGCCGAGCAGGCCCCGATGTCGACGGCGGCATCCTGCCACAAGAAAGAAGGCTGAGGGCGGAGCCATGGCAGCGTCTAGCCATCGAGGAGCAGGCCTCCAGGCCTGCAGGGAGAAGTGACGTCGGCGGCGGATCCGGGCCGCTAGATAGCGGCCTCCAGGCTGCGGAAGTAAGCGCCTGCTCGCGGCTAGGCCCACGAGCAGGAGCACAACACCATGTCTGTCAGAGAAAGACATGTGGCTATGTCTGTCCCATTTGCCTTATATTGCTGGAACAATGCCTCTCTGAAAACTTGGGTCCAGATGTCATTGTCAGCTTTGCAGAGATATTAGGAGCCAACTAGTGAGTTACTAGAAGTACCAAAACACCAATTAGAAATATACAGTGATAGTCCACTAATGTTCCTGTCAGAGACGTCTTTAAGACCATCGACTTGTCTATCAAGCCTGTAGGAGAGTGGACAAACCTTTAGCAAGGTTGGGGGGGGGGGGGGGGGGCTGGCAGGGGTGTGAGCATTCTTCTTAGAGCCCTATCTGAATTATGGAAAAAACTTCAAATACCTCTGACCAAGTAGCAGACAAGGGAGACAAAATTGCAGAAATTTAATATTAGTTCTTAAAAACAGACTATAAAACCTGGGCATGAGCCTTGAGAAAGGTTTGAGATTTTGTGGGCTACTCACATTTTAGGGCAAAGCTGTTGCAGAAAATGGGTCTTGCTGTAGATTAACCTGACTTTTCTGATGGAAGCAAAGGGATACATGTGCTCCAGCAATACAACTTGCTCATATCTGTTTCTTTCCCAATATCCAATGGGTTTATAGAGAGCACTTCAAGCTACCAAATGCATAGGATCCCATGTTTGCCAAGGAGCAACAGGAATCAAAGCAAGAATACAATGTCATGATCCTGAAGCCAGTGTCACACATTCAATGGATGACCAACCTATACTCTCGGATGACACCCAGCCAGGACAGTCTAGGAGGAGAAGCCTTAGATCAGAATGTGCTTCAACCAACCTTGACAGATTCATCAAATTGACACCTCAGTCAGGAAGGCACCAGCATCTGACCATCAACCTTCTAGTTTTGGGGTAATAACTGCAAAATTATACAGTTTGAGGGATTAAAAGGTCTAAGGAAAGAACTCTAAATTCTAATTAAAATAATTGATAACCTCAAAGAAACCATCCAGCTGATAATCCAATTGATAATCGGGTTCAAGCTTCAGAATTCTTGGAATGCACTTTGTTCAAACTATCTGTAAGAATGATAGAGTTCAAATAACCAACACCACCAAATGACTGCCACCACATCCATGCCATATATAAAACATTGAAGCACCCATTCACAGGGCCATGCATCAGAAGTGTGTAATCCTACAGTCACTACATGGTGCAGCAGCCATAGAATAGTGAGTTCTATTCTAACAAAGGGGACCTATGATTTACCATTAAGTATCTTTTCAGGTTGAGTCAAATAAAGTGCAAAACGTTTTCTAAGGGAAGTAAACAGGAATGTTAGAGTGGATAAGAGACATGAAGATATTTAAGAGGATTGACAGGAGGCCCAGCCTAGAAGTGGGAATGTTTCATTAGGGGTATAAAACATGCTCTCCACAAGGAACTGGTGGGGACTGGAAATGGGAAGAGAATGAGAAAGATGAAGAAGTAGCAGGTTCCTCTCCCAATAGGGCCTGAATTGTAGTTGAAGTTTTTCCCTAAACCATTGAGGAGGTCAGAGAAGTGAAAGAAGAATTGGAAGCAGTAGTGGAGTTGAAGACAAAAAAAATGAAGTTGGAGACATAGAACTGGATACTGGCCTGGAGGCTGCAGGACCTCAGGAAAGGGCTGCCTGTTAAAGCTTCAGTACAGAGTGAAGGATCTACATCTGCCAGTTAGAATCCAACTGCCTTCCCAGACTCCTCGGTGACAGATGTTCACCATAAGGCAGGGAGCCGCCATTGGACGCTCTGACGTGTGTGATACTAGGACCTGGTAAAGAGATGCTTAGGGTGTGTGTGTGCATCAGTGTGCATGATTAAGTGCATATCGGCGAAAGAATTGGATACCTGCCCCAATAATAATATCACACGCTCAAGACCACTTAGCCTGCTTGGACTTGGATTCATTGTCTCAGCAAGAAGGTCTCCTGGTTCCTGCTCCTCATGCCTTGCTCATGCCCTCCAGCCTGGTTCCATCTTCTCAACCTTCAGCTTTTTTTCAGTGTTTGTCTTTGGCTCTGCTGCAGTCTTCAGCTCCGCTTCAGTCCTCAGCCTGGTTTCAAACCATCAGCCTTGTCGCAAGCCATCAGCCTTGTCGCAAGCCATCAGCCTTTTCTCAAGCTATCAATCTTGTCCTTACCTGGCTTCAGCCACAAGCCTGGTCTTTGTATAGACTTTTGGACTCATAGTCTGGCCCATGCCAAGAATCACTCACCCACCGTTGGCGTGGGTCTCAGGACTCTATCTAAGAGGCTGTGATATGGAGAGGGGTTCACACAAATGCAGTTCCTTACAGTTTGCTGAGGCAATAAGCTTGATGAACGTGTCCCATGATGGGCCTTCGCTGCCTTGATCACCCAGATGCAGGAGCAAAAAACAAAATTGACTGGTCTCCTGCACCAGTTCATGCAACAAACCCAGCAGCAACTCAATCAAGTAAAAGATTCATTACGGACCTAATCACAATGTTTAGATGTAAAACAAGTTCAATGTCCAGCTTGAGTCTCAGTTCCAGTTCTTTCGAATCCTACACCAGCACCTATCTGGACTGGTAAGTCCATGATTCAACTACTGCTGCCTCCAAAGTATGAGAGTGATCCTAAAGCATGCAGAGGATTCATTAAAATGTGCAAGATGCAATTTGAATTACAGTTGGCTCGTTTTTTCTCCGACCATGTCAAGATCACATATATACTCTCCGTGTTGGATGGTCCAGCTCTCACTTGGGCCTCTTCCTTGTGAGAACAAGATGATTTGTTTCTCAGGAATTTGGACAATTTCATTCAGTAATTTCATCTGATCTTTGATCAGAGATCCTTCGTATTCATCAGGGCAATTGTTCTGTTGACAAATATGCAGTAGAATTCCATACCTTAGTTTCCAAACTCAGTTGGGGCAAAGATAACCAAACTGCCATTTTTTGGCAGGGATTATTTGAAAGAATAAAAGATGAACTTACACCCCGAGACCTTCCTCTGTCCCTTGAAGCACTCATTGCCTTGGCTATTCGTATTGACCTGAAATTCCAGGAACAGGCTTGTGAAAAGAAGAACTCTCAGTGGACCTCACTCGTGGTTCCCAGACCTCCAAATCTTTCACAACCAATCCTGGAGCCACTGAAGGTGGCTGCCTTTGAAGAATCCATGCAATTGGGTAATACCTAACTTTTGCTTGATGAAAAACAAAGTCGAGGCTGTGCAGGCGGCAGAAGGACTTACCCGGGAGGTGAGAACATCCAACTTCTGGCATTGAGCTGGCTAGCGTGCTGGGAGTCCCCCCGTGCTCCGAGAGAACATCTGAGCTCCACCCCTCAAGCCCCTGACGTCACTGGAAGGGGACGAACGCCCTTAAAATCGGCACCTGGGTGGTTGGAAGTGCGGCTGTGCAGGCGGCAGAAGGACTTACCCGGGAGGTGAGAACATCCAACTTCTGGCATTGAGCTGGCTAGCGTGCTGGGAGTCCCCCCGTGCTCCGAGAGAACATCTGAGCTCCACTCCTCAAGCCCCTGACGTCACTGGAAGGGGACGAACGCCCTTAAAATCGGCACCTGGGTGGTTGGAAGTGCGGCTGTGCAGGCGGCAGAAGGACTTACCCGGGAGGTGAGAACATCCAACTTCTGGCATTGAGCTGGCTAGCGTGCTGGGAGTCCCCCCGTGCTCTGAGAGAACATCTGAGCTCCACCCCTCAAGCCCCTGACGTCACTGGAAGGGGACGAACGCCCTTAAAATCGGCACCTGGGTGGTTGGAAGTGCGGCTGTGCAGGCGGCAGAAGGACTTACCCGGGAGGTGAGAACATCCAACTTCTGGCATTGAGCTGGCTAGCGTGCTGGGAGTCCCCCCGTGCTCCGAGAGAACATCTGAGCTCCACCCCTCAAGCCCCTGACGTCACTGGAAGGGGACGAACGCCCTTAAAATCGGCACCTGGGTGGTTGGAAGTGCGGCTGTGCAGGCGGCAGAAGGACTTACCCGGGAGGTGAGAACATCCAACTTCTGGCATTGAGCTGGCTAGCGTGCAGGGAGTCCCCCCGTGCTCCGAGAGAACATCTGAGCTCCACCCCTCAAGCCCCTGACGTCACTGGAAGGGGACGAACGCCCTTAAAATCAACACCTGTGCGGCGCCCCGTCAACGCCGGCGCGCCGCCAAGCCGCGCGCACACAAGGGGCGCGCCGGCTTGTTCCGGCTTAGTCCGGAGAAGGACGGAGGAGTGGAGGAAAAGGAATTCTGAAGCAACACAGTCCGTCATAAGGAGATAAAAAGGCTGTATACGCAGTGAGTAAATAGCGTGACTGAAGTGATATTTATAATATGCCTCCGAAAAGAAAGGGGAGGGTCCGGGTCTACCCCTCCGACCCACCCCCTAATACAAGTCAACGCTTGATAACATCATATACTCCTGCGCTAGTGTCTGCATTAGAGGAGAATATCCCCGCTACGGCGTTAGAAGCAGGAGCTCCTTCGCCGTCTGGGGAAGTGACTCTGTCTCCTCCCGATCCCCGTCGCCCAATAATGATGTCCCCCACTGGCTCCCCCGTGTTTGCTGATAAGCAGTTAGCTGAAGGGGCTACAGCTATGTCGGCAGGAGTAGAACCAGGGAGAGAATTTCCAAGCTTACCAGAATCTCCTGAAGGTACCGCGATAGGAGATGGTGGTGGTTTGGGAGCGGTTATATCAACATCAACCCCTGAGCAGGGAGCTGGAGAAAGAAAGGGAAAGCTGGTGATAGTGGAGGAAAGCGTGGCTGACAAAGAGGGTGGAATATCCCATTTTGTAGTTCCAGCAAAGCCAGCAACTGTGACACTTGACTCATTATGGGACTTAGTGGCTGGTTTGAGTAAGGCTCTAAATGATACAAATGCAAATGTAGGTATTTTGAACAATAGGATGGAAAAAATGGAAGAGAAATTGGAAAAAAGTGAATTTAGAATAATTAAGATGGAAGCTGTATTAGAAAACAACTTAAATGTTCAATCAAAATTAATTAAAGATGTTACTTCAGCTTCACGAAGGATCGAGTATCTTGAAAATTATTCCAGACATCTCAACCTTAGATTTATAAATTTCCCGAAAATTGTGGGACAAACGACAGAAATGACCCTTAAAAAATATTTTCTTGAAAATTTAAAGCTGAATGAACAGGGTTTACCTTGTATCATAAAGCAAACTTTCCTAAAGTCACCACAGGTGTCAAAAGTACAAGTTGAAAATCAGGTTGAGATCATGGAAAATTTAACTGGTTATCTAGAGGATTCTTCAATAGAATTGTGTGATAGAGCAACTCTCCTTGTTACTTTCTCAACTGTGCAAGATATGGGAATTGTGATGAAAAGTTTCTTTAAAAACATCTCAACTCCATTTTATGGAGCTGGGGTGAGAATTTTCCCGGACCTTGCTCGTGTTACACAGCAAAGGAGAAAGGAATTCTTGATGTTAAGAGCACAGGTTAGGAGTTTGGGGTTTTCTTTTGTTTTAAGATATCCTAGCAAGTGCATTGTAAAACGGAAGGATGAATGCTTTGTTTTTTTTTTATCCAGAGCAACTCAAATCATTTGTAAATGCTAGGGTGATTTCTGTAATATCCCCTAGTGAGCACTAAGAGGGATCTAGATAAATATCAGGCACTGTAATTGTCAGCTGATTTCATTAAGATGATATAGAATATATGTCTAAATTACTTCTAAATTTCATCTCCTCAATTTTCTTTTTAAGGATTAAGTCAATTATATTGAGTACTGAATAATGAAGAATGATATTGTATAAGTTTCATTGACTGTATCCCCTTTTCAGTTGTAAGTTTTATCTTACTTAAATATGTGAAAATCACAATAAAGATTAAATTAAAAAAAAAAAGAAAAACAAAGTCGAAGATCAGAAAATCCTTGTCTCTACTGTGCTGTACAAGATCATTTTGTCTGTCAGTGCCTCCTGAGACTGGAGAACTCTATAAAGAGAAGTTTCATCGGGAAGGCAGCCTTGCACCATCCTGCTTCCTCTCCACTACTAACGGTTCCGGTGTGTCTTACCTATGGAAAACACTCAATTCAGACTGAAGCTTTAGTAGATTCCAGAGCCGAGGGCAAGTTTATTCAAGAATCACAGCTATGTCAATGTGGTTGCCCTGCTACCAACTTAACCACCCCCTGTGTCATTTAGTCCATCTATGGAGAACCCCTACCTGGTCATGTGACTATAGTTTCCTTGCCTATCACAATGCAGACTGGGTCCACCAAGAGAACATTCAATTCTATATACTATCTAAAGCATCCAGCCCTCCTATACTTGGACTACCCTGGCTAAGTCTACATCAACCATCTATTGACTATAATTCCTAATAAATTGACCAATGGGGTCTGTCCTATGAAGAACATTGTATCGTTTCATCTTTGTCTCTGACCTCTTCACTTCGAACCACCTCGTCTGAAATGCTGGTTTCACCGCTTCAATGAACAATGTACATCATGTTCCTATATGAGTTCTAAACTGTGTTGTCCTTCTGCCAAAGAACCTTTTTCTGTCAATCAGGACCAGTCACAGTCGTTGTCCAAGCTTTCAGCACTGGAGGAAGTACAGAGAAGGGTGACTAAAATGGAAAAGGGCATGGAACAGCTCCCCTTTGAAGAAAGGCTAAAGAAGTTAGGGCTATTCAGTTTGTAGAAGAGATAGAGGTCTACAAAATCATGAAAGGACTTGAATGGGTAGATGTATACTTTCAGTACAGGTAAGAGGATAGTATCGAAGGGCTAAGTTATGCTGTCACTCGCTTTCTGTACTGCGGTCATTCTACAACTTGCTTCCATTTTAGCCAACTACATCAGAATTTGCACATTTGCAGACTGTCAACTTTTAAGATCTTTCTTGCATCATTTTGGGAATGAACCAAAAAGTATTTGTCATTGGTTTTGCTTATTGCTTGAGAATGATATCCTTGGTATGTACCACAGTGTGAAGGTGAACACTTCAGGAAGCTTTTTGCATCTGATCTCCTATATGTAAACCAAATCCTATGCTCTCAAGTATTCTCTTGGAGTTTGCTGCTGACCAGTTTAACATATTGACCTAAGATGTCATTATGCAAACTGACCTAGCATTTTCTACTTCTTAGGTGTGCTGAAGGCTATGCACTTTAATGAGTTGGCCTATAATACCACAGGAGTTTGCCTATAACACCACAGGAGAAAGGTGTTATAGGCTTACATTTTCTAATACAGAAAACACAGAATTAATGTTTCTTGTATTTAAAATGATAACATGGTGTGTATTTTAGTATAGACCCATGCCTTGCTACATAGATCCTCTCTTCCTGTTTGTATTTTACATTTGCAAGGCGTTGTTCTTCCCATCCTTCTGTGGATTTCTCCTCATATATTTTCCTCTCGTGTCATCATGGTTACCAGATGACTTTCCTTCCTATGGTGCACATGAAGTCACGACCAGCAAAGAGAAAAGAGCATTTGCTAAAACCTATACCTCTGATTTTGTCCACTTATATTCATGGAATTAGGGTTTTTAATTCACCAAGAAAAGCAGAACCACAAGTCCTTATGGGGCAATTTTCAATACAGTGAAGCCAGTTAAATAATCCACAGGTACTTTTTCCTGTGAATTTTGTCACAGTTTTCAAAGAGAAAGTATGCGCATCCATGTCCTTTGAAAAATGTCCAAGGTAAAAAGTACATGCAGAAATTGCATCTCTTTCCTGCAGATACTTCTTCAGACCAAAATAACATGCATACTTCTGAAAATCTCAAACTATGTGCACCTAACCCTGCCCCACGAAAGCTTTCACTGCAGTGCGGGTAAATTGCTTTTGAAAATTGCCATCTAAATGTAATGGGACAAAAAACAGTGCTGGCCTAGTCTATCCAATGTAATCTGCTGCCATTTATTCACCATACTTGCTATGTATGACAGTAAATTACAAGTGGCAAATCCTTAAAAACTAAGAAGCAGCTTTAATTGCCAAGCAGAGAACCTGGTAATAGGTTTGTAATATCCAGCACTGAACAGTCCATTGATAGATCACATTATGTCGCATTTTGAGTACAACAAAGATCTCCGTTGGTGTTGGAATTGTTGGCATGATGGATCAAATGGGCCTTAGCCAACATAAGAACATATGAAATACCATACTGGGTCAGCCCAAGGTCCATCTGGGACACTGTTGGGTTTGTGGTATCGTGGACTCTTAGTCGCAGTGGTGATGACTCCTCCCACGGGGAGGGGTCCCATGGGGAACCACAGCGATAGGCTAGACTCAGAGAGCAGACACTGGAGATGGAAAGTTTTATTGTACTGCTGTAGATAGATGGTAATTATGCAGGAAGGAATGGCACTAAAGTCCAGCAAAGTGCCAATATGCTCAGACAGTCTCAGATGTAGAAGTCTCACCCAGATGTACAAGGTTGGTAGTGTTCCGCTAAGCAGGATAAGCCAAACCTGGTGGGTGGAAGTGGAGAGCTGGATCATAAAGGTACTCACTGAAAAGTAGTGCAGGAATCCTCCTGGTGATGGTGAAGGCAGACACGAGGTCCGTAGTGCTGGATACTCTGAGCTGGTAGGCCCTCAAGGAGTGAGTACCTGGGAGCGCAGAATCCTGAAAGAGAAGAGAGACCCCCGAGGAGCGATTGTCTAGTAGTAGAAACCCCAAAGGGTAGTTGGAAGCGAAAGACCCCAGAGGAGCGGGTGCCCAGAGCTTCTTCAGGAGCAAGATACCCCGGAGGGTAGCGAGGATTCTAAGCGTGCAGCTTAGAAGCGGTCAGAGTAGCTAAACCAAAGTCCTTGCTAACTCGTTTGTTGGAAGCAGAGCGGAGGCTTAAATACCCAGAGGTATTGAAGTCATGCAGTGGGGATGTCCCCAAGGTTCCCGCTATGATGTGTAGATAAGCATAGGCAGCGTGCGTGCGCGCACCCTAGGAGGCCATGGGAAGGAGAATGGCGGATGGGGACGCCCATGCTGAGTTGGAGACGCCGAGGGTTTCAGCGCTCGGCACCAGAGGCAGCCATCTTACTCATGAAGGAGGAGAAAGGCAAAAAAGAGGTGAGGCAGAGCGGTCGCAGCCGTCTGCGACCGATGGACGCAACAGCCACAAGTACTCAGATTCCAAAAACTAGATCTATTTCTTGTTACTCACTCCCAGAGATAGCAATAGCTTTCTTTAGTCTATCTGGCTAATAATATTTTACAGATTTTTCCTCCAGGAACTTGTCCAAACCTATTTTAAACCGTGCTGTACTAGTCACTTTCACCATATCCTCTGAGAACAGATTCTGTTGCAATTACTCCTGAGGCCGGAGCCACAGGAGGCCTCTTACCTCTCTCCTGGTGCTGCCCCGGACTTCCTAGACGGCTCGGAGGCCGCGCCGTGGCAGAGCGCTGCTGAGCTTCTCGCGGCTCAGAGGCCTCCATCTTGCCGCTGTCGCCGGGCCTTCCCGCGGCCCAGCTGCTGCCAACGCTGCCTCCCAGCAAACCAGGAGGCCTGCTCTTCAGCAGCTGGAGCCACCCTCAATCCTTCTCGTGTGGCAGGGAAGCCGCCTCTCTCGTTGGGGCCTTCGCTGAGGCCAGCTTCCTGTTTCTGCTCCTTTCAGTGGCAGATCGCTGTTGTCCACGGTCCTGCCCCTCTGCCTAAGGGGTGTGGCCGCGTCTTTCTGCCAGATTTAAAGGACCCTCGGCCGGATATGCCCCAGGCCCCACCAGTGGACTCCTCCCTGGGCATTTTCCTACAGAGCCCTACAAAAGGGCTCAGGTTGCATTTACTCGTTGCCTTCGCAAGGAGCCAGTTCAGGAGTTGGACTGCTCCTGGATCCTGTTCCAGCTGTCCGGTCCAGGAGCTTCCGATGACGCCCTCCACCTCTTCGTCAAGGCATTCTGTTCCTCGTTGTCCTTGTCTTTGTTCTTTTGTTCCATGTCCTGATCTCTGATGATGTTCAAGTCCTGATGTTCCATGAGTCAAGTCCTGATGTTCCGTGAGTCAAGTCCTGATGTTCTGTGTTCCAAGTCCTGAAGTTCCAGTCCTGACGCTCCAGGACCTGAATAACCCATGCCTCTGGAGGTTCCTTGCTTTTAATTCTGATTTCCGGTTTTCAAGTTCCAAGTTTTTATCCTGAGTCTGTATCCTGTTTTGACTCCAGAGGCTCCAAGGGGGTCACTTTGTTCCTGAGCTATGAGATGTCCTGAGCTTGCCCCGCTCCCCTCGTGGTCCATGACCAGCCGTCCGGCTGTGTAGGGCACATAGGGGATAGTGTGGTCCACGACCAGCCCACAGGCTGTGTAGGGCACCTGAGGGGCCTTACTCGTCCTTGTCTGTGTCCTCATTCCACGTTCCTCGTCTGAGTCTCCAGTGTAGTCTGCGACCAGCCCCGCTGGGCTGTGTAGAGTGCCTGAGGGACTTTGCTTGTTCTACATCTGAGTCAACCTTCCAAGTCTCCACGTCTGAGTCTTCGTTCCAAGTCTCCACATCTGAGTCTTCGTTCCAAGTTCCTCGACTGAGCCTCCTTCTCTAGAGGCTTCATCCACCCTTGTCTCCTGTCCGGCCTGCTGCCTTTGCTATTCCCAGCGGCAGGTCCGAAAGGGCTTGGAGTGGTCGGAGGACCTCAGAGACCAATCTTGCGTGGTTGGCCTCACGGAGGCTGTGCAGGTCGGCGGGGGCCTGGGCTTCCGGTCCTAGCGCAGACGGGACTTCGACTCACCTGCCTTGGCGCTTCGGTCCAAGGGCACACTCCTCTCCGGGATTGGGAGCGCTCCCTAGTGTTCCCTCCTACAGATCCCCATCAGATTCCACTTCTTGACTGTGCGCTGAGTGAAAAAGTACTTTCTACAATTTGTTTAGAATCTGCTGAGTTGTTAGTTTCATGGAGGGTCCCCTTGTTTTAGTATTTTATGATACCCAATTTATACCAGAAATAAAAGGTTAACAAATTAAAAAAAAGAGATATATTTGGTGATACTTTTTTAATGGTCTACAATACATTTCTTGACTAGCTTTTGAGAGCTAATACTCTCTTCTTCAAATCAGAATTCAAACGAGCAAAAGATGACATTACCAGGAAATATGAAATAGTGTGACTAACATAGGTGAATCATAAAAGGCATCCCAGTAATACGGCGAAATAGAAAGGATGGAGGGGAAGAAGTGAGGAGGGTTTGATGGGTGATCAGAAGGTGACAAGCAATATAATTTTATGGTACATAATGTGACAGAAAACCTTGATCTCTGAGTCCTTTTTTTTTTTGTCGGTTCCAAAATGTTCAATCATTTTGACTTTTGTGTTCCTGGATTGTTTTAAAATGTTCTTTGATTATCCTAATCATAAGGTCATTGATGCAGTGGCCTGGTTCCAAAAAGTGCTCCCCCATGAAGCTGTCGGCTTGGTCTTCCCTGTGGTGTTTAATTTTATGCCAGTGTGAATTGACTCTTGCCTTTAATGACTGGCCTGTCTCACCAATGTAGCATGCTTCTTCAAATGTTTTGCATTGAATAATATGCACTACATTAGAGGAAGAGCAAGTGTAAGATGTTAAATGTATTCCTATGAGGGTGATTATGGCATTCTGCGACAAAATCCCTCATGAGAGATGACTCAGGAAATTGAGAGGTAATGGAATCAGAGGCAATGTCTTATTATAGATAGATAACCATATAAAACAGAGGGAAACTGACTAAATGGTCAGTTTTTCAAATGGAGGAAGGTCGTTAGTGGAATGTCCCTGTTACGGGGCGTGGACCCTTGGGCCGGCTGAGACTGATGGTGTTGCACTGTGGGGACCCACAATGGGCGTCGCAGCTGGGAGGCAGTGCTGAAGAGGAGTTCCGAAGGCGGTTTCACCACTGGAAACCCGAGGTCCCCCCAGGAGGACCCTGTAGGAACACGGGCCTCTTGGACTTAGGAGTGATCCTATGCGACCAAGGACCAGAGATGTAGCCGAAGAAGTCATCGATGGAAGAGGTAGAGCCCAGGAAGCAAGAAGAGACTTCACCCTTGGAAGCCCGCGGTCCTCCCGGGAGGAGCCCTTGAGAACCCGAGCCACTGGGACTTAGGAGAATCCTCCGGGCAAGCAAAGAACTGGGTACCAGTAGAAGAGCTGAGGATTGAAGCCGGACTTCAGGGACAAGCCAAGGTCAGAAGTCCGAAGTCAGATGCCGAAGACAAGCCAGGAACTGAAGCTGTAGCCGAAGTCAATGGACAAAGCAGGGTCAGAAGTCAGAAGTCAGAAGCTAAAACCAGGAACGGAAGCTGAAGCCGGAGTCAATGGACGAAGCAGGGTCAGAAGTCAGAAGCCAAAACCAGGAACGGAAGCTGAAGCCAGAGTCAATGGACGAAGCAGGGTCAGACGTCAGAAGCCGAAGATAGACAGGAGTCTGAAGCAGCAACTAGCAACTCTGAAGAGTGAACCACTTTGCAAGGCGAGGTGTATAGGTGACTGCAGGGTTTATATAACCCGGCAGCATCTGACGTCACCATTGGGGCTGTCCTCCATTTCCCGCGCTGGCCCCTTTAAATCTGGAGCCCCGGCACACGCGCGTGCCTAGGGGGCAGGGCCAGCAACGGGAGGTTGATGGCGTCTCCCTCACGGAGGGGACGCTGCAGCAGGCTGGGTTTCAGGGCTGGACAACCAGGAAAGGGTTCCCACGGCCCGGCCTGGCCGCGAGGTGAGTCCCAGAAGTCCATATTGGGACATGTGCTATTTAACATATTCATAAATGATCCGGAAAAACGAGCAAATGAGGTGACCAAATTTGCAGATGACACAAAATTATTTTGATTCATTAAAGCAGCAATGTATTGGGGCGGATTTTAAGAGCCCTGCTCGCGTAAATCCGCCCGGATTTACGCGAGCAGGGCCCTGCGCGCCGGTAGGCCTATTTTACATAGGCCTACCGGCGCGCGCAGACCCCGGGACTCGCGTACGTCCCGGGGTTTTCGGAGGGGGGGCGTGTCGGGGGGCGGGCCCGGTCGTCGCGGCGTTTCGGGGGCGTGTTGGCAGCGTTTTGGGGGCGGGTACGGGGGCGTGGCTACAGCCCGGGGCGGTCCGGGGGCGTGGCTACAGCCCGGGGCGGTCCGGGGGCGTGGCCGCGCCCTCCGTACCCGCCCCCAGGTCGCGGCCCGGCGCGCAGCAGGCCCGCTGGCGCGCGGGGATTTACGTCTCCCTCCGGGAGGCGTAAATCCCCCGACAAAGGTAAGGGGGGGGTGTAGACAGGGCCGGGTGGGTGGGTTAGGTAGGGGAAGGGAGGGTAAGGTGAGGGGAGGGCAAAGGAAAGTTCCCTCCGAGGCCGCTCCGATTTTGGAGCGGCCTTGGAGGGAACGGGGGGAGGCAGCTCGGCGCGCGCAGGCTATACAAAATCGATAGCCTTGCGCGCGCCGATCCAGGATTTTAGTGGATACGCGCGGCTCCGCGCGTATCTACTAAAATCCAGCGTACTTTTGCTTGAGTCTGATGCGCAAGCAAAAGTAGGCTGATCGCGCTTCTTTTAAAATCTACCCCATTGTGAAGAACTGCAGAAGGACCTTGTGAGAATAAGAAACTGGGCATCTAAATGGCAAATGCAATTAATGGGGTAGATTTTATAATTTTGCGTGAGCGCGTACTTTTGTTCACTCACCAGGCGCAAACAAAAGTACGCTGGATTTTATAAGATACGCGCCTAGCCGTGCATATCTCATAAAATCCGGGGTCGGCGCGCACAAGGGGGGTGCACATTTGTGCAACCTGCGCGCGCCGAGCCCAGCGCGCGCTGCCTGTTTCCTCCGAGGCCGCTCCGATTTCGGAGCGGCCTCGGAGGGAACTTTCCTTCGCCCTCCCTTCCCCTACCTAACCCACCCCCCCGGCCCTATCTAAACACCCCCTTACCCTTGTTGGCAGATTTACGCCTGCTGAAAGCAGACGTAAATCTGCCAGCGCCAGAAACGCTGCGTCATTCCCGGAACGCCCCCGACATGCCCCTTTTACGAAGCCCCGGGACATAGGCGCGTCCCGGGGCTCAGTGCGCACCCGCGGCCTATGCAAAATAGGCGTGCCGGCGCACGAGGGCCCTGCGCGCGTAAATCCAGCCGGATTTACGTGCGCAGGGCATTTAAAATCCGGCCCAATGTGAACAAAGGCAAAGTAATGCATGCAGGGAAAAATAATCCCAACTACAGGTACACAATTCTGGGTTCCGTGTTAAGAGGTACCACCCAGGAAAAGTACCTCTGAGTCCTTGTGGACAATCCCTTGAAATCTGCAGCTCCATTTTGGCAGCAGTCAAAAAAAGCAAATAGAATGTTAGGAATTATATGGCAGAGAATAGAGAACCAAACTGATAATGTCATAATGCCTTTGTATAGAGTCACGATGTGACTGTATCTAGAGTACTGTGTGCAGTTCTGGTTGCCTCATCTCAAAAAAAGCATAGCAGACTTAAAAAACAAAACAAACAAAAAAAAAAAGATGCAGAGAAGGGTGATGAAAATCTTAAATGGGAAAAGCTCCCTTATAGAGAAAGGCTGAACAGATTAGGGTGCTTTAGCTTGGAAAATTGACGACTGAGAGGAAATATGATTGAAATCATGAATGGAGTGGAACAGGTAAATAGGAAATGGTTATTTACTCTTTAAAACGACACTAAAAGTAGAAACCTGCAGATATAAAACAAATTGTAGGAAATATTTTTCACGTGGCAAACAATCAAGCTATGGAATCTGTTGCCAGAGGACGTGGGGTTCAAAAGAGAGTTGGACAAGTTCCTGAAGGGAAAGTCCATAAACTGTTACTAGCCGCTAGACTCGGGAAAGCCAGCGCTTACCCTTCGGAATGAGAGTCAATAAACAGACCAACTGCCTGGGATCTGACGGGTGCTTATAACCCAGACTGGCCACTGTTGGAGACAGAATGGTGGGCTCCATGGGCCTTTGTCTGACCCAGTATGGGAGTTCTTATGTGTTAACATAGTCTGCAGCATGGTATATTGCAAAGGTATGTGCCATTTTCTTCTTTCTGAAATTCTGTTAGAAGCTTGCTTTTCCCTAATTTTTGCTTTAGATTAGGTGGTTGCCTGAAGGCCAATACCTCTGGAGCAAGGGATGTTTTTGCCCTGCTGCATTCTCCAGGAGTAGCAGCTGTAGGTCTTTTATTATTTTTCTTAGTTTTTCCAGCTCATGCAATTTATACCTCTGAGGGGCACTAGATAGCCCCATGTTTGGAACTGTGCCAGAAGTGAGGGCCTTGAGTTACAGAAACAAATTTAGCTTCACAATTTTAAGTGCACCTGAGGGTCATGGAGCCTCTTTACCTGCCTGCAAATCTTTCCAGTGAGAACTTGAAACATACTTGCTACACATTATGTTAGAACAAGAGCTGAGAGTTTGAATAATATGGGCAGCCAGCACTGATGGTCCCCTCCCCTCAGCTCCTTACAGTCTTATGATATAATAACACACAAACAACCGTCTGGAATTCAAACAAGGCCGCAGCTTTATTGATACAATAACCACCAGAGCCAACTTAACACTCCAAATTCCCATCCCGGGGTCATCTACCGCATCTCAGCACAATGACCCCTCCACAGGCCACCAAACCTGCACAAACCAGCAGCATCCCGCCGCTAATCGGGACCCCCACCACAGCCCCCAGCAAGGGGTCCTCAGCATGAGACTGAACCCAGTCACACGCAGCTGAAGCCAGAGACAAGAAAGCCCGCCACCTAACGGGTTCCTTGCTCTGAACCCCACCCCAACTGAGTCCTGGCTCTGGTCACTCCGCATAACCCCCCCCCCAAGCTGCGACAAACCAGCACCATAACACCTAAAAACAGGAGAGGGAGGGAGGGGGATCAGGCCGGCTGCTCGCATCAAAAAAGGGGCGGGCCCAATGGCTCCGCCTCCTTTATATTCCATTCAAAAAATCCAGTGACACAGTGAGGCCGACCAACCACAGCCCTCAGGTCGGCTGAGTCGGCCCCGCCGCATCACAGGCACATCATCGTAGGGGAGGGGGGCGGAGAGCAAGGACGTGCGTCCTGGCTCTCTCCCTCACTCTCCGCCCCTCCCCCACCCCTCCCTCCAGCATCTGACTGGAGGAGCCCGGCTGGTGCCCATATTATCATGGGCCCAGCGAGACAGGCTCCCCCGGCCCTTCCATAAAGCATTGTGAGCAACAAGACTGCCTCTTCCTTTTTAATTTCTCCTCTGGAGAACAGAATATGATAATTACAGAATTGAACATGTTTTGGCTCAGTTCCTCTTCTGTGCAGAAATCAAGACTTGCATGCAATAGATCTGCATGCAAGGAAGGACTCTGGAAATGTTCTGCATCCTCTAGGTTGCTCTCTCATCTCTTCCCGTGGAATATGCCCTGCACGTTGCACAAATCCTGCCTCTCCACTGTACAGTCCGCATAGAAGCTCTCTGTACAATGACTCATCTTGGTTGAAAGAAGCTGCCTTGCTGTATTTTGCCAGCTCTTCCCATTGTTAGCAGTTCCACTATTTGAAAAAAATATAATCTTTTTCATTCATGCCTAGTTTCTTCTTTGCTGCTCTTCTCTTATGCAGAATTCAGATTCCTGCATCTTTTGCTGTTTCCGAAAGCTGACAGTGTAAAAGATCATGCTCCTCATGCAGCGCTTTCTATTTCTCTGCAGAATACCTTTTGTGTATTGAAGGATTTTTCCATTAGCACGGCACAGAAGGAAACCCTGGACAAATGAGACCCTTAGGCAGTAGTACTAGTCAGGACAAAAGCAGTGCTTCTGCAGTATAGGAGTGCAGCTTCCTAAGCACTGTTACAGTGCCTGAGCTCTGACAGCTGATCCAATGCTGTAGCTTACCTTAAGCTCATATCTGCTGATGCAAGAACAGGGGAACAGGAAGCTGCAGCTCTGCGGAGTGCCTTTAACAACTTTTACAAAGCAAAGAGCATTTCCTTTTGCTTGCATATAGCTGTGCACCACTGCCTTTCTCCCTATTAAACATGCAGTCCACAAGTCACTTGTCCTCCATTACTCTGAAATGCAAAATGAAATAATGAGCTTGCTTAATCTCCATAAGCATTTGTGTGTGCACTGGAATCTAATTATTGGCAAACTGACTATTCTGCTTCATAATAATATTGTTTAGGATTGCAAACTATTAGCTGTGTACTACTTGTTTTTGGCCTGGTAGCTCCTCCTCTCTCTTTTCTTCTTTCAGCTCAGTCAGCACTGGGGCCAGAATCTGGCACCATGAGTCTTCATTTGCAACTACCCTGAGATGTTTCCTTTATTTTTGTTATGCTTCGACTCCTGAGGAAGGGAGGAGTTAGCAATCTGTTATGCTTCGACTCCTGAGGAAGGGAAGAGTTAGCAATCTGTTATGATCTACTCCTCAAGAAGGGAGGAGTTAGCAATCTGTAATGAATCTGCTCCTGTTCCACTGTAAACCGAGGTGATGTTCCAAACGTGCCGCGGTATATAATACTCCAATTAAATAAATAAATAAAAATAATCCAAGAGACATATCTCAACCACAGACTGGAAAAGGCTATATTGCCTGGAGTGGAGTGGTTGAGCCAGCCTGTTTCAAAATGCAACAGTTCTAGCCTGTTAGAGTACAGCTTAAAAGAGCTCAGTCTCTAGTTGAAATAGTTAAGGTGGGGAAAGAGGCGCTGCCATAAACCTTAGTGAGACAGCTTCAGGAAGGCCGATGAATCCTGAATGGGGCAGGGAAGTAAGGCAGTTTAACTGTTTTACTCAATAGTCTAAGAGGAAACCTGTTGGTATATAATTATAACACCTGGCGAGGGTTAGGTTTTTGTTTTCTGTCTTATTTATAAGACTGAGCGTAATTGGCTCTGCTCACCCTTAAGAGAATCTTCAGCCTTGCACCCTCCCCATTCTGCTCCCCCAATCCCAAGATTTTGGTAATTAAACGTATGATGGCCCCCCTACCACCACCCCACTCAGAACCATCCTGTAAAAACACATAACTGGACATCGTGAGGTCAACATTGAAAGAACCATTGAGCAGATAAGTTATTCAGGGTATGTTATGCATGCAGTTTTATCCAGATATTCAGTGGGACTTACCTGGAAACGTTTGTACCTAGATAAAGTTATATGAATAACTTGAGGACAGCTATTTTTTCAACAAGACTTATGGGCCGGATTTTAAGAATTGTGCGCGGGCGTAGATTTGTGCGCACAACCCGGCACGCACAAATCTACACCCGATTTTATAACATGCATGCGCAGCAAGGGGGTGTACAATTGTGCAACTTGCGTGCACCGAGCCACGCAGCCTTCCTCCGTTCCCTCCAACTTCGGAGCGGCCTCGGAATGAACTTTCCTTCCGCCCCCCCCCACCTTCCCCTACCTATCCCACCCCCCAGCCCTACCTAACCCCCCCTTTACCTTTGTCCTATAAGTTGCACCTGCCTCCAGGCAGGCGTAGAATGCAAACGCTGGCCGATGACTGGCCTGCGATCCCGGGCACACCAGCAAATGGCCGCTGTACCTGGAGGCTCCGGCCTTGCCCCTTCCCACCCCTTCCCCCCCTTTTCAAAGCCTCGGGACATGGGTGTGTCCCGGGGCTTGCCACATCGCCGAGCCTATGCAAAATAGGCTCGGTGCATGCAGGAGCGGGTTTTCGGGGTTACATTTGAAAATCTGCCCCTATGTTTGCAACTTTAGCCAGATGGCAGTCAATGTCTGCAAGCACTGGCTAATGATTAGCCCTTACCCCAGAATGCCTCCAAAAGTTAGCCATACAAAGCCTTTGAATATCAGTCTCCAAACTTTTAAAGATTAAACTTCATTTCATCTATCGATTTAGATATAAAATACAAATATGTTTCAGAAATCTTGTCACAGTGTCTGACGAATGTGTCATCTGAGATTTTTTTTATGATAAACTGCAATAAAAAATCAAGAAATACATTTATAAATTAAAAGAAATCCATACTGCATTATCTGCAGGTAATCTCTGAAATGACTGGCTGGGCTGAACTTGGTTGTTTTTCCTTCCTATTCACCATACAAAAAAAAAATTAAATTCTGTTGTTACTTCAGTAACAGTGGCACAAATTCCTTCCATTATTAGGTATTTTGTGAAGTATCCTAAGACCCAGCAAAAAAGTCACTCAAAATCTATTTAGCAAACCTGCCATACCAAAACAGCACTAACTTCCAGGACTAAAACAGCAACAAACCTATCTATGAAAAAGTAGCACCGTAAATATACCAAGCCCTAGAACCTTTAAACATTTCTATAGTACTTGCAAAGTATATACACCTTTCGGCGAAACAATGTGACGAGGCGATAGCTAAAGCCAGAAGAATGCTGGGCTGCATAGAGAGAGTAATATCGAGTAAGAAAAGGGAAGTGATAATCCCCTTGTACAGGTCCTTGGTGAGACCTCACCTGGAGTATTGTGTTCAGTTCTGGAGACCGTATCTCCGAAGAGACAGAGACAAGATGGAGGCGGTCCAGAGAAGGGCGACCAAAAAGGTGGAAGGTCTTCATCAAATGACTTATGAGGAGAGATTGAAGAATCTAAATATGTACACCCTGGAGGAAAGGAGGAGCAGAGGTGATATGATACAGACTTTCAGATACTTGAAAGGTTTTAATGATCCAAAGACAACGACAAACCTTTTCCGTAGGAAAAAAATCAGCAGAACCAGGGGTCATGACTTGAAGCTCCAGGAAGGAAGATTCAGAACCAATGTCAGGAAGTATTTCTTCACGGAGAGGGTAGTGGATGCCTGGAATGCCCTTCCGGAGGAAGTGGTGAAGAACAGAACTGTGAAGGACTTCAAAGGGGCGTGGGATAAACACTGTGGATCCATAAAATCAAGAGGCCGTCAATAAAGAGTGGGTGGCTCGCCAGAATGACGACTACTGCCTGGAGATAATACCCTTATTCAATAAACATACACATGGTTACTGTGACTCCAACATCGCTGTAAGCTACAACAGCAAGAGGAAATGTGGAAAAAGGATTCGCACTCACAAAGCGGGGAGTAGCTGGCTTGTTACGGCGGTTACTACCCCAAACCAAATAAGCCTGATACTTCACTTTCAATGCATTTCCAGCATAGCTCTCTGCTTAACGGCAGGGGAGAAGAAAAACTGATACTTCACGCATATCCAGCATAGCTCTCTGCTTCAACGGCAGGGGAGAAGAAAACTGATACTTCACGCATATCCAGCATAGTTCTCTGCTTCAACGGCAGGGGAGAAGAAAAACTGATACTACACGCATATCCAGCATAGCTCCCTGCTTCAACGGCAGGGGAGAAGAAAAACAACCAATAAGGGCTGAATAACATAGTCTGGGTAAAACAAATAAGCAAGGGTGTAGCTTGCTTATTGCGGCGGTTACTTCCCCTACTACCCCTAACTATAACTAATCAAGCTTGATATTTCACTTGGATGCAGCTCCATCACTGCTCTCTACATTAATGGTGGGGGTGGAAGGGAAATAGAACCAAAGAGCTAAGAGAAACAGATAAGTATGAGAAAAAAATGTGTGAAGCTTGCTGGGCAGACTGGATGGGCCGTTTGGTCTTCTTCTGCTGTCATTTCTATGTTTCTATGTTTATATACCTTAACCAGAGTGGAACCAAGCTGCTGGCACTAACTTTCAAAAAGGAGATAGAACAGCTTTTAAACTAGAACAAGGGGGAAAGCCAACAGTCACTCAGCAGTGCATGGTTCGGAGAAATGTATCTTTGAAGGATACTAATGAAACAGGAGAGTTAGGGCAACCCAACAGAGAGGTTCCATTAAAAGCAAACATAGTCCATATGCCTATATGTAAAAAATCACCAAAGCTAATGATTTCCAAATTATCCCAAACAACTGAAAAGCAGGTTGTTAAAACAAGCAAAAACCACACTTTGAAATGTCTGTATGCCAATGCCAGAAGTCTAAGAAGTAAGATGGGAGGGTTAGAGTGTATAGCAGCAAATGATGAGATTGACATAATTGGCATCACAGAGACTTGGTAGAAGGAGGGTAACCAATGGGACAGTGCTATATCAGGGTACAAATTATATCGCAATGATAAGGAGGATCAACTTGGTGGGGGTGTGGCACTTTATGACCAGGAGGGTATAGAGTCCAACAGGATAAAGATCATACAAGAGACTAAATGCTCAGTAGAATCTATATGGGTAGAAATCCCATGTGTGTGTTGGGTAAGAGTAAAGTGAAAGGAGTATACTACCGTCCACCTGGACAAAATGATCAGACAGATGATGAAATGCTAAGAGAAATCAGGGAAGCTAATCAATTTGGCAGTGCAATAATAATGAGAGATTTCAATTACCCCAATATTGACTGGGTAAATGTAACATCAGGACTTGCTAGAGACATAAAGTTCCTGGATGTAATAAATGACTGCTTCATGGAGCAATTGGTTAAGGAACCAACAAGAGAGGGAGCTATGTTAGATTTAATTCTTAGTGGAATGCAAGATTTGGTGAGAGAGGTAACGGTGGTGGGGCCACTTGGCAACAGTGATCATAACATGATCAAATTTAAACTAATAACTAGAAGGGGGACAATAAGTAAATCTGCAGCTCTAACACTAAATTTTAAAAAGGAAAACTTTGATAAAATGAGGAAAATAGTTAGAAAAAAACTGAAAGGTGCAGCTGCAAAGGTTAAAAGTGTTTAACAGGCTTGGACATTGTTTAAAAATACAATCCTAAAGGTGCAGTCCATATGTATTCCATGCATTAAGAAAGGTGGAAGGAAGGCAAAATGATTACCATCATGGTTAAAAGGTGAGGTGAAAGAGGCTATTTTAGCCAAAAAAAATCCTTCAAAAATTGGAAGAAGGATCCATCTGAAAAAAATAGGATAAAATATAAGTATTGTCAAGTTAAGTGTAAAACATTGATAAGACAGGCGAAGAGAGAATTTGAAATTAAGTTGGCCATAGAGGCAAAAACTCATAATAAAAACTTTTTAAAATATATCCAAAGCAAGAAACCTGTGAGGGAGTCGGTTGGACCATTAGATGACTGAGGGGTTAAAGGGGCTCTTAGGGAAGATAAGGCCATTGCAGAAAGACTAAATGAATTCTTTGCCTCCGTGTTTACTATTGAGGATGTTGGGGAGATACCAGTTCCGGAGATGGTTTTCAGGGGTGATGAGTCAGATGAACTGAACAAAATCACTGTGAACCTGGAAGATGTAGTAGGCCAGATTGACAAACTAAAGAGTAGCAAATCACCTGGACCGGATGGTATGCATCCTAGGGTACTGAAGGAACTAAAAAATGACATTTCTGATCTATTAGTTAAAATTTGTAGCCTAACATTAAAATCATCCATTGTACCTGAAGACTGGAGGGTGGCCAATGTAACCCCAATATTTAAAAAAGGCTCCACCGGCGATCCGGGTAACTATAGACCAGTGAGCCTGACTTCAGTGCCGGTAAAAATAGTGGAAACTATTCTCAAGATCAAAATCATAGAGCATATAGAAAGACATGATTTAAAGGAACACAGTCAACATGGATTTACCCAAGGGAATTCTTGCCTAACAAATCTGCTTCATTTTTTTGAAGGGGTTAATAAACATGTGGATAAAGGTGAACCGGTAGATGTAGTGTATTTGGATTTTCAGAAGGCATTTGACAAAGTCCCTCATGAGAGGCTTCTACAAAAACTAAAAAGTCATGGGATAGGAGGCGATGTCCTTTCGTGGATTACAAACTGGTTAAAAGACAGGAAACAGAGAGTAGGATTAAATGGTCAATTTTCTCAGTGGAAAAGGGTAAACAGTGGAGTGCCTCAGGGATCTGTACTTGGACTGGTGCTTTTCAATATATATATAAATGATCTGGAAAGGAATACGATGAGTGAGGTTATCAAATTTGTGGATGATACAAAATTATTCAGCGTAGTTAAATCACAAGCAGACTGTGATACATTACAGGAGGACCTTGAAAGACTGGAAGATTGGGCATCCAAATGGCAGATGAAATTTAATGTGGACAAGTGCAAGGTGTTGCATATAGGGAAAAATAACCCTTGCTGTAGTTACACGATGTTAGGTTCCATATTAGGAGCTACCACCCAGGAAAAAGATCTAGGCATTATAGTGGATAATACTTTAAAATCATCGGCTCAGTGTGCTGCGGCAGTCAAAAAAGCAAATAGAATGTTAGGAATTATTAGGAAGGGAATGGTTTATAGAACAGAAAAAGTCATAATGCCTCTATATCGCTCCATGGTGAGACCGCACCTTGAATACTGTGTACAATTCTGGTCGCCGCATCTCAAAAAAGATACAGTTGCGATGGAGAATGTACAGAGAAGGGCAACGAAAATGATAAAGGGGATGGAACAGCTCCCCTATGAGGAAAGGCTGAAGAGGTTAGGGCTGTTCAGCTTGGAGAAGAGACGCTGAGGGGGGATGTGATAGAGGTCTTTAAGATCATGAGAGGTCTTGAACGAGTAGATGTGACTCGGTTATTTACACTTTCGAATAACAGAAAGACTAGGGAGCATTCCATGAAGTTAGCAAATAGCACATTTAAGACTAATTGGAGAAAATTCTTTTTCACTAAACGCACAATAAAGCTCTGGAATTTGTTGCCAGAGGATGTAGTTAGTGCAGTTAGTGTAGCTGGGTTCAAAAAAGGTTTGGATAAGTTCTTGGAGGAGAAGTCCACTAACTGCTATTTATCAAGTTTACTTAGGGAATAGCCACTGCTATTAATTGCATCAGTAGCATGGGATCTTCTTAGTATTTTGGTAATTACCAGGTTCTTATGGCCTCGTTTGGCCACTGTTGGAAACAGGATGCTGGGCTTGATGGACCCTTGGTCTGACCCAGCATGGCAATTTCTTATGTTCTTATCTTCAGTATTATTATAGATACATATAAGAGACAATACTGACTTCAAGGAGCTTGCAATCTAGTAAAAATAGATAAGACAAATAAGCATTTGGGGAAAATGTTTAAAGACCCAAAGGTGGGTTAATAGGTGTAGTTTAATTGAAAGCATCTAAGAAATAATACAAAACCCTGCAAAAAACAGATACATTGTATATGTAGCACACCTCCTATTGGGAAACAGGACAAGTCAGACTGCTATAGATCGCTGCACAGAAAGTATATGTTAACTAAATTCCTCACTGCAATCAGGCATGCAGGACACAGACAGACTCTCACCAAATACAGACTAAGGGACTATAAATTAGAAGTAACCTGCAGATAAAAAGCAAACTCTTCTTTCTGGGATCTATTCCAGTCTCACGCCTCCCCTCCTGTTCCCTGCTGCTGCCTGGGAGGGAAGGGAAAGGAGGAAAAACCAGGAGGGGAGGAAAGGGACTTGATTGTAGAGATGTGAATCGTGTCCTCGATCGTCTTAACGATCGATTTCGGCTGGGAGGGGGAGGGAATCGTATTGTTGCCGTTTGGGGGGGTAAAATATCATGAAAAATCATAAAATCGTGAGCCGGCACATTAAAACCCCCTAAAACCCACCCCCGACCCTTTAAATTAAATCTCCCACCCTCCCGAACCCCCCCCAAATGACTTAAATAACCTGGGTGTCCAGTGGCGGTCCGGAACGGCAGCGGTCCGGAACGGGCTCCTGCTATTGAATCTTGTTGTCTTCAGCCGGCGCCATTTTCCAAAATGCCCCCCCCCAAGCTGGCCAAAAGTTCAGCGAGGGTTCCGGCGCCTCGCTGAACGACCTCCTGCAGTCGATCTCCTGCCGGCGCCATTTTCCGTACGGAAAACGATTCGCGGTGGGAAATCGCTCCCTGACCCCCGCTGGACCTCCAGGAACTTTTGGCCAGCTTGGGGGGGACCTCCTGACCCCCACAAGACTTGCCAAAAGTCCAGCCGTGGAATCGTGTTGGTCTATGGTTCCATAACGGTTTAAGACGATATTAAAATTATCGGACGATAATTTTAATCGTCGAAAAACGATTCACATCCCTACTTGATTGGCTCTTTTTTTTTCACTCTGCTCCAGCCTTGTGTTACATTTTTGGTACTGAAACAAAATGCCTTGTTTCACAAATACTTTGGCCTGCCATGTCTTGTTTGAGTGATCCTGGGACTCATGAAACTGCAAACAAGAAGCCCTTGCGGATTTTTTTTTTTTTTATCCATAAATAAACATTTCAAGAATGTGCATCTTGAAAAAAAAAATGCATGGACTACACCTAATGAAGCTCTACTCGCTGAGGGCTTATTTTCCTCCCCCAGCCCCCATTGCATTTACTTTGTCTTCCAGGTTGAACTCCTCCTCTTCCTTTCTCATTTCACTAACATCTGTCTGCTAGGGATGTGCAGACCAAAAGTTTATGTTCATAAGTCCATAAGTCGAAAGGGGGGGTCAATTTCGGTCAATATGGACATATGGAGAATTCCATAAGTTGAGTCTATGTCCATACGTGCACCGGTTCCCTAAATAAAAATTTAAACCCCTCACCCTCCTTAATCCCCCCCCCCCCAAGACTTACCAAAACTCCCTGGTGGTCCAGCGGGGAGTCAGGAAGCCATTCCTCTAGTCCTTTGCGAGGAGCACGTGACGTCCGCGTCACTCCGACGTGACGCGGACGTCACGTGGTCCACCGCGGTTCCGCTCCCGGACCCCTCGTTGGACCCAACCGGAGCTTTTGGCCAGCTTGGGAGTGACGCGGAGTGACGTCCGCGTCACTCCGACGTGACGCGGACGTCACGTGCTCCTCGCAAAGGAATAGAGGAATGGCTTCCTGACTCCCCGCTGGACCACCAGGGAGTTTTGGTAAGTCTTGGGGGGGATTAAGGAGGGTGAGGGGTTTAAATTTTTATTTAGGATCAACGATCGCGATTTCCAACGTATTCAACATAGCTATGTTGAATACGTTGGAAATCGCGATCGTTTTCGCCTCGTCACTTTTTTAAGTTAAAAAAAAAATATAAGTTGCGTTTTACATATGCGTTGAAAACGAATGCACACCCCTACTGTCTGCCCACTGTCCTTGGTCAGCTTACTGTGTGTGTCCTTTAGTACCTCCTTTCCCATCCCTGCATCCTCTCCTTGACTCCAGGTAGGAGGGTGCCTGCCTATCTCCTCTCTTTATCTAGAAGGTGGGGCACTTTCTAAAGCTGAACCAACAGCAACGGAGGGGACTCTTGCACAATTCCATTGTATTTGTGCAGACCATTCCCCATCTCAAAATGCAACTACCATCATCCATTTCCCAGAGCTTAACCTCTTCCAGATCAATTCATGCATCAATACTATTAGAGCCTATTTAACAAAGGCTTTCTGAGATGTTCACATTTCAGTTTCGTTCTTCTTTCAGTTTTAACACTCAGAAAATCATCAAAGAACTGAAAAAGCTGAAATTAAGGGTGTTCTGACAACTGTGTCTTATCTGAAAGCCCTAACTGTTACATTCTGGTGTGTTCTGGCCAAGACATGCTGAATTTAATCTGTGGTTTAGTTAAACTGAGCAGTGCTTTCCCACTACAGCTAGATGTACTGTGCTCAATACTCTCCAGTTCTGAGCAATCAGATTTCTAATTTGAGATACCGGTGGACTAAACTAAATCAAATGCACATGTCTAGAGGTACCCAAATAATGGATACACTCAGAATCACTACTCATAGTAAAACATAGATTGCCATCTTGTTTATTAGCCATTCCAAAAATCTTATCAAACTCATCTCTGCTTTTTTTCCTTTTGCTACATTCAAGGGCTTCCAGCTCAGCTGGCACTGGGGCTGAAATATGGCACCATGAACCTCCATTTGCAACAACTACGTCAGGATTTACTTTCTCATCTCACTTTAGCCCAGTCATTACAGCAACGATCCTAGGGTGGAAGTCATGCACCAGGGCTCCTTCCACAACCCTGCAATCACGGGCCCTGAATCAGGGTCACTGCTGCATGACTGGGACTCCATCCCCACCCCAGGGAAAGTGAACTCTGCCTCTACAGCATTGCTAACTCCAGTTGGTCTGAAAATCTGATGACCATACCCAAACCAGGCCCTCTGCATGGCAACATAATGCACTGCCACTGAGTCACAGTCATCTCTGCTTCTGTTACACTTCTGCTCGCGGGCCAGCCGCGAGCAGACGTTTGCCTTCGTGGTCGGAGCCGCGGGAGATCTCTCCTCTCTCTTGCTGCTTCCGATGCGGCCCGGAGGCCACCGACTTCCTTCACTTCTCAGCGCGGCAAGGAGCCGCTCTCATCGGGACCCTCTCGCAGCAGGGAGTGCCGCAGATGCCCTCTTCAGCGTCGCAGCCCTGAGGCCGCAGTCCCCAGCCTCACTTGCGGCTAGGAGCCGCTCCCAGCTGTCCCTCGCAGCCTGGATGCCACTGCTCTAACGTCGGGCCTGGTCGTGGCCTGCTCCGGCTCCTGCACTCACAGCGGCAGCATGGTCGCTCTCCACGGTGCTGAACTTCCTGCTTCCTGTTTACTAAGGTGCGGGCCGCGCCTCCATTAGAGATTTAAAGGGCCCATGGCCGGATATGCCCCGGGCCCCACCTGGACTCCTTCCTGGGCATCTCCTGATCTTCAGCCCTATTTAAGGGCTCAGCTTCCAGTCCTTAGTTGCCTTTGCAAGGAGTTAGTCTCTTCTTTGGACTTTTCGTCTTCACTCCTGCTGGTATTTCCTGTTCTTTGTGGGATCCCTTGTTGTTCTTCATGTTCGTGGTCTCTTCTGGATTATCTCTCGTCTTGTCCTGATGTTTCATGGTCTTCCTGATGTTCCTTCCTGATGCCTCGTCTCCGCTTCTGCTTCCTGGACCCATGGTTCCTTATTGCTACCTCTTCTGGTGTGCCATGTCATGTCTCGTCACCTCATGGCATGAGCCTGTCTTCTCATCTGCAGCGCAAGCCTCCAGAGGGTCATCTTCGCCTGAAGCCAAGTCTCGTCTTGGTCCCGTGTCTCATGCCTGAAGCCAAGTCTTGGTCCCCAGTCTCATGCTTGATGCCAAGTCTCATCTTGGTCCCCTATCCTGAATCTCGTCTCGGCTCTCGGATGTTCTTGTGGCTGCTCCATCCATGCCTAAGACTCTGACTGAACCTGCTCCGTAGGGATGTGCAGAGGGACGCTATACGTTGCATTTGGGATACGTATTCGTCGGGGGGCAGATACGTTGCATACGTCCGTATGGCTCCCCAATATGGTTATACGTCTAAATCTATTCGTTACCTGGCTAAAATTAAATGTACTATAACCCCCCCCCCCCACACACACACACACACCCTCCTGACCCCCCAAAGACTTACCAAAACTCCCTGGTGGTCCAGCGGGGGGTCCGGGAACCATACCCTGCAAACACACCCTCGGTACCAGTATCAAAATGGCGCCGATAGCCTTTGACCTACTATGTCACAGGGGCTACCGGTGCCATTGGTCAGCCCCTGTCACATGGCCATCGGCGCCATCTTGTGCTCCTACCATGTGACAGGGGCTGACCAATGGCACCGGTAGCCCCTTGACATAGTAAGGGCAAGGCTATCGGCTCCATTTTGATTCCTGGCACCCGACGGCATGAGTGCAGGATATCGCTCCCGGACCCCCACTGGACCCCCAGGGACTTTTGGCCAGCTTGGGGGGGCCTTCTGAGCCCCACAAGACTTGCCAAAAGTCCAGCGGGGGTCCGGGAGCGACCTCCTGCACTCGGGCCGTATTGCCAGCATTCAAAATGGCGTCGGCGCTGCCCTCACTATGTCACAGGAGCTGACCGTCGGCCCCTGTGACATAGTGAGGGCAAAGGTAGCGCCGACACCATTTTGAATACTGGCAGCCGCTAGCCTTTGCCCTCATATGTCACAGGGGCCGACGGTCGGCTCCTGTGACATAGTGAGGGCAGCGCCGACGCCATTTTGAATGCTGGCAATACGGCCCGAGTGCAGGAGGTCGCTCCCGGACCCCCGCTGGACTTTTGGCAAGTCTTGTGGGGGTCAGAAGGCCCCCCCAAGCTGGCCAAAAGTCCCTGGGGGTCCAGTGGGGGTCCGGGAGCGATATCCTGCACTTGTGCCGTCGGGTGCCAGGAATCAAAATGGCGCCGATAGCCTTGCCTTTACTATGTCACAGGGGCTACCAGTGCCATTGGTCAGCCCCTGTCACATGGTAGGAGCACAAGATGGCACCAATGACCATGTGACAGGGGCTGACCAATGGCACTGGTAGCCCCTGTGACATAGTAGGTCAAGGGCTATCGGCACCATTTTGATACTGGTACCGAGGGTGTGTTGAGTGCAGGGTATGGTTCCCGGACCCCCCGCTGGACCACCAGGGAGTTTTGGTAAGTTTTTGGCGGGGTCGGGGGGTGGGGGGGTTGTTTAAATTGGCGGCCGAATAATTCGGCGAAGATTCGTGGGGAATCGCGATACGTTTCGCTTCCCCACGAATACAATGAATAGTGCAATATACGTTGCGGATTGCCAATACGGCGAAAATGAATGCACACCCCTACTGCTCTGTTCCAGCGTGGTCCGTGACCATGGGCGGCTGTGTAGGGCGCGTCTCGGTGCAGGCTTCTACTGAATCTTCGCCATGTTCCGGCTTCATCTTCTATGTATTTGTCTGAAGTCTGCTTCACACTCAAGCGTGGTCCGTGACCAGTCCCGTGGGTCTGCCCTGTGGTGGGCTGTGTAGGGCACGCTGCGTCACAGCCTCAACCCAGTACTTGACTTTGTTCTTGAACCTTGATCCTGAGTCTTCGTGCTGAAGTCTCTCATCTGAGTCTTCACGTCCCAAGCTTCCCGTCTGTGTCTTCACGTCTCCAAGTTCCTCATCTTGAGTCTTCATGTTCCAGAGCCTTCGTCTGCCCTCATCTCCTGTCTGGCCTGCTGCCTTTGCCGTTCCCAGTGGCAGGTCTGAAAGGGCTTGGAGTAGTCGGAGGACCACTCAGAGACCAACCTTGCATAGTTGGTCTCACTGAGGCTGTGCAGGTCGGCAGGGGCCTGGCTTCCTGGTCTCAACCCAGGCTCGGACATGTCTCACCAGCCTCTGTTCTGCCTTGGAGTCCTCTGGGGTTGTGCCGAGATCCAAGGGCACACAATCTCCTCAGAAATGGGACCGCTCTCTAGCGCTCCCTAACAGCTTGTGAAGGCCTCTGAGCTTTCCCATGCTCAAGGTCTCCATCTTCCCTAACAGATTGCGAAGGCCATGTGTCCGGTGGGCTTGTCCTTGTCGTGGGTTTTTCTTTCTGGACCTTTTCCTGTACCAAAAATGATTTTTTGGGAACTTCTTGTTTTGCTTATGACATGCTGGAGGCACCAGCATTCCTAGAGAATCTTCTTGACCAGCTGTCTGGACTCTATAACCCGTAGGAGGTGCATGGATCTGGACTTTCATTCTATCAGAGTCTCCATCTTCCCTAACAGCTTCTATTCAAATTTAATTAAAAAATCAATGAACAATAACCAAAAGGTGATCAAAAGTGATCAACATATTTTCTCAGAGAAGACAAATTTATCCTTATAGTCATCAACATGCTGTACATATTAGACACAGAGAAAACAATTCTTCATTAATGCCATTTGAGCAAGATTAATCAGAAATTTCATATTCTGAATCCTCAGAGCAGATCTTAAATTTAGTAAACTGGGGGATGCTATTGACATAATAAATAAATCTTTAGTGTCACCAACCAAGCAAACTGGTGCATCAGCCAGTTTGGTCATTGTATAACATCTAGACCTAATTTCAGTAAATTGATCACTACTATTTAAGTATGAAAGAAAGAAAGAACATAAGAACATGCCATACTGGGTCAGACCAAGGGTCCATCAAGCCCAGCATCCTGTTTCCAACAGTGGTCAATCCAGGCCATAAGAATCTGGCAAGTACCCAAAAACTAAGTTTATTCCATGTTACTGTTGCTAGTAATAGCAGTGGCTATTCTCTAAGTCAACTTAATTAATAGCAGGTAATGGACTTCTCCTCCAAGAACTTATCCAATCCTTTTTTAAACACAGCTACACTAACCACATCCTCTGGCAACAAATTCCAGATTTTAATTGTGCGTTGAGTGAAAAAGAACTTTCTCGAATTAGTTTTAAATGTGCCACATGCTAACTTCATGGAGTGCCCCCTAGTCTTTCTATTATCTGAAAGAGTAAATAAACGATTCACATCTACCTGTTCAAGACCTCTGATGATTTTAAATACCTCTATCATATCCCCCCTTAACCGTCTCTTCTCCAAGCTGAACAGTCCTAACCTCTTTAGTCTTTCCTCATACGGGAGCTGTTCCATTCCCCTTATCATTTTGGCAGCCCTTCTCTGTACCTTCTCCATCGCAATTATATCTTTTTTGAGATGCGGCAACCAGAACTGTACACAGTATTCAAGGTGCGGTCTCACCATGGAGCAACACAGAGGCAATATGACACGTTCTGTTTTATTCACATTCCCTTTCTAATAATTCCCAACATTCTGTTTGCTTTTTTGACTGACGCAGCACACTGAACCAATGATTTCAATGTATTATCCACTATGACGCCTAGATCTCTTTCTTGTGTGGTAAAAAGGAAAAATTCATACTGGCCACATGATGTCCAAAATAAAAAAAAAAAATGCCCATCTTTAACATATTTATATTCCAAACACCAGATTTAAATCTAGACGATTTACAAAAAGAGCATGCCAAAAACTAGAAGAAAGAGGAACATTATTAATAGAAAGCTGCAAAAAGCAACTTTAAAAAATTGTCACAAATTCAAGCTTTCAAATTGGAAAAACCAAAGGAGTACATAAGTGATAAAACTGTAGAACAATTAATGGCTGATATAAAAAAAGAGGAGATTCAATAAATAAATAAATAAATAAATAAATAAATAAGCTTATCAGGATTCAGCTTAGCACAGTATCCAGCCTCTGATCTGATTTTTTAAGATGTTTTATTGTATCTGATTTTATTTCATATTATTTATTACTAACATAATTGTTTTCTTTTAGACCTATGTCCTGCTTTTATTTAATACAATTTTATTTTTAACCTGTTACTTTGTACTTATATAACTGTCATTTTATTTGAACTTACAAAATTATGTGAACTGTTGTGATGGTCCCTGAACAATGGTATTTAAAATCAATAAATAAAATCAGTTCAGAGAGAAGCATCAGAAGGGAGGTGCCAGAACAACTAAGGAGCACCAGAAGAAAGGCTCCAGAACAGCTTCTAGAAAAAAGGTGCTGGAACAGAGCAATTGAAGGAGGTAATGGGTGAGACGTCGTAGAATGATAATGGTACAACACTGGAGGATGAAAGCAATGTAAGACAGGCCAGGAAGCAGAGTGAAAAGGAAAGGCAGGAGAGAGACCAGGAGATGGAGTAGCTGGCAGTTGAGTTCCTGGCCTATGTGGTGATGGAGGGAAATACTACCTAAGTTAAAACTGCCCCCGCCCCCCACCAAAAAAAAGCAAACATAAGATCAATAAGGTCATAAACTGCATAAAGGGTCCTTGTATTAAAATCACAGAAATAAATCAGATACAACTTTGTTCAGCAAAAATCATTACCTAGATAGTCTTCTCAATAAGGACAGAAGACTAGAAGAAAAGGAAAAAGGATAACAACCCCATTTTACGGTGGGGGGGGGGGGGGGGACATACAGAGGACGAAAATAGAATTGCTGCATGCAGAGGGAAGGATTGAGGGCAACAAAAAATAGAGAAAAATCCAAAACATCATGCTGCCCTAAGAGAAGAAGTCCTTAAATTCATATACTCCAATCACAGCTTGAAAATGATAGCAGAGGAAGAAAAGCTGGGGAGACGTGACGAAAACAGAAATGAGAGGCATCAAAATAAAATATTTAGACAGATCCCAAAGCAATTCTACAGTGAACTGGGAAAGAACATTAGAGCAGTTAAAAGGCCACCAACCAAAGCTGAAGTAGAAACGTTCTGCAGAAATGTATATTGAGAATCCCACAGAGCACAACAGAGAAGCAGAATGGCTACCCAGCAAGCAAAAGAGCATGGAACGGTCTGAAGTAACAAGAAAACAGCTGGAAGATCCCTGGACCTGATGGAGTGCGCAACGTTTGGCTCAAACGTTTAACATCCCTCGACCAAGACCTGGCAAAGAGCCCAAATCACCTGATCAGAAAGCCAGAACTCACTCCTCAATGGCTAATAACGGGAATGACAGCTCTCCTTCAAAAGGGAGACCCAGGTAACCACTGCCAGATTTAGGATTTTGCCATCCCTAGGTGCTGCTGGAGCTGTTGTCCCCTTTCCACCCTCCTGGAAGTTGGATAGCAGAGAGCAGAAGCCCCACATCTTCCTGCAGCAGCTCAGGAGTAGATTGAGTGGCTAACATTAGGAAATTCTGAAATACATTGACAACCATTTCCATTTTTTTATATTACAAGGAAAGGACCAAGAAATGCCTTCACTCCAGCGGGTTCCGGCCCGACCTCTCCTGCGGCCGCAGCCAGCTCCCTGCACCCTGCCTCGTGGCGGCATCCCCAGGCCCTTCGGGACCTTTGACCTCCCAGCGCTCGTCTCGGTATGGCTCGGCGTTCTTCTCCACATCGAGTCCACCCCTAGGCGCACGCACGCGGACTGCCCAGCCCTTTAAAGGGCCCAGGGCAGGAAACTGCTCCGCAGCGCGCAGCGATGACATCACCTAATCTCAGTATATAAGGCGAGGCCCTTTCCCCAGAACCTCGCCTTGGCAATTGGGTCGTCACCTCAGGGTGAAGCCAGTTGCCGTTCTTGTTCCTGTGCTTGTTCCAGTGTTTCTGCGTTCCAGTGTTCCTGTGCTTGTTCCCGTGTTCCTGCGTTTGCTCCAGTGTTCCCATGGTCCTTCCTGTGTTCCAACGTCTGTTCCTGAGTTCCTTCGTTCCTGAATCCTGTTCCACTACCCAGGTTGTACCTTCTCGGACTGATACCCGATACTGACCTTGGCCTGTCTTTGACCTCGCTCGGACTGATACCTGGAACCGACCCTAGTTTTGGTTGACCATCCTCGGACGGATACCCTGGCTTTGACCCTTGCGCTCCATTTGGACACTCTCTTCGCTCCTCCCGTGACCACCAGGTCCACCTGCTTTGACACCGCCTGCGGCCTTCTTCGAACTAGACCACTAGGCGCTGCCTATCCTACCCGGAGGACCTTCAGTTCCTGCCTTGTTCCAGTGTTCTCCGGTATGCTCAGTTCCGGTCTAGCTCACCTGTTCACCGACAACCGCGACCTCTTCTCTTGGTGGGCACACCTGTCTGTCATCTCTCCGGGAGACCCCCAGAGGCCCACCTAAGTCCAGGCAGTCTGGGAATCCAAGGGCTCAACCCGAGGAGCCCCCGGACCGTTATTGGTGAAGTTCCTGTCAGCCTCTGTCTCCTCGTGTGCTCCGCCTTCTGGCACAGGATTGGTACGGCCTCAGAGGGCCGTACCAATCCTGCGCCAGGCCAAGGGTCCACCTCCAGCACAACAATAGTTATACCTTACTGAACAAAAAGTCATTTTTGATTGAAAATATTTCTTATTGTTTTTAAACATTATTTAATTCATATACAAATACAAAATTTACCATGTACAAAAATCAACTATTTATCAACTAAAGACATATAAGCTATAAACTTTTAATTGTGAAATGTTAGTTTTATTTTGAATTGAAATACTATGCAATAATTCTTTTCATATTTTCTTTAAAAAGTCCTCATCATCTTTCCAAGTATATGAGCTTATGTATTCTGATACTGCACTCAGAATCAGCAGAATTTGTCAAGCTGTTAATTGAAATTAATGCTATCTCTGTCAGCTGTGAGACACAAGCAACTGCAGACTTCCAAATTAAATCCAGGTATTTATCAGATGGTGTATGATTGTCATATGTACAGCAGGTGCGAGGGCCTTTGTATAAAGATGAAATTCTTCTAAAGGGTCATCACTCCATTCAGAAATTATATCAAAATCATCTCTGGTTTGATTTATAAAAGAAATCTTTGAGAAATCAAACACTGATTGCTTGGTCTAGTCACTCTAACTTCGCCCCCTCCCCTCCTGCACAATAGGAGAGGAGGGCCTGGATCAGGGAACAGAATGTCTCTACTCTTGTCTTCTCTAGCCTCAGCCTCACCCCTCCCCTTCCCTCCCTTTCCCTCCTGTTCCCTGCACTCTGTCTGGGAGAGGATGGGCTGAAGCATGAAGCAGAAAGATTCCTTGCAGGAGTATGAGCTTGAATCAGCTCTGTAGGCACTCTGTAGCTTTTTTCAGATGACTGAATTAGGAAGTGGGTAGCTTCAGGTTTGTTGTTCTATAGGTTATAAATGATGTGGCAGAATTTTGGGAGCCTGGGGGCACTAGCTAGGATTCCCTTATCATACTATTACTTTTCACATTATATTCCATGTATATTAACATGTTCATATCATTGAAGAGTAATTATAGAGGGCATAGAAACGTGACAGCAGAAAAAGACCATATGGCTTATCTAGTCTGCCAGTCCACCCAACGATTCAGCTTTACAATTTCTACCACTCCCTCAGAGATCCTCTGTGTTTACCCCATGCTTTCTTGAGTCCAGAAACTGTTCTTGTCTCCACTACCTCCACGGGGAGGCTATCCCATGCATCTACTACCCGCTCAATAAAAAAAAATTTCCTAAGATTACTCCTGACTCAACCCCCTTTCACCATCATTTCATGACCCCTCATTCCAGAGCCTCCTTTCCATTGAAAGAGGCTCACCTCCTCTGCATGGAAGCCTTGGAGTTATTTAAATGTCTCTGTCATATCTCCCCGTCTCTCGCCTTTCCTCTGGGGTATACGTTTGATTAGCTATGACGATATAGGCACACTCCACGCCTATCACCATATTTAGGGTCTAGGGGAATATTTTTCATTGTTGCTGAATTTCTACAGATGCACAGTGCATTTTTTTTTGCCTCCTTCCTCGGATTACCACATATACAGAGCTGTTAGACTGTCAGACACTACGGATTTCTGATCTTTGTTCAGCCTAGCCACCTCTGCAGTTATAGGTCTAATCCCTCTAGCATCCCTGCACCCCATTGCATGAACCACACTGAGGTTTTAGGAATACTTTTGGTTAAGCAGAAAATTCAGATGCCAGGCACACTGCAGCTTTGTGTGTGCTAACTGAAAGCAAGCAGACTGTAATGCATGTTTGGTGACCAAACTGCACTATAGCTGAAAAAGTATAAAATTAGTAATTGCTATCAACAATTTACTGTATAACAGAAAAGAAGCACAAATAGCAAAACAAAACAAACAAAAAAAATCCTGAGAAATGGCAGACTTTTGCTTACAGCATTTATTATTGGAAAACAAGCCTAGAGTAATGAAACAAATGTGCTACTCTTAACGGTGTCTCCTTTGTTATGCTTAATTTTAACCTCAGACTTGTGTCTAATCACTCTAGCCGCGCACGTTTACCATATTACAGACAGCTGCTTTCACTCACATACTATGAAATGTACGAGAAGTGAAGTTTCTGTCGAGATGGCAAACCGGAGCCATCAGCTTCCTGAGCCTGCCCAGAATGCATTGTCACTAGTCCCACAGCTGCCTACTGTGGCCTCCTGCTAAAAGCCAATTGCTTACGAATGTCATTTCTGGAATGCTCTCCTTCCACGCTGCCAAGCTCGCCATCTGTAGCATCAGCACCAACAGGTTGGTGAGGAGGAGAAGAACAAAGAGGGGCTCAGTCAGTCACTGCAAGACCTTGCCAAATTAATTTAGCAATTAAATGTGTGCGCCCTGCCAATTATGTACTTTAATAGCATTATTTCCAAAAGATATAACTGTGAAAACAAAAATATCAGATGCATCTGTGTGTGCACCACAATTTGTAGTCATAATGACACAAAATGTCTGTTTAAGGGGGCATTTTGACCATTTTGATGACCCACTGTAATTAATTCAATCGGCTGGTATTTAAACAAATGGGAGAGAAAAGACAGCACTCCGAATTTTCATGCAGGATTGACATGTTGGTAGGAATATCTGTCTACCTGTTTTTGGTTGGTTATCTGTCATCACGTTTTATCATTTATGTCACATATGCAGAAACATATCTTGGAGGGGAAGGGATTAGAGGCACCGAGGCCCAGTGGAGAACACAATGACTCCTTTAGCCACCGAATATTGGTGGCTGTATTTAGTAGTGAATGCGCTATCCCTTACGCAATGACCCACTGGATTCGTTACCAGTAATGCCCTTAGCTTAACTCTTTTAGCTAGGGATAGAGAGGTGGGCATTGTAGGGAGGTCCCGTTCGGTACAGCCCTCTCCCTTTGAGGGATGCTAGGATGGCCATCCCCTTGAGAGGAAATAAAAGCAGCTCTCTACTGAGAGACTGGGGGCAGTGCAGTCTGGTTTTGGAAGTAGGAGGACGTACAGGAGCTTAGGCTGTGTTGATTTGGGGGGGGGGGGGGGGGGCGCCTACCCTTGACTCAGGTACCACCAACCTGCATTTCCTGGGCAAGGCCGAGGAAGCCTCCTCCGCAGGCCACACACCTTTGCTGCTGGGTAGGTTCCCGGGTGGTTTGAGGATTTCAGAGGTTTTTCTTTGTAAGAAGCCTGTGGGGACTCATGGGTGTTGCTTGGGGAGGGGGGGGGGGGGGGGGTCTGGGATAGGGAGGACCTCCGTGAGGGCAGAGGAATGGTGGTGACCCGCAGCAGTGACTTTTTGATGACATTGACTCTGTTTTGGGAAAGAGACTTTATTTTTTTAGAAGACCTGGGAGGGCCCTGGAGAAAGGAACCTCGAGAGCTGGGCGTTCCAGTGTGGATTCCTTCCATCATGGGATTCGGAGATAAGGAAAGCTCGACCGAGACCTTGGAGAGCCACGCGTCAGGCCAATGTGAGATCTGTAGAGGGCGCCATTTGGAGTCCTCCCCCTTGGGGAGAGAGGAGTTGGGCACCCTGTGCATAGATTGTTTTACCACATTTTACCAGCATTGGATGGGGTTTTCCTGCCCATCTGGGAACCTCATTTATCCAAGCCCTGGAGGAGGCGAGTTTCCCCTTGTCCTGGTAGTGAGAGACCCTTTGCCCAGACAGAGGAAGGACTATAACAGCAAAGACCAGCCGTGGGGTTAAGAACTGATTTGGAACTGCACCAGGCATTTAGTCATCTGCTTTAACTTCAGTAAAGTTGTTTTTGGACACTCAAGTTTGGGTCTCCAGCATGTTAGTAAAAGATTTGAACCTCTCCCCAGGGAAATAGTTGGGGAGTCACCCCTGTCACTCTGGGCTCCGAAGGAAAACTTCCTCCCCCTCCCCTCCCCTCCCACCAACCAAAGATCCAGACCCTGGGGTAAGAGACTTGGGCAAAAGTGAGTTTGTGTGGACCCAACCCTAAAAGAACTATAAATACTTTTATGGCACTGTGAGGGTGAAGTCAGCGCCGGGAGATGGATTACACTTAAATTGGTGTGCTGGATCATTGGGCTTCCCATACAGGAATCTTTAGCTTAGGCACCCAGTTAGGAAAACTTTTGTAACTTACTTATGTTTCCTATTATGATGCAATTGGGATACTTATTTTAGACTGTGGCATTTAAATATAGAATATTTTGACAAATATTGAGTGCAAGGCCCATCTAATGTGCCCATTTTCACTACCTAAGCACTACCACAAACACTACTTGATTTCTAGCATTACCCTGGCTTCCCCACCACTAAAGATGCTCTCTCTGTGCTCGTCCTATGCATTCTTGAATTCTGTTACTATTTTTGCCCCATCACCTTCATTGGGAAGTTGTTCCATACACCAGCCACATTTCTATTGAGAAATACTTTCTATAACTTCCTTTCCCAAGAAATATTCTTACTTCTTGAGCATTAGTTTTATTTATTTATATACTGACATTTGATCTGAGATATCACATTGGTTTACATTCAGGTACTGTAGGTATTTCCCTATCCCCAGAGGGCTTACAATCTAAGTTTTGTACCTGAGGCAATGGAGAGTAAAGTGACTTGCCCAAGGTCACAAGGAGCAACAGTGGGACTTGAAACCTGGTCACCTGGTTTATAGCAAACTGCTCTAACCACTAGGCTACTCCTCCTCCCTTTGAGGTTACAATGATCATATTCTTTTCTCCTTCCTGGGCCTTAAGACAGGGCTTCCCAAACCTGTTTTGATCCCACAGTCAGTTGGGATTTTAGGATATTCACAATGAATATGCATGGAATAAATGTACATACACTGGAGACCCAATATATGCAAATGTGTCTCATGCATATTGTTATGACCGTCGACCACGGGCGGCCGCAGCCGACCCAACTCACATCCTGTCATGCCTGGTCCTCCTCTCCAGGGGAACTCAAAGCTCTGGCCAGCCATTGTCGCCGCGCTGTTCCTGGCCCTCCTTGCTCCACATGGCGGCTGGGATGCCGCCGGCCTATGCTCCGACTCCGGGCCTTCCTAGGCGCGCACACGCGCGCCACCTGTTCTCTATTTAAAGGGCCAATGGTGGGAATCCCTGGGCTGTCCCCTACTGATGACATCATTACCTTGGGACATTTAAGCACCTCCTTTGGCCTATGCAAACTGACTTGGCAAAGAGTTCCTTCACCTCCCTGGTGCTTGTTCCTGTCTCTCCAGACCCGCGGTTCCTGCCTTGGATCTCCACCTGCTGTTCTGGACTCTGGCTCGGGTACCCGCTCCTCGGGGGCCTGCTTGCACTTGGGGAGACCTGTCTCTCGGCTTCCCCGCTCCTCGGGGTAGCTCCTGCGCTTCTCACCAGAGGTCCTGCTGACTCGCTCCTCCGATCCTTGGGGTAGCCTCAGCACTGCCTATCAGAGATCCCATCTCTACGCTTTCCCGCTCCTCAGGGCAGTCTCTACCTTACCACACTGGAGACTTTGACTTTACACTTCCCCGCTCCTCGGAGCAGCCTCTACGTCACTTTATCAGAGACTTGATTCTACACTTCCCCGCTCCTCGGAGCAGCCTCTACGTCACTTTATCAGAGACTTGATTCTACACTTCCCCGCTCCTCGGAGCAGCCTCTACGTCACTTTATCAGAGACTTGATTCTACACTTCCCCGCTCCTCGGAGCAGCCTCTACGTCACTTTATCAGAGACTTGATTCTACACTTCCCCGCTCCTCGGAGCAGCCTCTACGTCACTTTATCAGAGACTTGATTCTACACTTCCCCACTCCTCGGAGCAGCCTCTACGTCCTTTTATCAGAGACGTAGAGGCTGCTCCTCGGAGCAGCCTCTACGTCACTTTATCAGAGACTTGATTCTACGCTTCCCCGCTCCTCAGGGCAGCCTACGTCACTACATCAGAGACTTGACTCTGCGCTTCCCCGCTCCTCGGGGCAGCCCCTACGTCATCACACCAGAAACTCTGTTGCTATGCTGTCCCGCCCCTTGGGACAGTATCTGCATCACTCCTTCATAGAACCAGTCTCTGCGCTCCCCGCTCTTCGGAGCCTGCCTAGCACACCTCTGCCTTAGAAGTTCCTTCTCTGATACATCTTATCTTCAGTCCTGCCTAAGTACTGTGACCCCTCTGAACTGTGCCTCTTCGTCCCGCTCCTCAGGGCGCCTCAAAGTATATCTCAGTACAGGTACCTGTGATCATATGGCAGTGACACAGGATGTTCTCACTCTACTGAACTACAGTCGTGTCCACTGCTGCAGCTGACCTTGCCTCCCGACGGTGAGGATCTGTGGGGCCCCACCCCTCAGGTAGCATCAACCTCCACCTTGGGCCAAGGGTCCATGAAACCCATGAATCCTAACACATATTCATTGGAGAAATTACTTACCTGATAATTTTGTTTTCCTTAGTGTAGACAGATGAACTCAAGGCCAGCAGATGGAGATGGAGCAAGCTGACATCACAGTATACATAACCCTGCGGTGACCCCAACCTCCCAGTATTTTCTTCAAAAGCAACTGTGGACAGACTAGCAAAAAACTTGATTAAAAACAGGTAACCAGAATTGTACTCAATCAACCATAAACATTGAACTCACATACGATTCTAGGTACCCTAAGCTAGGGACTGGATGAAGACTTACCAGAGCCCCACAGGACTATTGACACACTCATGCGGCAGCCGAGGGCGGGAAGCTGAGTCCATCTGTCTACACTAAGGAAAACGAAATTATCAGGTAAGTAATTTCTCCATTTCCTAGCATAGAGACAGGTGGACTCAGTACCAGTGGGATGTACCAAAGCTACTCCCCAACAGGGTAGGAGGCTGCCTGTGGTCCAGTCAACACAGCACATGTAACGGATGCATCCTCCCAGACCTGCACATCCAGACAATAAAAGCTGGAAAAAGTGTGTAAGGAGGATCACGTTGCAGTTCGGCAAGATATCGATGGGAGACAACAGACTAACCTCTGCCCATGACACTGCCTGAGCCCTAGTGGAATGAGCCTTAACCTGAGCAGTCAACGGCTTTCCAGCATCCATATACGCAGCTGTGACCACCTCCTTAATCCAACAAGCTATGGTAGCCCGCAAAGCCGGAGCACCCTGCTTACTCCCGCCATGGAGAACAAACAGGCAATCCGTCTTTCGAAAAGAATCAGAGACCTCCAGATACTGTTGCGATTCCGGATCGGCCCCGGAATCGCTACTTACCCCGTCAGGGTTCCGCGTTGGGCCCGCGTTCCCCGGACCTCCGGGGACCTCAGCCGCCGCAGGCCCGGCGTCTGCCCACATCGCCCGGGCCTGCAGTCCCTTCTGCCACCACGTCTTCGCTGCGACGCAGCAGCCGGCGTCCCTCGGCGGCTGGCCCCGCCCCCTAGACGTGCATGCGCGTCTCAGGCCAGGATTTAAAGGGGCCAGCGCGGGGAAAAGGTAGAGGACGCCTCCTGATGACATCAGACGCTGCAGGGTATTTAAACCCTGCAGCTTGACCAGGATATTGCCTTGCAACGAGGTTCCCAGGTTTCCTGTCTTCAGTTGCTGCGTCCTGTGTTCTCCTGGTCTTCCTGATTCCTGATCCGGATTGGCTTACGGTGTTCCCTGGCTCCTGACTCTGGACTGGCTTACGACGATTCTCTGGCTTCTGACCCCGGTTTGGCTCACGGCGATCCCCTGGCTTCTGACTCTGGACTGGCAAGCGACGACTCTCAGGCACTCGACTCTGGACTGGCAAGCGGCGACTCTCTGGCACTTGACTCCGGACTGGTGAGCAACGACCCTCTGGCACTCGACCTTGGATCCCGTCTGACTCTGCCCCCGCGGGCTCTCCTAAGTCCCAGCGGCCGGGTCCCTACGGGCTCCTCCTGGGGGGACTCCGGCTTCCAGGGTGAATCTCCTAAGTCCCAGCGGCCGAACTCCTACGAGCTCCTCTCGGGGGAGGCTCGGCTTCCAGGGCGAAGACTTCCTCACCACTGTGTCAGCTCCATCCGTTCCCTTCTTCCTTGCCTAAGCCCTTGGTCGCAAAGGGCTTCCCAGGGTCTTCCTCGGGCCAGTCACATCTCCGTCCTTACCGCCTCCCGGTCGGGGCCACTGCTGCTACCTTGCAGCAGTTCACCTTTTGGTTCCGATCGGCTCAAGGGTCCACGAATCCAACAGATACTGCACAACAAGACACTTAACATCCAAGGAGTGCAAAAGGTGAAACTCCTACTCATCCCCGACCTTATCCAGGGATGGCAAGGATATGGACTGATTCAAATGAAAGTCCGAGACTACCTTGGGCAAGAAGGACGGAACAGTATGCAGCTGTAATGCCCCCGGAGTCACCCAAAGGAACGGCTTCTGGCAAGACAATGCCTACAGCTCAGATATCTGACACGCAGAACATATAGCCATCAGGAACACAGTCTTCAAAGTCAACAACCGTAAGGAAAGGCTATGCAGTGTCGGAATATAGGGTCTGCCAAAAAGTCCAGCACCAAATTAAGACTCGAACTGGTAACCTTAAGGGAGGTCTAAGGTGCTTCACTCCCTTCAAAAAATGGGCCACATCAGGATGAGACGCCAAGGAAACACCATTCACCAGGCCTCTGAAACAGGCAAAAACCGCAACCTTCACCTTCAAGGAATTAAGGGCCAAGTCTTTATTCAATCCATCCTGCAAAATATCCAGAATAATAGGGATCTTAACAGAACGAGGAAAAACACCCCACTCCTCACATCAGGCCTCAAAAACTCTCCAAACCTGCACATAAGCCAAGGAAGTGGAGAACTTGCGAGCGTGGAGTAAAGTGTAAATCACTGCAGAGGAATACCACACTTTAACAGGCAAGTCCTCTCAAGGGCCAAACTGTAAGACAGAATTGAGTCAATCCTCATGAAGAACCGGTCCCTGCTGAAGCAGATCCATGTGCGGCAGTAGACGAAGGGGCGCTTTCGCTAGGAGTCGTCGCAAATCCGCATACCACGGACTCCTGGGCCAGTCCGGCGCCACCAGAAGTACTAGCCCTCTGTAACCTTTGATCTTGCAAATTATCCTGCCCAGCAAGGGCCACAGATGAAAGGCATAAAGCAATCTGTCTTCTGGCCAGACCTGTATGAGAGTGTCTATTCCCAGGGACCATGGATCTCTCCTGCAATTGTAGAAGTGAGGAACCTTCACATTTCGAGAAGTCGTCAGCAGGTCTTGGAATGGAAGGCCCCAGTGATCCACAACCAACTGAAACGCCTTGGCTGACAACACCCACTCTCCAGAGTCCAAACTCTCCCTGCTGAGAAAGTCCACTCTTACGTTGTCTTTTCCTGCAATGTGAGAGGCCGAGATCATCTGCAGATGACCTTCCCATTCTATCAGCTGGTCTATTTCCTGTGACACTTGCTGGATCTTGGGTCCTCCCTGGTGATTGATATAGGCCACCATCGTCGCATTGACTGACATCACGCGAACTGCTTGATTCTGCAGCCTGTAGCTGGAACTGCAAGCATGTCAGCCGTATTGCCCAGGCCTCCAGGCGATTGATGTTCCAGTGGGATTCTTCGGCATTCCAGCACCCCTGGGCCATTAACTCCAGTCAGTGAGCCCCTCCAATCATGGAAACTCACATCTGTTGTGAGTACCAACCAGGCTGGAGAGGACAAGGGCATTCCCTTTCTCAGATGATCCTTCTACAACCACCACTGGAGGCGGGAGCAGATATCCATCGGCAAGTGGAACTGAACCACATAATCCTGAGACTGTGGGTTCCAACAAGATAGCAGAGAGAGCTGAAGAGGATGCATATGCACCCTTGCCCATGGCACCACTTCCAAGGTAGCTTCCATCAAACCAAGTACATGTAGGTAGGACCACACTGTCGGGCGTATGGTGTTCATCAACTGACGCACTTAAGACATCAATCTCTGGATCCGAACTTCCTGTAGGAAAATTCTGTCCTGTCCCGTGTTGAACCGGACCCCCAGATACTACAATGACTGGGATGGTTCACCACCCAACCGAGCTCCTGCAATAAGGAGATCACCTTGAGTGTCACCAGGTAGCTCTCTTCCTGAGACTTGGCTCAAATTGGCCAGTCATCCAAATACGGGTGCACCATGATTCCTTCTTTTCGGAAGGCTGCCGCTACCACCACCATAATCTTAGAAAATGTTTTGGAAGCGGTGGCGAGACCAAAAGGCAGTGCCCGAAACTGATAATGGCACCCCAATATGGCAAAGCGTAGAAAGCATTGGTGTTCCAATCAGATGGGAATCTGAAGATAAACCCCTGAGAGATCCAAGGAGGTCAGAAATTCCCCTGACTGCACCGCTATTATTACAAAGCATAAGGTTTCCATTCGAAAATGAGTCACCTTCAAGTGATGGTTGACCCTCTTGAGATCCAAGATGGGATGAAAGGAGCCGTCCTTGTTCGGCACAACAGAAAATGGAATATCACCCCATACTTTCTTGAGACGTGGGCACCAGAACCACAGCCCTCAGTCTGAAAAGCATTTGAAGCGTGGACTCCACTGCCTGCTTCTTCTGCGGGGAGTGGCAAGGGGACATCTTGGGCGCCATCTTGGGCCGTCTATGGCTTCTACCATGTGACAGAGGCTGGCCAATGGCACCAATAGCCTGTCACATGGTAAGGGCAAAGGGCCATCAGCGCCATTTTGATTAGTGGCAGCTGATGGCCCGAGAGGGGGAAATCGCCCCCGGGACCCTGCTGGACCACCAGGGACTTTCAGTGAGTCTTGGGGGGGGGGGGGGGGGCGGTCGGGCAAGTCTTGGGGGGGGTCAGGAAGGTGGGGGATTCAATTAATTAAATTTGAAGGGTTGGGGTGGGTTTCGGTTTTGTTTTTGTTTTTTAATGTGCCCTTCCCCCCCCCCCCCCCGATATACGATAAGAAAACCACATGAAATTCGTGGGTTTTCTTATTGTTTCATCACCCCCCTGAACCATGATGAAATAAGAAATATCGTCTCTATTTCCTATTTCGTCGTAAAACGAATGCACATCCCTAATCTTTATATCTTTCTGTAGATATAGCCTCTAAAGCTTAACACAAATGTTCAACTGAGATTTCAGCAATGATTTGTACAAAAATAGCACCATCTGCTTTTTTCTGCTGGTTTTACATATTCCCCAGTGCTATGTCACACTGTGTGGCAAGCTTGAAGTTATCAGACATGACCATTCTCAGATCCTGCTACTGTTTGGTGGTAGTCAGTAGTCCATAATGTATGGCCTGGATTTCCCAGTAGGTAAAATAGGTAGCTGCCTAGGGGCACCTGGCTGAAAGGGGAGAATCCTTCTCTATCCTATCAGCACTTTCCCACAAATACCTCTCAGTCTGAGCAGCAGCATCCTATCAGACCAGCCACCTTAAAGGTAAAGGGGCTTGCAAACAGGCGGCATTTGAAGCATTATAAACTAGAATCACTGTCAGCCCGTCCTTAAGGGGCGGAGTCTGATGAGAGCTCAGGCTGAATGGTGCTTGTGAGAAAGTGCTGCTGGGACAGAGGGAAAGGGAGAGCCTCTTTCAATGTTGTGCATGTTCAAAGGAAAATTCCTTTTGCCTTCCTGACTGCTACTCTATCCTTAGAGGGGACACTAACCCCCCCCCCCCTGCACACACACACACACACACACACTCGCAGACACACTTCCACATTTTTGGAAGGGAACCCTACCCAACTTTCCTCCCCCCTCCCCCAACACTCTAGCACTTAGGGGCAGATAAAAGGTAAATTTGGCCACGTGTACGTCTCATCTGGTTTTTGTTTTGTTTTTTTGCATTAATCTCAATCTTGACCACTCCTCGACCTTTTACTAGAGTCCTCTTCATTTTTCCACTCCCTTTATCATTTATTTTCTTTATTTACAAAAATGTATATTCCACCCCCCTCATCAGATATACTGTTCAAGGCGGATTACAAGATAATAAAATAACAAAAAGCCTCACTGAACAAATGTGCCTTTAACGCTTTCCTAAAACATTTACAATCTAATTGTAGCCGCAAACTTGCTGGAAGACCATTTCAAAGGGAGGGAGCCACAACAGAAAAGCCCATTGATGAGTATACTGTAATCGTGTGCTGGAAACCGCTGGAATGCAGAGCAATTGCTGGCCCGTAGACTTTAAAGAACAAATTTTTCAAGAACCTTAGGCCATTACCATAGATAACTCGGTGCACCAAAGACAAATTTTTAAATTTAACTCTTTGTTCAATAGGCGCCAATGAAGCTCGCACAGTATTAGTGTAATACTGTTACATAAAGATCACAGTGGGGTCCATATTCAAAAGCCATTTAGACAGATAACCTAATCGTTATCTGTCTGGATGGCATAGCCAGCTATATTCATCCCTTATCTAGCTAAATTCTAGTAACTAGTTACCCAGCTAGAATTTAGTCAGATAAAAAAGCAGGTCTAAAGTTGGCCAGCCTCATGTGGCCTGATAACTGTCTTCTTCTCCAGAGATCTTCAAAAGCACTGGTAGCGTAAACTGGACGTCGCCAGGAGCGGGTAAGTTTGGACCTCGCTCCCAGTAGGGCTTTTAAGGATTTGGGGAGATGGGGGGAAGAGTCCGAAGAGGATGAGGGTGTGGCGGAGAGTTAAGGAAGATGGTGGGGGTGCAGGTGTCATCATTTCAACTTGGCAGGGGGGAGGGAGAAGATTTGCAGCTGGCATAGGTAGATTATATCAAGGTGATGAGAGGTGGGGAGTGCAAGGTCACTATGGCCTCTGTAAAAATTAATGATAAGGTGGGAGGAAATCAGGCCACAGGGCCTTATACCTCAATCGTTTTTGAAAAATTTCACAGCATTACTTGCCCGGATAGCTTTTGAAGATATCCGGGTAAGTAGCCAGTTATCCAGCCACACGAGGCCAGATAACTTAGAAATATAACCGGTTATATTCAAGCATAGCCGGTTAGGTTTTTAAATTATCCATAAAAACATAAGAAATTGCCATGCTGGGTCAGACCAAGGGTCCATCAAGACCAGCATCCTGTTTCCAACAGAGGCCAAACCAGGCCACAAGAATCTGGTAATTACCAAAATACTAAGAAGATCCCATGCTACGGATGCAATTAATAGCAGTGGCTATTCCTTAAGTAAACTTGATTAATAGCCGTTAATGGACTTCTCCTCCAAGTACTTATCCAAACCTTTTTTGAACCCAGCTACACTAACTGCACTAACCTCATCCTCTGGCAACAAATTCCAGAGCTTTATTGTGCGTTGAGTGAAAAAGAATTTTCTCACATTAGTCTTGAATGTGCTACTTGCTAACTTCATAGAATGCCCCCTAGTCCAGCTCCATGTAGTTGGATAACTTTAAGCAGCAGTCCAGCAGGCTTTAAAGTCTACAGGCAGCTGCATCAAGCAAAAGTTGCAGTGAACATAGGTAACAGTTTGGCAGCCCAACAGAAAAAGCATTCCCATAATCCAACACTGAAAGGACAAAAGAATGGATTAATGTTCTAAAATCATTCTTATCCAAAATGTAACTCAATTTCTGCAACTTAAAAAAGCCTATTTTTAGCACCCACAGCAACTGATGCTGAAAAGAAAATGAATCATCCAAATATACCCCTAAGTCAGGGAAGCTCAGACCTGTGAAAAATATTTCTCATGCATATTCAGTAGGCATATCCTGAAAACCCAACTGGTTGGTAGGCCCATAGGACCGGTTTGAGCACACCTGCCCTAAATCACGATCCACCTCCCCTGGTGCAATTTCTATTCTATTTATTCTTATCATAAGTATTGGGCAAAAATCAGCCCTAAATGAGACGGGTTAATCCTCCATCTTAAGAATACGTAACACTAAACCATTTTGCTTAAGCATGCAATTTATCATTTCTATAGAAGTAGCAATAAACGTACTAACTTCTTCCACAGAAGAGCGCACTGGAAATAACAATTGCAGGTTGCCTGCATACAATCAAAAAGTAATCCTCAGTCCATCCAACAACTGACAGAGGGCTTAAAAATATATTAAATAAAAATAGGGTCCAGGCGGATCCCTGGGGTACCCCTGATCTAATCTGTATCCAGCTCAACCCTACCCATACTTGTGAATGACCAACTACAAATGATGTAAACCAGTGTCCAACTTTTCCTCCAATTCCGAAATCATATAATCTTTGTAAAAGCAATGAATGAGGAATGGAATCAAAGACTGGTGACACATCAAGGAGCACCATGAAGAAAGCAGTACCCTGATCCAGTTCCTTCAGCACAAAGTCTGCCACTGAAACTAACACAGTCTCAGTCCTATGCTCCTTCTGAAAGCCTCTCTGAAACTCACTAAGAAGGGCATGGTTCATGACAAAATCTGACAGTTGAAATAAATCAGTTTCTCCAAAATTTTACCTAAAGATGGTAATATTGAAGCAAGGCAATAACTGGCTGGTTCTAACCGAGAAAAAGGAGCCATTTTTTAATATTATGCGGACAACCATTTTCTTGAATTGAGCAGGGTAACAATTTCTGTTAGTGACAAATTAACCAATTTAGTGAACAACATATCCTGCAAAGCTATCATAAACTCATCTAATGGACACTGGGACAACTTTAAAGAGGCCATTGCTGTTGATTCTTCCGTAGAGGCTATCAGCTCAAACACTACTCACTTACTTTGAACAGTCACTTCAAACTCTGGTCTAATAAAGGAACTAAAATCACAGTCTAGACCAGGGGTGGGCACTTCCGGTCCTCGAGGGCCACAAACCAGTCTGGTTTTCAGGATATCCCTAATGAATATGCATGAGAGAGATTTGCATGCACTCTGCCTCAGTTGTATGCAAATCTATGTCATGCATATTCATTAGGGATATCCTGAAAACCAGACTGGTTTGTGGCCCTCGAGGACCGGAAGTGCCCACCCCTGGTCTAGAGAAACACTCAAATCCATAATTTTAGTATCATAATAATGGGGAAAAACTTCCACATGGAGCTCCTTGACTCTTTTAGGATCAGCAAAGTTTGTCCATTGGAAGCCAAGTGGAAGAGATCATGGGGGCAGGGGCAGGGCCAGTGAGTCCATTAGGTGAACTTCAGCAGTCGCCTAGGTCGCCGAGCCGTAGGGGGCGCTGAAGAGCAGCCACGTGGTGCCGCAAGTGGGGCCTATCCCACTCACGGCAAACAGAAATAGAGACTGTGTGCTTCTCAGTCCCCGTCCCCCCCCCCCCCACCTGTTTCGGCTCCGACTGTTTCTATTTCTCTTTGCCACGAGCGGGATAGGCCCCACTTGCAGCACCACGTGGCTGCTCTTCGGCACCCCCTACGGCTTGGCGCCCTGAGAAGCACACAGTGGGCACCGAAACAGTGGGGGGGCTGCAGCGCAAGGGTCGCCTAGGGTGCCCAATACACTTGCACCAGCCCTGCACGGGGGCGATTTAAGGAAGTCTCCAGCTGAGCTAGGAATTCCCGTTTAAATTTACCACAGGCCTTCTGATACTCCTCTTTGGAAGCGAGAGACTTCCATGCCTCCAATTCCTCTCTTTTCTCCACATAACTTGTTTTAAAGCTACTAATGAATCATGGGACCCTATGGCGAACCGCTGGATGACTCAAAATTTTAATTGGAGCAACCCTCTCCAAAACAGAAGATAATGCAGAGGATAAAGAATCTTTCAAGAAATCCCATACCTCAGCAAATGTATCGAGATGAATTTTCCCCCCTGAACTGCCTATGAAACTCACTAGATAACTGAGACCGAGTGGGAATTACAGATCTAAAACTAAAGACAATCAAAAAATGATCTGACCACAATACCTCCTGTGAGTTTAAATTCAAAAAGATGTTATCCTTGGTCAGACCTCTAGGAAGCAAAAGCAATACCAAAGTATGCCCTGCTTTATGAGTTGGTACGGTTATCATCTGGGAAAGATCCCGCATAGTAATAGCTAACATACATTCCTTCACCGCTGAGACGTGTGCCCTATCCACAGGGATATTAAAATCATCTATTAAAAACAGAGGCGGGCTGCACAAATGCAGAGATGTAACAAATTCTGTCAACACACCTAAACTTGCTCACCTTAACCCTAGGAGATGATAAATTACCCCATATGTCCAACCCTCACAGTTACAAACCAGGCTCCCACCCCCCCCCCCCCCCAAAAAAAAACCCCCAACTTACTCCATGTATGGATAATTGCAACACTAAATGAGATTTAAAAATTACTATCACACCACCCCCTTGACGACCCTCTTTAAACTGATGCACATAAGAATACCCCGGCAGGCACATTTGATTCAAAACATAAGCATCAGACCTAGAGTGCCAGGTTTCAGTAATAAAAAATAAGTCTGATCTCTCTTCTAAATCAATTCAGACTTATTAAGAACAAATCATGCTTTTATGTACATTATATGCAACATTTTGGTAGAATCAGACCATTCCTCCTGAAGCACTGTAACTAAATTAGGCAACACTGGCCATGTGCAAATGTGTGAATCTCTGCCTATATCAACTTTTACAGATCTTAGCACCTTCTACAAAACATTTCAGCTTCCTTTCTAGAACCTTTGAATGTATCCTATGAAAACACTGAATGTAACCATCCCCAAAACTGATCCCTATATTACCCCACTGATCACTTTGCTCTCCTCAGTTACTTACCATCCTCTGTTGTCTATCACCAGAGCTGTAGCCAGGCTATTTGGCACCCAAGTGAAAATGTGCGCCCTCACCCTTAACACATATATAGTAACATAGTAACATAGTAATGATGGCAGAAAAAGACCAAAATGGTCCATCTAGTCTGCCCAGCAAGCTTCCCGAGATAGTAACTGCCGCTCCGTGCAGGTTACCCCCACATTTCTGTTAAGGGTAGTAACATACAACATAAGAACATAAGAACATGCCATACTGTGTCAGACCAAGGGTCCATCAAGCCCAGCATCCTGTTTCCTACAGTGGCCAATCCAGGCCATAAGAACCTGGCAAGTACCCACAAGCTGGGAGGCTCTGCTAAATGTAAGGGGATTTGAGTTTTATTTTGACCCAACAGTTTCCTTCTGCTCCTCTGGGCTTCCAGCTCAATAGGAACCAGTACACAGATCCATGAGCCTTCATTCACAACTACCCAAGGATCTTTTTTCCCCTTATTTTATATCTCTTCCCAACTTTATTTACTCTAGTCATTGCAGAGTCAGTCCTGGGTGGGGGCCATGCACCAGGGCTTCCTTCAGAACCCTGCAATCATAGGCCCCCAATCCAACCACTAAGTGTCACCCCCTCCCAGTCACACCTTCCCCACATACAAAAATTATGCATTTATAATACCATATTTTACATGAACAAGGTCATTCGGAGGTAAAAATATCACTTCTAACAACATGTATATTATATTGACATGCATTGCTGTGGTGCCAACTAGAAAACCCTGCAAAAACATACAAAAATAAAAAGGCATTTGGAACCCATATATATTAAGCCTATAGTAATATGTTTTGGATGTAGGCTTGGCCCTCAGAAAGCCAATATAATAAACCTCCCACACCAAAACACTACTAACTGACCACACTCAAACAGTAACAACTATGAAAAGACAACACTGTAAATATTACCCAAGGCCCAAAAACACAGATACACCTCATATTAGGAAAATATAACAAGCCAGGCTGCTATCTATCCCTACACAGTATCTATACACTAGCAGAACACCTCCCCTTGCTCATACATGCAGAACACAAACAGACCCTCACCAAATACTAAATAAAGAACCTACATAGTGTAAATAGAAAGATGCAGGCAAAAACTGAACTAGAAACAGTAACAAGCCAGACTCTGTATGCAGTACAACTATGGAAAAACAGAAACATCACCAGTCCTCATAAAACATCAAACAATAAAATCAAGAAATATAAATAATAAAAGTAAAACTATATTAATAAACATTATAATATTAAAAAAAAAACCAACTGATGAATAGAACATTCAATAATTAAAATGTAATATGAAACCTTTCAAATGCTAATAAAATATTTAAACAAGCTGATATATCAAATACCCAATAATTAAAACTAAGGATAAATAAATCTCCTGCTGTCCATACCTGGGAAATTTTGATTTCCAGTTGTTCTGAGATGGTCATGGATTAGCTCTTTCACATGCTTAATCATGCGCACATACACATACGTTCAGTTATACTTTCTAATATGCTTAATTATACATGCACACCCTAATTTGTTTTCTCTTGCATGCTGAATAACACCCACTCATTCGTTCGCTTTCTCTCACTTGCTCATACATACACACATGCTTGTTCACTCTCTCTCACATGCTCATAAGCTCTCACATGCTTAATTATACATGCACACATATGCTCTCTCTCATATGCACATACACACGTATGCTCTTGTGCACGCTCTAACGTGCTCAACCATACACATGCTCAGATACTCCCTCACATGCTATATCGTACACACACGCACTCATATGCTCTCTCTCATATGCACATACACACGTATGCTCTTGTGCACCCGCTAACGTACTCAATCATACACATGCTCAGATACTCCCTCACATGCTATATCGTACACACACACACTCATATGCTCTCTGTCACGTGCTCAATCATACACACAGTCTCATATGCTCTCTCTCACATGTACAATAATACACACATACACACACACGAAGGAGGCCAATGCTTTTCGTGACCCTGTGGGCCAATCTTCTCTTTATTGCTGATGCAGGGAGAGGGAGGAGGAAGCCAGTGCTTTTTGCAGCCCCCATGGGCCATGCTGATCGTCACTGCTGAGGTGGGAAGAGGGAGGAGGATGCCGAAGTTTTCTGCAGCCCTGTAGGCCACTGTGCTCCTCATTGCTGGTGCAGGAGGAGGAAAGAGGCTGATGCTTCTTGTACAATGACACCTCTGGCCAAGTGATCCTCTTACAAGCATTTTCTATGTATGGGTTAAACTATAAAATAACAGCGTGTACTAGAGATTACAAGACACAGTGTTGCTATGCCCATCTTGAAGGATAGCTCCTGTTCTTCCAAAGATATGAAATATTAAAATTATATTTGTTCTAAAATTCTGAGTCATATCTTTGTTTGAAAAAGTGCTGACAAGCGCCTTCTTAAAGTACAGAATATTATGTACAGGCCACATTAGCCATAGGCTAGATACAGCTCTGATCACTCAGTTTCTAATTCACTTTGCCTTCCTAGTACAGCCCCCAGCATGCCCAGTTTTCTTAGGAATCTTGTGAATGAAACCATACCAAAGGCCTTGCTGAAATCTAAATGCACCACATCCAACATTCTCTTCTGACAAAATCTCTGGTCTGGCTGTCCAATCCACGAAATCAGAATCTATCTATTTATGTGTGTGTTCTTACATTCTGAGAATTTCCAATGTAATTGACCAGTGCAAACTGCAACTTAACATTCACAATTAATCTAATCAAATCAATTAATCAAACAAATCAAATTTGTTTTACATGACCTCTCTTCCTCGTGAACCCAAGCTGCCTGGGATTCTAGAAGCCTCTTGATTTATTGAGACATCCCCTGCTCATTTATTTCATTAGGGATCTCATTAATTTCTCTGCACCTAAGGTCAGGTTAACCTCATTGCAGACAAATTTAAGACTGGCCACATGAATGCAAAGTCCGTGGGAACTTTTTACTGCAGATTTGCATGCGCATACTTTCACTTTGAAGTTAGCCCAGAAAAACTGCCTGCACACATTTCTACCTCTTACTTTGTGCAGGTAGATATTCTGAGAAAAAAAAATGCACATGTACTTTTGAAACTCTAAAAGTATGCCCATAGCTGCAAACCCCTTCCCAGGGAAATGCCACTAGTCACTGTGGGAAAACGTATGCACACAGAAGCCCTACGTGGCCCGCTTTACCTGCATAGAGAGAGGGCAGTTGTAAAAAGGTCCATTTCCTTGTGAAAATGCCTTTTAAAATTACCCTCCAAATGCCCAATTCTAGAGGCTGTGTCACCAAAAGGACGTATACACATTAAAACTAGACCAGAGAAGGGCTACCAAAAAAGTGCAGTTTGTAGCATAAGCCTTACTATCGGAGCGCACTGTTAGCCGGCATTTGGGCGCGTTTTGGACGCGCTAGCTTTACCCCTTATTCAGTAAGGGGTAATAGCGCGTCCAAAACGTGCGTCCAACCCCCCCGAATCTAATAGTGCCCGCAACATGCAAATGCATGTTGATGGCCCTATTAGGTATTCCCGCGCGATTCAGAAAGCAAAATGTGCAGCCAAGCTGCATATTTTGCTTTCAGAAATTACGGTAGTGCCTACCCAAAGGTAGGTGCTAGTTTCTGCCGGCACCAGGAAAGTGCACAGAAAAGCAGTAAAAACTGCTTTTCTGTGCACCCTCCGACCTAATATCATGGCGATATTAAGTCGGAGGTCCCGAAAGTTTAAAAAAGTAAAAAATTAAAAAAAAAAAAGTTTAAATGGGCCCGCGGCTGCCGAGTCGAAAACCGGATGCTCAATTTTGCCGGTGTCCAGTTTCCAAACCCGTGGCTGTCAGCGGGCTCGAGAACCGATGCCGGCAAAATTGAACGTCGGCTGTCAAACCCGCTGACAGCTGCCACTTCCATCAAAAAAGAGGCGCTAGGGATGTGCTAGTGTCCCTAGTGCCTCTTTTTACCGCCGGCCCTAATTAAAATAATTTAAAATACTGAATCGCGCGCACAGGAGAGTGGCCTGTGCGCGCGCCGGGAGAGCAGGTGCTCGCCCGCTCTCCCGCGATTTTACTGTATCGACCCATAAATGAGGCTTAAGGGCCTATTGTAAATAGGAACAACCTTGAAAAGAGGAGGGAAAGAGAGATATGATATAGACATTTAAATACATCGAAGGTATAAATATTACACATGAAGCAAACATTTTGTCATGGAAAGAAAGTTCCAGAATAAGGAGTCATGATAGCAGACTTAAAGGCAGGGGCAGTTCTATAATGAGGCAGGGTGAGGCGGCCACTTCAGGTGGCAAAATTTTGAGGCGGCAAAATTGCTCCCTGAAGCCTTCTTGCCACAGCTGCCTTATTTCAGGCAAACTCTGGCGGCAGGAAAACCTGCAGTGCTGGCGGTGTGGAGCAGTGACATGAAGGCGGGGTTTTCATTCTCTGCCTGCAAAAGAAAGGTCTCGTGGTGGCACAGAATTGTTATGTGCTGGCAGGGTTCCCACTCCCTGCCAGCAAAAGGAAGGTCCTAGTAGGGCGGAACTGCAATGTGCTGGCAGGATTCCCACTCCCCGCCAGCAAAAGGATGATCCAGTGGCCAAAGAAGAGTCACTGCATTGCCGTCAGCATTTTCCCCATAGCCGACTGCAGGAAAGGGCCTATGGTGCCACCAGCTTTTCCCCCGCAGCTGGTGGCAGGAAAGGGTCTGAGGTGCTGCCAGCATTTCCCCCACAGCCCACGGCAGAAGAGGCCTTACTGTGCAGCCTGAGAAAAGGTCCAAAATGTGTGTGTGAAAGAGGCTTGCCCTGTGAGAGTGAGTGGCTGTGTGTGAGAAAGACATTGTGAGTGAGTATGAGAGGGTGTGTGAATGCATATGAGAGGGTGGAGGTGTGTGGGTGTGTGTATGAGAGGGAGGGTGGGAGCGTCTGTATGAGAGGCTGTGTGGGGGTGAGTGTATGCATGTGTGTATGAGAGAGTGGTGGAGGTGGTGTGTGTGTATGAGAGGGTGGTGTGTGTGGTGTGTGTGTATGACAGGGTGGTGGGGTGGTATGTGTGTGTATAAGACTGTGGTGGGGGTGGTGTGTGTGTATGAGAGGGTGGTGTTGTGTGTATGTGTATGAGAGAGTGGTGGGTTGTGTATGTGTATGTATGAGAGGGTGGTGGGGGGTGGGGGGGTGTACGAGTGTATATGAGAGGGTGGTGGGGTGTGTGTATATGAGAGGTGGTGGGATGGGATGTGTATGAGGGTGGTGGTGGTGAGTGTGTGTATGTGTATGTGTATGAGAGAGTGGTGGGTTGTGTGTGTGTATGAGAGGGTGGTGGGATGTGTGTATATGAGAGGGTGGTGGGGATGGGGTGTGTGTATGAGAGGGTGATGGGGTGGTATGTGTGTGTATGAGACTGTGGTGGGGGTGGTGTGTGTGTATGAGAGGGTGGTGGTGTGTGTATGTGTATGAGAGAGTGGTGGGTTGTGTATGTGTATGTATGAGAGGGTGGTGGGGTGTGTGTACGTGTGTATATTAGAGGGTGATGGTGGTGGGGTGTGTGTATATGAGAGGTGGTGGGATGGGATGTGTATGATTGGTGTGGTGAGTGTGTGTATGTGTATGAGAGAGTGGTGGGTTGTGTGTGTGTATGAGAGGGTGGTGGGATGTGTGTATATGAGAGGGTGGTGGGGATGGAGTGTGTGTATGAGAGGGTGGTGGGGGGTGTGTATGTATGTGTCTATATGAGAGGACGGTGAGGGGGTGTGTGTATGAGAGGTTGGTGGGGGTGTGTGTGAGTGTATGTGTATATAAATGAGAAGTGTGTTTGTGTGTGTATGTATCTATGTCTGTGTGTATGAGAGGGTGGATGTGTGTGTGAATGTGTATATATGACAGGGTTTTTGTTTGTGTCTATGAGGGAGACTGCCTACACATGTGTGTGCATGTGTGAGAGTACCTGTATATATGTGTGTGAGAGGTTAAAGTTTGTGCCCCCTCCTCCAATCTACGACAATCTCAGGAGGACTGGAAATCTAAAGATTCTCAGGTATGGAGAGTGGGAGATTTTTTTTTTTATCCTTGTTAGTTTTAATTATTGGATGTGATGTATCTGCTGTTTTGAAATATTTTATTTGTGTTTGGTAATATTTTAAACATTTTATAAGTGTTTTTAATTGGCTGAACTAATCAGCAGATTTGACATTCTTTTTTATTGGTATGCTTAATATTTAATATTCTTGATTGTGTTTGCATTGCTTACAGAGTTTAGCTTCTTATGATTTCCAGTTCAGTTTTTGTCTGCACATTACAATTTATATTTTATGATCTCTTTATTCTGTATTTGGTGAGAATCTATCTGTGTTCTGCTTGTGTGACTGAGGCTTTAGGTATTCTGCTAGCATGTAGTTTCTGTGAGGGGATTTACAACAACCTGGCTTTAATCTGTTTTCCTAATAGGAGGCATATGGGTGTTTAGGTCCTGATGTAATATTTGCAGTTTGGCTTTTTCATAGGTTGAGTGCTGGCAGTTATGTTATGGAAGGTTTACTATATTGGAATTGTAGTTCAGTTTATTCCTGGCTTTCTGTGGGCCAAGTCCACACCCAGTGCACTTTACCATAGCCCTAATACCATATGGGATCCAGTAAACTGCCTTGATTTATATGAGAAAGGTAGTTTATTAAGTCTATTAAACTATTATTATTGAAAGTGTGTGGTTTTTTGCAGTATATGCCTATATAATATATATGTTATAAGTAATATTTTTACTTCAGAAGATTGTACTTTGAATGTCTATTTTCCACATGCAATCTGCCTTTTAGGTTGGGGAAGTTGATACATTTTAAAATGGAAAAGAATGCATAAGTTTTAATTATGTGGGGAGGGGAGGGAAGGGGGAATGAAAGGCTGTAAGGTTTGTCTTGTATTAGCCCTAAGAGAGAGTGTGGCACACACACGGATTCCCACCATTCACCTACCTCTCACACCCCCAGGGGGCAGATCCTGGGGAAGGGTGGGAGGCAGGCACTAGGGCAGAGCTTTCCAAACTTTTCATGTTGGTGACACACTTTTTAGACAAACATAATTTCGGGACACAGTAATTCAGTCTACTAGCAAACCAGAGATTAAAGGTTAAACGAACAAAATGTATTTCGACAATGTATGTATGTTTCCTTAAATATATACATAATAAAATGTTTCACGACACAACCTATCTTGTGAAAATCTTTCATTTATATTAAAAATATATAATATTCCAAGATTAATGTTATTGTTATAATTTATGAGTAACAATAATAAAACAAAGTTATTGTGTTATTCAATTTACCTCTTTAATGAGATATATGAGCTTGATGGGATGAGCACAGCTTTTGAATATTTGGTGTTAATAAGAAAGTCCAAAGGGTCTTCTGCGTAATTTTAAAAAGCTGGCCAGTTTCACACTATAAAATTATTTGATAGCCTCATTCAACTAATTCTATATGGCTATGAGAGTGAAGACTGGAATTTATAGGAAGGGACAGAATGTCAATATAAATCCTGCACCTCCAGTTCTGTAACTCTGTGCATCCACTGAAATTCCCCCAAACAATGGAGCTTGAATGTTTCCCTTACAGCTCATCATACTAAAGATGTTTTCAAATTCTGGTGTCACCTCACAGTAACAGCAGCACAAACACCTTCCACTGCCAGGCACATTGTGAACGAAAATAAAACCTCGCAAAAAAAAAAAAAGACACTCAAAATCTATACTGCAATCCCATCATAACATAACAGTAATAACACCAAGGACTCAAACAACAATAACCCTACCTGTGAAAAAGCAAGGGTAAATATTATACTGGGTCCTAGAATACCAATACACCACCTACTGAGGAAACAAAACAAACCCGATTGCTATAGATCCCTATGCTAGTGAATTTCTCATCATGGTCACACACACAGAGCAGAGACAGACCCTCACCAAATACAGAATACAAAATAAAGGAGCACAAATTAGACAAAACCTGAAATGGAAACCCCAAGAAGCCAGACTCTGTGTATTAATAATGGAAAAACAGAACCACCATTCCTCATAAAACAAATAAAATCAAGAAACATAAAGCATCAGTTATAATAGTAAACCATACTAATAAAAGAATATTTTAAAACTACTGATAAATAGAATTTCTATTCATTAAAATCATATACATTTTTTACAATTTCCTAAACACCAATAAAATATTTCAAAACAGCACATATATCAAATAACACCCAATAATTAAAACTAATAAGGATTTTAAAAAGCCCCTGCTGTCCATATGTGGGAGCTCTTGATTTCCAGTCACCCTGATATTGTCAAGGATTAGGAGGTTATCCTCTCTCTCTCACACATACTCACATTTCCATTCTCTCTCACACATATACTGTCACATACATACACATTCATGCTCTTATACCCACCATAACCTCTTGCTCTCACAGACACTGACACACTCTCAAGCTCTAAGACACTCTCTCTCCCTCCACACACACACCCCCACACAAACTATTACTCCCCTGGATTTTCTCATACATACTCTGTCTGGCTCCCTCACATACACACAAACACACACACACACACAGGCAAGCTCCCAGTCATTCTCACACACTGAAACTGACCCCCAGGCAGGCTTCCATTCAATTTCACACCACTCCCTTAGGCATGCACACATTCATTCTCACACACACAGACCCCCAGGCAGGCACCAATTCATTCTTACACACACATACACCACACACAGGCCGGCACATATTCTCACACATACAAACCCCAGGAAGACACCCATACATTCTCATACACAGACACACCCTCAGGCAGGCACCCATGCATTCACACATACACCCCCAGGCAGATTTCCATTCATACACATGCACACACTAAAGGCAAACCCCCTTTCTTTCTTTTGCCAGCAACCTCGGAGCCTCTCTCATTCCTCTGCTGCCACTGTCACTGCTGCCGCATGGCTATTGGGGAGGCGCTGATTGCTGCTATTGGCACTGAAGCCCATTCTGCTGCCTCCTCTTTGCAGGCCCCGTGGGTTTCCACTTCCTCCATGTTGATCTCGTACATTGTGAAATCAGCATAGAGAAAGTGCTACTCTTGCACATTACCAAAGATTACATGTGCCAATCAGTAAAAAGTAATTTATTTCTTTTTTTTTACCTTTGCTGTCTGATCTTAGTTTTCTAATCGGTTGGTCACAGGCTTTTTTGTTCCACCTCCCCTTTCTTATTTTTTTGCCAATTCCTTTCATATTGTCTTTTTTTCTATTTCTTTTCTCTCCATCTATCTTCTTCTCTCAAACATTCAGTCAGGTTCTCATTCTCACATGCTTTCTCTCTCTCACACACTCACAGGCTCTCTCTCATACAATCATTCATACAGTCTCTCTCTTGCACATGCTGTCTGACTCTCACACACCCAGGCTCTCTCTCACACCCACATGTTGTCTTGCTCAAGCACAGGCTCTCACTGTCACATGCTCTCTCTCATACAATCATTCATACACAGTCTCTCTCTTGCACATGCTGTCTGACTCTCACACACCCAGGCTCTCTCTCACTCCCACATGCTGTCTTGCTCAAGCACAGACTCTCACTGTCACATGCTGTCTCTCTCTCACACACACAGGCTCTCTCACATGCTGTCTCTGCAAACATTCAGGTCCTCACTCCCACACACAATCTCTCAACTCACCTCATACACACACACAATCGCTCAACTCACCTCATTCACGCACACAATCTCTCAACTCAGCTCACAGACGCACACAATCGCTCAACTCAGCTCACAGACGCACACAATCGCTCAACTCACCTCACACATGCACTCTATGGGCCCTCAGCCTCTCTCTTACCTCTGGGCCTCCTCTTCACGGGTCGCTGCAGGATGGGCTCTGCAGCGGCCCTGATCTTCTCGGGCCGATCCGCGGTGGGGACCCTGCATCCTGCATCCGGCCTCCTCCTCTTCTTACCCGCTGCAACAACGCTGCTGCTCCTCTTCTGCACGCGGCTGACGCTCCTCCCCCTTTCTGCCCGTGTGGCTCCGGCAACATTTTTCTTCCGGGGCCGCATGGGCAGGAAGGAGGCGGAGCACCTGCACGTTTAGACGTGCCCTTTTTCTTCGGGCCGTGGTGACGTGAACTCACCACGGCCATGCCGATCTTCCTGCTGTGTATCCGCGGCACACAGCACAGCGATTCTTTACTGCTCAGCCGCCAGTGGGATGAGCTCCACCGGCGGCTGCATTGGCTCCCACTTGCCGGTGTGTCACGTGCACCGGGCTTGCGCGACACACCGGCACACCTCAGGCGACACACCAAAGTGTTGCGACACACACTTTGGAAAGCTCTGCACTAGGGAATGGAGGAGTCCCGTTTCTAGACCCAGGAGGTGAGGTGGCCAAAGGCCGCCCTGCCCCATTCAACATTTCTCAGGCTCCCCCTAGTGCGGACACCGAAGACTGAGAACAAAAAAATAACAGGCCCAAAAGCTGAGTGGTTAGAGCACTGGGCTGCAAACAAGGGAAGCCAGGGTTCAAATCCTACTGCCATTCCTTGTGACCTTTGGCAAGTCACTTCACCCTCCATTGCCTTCCCCCTGCCCTGGCCCTTGGTGATTTCACCTGCACTGGGCCATGTGTGTGTGTGGGGGAGTCGTCACCATTTCCTCCTTTTCCTCAGGAAGCAGATTGCCTGGAGATGCCCCTGCTTAAAGGGGCAAGACTCAGGAGTAACGTAAGGAAAGATTTCTTCACGGAAAGGACGGGATACTTAGGACAACTTTTCAGTGGAGGTCAAAATGGTAATAGAATTCAAGAAACCTTAGGATAAGTGCAGAAGACTCTGAAGATGTGAGGGTAAAGCCCAAGAGTGGGGAGGGGCTCTGCAGTGTTGCATCAGGAACGGGCAGACAACAGGAGCCTCGTCATTCTTATCTGCTATTATCCTCTGTATAAATGCCTTGTAAGTCTTAGTTTCCTTTACCCTTACATTTTCTTAAAACAGCAGTATAAAGTAAACAGCAGTATAATAGGGCTGTAAACAGCAGTATAATAGGGCTGCAAACAGAAGGGCAACCTTTACAGCCTTATCCACTTTCTCATCGTCTGCCATTTAGATTGCTGCAACGTGCTCCTCGCACGTCTGCCTCTCTCTGAACCATCGGTCTCCACTTCAATCTATCCCAAATTCAGCTGCCTGACTTTTCTTCTTCCAAAACTGTGATGCCCATGTAGACCCCTCTGCTCATGAGCACCCCATCAGCTTCCGCATAAAGCTCAAACATCCTTCGCTCATCCACAGGCACTCTCCCTTGGCAACCCCTCATTTCTCCTCTCCTTTTATCATCCCCCGTTCCCTTACTTGTGACCTCCATTCAGCAGGCAAGCAGCTCTACTCTGTGTCCCTTCCTCCAACGCTGCACTTTCTGTCCTGCTGCGTTGTATGTCTGAGTCGGTGCATCATGTCCCCTGCCTGGCCATATTCAAGTTCTGCCTAAAAAAAAACCCCACCTTTTTGAGGTAGCTTTGAAATCTTTGTAACCCTGTCTCAGGCCTTACCCTTGGTGCCAGAGCTAAGTCTTGGAATCACTATCTCAGGTCATCTGTTGTGGGGGAAGGATGAACCTCTGAAGCCTTAGGCGCTATGTATACAATGATCTTCCAATAGCCAACAAAGAAGCTGGACCCAGTACTGGTGTTCCAACAAAATAAAAAACAACTTTACTGATTTACTTATTACATGTTTTATTTTTATTTTTGATAATCCTCGTTTAATTGTATTGTTCATTGTTTAATTTTTAACATTGTATTAAGAACTAGAGTTTATTGAGTTTAATTGTAATTTTTAGTTGTACTGAATGTTTATTATGCTATTATTTTTTATGCACTGCTTTTATATGTATTGTAACTGTAAACCGATGTGATGGTATTTTCCAAACACCGGTATAAAAAACTCGACAAATAAATAAATAAAATAAATGGTAATTATTTGGCACTCTGTACATTTCCTTCTGTCACATTCAATTTTACAGAAATAAATAACTTCAAATCTGTTGCGCCGGGAGGTGGACCCTTGGCCTGGTGCAGGATTGGTAGGCTCCCTGGTCGGACCCAGAGAGCGCCTGCCACCAGGAGGCGGAGCACAGGAGGAGACAGAGGCTAGCTGGAGCTTCACCAATAGCAACCCGTGGTTCCCTCAGGTTGAGCCCCTGGTTACCCAGGCCGCCTGGTCTTAGGTGGGCCTCACAGGATCTCAGAGAGATAAAGTTCAGGGGTGTGCCCACCACGAACAAGGGTGCGCAGACGATGTTCAGGTCAGGGAGTCCAGGAGCCAGAGAAGGCCAGAATAGAGTCTCTGAATGAAGAGCGATGATCAAGGCCAGACTCTAGGATAGCGTGGTCAGCCAAAGCAGGGGTCAATACCAGTAGTCAGTCCGAGAATGGTCAGTCAGGCAAAGGTCAGGTTCCAGGCGGTGGTCAGACGTGGTCAGTGAACAGGCAGAGGTCAGTTCCAGACAGCGTGCAGACGTAGTCCAAGTTACAGGCAGAGGTCAGTACTGAGAAGACAGTCCGAATGGTACTACCTGGGGAGACGAAGGAACAGGAGGACGCTGGAACAGGAGACTGGAACAAGACACTGGAACAGGAAGGCAAACTATCTATCACAACGTGATCGACCCGATTGCCAAGGCAAGGAAGTGGGGTCAGACTACTGCCTTTTAAGCAGTGATCAATCAGGGCGCGCCGCGGAGCTGGGTTCCGCCTCTAGCCCTTTAAGAGGCCGGGCGGTCCACGCCTAGAGGCGGGGCTGACGCCACGGAGGAAGCCAAGCCCCGCCGTGAGGCCTAGTCCGGAGCGGGAGCACAGGGGGACCGGAGGCACCGCGAACTGGAAGCAGCTGTGGAGGGGACGTGCCCGGAGCTGGTGGAAGGTGTAGCGAGGTGAGCAGGCCTGGCCGCGAAGCGTACGCGGCCGGGAAGTGCAACAAAATCTCTGTGTTTGATCCCTTGAATTCTTTTGTGGGGTCCCTTTGGATCTTAAGTTAAGAAAAAGGCTTCCCTAGGTAAATATGAAAATGTCCTCTTGCCCCAGAAGGATTTCCGCAAATAAATGGGATTCACTACTTGCTCTTAAACTCTTCAGTCTTTCCTTTGTTGCACCTTGCGAGTGCCTCCTCCAGGCAAGTACCAGTATGGTAGCTCTTCTTCTCTTTTCTCCACCCACATTGGATACTGGATGGATGCCCTTCTTCCTCTGTTTACTGGATGGACAACTGAGTCTCTCAACTTGAGGGAGACGGAGATGAAGTAAAAGATTCAATATTCACTCCCAAAAGCTTCCTCCCAAACAAAATTACACCAGAGTAAACCACTCAAAAACAAAAGAGAGAAACTTACCAGCCACTGGATGTGAAGGAGTTGCTGTTGAAACACATGTTGAGAGTGCGACTTTGCACAGGCTAAAAAACAGAGGTCAGTCTAACTTGCTTAACTACATAATTGCTTTCTGCTGGGAAATTTGATTGATTTGCACCTTTATGGATTATTTTTTTCTGCTTGGAATATTAGTTTGATTGATTATGCCTCTGAAGTGTATTTCTTTCTGGGATGTTTGCTTAATAGGATTGAGTCTTTTGAAGTTAATGTTTTCTGTTTGAGAGTGTAATAGCGCTGCTTCCTTGTTTGTTTTTCCGATTTCAGCCATCCCCAACTTCCATGACCCCTGACTCAAATCTGCATTTACAGACTTGTCCAATTAGGAGGCAGGGAGAACATTTACATAATAGGAGCCAACTAGTACTTTGCAAAATAAACTGTCACTCAAACTTGATATAAAGAGTACTGCTCATTAGGGAAAATAATTGTGCATAATGGTATCAATTAGTAGCTTTCCATAAATCAGTGCAAAATTAACCCTGACAAAAATTAAAAGAAATAAGTAAGTCTACTGCAGATCATAGAGAAATAGATTAGAAAAATGACTAGCCATCAGTTGGAGAAAATACAGGAAGGAGAAAGTACGCATGTGATCTATGTCAAATTTTCCTCAGCCGCAAACAGAACAAAATAATTACATCACTTTCTGGGGAAGCCTGGTGGTGGCAGGCCTGGATTTGTCAGTAGGCAAGCTAGGCCTGTGTTTAGGGAGCCAAAAATCTTGGGGGGGAGGGGGGCAGCTGGTTGGCTGAAGATTTATTGCCTTCCAGCTGTGCTCTCTGCTTCCTGATCCAGCCCCTCCCTTCCCAGGCTGCATGCAGGGAACTACATGGGAGGGGGCTGAGCCTGGGGCACAGAGAAAGGGGGATCATTTTAGTAAGATCAGGAGGGGCTGAATGGGTGAGAAGAGAGGCTGAAGGAAGAAAGTGGATGGGGGGGGGGAGGGTAAAGCGGCCGTGTGTGTTTGTCTGTGTGTGTGTGTGTGTGAGAGAGAGGGAGGGAGAAAGAGTGTGTGTGTGTGTGTGTGAGAGGGAGAGAGAGAGTGGGGATTGGTGCTGATGTGTGTGCGCCAGACTGAAAAGATAGAGAGGAGTAGTAAGGGGGACTAGGACCAAAGCACAGTAGAGACCCCTCCCCCACCCACTGCAGTCCAGTTCTCTCTCTCTCTCTCTCTCTTGATCTCAGATTCTATCCCCCAGATCCCGGAATCCCCCCCCCCACACACACACACACACACACACACATGTCCTTCTCCCTCCCCCCTCTCTCAATCCCAGACCCTCCATCCCTTCCCTCTTTTCCTCCAATCTCAGATTCCTGATTTCCCCCTTTCCTCGATCTTCCCCATCTTTCATCCTCCCCAACCCCACTCCTTTCTACCACTCCTCGCCCTCCTCATACTCCTACCCCCTCCCCATTCCTCTTTCCTCCTCATACTCCTTCCCCCCCTCCCCAGTCCTTGCACCTTATGTTCCTCCCCCTCCCCAGTCCTCTTTCCTCCACATACTCCTCCCCCCTCCCCAGTCCTTGCACCTTATGTTCCTCCCCCTCCCCCAGTCCTCTTTCCTCCTCACAGTCCTCCCCCTCCCCAGTCCTCTTTCCTCCTCATACTCCTTCCACATCCCCAGTCCTCTTTCCTCCTCACAGTCCTCCCCCTCCCCACTCCTCTTTCCTCCTCACATTCCTCCCCCTCCCCAGTCCTCTTTCCTCCTCATACTCCTTCCACATCCCCAGTCCTCTTTCCTCCTCACAGTCCTCCCCCTCCCCACTCCTCTTTCCTCCTCACAGTCCTCCCTCTCCCCAGTCCTATTTCCTCCTCATACCCCTTCCACATCCCCAAATCCCTCGGTCCTTCTCAGACTCCTCCCCCATCCCCAGTCCTTGCTAATTTTACTAAGAGTGTCAGATAAGAAAAATATAGAAACTTTAGTAGGTGTTTCCGAACAGGTACCAGAAGTCCCTTACACGTGAAAGATGGCTGGGAAACACTGAATCAATAAAGCTGCTGCCATTGTTACTACTTCTACTGATGGATATTCTGATCTACAGAGAGGAAGCAGTTCAGTGTGAAAGATGGCTTCATGGAACTCCCTTGGGAAATGGGTGGGAAAACTCAGAGACAAAGTTGCAAGACTGAGAAGCTTCTGGGAGAATGAAGCCTACATTGATGAAATGCTTATTGAGGCATAAAAGAGAAAAAACTCTGTAGAGAAGGTGAAACTGGTCTACAAGACGACAGCTGGAGCCAAGTTACTACAGCCACTCGAACCAATACCTCAACCCCAATTTCCCTTGAGCTGAAGAACTGGCATGGAGCCCTTGAGGTGGAGGAGAAGAAACCATTACAGGATGAGGAGGAACCAAAACTTACAAACCCCAAAGCTGCAGGCTCAACAGCCACTGAACCAAGGAGTCAGAGGGTGAAAGTCAGAGGTGTTTCTATAAAGAGGCAGGGTGAGGCGACGGCCTCAGGTAGCAAAATTTTGATCTGGAAAAAAATTCTTTCCCCCCCTCCCCCCATAAACAATGCCCCTAGGGCATGAGCCAGTTACCGGAGAACACACACATTTAAAAATAATATCTGCATTTGGCAGGCTCACCAGTTTGTTCTCCCTCATGCTGTAGAGCTTGGCTGAGCAAGGGGCATGGCAGAAACAAAGGTAAGTATGGTAGGCGGGTGACGTCATGCGGTGTGGATGCCCCTGATGTTCCCGCCATGATGCGTTTAAGAAGGGGGCATGCGCGCGTGCCTAGCTACCCCTGGATGTACAATGGCTGCCGGGAGTACCCACGCTGTCCCGGGCACGCCATGAGGATTGGCGTGTGGAAGCGGAGGCCACCATTCTGCCCAGACTTGGAGCTGCATAGAGAAAGGAAGTGAGCAGCAAAGGTTGCACCGATGGGCGCAACAGAATTTCTAGGGAAATTCTGCTCAAAACATTTAAAATTCTGCATCTTTAAGTAATAACTTTTTTCTATATTAATTTAAAATGTAATTACTAAAGACTGTCATGTATATTGTGCTATTTTGACCAATATAAAGATGCAGAATTTTGGTTTTGTGTGCAAAATTTTACATTTTTGTGCACAGAATTCCCCCAGGAGTAAACTACTACTTAACATTTCTGTAGCACTACTGGACCTACACAGAGCTATACAAACAACACATAAGGGATAGTCCCTTCTTAAAAGAGCTTACAGTCTAATCAAGATAAACATACAGATGGAGACTTGGGAGTTTCTTACGTGGCCTGGCTTTGCCTGTCACTTACATTTTCCCCAGTTTTCCATCATGGGCAGTGGGAGGAGATGTTTGTCTTTTGGGAATCCTCCCCTGGCTGTAACTCAACCTTTATGGGGGAGTCTTTAGTGGTGTATAAATCCCTCTGGAGCATGCTCAGTGGTTTAGTGGGTTGGAGCCAGAGGAGGAGTAGGAACTGTTGATGGTCATTGCACGGTCTCTGGAGGTATTTGACTGGAAGGAGGACAAGGAATTTGATTATTGTTATTGCTATTGAAGATTTTGAGAAGAGTGAACAGTCTGGAAGGAAGGAAGGGCATTCCCCCACCACCACCCCATATCCAGATGGGCTGCATGAAAGATCTTTTTTTTCTTGCCTGAAACATAGAAATGACGGCAGAAGAAGACCAACGGCCCATCCAGTCTGCCCAGCAAGTTTCGCACTATTTTTTTCTTCTCATACTTATCTGTTACTCTTGGCTCTTAGTAACATTTTGGTTCTATTTCCCTTCCACCCCCACCATTAATGAGAGAGCAGTGTTGGAACTGCATCCAAGTGAAATATCTAGCTTAATAAGTTAGGGGTAGTAACCGCAGCAATAAGCAAGCCACACCCATGCTTATGTGTTTACCCATACTAAATAATTCAGTCCTTGTTGGTTGTTGTCTGTGTATAGATCCACTTTTCTTCATTCCCCCTACTGTTGAAGCAGAGAGTTATGCTGAATAAGCATTGAAAGTGAAGTATCAGACTTTCTCCCCTGCAGTTGAAGCAGAGAGCTATGCTGGATAAGCATTGAAAGTGAAGTATCAGACTTTCTCCCCTGCCGTTGAAGCAGAGAGCTATGCTGGATATGCGTGAAGTCGTGAAGTATCAGTCTCTCTCCCCTGCCGTTGAAGCAGTGAGCGATGTTGGATGTGCATTAAAATGAAGTATCAGACTTTCTCCCCTGCCGTTGAAGCAGAGAGCTTTGCTGGATATGCTTGAAGTATCAGTCTTTCTCCCCTGCCATTGAAGCAGAGAGCTTTGCTGGATATGCTTGAAGTATCAGTCTTTCTCCACTGCCGTTGAAGCAGAGAGCTATGCTGGATATGCATTGAAAGTGAAGTATCAGGCTTATTTGGTTTGGGGTAGTAACTGCCATAACAAGCAATCTACTCCCCTGCTTTTTGGTGGATGCAAATCCTTTTTTCCACATTTCCTCTTGCCGTTGAAGCATAGAGCAATGCTGGAGTCGCATTAACAGCAAGGGGAAAGAGAAGAAAGAACTTCTGAAGTCAGGAGTCTTGAAGAGATTTTTGAGAGTTTGGCTTACGGTTAGAGATTTTTTGACTTGTTGAACCCTGTTAGGGTTTTTGAACATGGAAATTTTTCCATCTTTTTGTCCAGTTTATGCTGGAGCTACACTCCAGTTAACCTACTTTTAAAGAGGAGGGGGTTCTGGAACATGGATGGTGGTGGAGAATGGAGGAGACCAATAACGAGACACAGAATTGTCCAGGAAACTATGATTTTTCTAACTCATATCTTTTTTGATGGTGTTTTTTATTTTCACCCTCTTTGCCTGGCTTCTTATTTTTAAATTGAAGTAAAGTATCTTTATTTTGAACACCACCTGGACTTTATTGGTTTATGTTTGTGCTCTGCTTCTGGTGAATGGACAGGGAGTGAGCTGCCTGCTATTGGATTCTTGTGCTGACATTCACTTCCTTGCGCCTATTTTGAGTTTTCTTCATCATCCAGCTGGAGTGTGGGCCGTTGGAGTTAGTCAAAACTGACCCTGCCAGGGGCCCGGGAAGTTAGCTTCCCCCCACCGGACTTGAACCCCAGTAAACAGTAGCGCCCTTGACGATGTCAGCAACACATGCAGGGCTACAGCTACACCTATACGACAATGGTTAAAATTAGTTGGTTAATTAGGTGGACAATCAGACTAAAGATTTAAAAGCAGCCACAAAATATAAAAATAGTAAAAGATCTTTCATCCTTTGAAACACTTTTTTTTTTTTCCCTTTCGTGCTTAACAATTTGCCTTATACGAGTCCCTTGCACACGATCAGAGCAGCAAGCACCTCTTCCCGTTCGGGAGTGAAAAGGTTCCCAGGCTCGGGAATATTTTTTTTTTCCTCCCTCCCGCGCGGTTTTCGCTCCCCGAAGCGCGTCCCGTAACCAGCAAGCCTCGCTCGGGCGAGAGGTTGTGTTCGTTTGCGTGCGTAGCGTGCGCGAGCGGACGCGGGCCGGGCCCGGCCGCTCTTCCCTTCCCTTCCCTCCCCCCTCCGCCAGCTGTCAGTCAGGCAGCCTCCCGCAGCCGGAAGCGCGGCGGAGCTGCAGGGAGGAGAAGCTGCGAGCAGATACGAAGCCCAGCAGAGTGGGAGCCGGCTGCACGGAGGGCGAAGGAGCGGCAGCCTCAGCCCGACCCTGGGATACGGGCTCAGCTGCTCGCCGGCGGGGATTACAGTTTCCTTTTTTTTTTTTTTTTTTTGCCGTATTGCCGGCGTTGCAGGATTTTTTTAAAAATATTGTTACAGCTGTGCCCCCTTTTTTTTTATTGACGAGTTGAATCCCCAGCCCTGTGCCGCCTTCTTCGGGCAGTGCAGTGCGCTCCCCCCCCCCCCCCCAGCCACCTTCGCTCATCGGCAGCCCCCGAGCCATGGCCGCGGCCAGCAGCATTGCCTCCGCCGTGGCGAGTAAAACCAAGACCAAGAAGAAGCACTTCGTGGCTCAGAAAGTGAAGCTGTTCCGGGCCAGCGACCCGCTCCTCAGCGTCCTGATGTGGGGAGTCAACCACTCGGTAAGAGGAGCCGCCGCCGCCAGTCGCCCAGATGTGCCGCGCTGCCCCCCCGTCCCAGCTTCACTTCTCGCCCAGCTGCTGCCGCCGCTCACCTTTAGCCGCAGCTCTCCCCATTAATATTAATAGTCTGTGCGGTCTGCAAGGTGACGGGCACGGAGAGAGACTGCCTGCCGCGGCTCCCTCGCATCGCTGCTGCTCCTCCGAAATGTTTTGTGCCGAGGCGGGCGACTTAATGACGGCTTAAGGGGTGGCGGGCGCTGCTTGCAAGGGGGCGACGAGTGTCAGGCTGCGGTGGGGGAGCCCCGGTGCGAGTCGTCCTGGCCCCGGTAGTGAGATCGTGCAGGAGGGGGGGAGCAGCAGCCCCCGCCCCCGTGGGCGCCCGGCGATCCCCGACCCCGTCTGCCGCTTGCTTTCTTCCTGACGCTTACGGTGCCGACCGATTCCTGGAGTTTTTTTTTTTTAACCCGGGCAAGGTTAATCGGAGGAGAGGAAAGCAAAGGGGGACGTGATCCAGGCAGCCGCCGGTGACAGAAGCCAGAAAAGTTGGCAGATAGCCGCCTTGAATTCTGACCTGTTGTGCCTAGGCGCGTAAACAACAACAACAACAAAAAAAAAAAAGCTGCAACTTTTTGACTAACGTAATACATTTATGAATCGCGCTGCATCTGCCCTCTCGGTGCGATGATTGTGGGCGGCCCAAAGATGGGTTCAAACGAAACGTTATTCGTGGAAAAGTTAAGAGGTGCGTAATGTGCAAGCCTACGGCTTATAACGCCGACGTAAACCATTAGCTAGCGGGTGAGCTTGCACCAGACCCGGCGGGGTCCCTCCTTCCGAGGCCGGGCTGGGAGCTGCCCGGTGCCCGGAGAGGGCAGTGAATGTTCGCGGGGCTCCCGGTGCGCTTCGCTGTCCAGCGCTGCAGGCGGGAGAGCGGTCACTGCCATGTGCGCTGCCTTCTCCCGTGCTCTGACTGGCACCTCACACCGATGGAAAGGAGGAGGCAGCCTTGCGGCACTGGGGTGGGGAGGAAGAATGTGTGATCACATCGCTGCCCCTTATTCAAGACAGTCTTTTATCTGGAGGAGCACCCTAACCAGCACAGGCTTAGCTGAGTGACAGAGGGTGGCTTGTGCTATAAATCAGAAGACACTCAGCCCTTGAATATTAGAGTTCCTGCGCCTTGCATTAAACCTGATACTAAGGGGGTAAAGAAAAAATGGGATTTACTTTCTTGCTGAATTGGCCGGTGACTGTGCCTTAGAGTTGGTTTTTGTTTCTGTCCTTAGGGGTTGCTGGGCTTGGTGCCTTTCTCATCCTCACAAATTTAAACTGTGTGTCCTGGTTGGGTTATTGTGACGCCCGTTCAGCAGAGCTGTGCAATAGCACTGTAAACTCTATCAGAGGTAGAGAATATATTAAAACCATAATGACAGAACTATAAGAATTATTATAAACAAGCTTTTATGTGGGGGAAAAAAAAGGTGTGTGGTTTGATTTGGATCAAAGGTGAGTTACATTTCAGGTACTGTGTATGTTTCCCTTTTCCCAGAGAGCTTTACAATCCAAGGCCTTATTTACTAAGCATCTTTACCTTTAGTAAATAAGCACCAAAGTTTGTACTGGAGGGTAAAGTGATTTGCCCAAGGTCACAACGAGAAAAGTAGGATTTAAACCCTGTCCTCACTGGTTGTGAGTCCTGCTGCTCTAACCACAAGGCTACTCTACTCTGTGAAATCAGCTGAAATATTCCCAGTACAGCAGTCAGCTTTGTAGTACTTTGAAGCACATTTGCAGCCTGCGCTGGGAAACTTGAATTCTCTTGCACTTCATAAGCTCCGGCTGTCAGAAAGCTGCTCTGCAGTCGGAGAACCCCTGATAAGAGCCAGGAGACATCAGCTGGGCTTCCACTGAGGGGCACGGGGGGTACAAGGTAGGGTAAGCTGTTCCCAATGTGTGACTGACTGGTTCCCTTAACTTTGAAGTTTATTTTGAACTCCTGTGGATGGGTGCCAGATATTGTTTAATAATGGAAAACTCGGTGGTATGAAAATTTCATGTTAAATTCTCCTTCTAATTAATAATAATAATAATAATAATAATGATGATGATGATGACGATCAAAAGACATGGTGGTTGAGGGATTTCAAATGGAATGTAGTGCTTTCTACAAAAAGGTTTTTTGTTGATATTTCCTGCCATAAACTTTTGCTTTTACTGTTTAGAAAGAATGAGTTATTTATGGTATGTGCCAGCAAATTACATTGCTTAAAGAAAGGGGGGGAAAAATGTGGGACTCATTCAGATCTGAAGCTTGTCAGTTTTATGCAAATAAGTTAAATGCAGATTTTATTGTAGCTTCCAAACAAGAATCTCCCTCAACCTTTTCATTAATATGCAAAAATAATCTAAACATTCAGACTGCCTTTCAGGATGAAAAAGAAAACATTGTTTTATGATATTTATTCATAATCTTTTTTTTTTTTTTTGTATATTCCGCTTATTAGTTACATGTTTCCAAAATAACATTAAGCTGCCATCCCAGTTTACAGCAGAATCCTGTCTTCCAGTTTAAATGTTAACAATTTCTTCTCTTTACTGTGATGTTTGTACTCAAGGCCCCCCTCCCCTCCCCCCGCCTTGCAGCTCATACTGTGGAGTATGTAGGGGCTGCACTGTGCCCTGTGCTGCGTGGGAAACGGGCAGCTTGGTCAGAAGTGAAATGTCGGCCCTTCTCTGCTGAACTCGGGTAACGCTGCTGATGTCGTATGAGGCCCACTTTTTACTTACAAAGTGGGGCCTGGACTGCTTTTCCCTGAAAGGCCCTGGTTTGCAGTGGGCAACCCATAACTTCCTTTGCAGAGCAGAGTTGCATTTAGACATCTAGACTGCACTTCAGATGTTAAGCTGTAACTGAGGGCATCTGTGTTGTTGTGTGAAACGAGTTTTTATGATGATCAGTTTACCGCGCCACAGCGCTTCTACGTCCTCAGCTGAGTTTTGTTTTTAAATCTGGTGTTTGCTTATGGTGACGACCTTCTCATAGTTTATCTCTTATTTATGTATTTATTTATTTATTATTAGGAAGGAAATGGTTAAGAAAACGGAAAATGTCATAATGCCTCTATATCGCTCCATGGTGAGACCGCACCTGGAAGACTGTGTACAATTCTGGTTGCCGCATCTCAAAAAAGATATAGTTGCGATGGAGAAGGTACAGGGAAGGGCAACCAAAATGATAAAGGAAATGGAACAGCTCCCCTATGAGGAAAGGCTGAAGAGGTTAGGGCTGTTCAGCTTGGAGAAGAGACGGCTGAGGGGGGATTTGATAGAGGTATTTAAAATCATGAGAGGTCTTGAATGGGTAGATGTGAATTGGTTATTTACACTTTCGGATAATAGAAGGACTGGGGGGCATTCCATGAAGTTAGCAAGTAGCACATTTAAGACTAATCAGAGAAAATTCTTTTTCACTCAACGCATAATAAAGCTCTGGAATTTGTTGCCAGATGATGTGGTTAGTGCAGTTAGTGTAGCTGGGTTCAAAAAAGGTTTGGATAAGTTCTTGGAGGAGAAGTCCATTAACGGCTATTAATCAAATTTACTTAGGGAATAGCCACTGCTATTAATTGCATCAGTGGCTTGGGATCTTCTTAGTGTTTGGGTAATTGCCAGGTTCTTGTGGCCTGGTTTGGCCTCTGTTGGAAACAGGATGCTGGTCTGACCCAGCATGGCAATTTCTTATGTTCTTATGAGTACCCTGTAAGGAATTGTGCACATTAATGTTAATTTACATAGTTACCCTTGGGTTTGAGGCACAGAGAGACTTTTCCCATTTTGAGCCTGATTTACCAAGCTTTCCCCCCCTAGACACAGAATGGGGGTGGGAGGGGGGAGCCCTGGTGAAGCGGTCCCTTTGCATGTCTGGGGAAAATGCTCAGCAGATAGAAAGCTCTCCTCAGCTGGAGCCAGAGTGAATTGCTGAAGGACACTGATGGAGTGGTGGGAGGGGAGTTCACCAGGGTCCCCCTTTTCATACCCCATTGTGCCAGGACTAATGTACAATGTGAAGTTTTATCTGGCATGTATCATCTGCCTGCTGTTATCTAGTGAGAAGACAATAATAAGCTCGCACAGACCGAGCCACGCTAAGTAACATGAAGGTGAAACACACGCCGTGACCCCCCCAAGCCACTTTATTAAACTCCTTGGGCTGGTTTGAAAGCTTTGATGTTACCACGAGCCTTGAGAAACCAATTGGAAGTGAGCCAGCACCTTGGGTACTTTTTTTTTTTTTTTTTTTAAACTAAGATGGCCCTCGTTTGTAAGACTTGGAAGTGTTTTAAAGCTGTTCTGAGCACAATATTGTTCTGCTAGGCCCCCTCCCAGTACATAGCATGCCATCAGCGTGGAATAAAAGAGTAAGGAAACCATTAGGATTGGAAACAGAGGCAACAAGTCATCTCCCGTCGGGGAAGTCGCCTTGTATTTGTGGTTTTAAAGGCACGACTGAGTGAGAGGTTGTGTAATACCGAGCCCAGTAAGAGAGAGAAGACCCCACATCTGGCCGGCCATCCCCAGGCTCGGCGTTTCACCGCTTGTAATTACTGCGGTGGTTTTCCATGGAAATCCAGCACTTGGCACGGAGCACTGTCTCTCAGTGAGCGAGCGGCTGTAAGGAAAAGTGCTTTCTAGTGATAACCACCACCAATAACCCTTAAATATTGTGATCTTCAGTAGACATGTGCTCAAGAGAAAAATCAAGTGGCCTGTGTTCAGGCGCTGAAGGAAGTGCATTCATCAGCCGAGCAAAGCTTTGAGAAATACACTGTGAAGGAGAGAGAGAAACAGCTGTTACATGGCTACTTTCGCTCCTGCAGCCCCCAAAGCCTGGGATTTACACTCTCTCTCTCTTTAGTGTGTGTTTCCTGTACCCTTCCTCCACTTATCCCAGGGTACTGTCACTGCTTCTAATGGACCTTCATGTGCCCCTATGACTAGGGCTGAGCCCCATGGCACCCTGGACTCCCAGTGCTCTTCTTGCAGCACTGGGAGTCAAAGATCCCTGAGAACAGGTCAAGAGCGTGAGCACCGCACAGGTTCAACCTACGGAAAGAGCCACTCGAAGCAAGTTTAGGAGCAGTGGTGGTGCCACAAAGGAGATTGTGGAGGTTGAGAAGAATCAGAGCACTGGTGGGAGGAGGTGCCCTAGGGGAGGGAATGGGCAGTGGTGTGAGGACTGGAGGAAAGAGAGAGAGAGGGAGAAGGGGGGGGGGGCAAAGAGAGAGAGAGAGAGCATCAGGGTGGGTGGGGGACGAGATGGGGCCAAAGGATAGAGTGGGCACCCTGGGTTTTGGGTCCTTTTGGTTTTACAGACACTGCTTCCTTCCCCTCCTCAGTCCAAGAATGTGTTGGAGTGACAAAAGCAGTTGCCTCGGGGCTCCTGTCCAGAGATGATCCCTGTTGGTCAGTGGGCCATCATGGACCATTTGCCACTTCTCTCCTTCTCTCTCAGCCTGGTGAGTGCTTCTGGACGCACACTACAGGAGTGAGAGCACTTGTGGTGGTTCTGTGGAGAGCAGATGTTTGCTCCTCCTTTTTTTCTTTAATGTTTGGTGGTGCAATTGCACTAACCACAAGTGGGGGGATGAAATGTGATTGGATAAATGAATAAATAGATACTAAATAAACTTTAAATCCGTTGTCAACTAATATGCTGAAGGCCCATATAAAATGTCATGAGAATGTACAGATAAAACTCATACGAAATGAGCTACAAAGTAAACTCAAATACAGAAACAACTCACATGAATGATGCAAATGAACCCATAACAATTAATGAAAGAAATGCTCTGGCTTTGTTTGTACTATTTAGGAATTGTGTCTGTATGTGAGCTTCCTTTGAATGGTCTGCACAGAGCACATTTCATATATGTTTGATCTGTACATTCTCATGACTTTTTTATATGGGCCTTCAGCATACCACTAATTGAAAATTGTATTAACATTTATCAACTTTTCTTATTTCTTCATTTATCCAATCACATTTCATTTCCCTGTTTGCCTCTGCTTGTTGTTAGTACAATTGCATACGGATCTGGAGTGCCTTATCCTCCTCCCACCTCAAAAGGAGTCAGTGAGTGCTGCATCTGTACAGGAGCAGAAGTCAGACCCTGGAATCAAATCCGGGCGTCCTGCAGGGAAGCGCACTTTCCGGGCGTCCTGCAGGGAAGCGCACTTTCCGGGCGTCCTGCAGGGAAGCGCACTTTCCGGGCGTCCTGCTGGGAAGCGCACTTTCCGGGCGTCCTGCTGGGAAGCGCACTTTCCGGGCGTCCTGCAGGGAAGCGCACTTTCCGGGCGTCCTGCTGGGAAGCGCACTTTCCGGGCGTCCTGCGGGGAAGCGCACTTTCCGGGCGTCCTGCTGGGAAGCGCACTTTCCGGGCGTCCTGCAGGGAAGCGCACTTTCCGGGCGTCCTGCTGGGAAGCGCACTTTCCGGGCGTCCTGCTGGGAAGCGCACTTTCCGGGCGTCCTGCTGGGAAGCGCACTTTCCGGGCGTCCTGCTGGGAAGCGCACTTTCCGGGCGTCCTGCTGGGAAGCGCACTTTCCGGGCGTCCTGCAGGGAAGCGCACTTTCCGGGCGTCCTGCAGGGAAGCGCACTTTCCGGGCGTCCTGCTGGGAAGCGCACTTTCCGGGCGTCCTGCAGGGAAGCGCACTTTCCGGGCGTCCTGCTGGGAAGCGCACTTTCCGGGCGTCCTGCAGGGAAGCGCACTTCGCTGCTCCTGAGCTGACATGTTGGGCCCCGTGCCTTTCCCAGGCAACGACTTCCGTTTTGATTTTCTGTTTTGGTTTTCATTCGCTCTGTGCCGGTGTTATTACATAATCATTTATTCGTGTTTGCAGATGGTGTTAGGTTGTGTAATTTTATTTCTTATTTTTTTCAAAATTGAAACATGATTTGAGAGTTCTCCTTTTTAAGTAATGCCAAATGGTTTTCCCAGACGCTCCAGGGTCCTCCATCTATGCAAAGGGTGCAAGTTTTATAGATTTCACTCTAAGAAGTCCTAGGATGACTTAAAATGGACTGGAAATCAGCAGATGCATAACAAAAGCATAATAATAGATGGAAAAGGACCAAAGAGGGTACAGCAGTTCAGATGGGAGCATCCCTATTACAACTTGGAATTGGCTTTTAATACTGTAATGAGCATGATTTATTTTGTTGCACTGTAAATCATGACAGACTTGCTAGTTAACATTAAGCAAAATGTGTAGGAATGATTCCATCGATTTAACTTAAGCTGGGAGTGACACATTGACTATATGACAGCCAAAGCCAATAGAAGAGCTGGCATCTTCACTCTGTTCATAGCAAAATAATTACTTGTTTTCAAAGTCTGCTGCTCTTTCATTCAGTTTGTCTGGCCCACGAGCAAGTGGTGTCAAGACCCCAGACCAGTGTGTTCTGATGCTGGTCTAGGGTCTCTGGGAACCGCTTATGTCATGGGACAGATGGGGGTTGGACTGGGAAGCACTAATTGATTGTGAAAAAAAAGCTTGTTAAATTGCACACCCAACTAGCGTCTGGCCCATTGAGCAAGCAATATATGGTACAATTTTTTGGAAAACCAGGGATTCCACTAAAGAATAAAAGATTTGTTTCTAATTTCAGAGCACAGGTAACAGAAATGTTGCGCTAACCATAACTGTATTACGGGAAGCTCTAACTGGATTTTTTTTTTCTTTAATCAAAATTTGACATGGGGGTTTCCCATATTATCTCATGTGCACTGTATTTTTGGCTTGGATTTTTGTCTGTAATTCATGTGTCTTCCATTGGTTCCCGCAAGTATGATGTTCAGTTTCTTCCTTTTCCTCTTTCAGCAAATGAGAAATTACTAGTTACCTGACGATTTCCTTTTCTTTAGGACAGTCAGATGAATCCAGAACAAGAGGGTTTTGCACCTCTACCAGCAGATGGAGACAGAGCAAACTGACGTCACAGTACATATATCCCTGCAGTGACATCAGCCTGCCAGTATTTTTTTTCAAAAGCAAATTGTGGACAGACTAGCAAAAAATGTGATTAAAAACAGATAACCATGTCAATACTTAGCAGGAAGCACTGAGCTCAGACAAGAAATGGACTGGACTAACACAGGGATTACTGGTAACACATAGTCACACAAGAGGACTATAGTACAATCATTCGGAGGCCAAGGGAGGGAAGCTGGATTAATCTGACTGTCCTAAAGAAAAGGAAATTATCAGGTAATTAGTAATTTCTCTTTTCTTAGCATCCAGTCAGGTGAATCTAGAACAAGTGGGATGTACCTAAGCTATTCCCAAATAGGGTGGGAGGCTGTCTATGGTCCTGTCAAAACTGCACGTGCAAAGGCTGCATCCTCCCGGGCCTGCACATCCAGATGATAATACCTGGAAAAGATGTGTAAGGAGGCCATGTCGCAGCTCCGCAAATTTCAACTGGAGACAGCAGCCTGACTTCCACCCATGACACTACCTGAGCCCTAGTGGAATGAGCCCTAACCTGACTAGGTAATGGCTTCCAGCATCAACGCATGCTGCCATGACTACCTCCTTAATCCAGCAGGCTATTGTAGTCTACGAGGTCAACTTTTTTTGTTTAGTACCGCTGTGTAGGACAAACAGGCGATCCGTTTTACTTAAAGGCTCTTGGATGTCTTTTGACATCCAAGGGTGTCATCCAACAGATGATACTCCCCTATGTCTCTCTCTCTGTCCAGAGATGACAGGGAGATGGACTGATTCAAGTGAAATTCAGTGACCACCTTCAGTAAAAAAAGAAGGAACAGTATGCAGTTGTATCGCCCCTGAAGTCAACCGGAGGAAGGGCTCCTGGCAAAACAAGGCCTGCAGCTCGGAAACTCTCTGTACAGAACAAATTGCCACAAGAAACACTTTTCAAGGTCAGTAAGCGCAAGGACCCGCTAAGAAATCCAAGACCAAAATAAGACTCCTTAAGGGTACTGAAAACCTCAAGGGAGGATGAAGATGTTTCAATTCTTTCAGGAAACGGGCCTCATCAGGATGAGCCGACAAGGAACCACCATTCACCTGGTCCCTGAAACAGGCAAGAGCCGCTACTTGTACCTTTAAGGAATTAAGGGCCAAACCTTTATTCAAGCCATCCTGCAAAAATTGCAAAATGAGCGGGATCTTGGCCAAAAGAGGACGAGTACCTTAATCCTCACACCAGGCCTAAAACGCTCGCAGACTTGCACATAGACCAAGGAAGTGGAGAACTTTCTAGCTCTAAACAAAGTGGAAATCACTGCCACTGAGTATCCACATTTCAGCAATCAAGCCTTCTCAAGGGCCATATACAGTAAGACAAAACCGAGATGGATATTCGTGAAGAACCAGACCCTGACTTAGCAGGTACCTGTGTGCTGGAAGATGAAGGGGTGAGTCTCCCGGGAGCTGCCGCAAATTCGCATACCATGGCCTCCTGGGCCATTCTGGAGCAACCAAGAGCACCATCTCTCTGTGGCGCTCAATCTTTCGGATCAATCTGCTCAACTGGGGCCATGGAGGAAAGGCATACAGCAACTTGGCTTCTGGCCACTCCTGTACCAGGGTATCGATCCCCAATGACTTTGGATCTCTCCTGTGACTGAAGAATTGCAGAACTTTCACATTGCGAGAATTCGCCAGGAGGTCTAGGAACGGGAGACCCCAGCAATCCAGAATCAGCTGAAATGCCTTGTCTGACAAGGCCCATTCTCCTGGGTCCAGAATCTCCTTGCTGAGAGAGTCTGCTCTTATATTGTCATTTTCTGCTATCTGTGAGGCTGAGAACATCTGGAGATGCATTTCTGCCCATTCCATAAGCTGATCTATTTCCTGCAACATTTGCTGGGTCTTGTTTCCTCCCTGCCGATTGATGTAAGCCACAGTTGTTGCATTGTCTGACACTATCCAGACCAACTGAACTGCAAACATGCCAACCAGACCGCCTTGGCTTCTAGCTGATTGATGTTCCAGAGAGATTCTTCTGCATTCCAGCACCCTTGCACCATCAGCTCCTGACCGTGAGCTCCCCCATCTGTTGTCGGTACTAGCCAGTCTGGTGGTGCTAGGGAAACTCCCTTCCTTAGATGATCCACCTGCAGCTACCACTGCAGTTGGGAGGAAACTTCCATTGGAAGGTGAAGCAGAATCGAATAGTCCTGAGGCGCGGGTTCCACCGAGACAGCAGGGAGCGCTGTCCCTCGCCCATGGGACCACTTCCAGGGTCGCTGCCATTAATTTTTTTTTTTTTTTTAAACATCCTCTCCTTGACAGACATGCTCACAGAATCGCACATGGGGTGCATGAGGAGAGAAGTCATCCATACCTGTAGTGGCATAGACTGATCTGCTCCCTGTACAGGATCAAATGAGCAAAAAAAAAAAAAAACTCATGCCCCTGGAAAAGTGCAAGTGCTGGCAGTCATTCCTCCTCTTACAGCGGAGTCCAGGGTCTGCTGGACGGAGCTGAACCATCAACTTCTGAAAGCGCGTTTCTGGCAGGAAAACCTTGTCCTGCTTCATGTCGAACCAAACCCCGAGGTATTCCAATGACTGAGCAAGATGAAGACTGCTCTTGGCCAGGTTCCAACACCCAGCCGAGCTCCTGCAATAGGGAGATCACCTTGTGGGTCACTCTGCTGCTGTCTTCCAGCGACTTGACTCAAATCAGCCAGTTGTCCAAATTCAGATCCCATTGTTTCTCAATTCTGCTGCCATTACCACCATTACCTTGGAAAAGGTCTTTGGGATGGTGGCCAAACCAAAGGGCAGGGCCCGAAACTGATAATGGCATCCCAAAACTGTTTCCACAAAAAGCGTTGATGCTCTAGTCGGATGGGAATATGACGGTACACTTCAGTCAGATCCAAAGAGGTCAGAAATTACCCCGACTGTACAGCCATTATTACCGAATGCAATGTTTCCATGCAAAAATGCGTCACCTGCAGATAATGGTTGACACCTTTGAGATCCAGGATGGGATGAAAGGAGCCCTCCTTCTTGGGTACAATGAAATAAATGGAATATTGACCCATATTTTCTTGAGATGGTACTGGAACCACACCCCTCAGACTGAGGAGCCTTGCCATTGTAGTTTCCACTGCCTGCTTCTTCTGTGGTGAGTGGTAGGAAGACACCATGAACAAGGCGAAGGAAGTGGAGAACTTTCTAGCTCTAAACAAAGTGGAAATCACTGCCACTGAGTGTCCACTCCAGCACATATTCTTCTCGTATCACCTCCAGGACCCATTGATCTGCTGTGTTCTCGATCCACCTCTGATAGGGGGATGCCGCTCTCTCTTCTATCTCATATTCCCAGGGGTGGGTTGGCAAACTTTCATTGGGGGGGGTCGGAAGGTTCCACTACCTGAACCCTTGCCCCTTTTGGCTGTCGAACGAAAGGACTGAGACCTACTTAAATGTTGAATTCTCTGAATGGTCATTCCTCTATAGGGACGAAAATGCCTGGATCCTCTAGTACGACCTCTCATGTTAAAAGCGCGGGGCGTCTGCTTCTTATCCTCTGGCAAACAAGGAACTGGAGATTCACCCCACTTACTGGCCAGCTTTTCCAACTCGCTCCCAAATAATAGTGAACCTTTAAAGGGCAATTTGGTAAGGTTAGCCTTGGAGGTTGCATCAATTGACCAATTTTTCAGCCATAACTGATGCCTGGCATTTTCTATGGAAGCCACATCTCTGGCTGAAGAGTGGACCAAATCACAGCCCGTATCTGCCAAAAACGCAGCAGCTGGCTCCAAAATGCCCTGGAGTTCATCTCAGAGTCATCGACCTCTTGGGAGAGATGCAAACAAGATCGAGCCACCAGGGAATAACAGGAAGCGATCTGCAAGCTCATTGCCACTGCATCAAATGCTTGCTTAAGGATAGTCTCAATCCTTCATCCTTCAAGGCCACTCCTCTTTCCACGGGAATAGTGGTCTGTTTGGAGACTGCACACACAAGTGCATCTACCTTCAGAAAATGTAAACGCTCTCTTGCCACTGGATCCAAAGGGTTTAGGCCTTCCAAAACCCGAACCCCTTTGAAATTAGCCTCTGGGGTGCCCCACTCAAGATCAATTAATTCTTGAATGGCTTCTATCACAGGGAAAAAAGAAGAGGCCTTATGCAAGGAAACCAAAATGGGATTTTTCTTCGGCTCAGTCACAGTGTCTGCCCCAGGATCTCCGAGCATTTTCAAGGACTCGGAAATCAGAGCTGGCAGTTCATCTTTATGAAAGAATCATAGCATAGTTCTATACGGTTCCAGTCCTGGAGGAATTTCACCATCCTCAAGGGAGTCAGGATCAGCATCATCATCCGTGCCACTGGACCTCCATTGGGAAGTCCTGCTGTCATTCTAGCAATGCTCTAGCGCTTAACAGAAGGTCCTGGCAGGGTTCCTACCTGTGACTGTGCTCTGTGAGTATTAGAGAGGGCTGAAGATTGTGCCTGGAGAAAGGATTGCAATCCCTGGAAAAATTCTACCCCCGAAAAGGTAGATGCATCCAATCCAGGAGGTTCTTGAGGCATACTCAGTGAGCTACTGTCCCCTGCTGAGGAACCAGTTAGTGGAGTTCCAAAATCAGGCGCCCCACTTGAGCATCTGCACCCAGGCCTATATCCGGCTGGGAAGAGCCAAGCTTAGTGAAATCAGAGGAAGGCAATTCTCCCTAGCCTCCAACCGTCTCTCCTGGCTGAGGTGCCCAAATATGAGAGACAGTACAAAGAGAAAGGTACTTAGGTTTCTTAGGCATAGGTGCCATTATAGCTAACAGTGCACTTGAGCGGCGGTCAGAGACATGCATCTAGCTTTTATGTTTTTTTTTTTTTGTATGGCCAAAAATACTAGGCGTCCAGCCTAGGCATCCAAAAATTAGGCGTCCAACACTTAGGCGTCTCACACCAAGGCATCCAAAACTTAGGCATCCCAAAAATAAATGCCGTAAAACAATTTAAGTGCACAATAAAACTTGTGCGCACAGGTAAGCGTGCAACCACTTAAGGAACCACCTAACTTAGATGCACATAATACAAGGCCCGTCTAAAGCATCCAAAACCTGGACGCACAGCTAGATGCACACGCCAAACCGACAATCCTGTAGAGGGCAGCCTTAAAAAGTGTGCAAAATGCCATTGCAGCCTACCACACAGAACGCAGTGAAAAAGCCTCAGAGCGAGGCCTAGCCTACAGAGGCTGCTCAACCTGCCAGGCTGCCCACGTCCCTCGACCTCCCACGAAGTGGGACGAATGTTGGAACGGTGTGCCGAGGCGGTTCCGCCATAGTGGTTCTAGCAGCCAGCTGTGTTATTCCTGGGGGAAAGGAGAAGTCTTTGTTAGCCGTGGTTCTCAACTCTGTTCTGAGGAAATACTCAGCCCGTTTGGCTTCTGGGATATCCACAGTGAATATGCAAATGAGATATCTGCATGCACCGCCTCTATTTAATGCAAATGTATCTCATGCGTGTTCACGGTGAACATCCCGGAAACCAGCCTTGATGGGTGTGTCCCAAGGACTTGGTTAAGAACCACTGATTTATAGGACCCAAAAAATAAGATTGTAACATAATCTCTCTTGTGGATCATTTTGAAAGTATCTCAGTTTACAAAGATCCCCAATTTAGAAGCATATTTACTATGCATTGTTTCCACTTTGATAAATTTCATACCTTTCTTTAATGAGCATATTTTATGTCTATAGCGATTCATTTTCAAACATTTTACTGTCTCTTAATTAAAGTAGCCTTAGAAAAGCATTGAGGCAATTCCAAGAAACAGATTTACTCAATTTTGTATTTAAAGACAATTTCAAAGATTAAATCATCAGCAAGCCATATCAGCATATATAATGTGCTCCAAACCACAGTTTTCAGAAATAGTACATATGTATTTGTTGATATGCTGCTTGCCTTGATACGACATATGAAATGCATTTAGATTGAATATACAGAATGCGTGGGTCTTTGTATTATGTCTGAGTCTTTAAATAAAAAAAGGTTTGTTTTAAATGGTATATTTTATATTAATTATAAAATCAGTCAAATATAAAAAGTATACATTATGCAGAATGGGCATAGAAAAACATCAGTAGTAAAAACAAAATCTGAATTATAATCTTCGAGGAAAGGCTAAGTATGGACCATAAGTCATAAAAAGGGATCAAAGCCCTTTTGGGAATTTGAACCTGCCGCATGATATTCAGAGAAGAATTATTCTTCTTATACAACCCACACACAAGTACAGGTAAATGAGCTCCAAACTCTATAGTTTGGAAATGGTTGCCAGATTTGAAAACCAAATACTTCCTCACTGAAAGAGAGACTATGGGGCAAAAGGATTTTCCATGTATTTTTATACCTGCAGAGCCAAGCTCTGAAATAGGTGATGTGGAATGAAAGCTACAGCAAACTAACTAGGATGTGATTCAAGAATTATAGTTGGGATGCCAAGATAAGAAAACCCTCGGCAGAATATTTTGGATCAAATGGTCATAACAGGCTGTATAGGAATTAAGAAAGCATTTGAGAAAGTTGGGTCTTCAAAAATCTATAGCGTCAAATAATGCAATCTTTAAATCTAAAATTGGTGCAAACTTATTAGAGATGTGGAAAAAAATCTCCAGAAACTCGCTTTAAGACTTGATGCAGGATTAGACACACAGGAGTCCATTTTCAGTTGCTGTCTGGCCAGCAAACCTTAGCCAGAAAAATGGGCCATTTCTGAGATGAAAGCCCCACTTCACCTGTGGAAGTGCGTCTGTGAAGATGATATCCGGTGCCATTTGCACGTGGCCAGACAAATGGTGGGATTTGAAACTTTCCACTGGCTGACCGCCTCCTCATTATCCAGCTAAGTAGTTAAACAGTTAAAACGTAGCCAGGATAACTTAGAGGCATTCTGGGGGCATTTCCAGCCATGCCGAAGAGCAGTCGTAAGATAGGGTACATTCAACAGTGCAGCTGCGCCAATGAATATCCAGCCAAAGGTAGCCAGGTAAGTTCCAACCCTGCCCACCCGAGGCACCGGTAAAATAGCGTGCGTGTGCCAGGCTTTCATGTACTGTAAATTTACCCAGACCGAACGGAGCCATTCCCAGTGGTAGGGCTGGGAAAGGGTTTCGCCCTTCCATGCACACGTTTCCATTTTCAAAAGGACACACGTAAACTTTCCCGAGAAATTTCAGTATGCATTAAAAGGCAGAATTATATGGGGGTCTTTTTTTTTTTTTTGTGGGATAATTTTCAAAAGAAATCGTGCTTTAAAAATTCATGTAAGTTATGCGCATGCTTGCCATCTAGTTTCCGTGAGCTGATACGAAATGAACCCTATAGGGGGAATTTTCAAACTGTTTGCATGGGTCTTAACTTTTTTTGTGTGTGTGTGTGTGGATTTTGCACAAATTTTGAAAGTGAAAATGTGCTTCTCTCTCTTGGCCTCTCTGCTCTATCACATGTGGAACAATGGGTTAAACTAAAAAGAGCTAAGAACATAAGCACATAAGAAAATGCCATACTGGGTCAGACCAAGGGTCCATCAAGCCCAGCATCCTGTTCCAACAGTGGCCAATCCAGGCCATAAGAACCTGGCAAGTACCCAAAAACTAAGTCTATTCCATGTAACCATTGCTAATGGCAGTGGCTATTCTCTAAGTCAACTTAATAGCAGGTAATGGACTTCTCCTCCAAGAACTTATCCAATCCTTTTTTAAACACAGCTATACTAAGTGCACTAACCACATTCTCTGGCAACAAATTCCAGAGTTTAATTGTGCGTTGAGTAAAAAAGAACTTTCTCTGATTAGTTTTAAATGTGCCCCATGCTAACTTTATGGAGTGCCCCCTAGTCTTTCTACTATCCGAAAGTGTAAATAACCGATTCACATCTACCCGTTCTAGACCTCTCATGATTTTAAACACCTCTATCATATCCCCCCTCAGCCGTCTCTTCTCCAAGCTGAACAGCCCTAACCTCTTTAGTCTTTCCTCATAGGGGAGCTGTTCCATCCCCTTTATCATTTTGGTTGCCCTTCTCTGTACCTTCTCCATCACAATTATATCTTTTTTGAGATGCGGCGACCAGAATTGTACACAGTATTCAAGGTGCGGTCTCACCATGGAGCGATACAGAGGCATTATGACATTTTCCGTTTTATTCATCATTCCTTTTCTATACATTCCTTTCCTTTTCTATACAAAAAACGACAAGAGCTTTGAAATAAGAGGAAAAAAGATACTGATAGGGTTCACAAAAGGTGGCTGAAAAGCAAGGGCAAGACAATTAGCATTCAGAACAGACAAGGCATCTCGGGGGGGGGGAGCACCCGGAGGAATATCTGGGAACACTGAGAGGGGCAGGGAAAGTGGGATGGGCAGTAAAGCGAGGGTGGTGGCTTTGTGTGTGTTTTATTTTGTATATTTCAGTGAAAGGATACTGGGCAGAGGTAGGATTATAAGATGCAGAGGGGGGATGAGGAAGAAGCAGAAATACTTTGGTATTCACCGAGCAAGGGATTGGAGAAGGCCTGCCGAATGCTGGCGAGGATGTGCGGAACCAGCAGAAAAGAGGACAAAGCGTTGGGCTGGACGGGAAACGTCCTAGGATACTAAAGGAGCTTGGAGAGGTTTTGCTGAGTCCTCTGAAGGACCTGCTCGATAGAACTTTGGAGATGGGAGTGATTTTGAGAGACAGGAGAAGGATGGATGATGTCCCTCTTTATAAAATTGAAAATTGGGAGGAGCAGTGAAAATTGCAGGCCACTTACTGTGACTTTGGCTTTGGGGAAAATATGACGACGACTCAGCTGAAGAAAAGGACAGTGAAGCGTCTTGAACCTAGAGAGCTGCCAGATCCGAGGCAGCGTGGTTTTTACAAGAGGGAGATTTTTTTCTTTGATTGGGTGACCAGAGAATTAGATCAGGAGTTGGCAGTGGATGTTGGTAAATAGGACTAAGTCAGCCCCTCTGACCCTTTTTGAATATTGACCTTATTGTAATTTAAAAAAAAACCAAAAAAAAAAACCAAACAAACCAGTTACAGGCAAAATAAACTACTTTTTTAAATTAGCAAGGGAAGTAAATATAACCCCACAGGAACATCTATGAATACATAAGAAGCTAAAACTTCTTGTTGTCGTGATATTGCCCTTCATGGTATTTGTGTCTCTCCGAGCCTGCCTCCCTACATGTGCTTCCACCTGCCCAGCTGTGGGGGAGGGGCAGGGATAATTTTATAAAGGGTTTGTGATTGAACTCTAGCAGATAATGAAGCAATCAGGAACCATGAGTAGCTGCCAAGTCGCCCCAGCCAGATAAATTATACCCTGTCTGCTAACAGAAATGAAGAGCTTTGGATGGAAGCTTTTGTGCTGCTTAACTGAGGTCAGAGACGACTGTGCTTAGTCAAGTCCTCATCTTGTAGGCAATATGTACGCTCGACTTCAGGAAAGGTGTAGGAAAAACACTTAACGAGCATTTTGTAAAGTCATCGTGGGTTCACGAAAAGGAGGTCAAGCTTGACAATTTGCTTATGCCGAGCATGTTTTCTAGGCAAAGGTAAAACAATTGACACTGAACTTTTTAAAACTTAGGAAGAATGGTAGGCAAGAATAAACGGCAGCATAATTAAGCCTAATTAAGATGAGAGCTGTTACAGCACATCCTTCAAGGTGACATGTCAGACCACAGCTCGTCATGAGAGATGATTTGAGTGACAGTGCATTTTCTTACAGCAGAATGCATGCTCTGCCGCCCCTCACCCAAATACAGTAATCAGCCTGGATCCTGGCAGGTGCGCCTACAGACTTTCCAGGGAACCCTTACACCTTCAGGACACTCACCATACCTGGAGATTGTATTGCTACATCTCTTAACTACAATCCTCGCACAAAGTAACATAACATAGTACCATAGTAAATGACAGCAGATAAAGCCCCAAATGGTCCATCCAGTCTGCCCAACACGTTGCTTGTGGTAATGTCTGTCTGCTGCTCTGTGCAGGTTATCCCCATTCAGAAGCGTTATGTCTATAGCTAATATAGGATACTCCATTTTTCATTTCCGTTCTGTAGCCTGTAGGGATCCGCAGTGTTTGTCCCATGCCTTTTTGAATGCCATCACTGTTCAGGTCTTCACCACCTCTTCCGGGATGGCATTTTATGCATCCACCACCCTCTCTGAAGAAATGTGTTTTGATGTTTGTGAGGCACCAGCCAGAGTTTCATATCATGACCAGCAGAAAAGGTTTGATGATCGTGCATTAATACCTTTCATGTATTGGAAGTTCTGTATCACACCTTCCCTTCTCCAGGCTACACGTATTCAGGTCCTTCAGTCTCATTTCATGGGCCTTTTGATGCAGTCCCCAGATCATTTTGGTCACCTTTCTCTGGACCACTTTCATCCTGTCCTTATTTTTGAACTAAGGTCTCCAGAACTAACCACAGCACTCCAGGCGAGGCCTCACTCAAGACCTGTACAAGGGCATTATCACCTCCTTTTTCCGGCAGCCCAGAATCCCTCTGGCTTTTGTCACCGCCTTGTCACATTGTTTTGTTGCCTTCAGATTGCCAGACACTATCACCCTAAGGTCCCTCGCCCAGGCTGTGCACATTATTCATTTGCCCCCCTCCCCCCATTCACATACAGTTCTTTTGGATTACTGCACCCCAGATGCATGACTCTGCACTGTCTTGCAAATCTTTGTATCATCTGCAAATAGACAAACTTTACCTTCTATCCCCTCTGCAAGGTCACTTATGAAGATATTGAACAGAACTGGTCCCAAAACTGATCATTGAGGGATTCCGCTTAACACTTTTCTCTCTTCAGAGCAAGCTCCATTTACCATTATACATGGTCTCCATTCCACAAGTTTGGCACCCACTCCCGGGCTTCTCATTTTATTCACAAGCCGCCTATGTGGGAACATATCAAAAGCTTTGCTGAAATCCAAATAAATCACATTGAGCTCTCTTCCTTGATGTAATTCACTAGTCACCCCAATCAAAAAAAAATCAATCACATTCATTTGGTAGGATGTTTTTCTGGTGAAACCATGTTGCCTTGGGTCCAGCAGCTCACTGGATTGTAGATGGCTCACTATCCTCTCCTTCAGCAGGGTCTCCATTAATTTTCTCATCACTGAGGTGAGGCTAACCAGCCTGTAGTTTCCAACTCCTCTGAAATGTGAAGTACTGTGTTGGCAGCTTGTGATGCTAGCTGGAGAGGTCGGTATAAAGCTTCTCTCTTGAGATCACAGAGGACTGCCATGTAGATCCCAGATCTCTTCTGGACAACCCAGCTGGAATTCTCCTGATCCAAGGCTAGGATTCTCTCCTTCCTTGAAATTGCAGGAGAGATCGTGAACTTCCTGGGGAAACTCTCTCACTCCCAATGGAAAATTTCTGTTTTGCTTTTCCCCTCCCTTTTCCCCCGAAGGGAGCCTTACACAGACACTTCGCCCTGAGTCTGCAGCTGCTCCCCGTCAGCCATAGAGAGACATCCACTGAACTCGCTAGAAGTGCGGGGCCAGTTGGCTAAGTCTTCTAAACTGCTGCCTGGTAGAGTTGGAGGAGGCTCCAGAAGAGCTGGGTGGGGAAGCCCCTCCCCCGTGGCTGAAGAATTGGGGTAGAGGGGAGGAGCTCCCTCCCTGCATGTACTTTAGGAGTTTTCCCCAGTCTTAACCCAGCCCCCAGCTGCGTTTCTGACAATGATGCCTGCTGCAGCATGAGTGACTATGAAACTAGCCACTTCTTTTTTTTTTTTTTTTTAATTAAATCCTTGGATCTCTCCCTCTCAGCCAGCAAATGGATGGCGTGATATATCCATGCCCTGTGCTGTCACTCCCTCTCTCTCATTCATTTTCTCCTCTTCTTTCCCCCCCCCCCCGGCACTTTCTCCCTCATCTACCTTCTTCCCCTGCACTCCCCACTGTCACAGGAAAGATGTTGGAGCAGGTGAAAGCAGTGAAAGGGCCACTTGGTACATGTCCATGCTGCTCACTTCTTCGGCTGGCAGGGCTCGGCCTCCTCACCAACTGTGCTTCTGTTTTTTGCTGTTTGCCGGCGGCTCCCCAATGCGAGTGGCTGCTGCCGATCCATGGACTGGTGATTGAGAAACTACTGTTCTAGGAAATCAGGGGTCTCTTGATCCCTCATAGGCACTCACAGAAAGGGTTCTCTTACCAGTGACGCACAGCACATACATCGTAATCCAAAAACACAGGTCCTCGTAAACGGGACTCGTTTACTAGTGGGAAATTCATTGAAGCCTTGTGGGCACAAACGGGATATACCTGCAAAGCAAACAATCCAGGGAAAAATACTAATCTAAATGCTGGAATAGATAAGTTTGATGCTGAACAAAAAAATCCATCCAGATATCTTTGATAAAAAGTTTATGATCTCAGTAATGGCATTTTTCAGAAGCACATCATCCTAGGGATGGCCCTTATTTCTTTAGGCAGAAACCCATTCCATGTGATGTTCCGCCTTTTGTTTTTGTCTTTCCTGTCCATTGTAACACATCATCTATCCATCTGCATAACATTGATCATAAGACAGGCCCACTGCAACATTTCTGGCCATCCCACTTGAATTCAGTTTAGCCACATAAACTAGGAATGTGCATTTGGTTGAAAACAGAATGGAAAAATGCAACAAAATACCATCCTGCCAAAATTGATTTTTTTTTTTTGTTTTGGCAAATAGGGTGTACTGTTTGCCAAAGCAAAGCAAGAAAGGCCTCCAACACAATGAAATTCGGTTGGGAACCACTTCCAAATGAAACAAAATGAGGGGTTTTTTTTGGCTTGCACACCCATAACACAGACTTTCTTGCTAGTGCCAGAGACAAGGCCATCGTTTTCTCACTCTTTTCGAAAAATGTACAAGTTTTTGTTAACATTTTTTTTTGTTTTCTATTTCTTGTTACATTCATGTCCTGCCTTATCCATCCCAAAGGGGTTGCCCAAAGCGGTTTATGTTAGGGAATAATGTATCTACTCCTGTAATCCTTTTAAGATGAAGTAAAGTATTGTTTGGTGCGTAGCTTGCTACTAGTGTAAGACTAATCAATCTCTTCCTGTTCTCCCTAGGGAGGGTAATTTCATAACTGCGCAGGTAGCTGAAAGTGAACATTACCCACAGGCTTTACTCAACATTTTCAAAGCAAACTTTTGGGCAGAAGTTTGCTTTCAAAATCTCCATGTAAGTGAGCTGGTAGGCGTGCAAACTCCCCTGCATACGTGTACGCCTGCTCTGTTGAGTGTGTAACTCATGCAGGTGAACTTCCATGCCCACTTTTTCAAATACAAAAGTATTGCCTGCATGTCCCATCTTCTCCTCCCCGGGAACTCTTCTCCCTAGTGCACGTAACAGGAACTGTGAAACTGGGTGAGTGCATCTTTAACACCTCTCACTTCTGATCCAAAGCAACTGCGGCATAGTCTCTGGCAACATGATACTCCCAAGACCCCTGGCAAGAACTTCCTGTAGCTCTGGATTTCCTTTATAGCTCCTCCAGCTGGGACTTCCTGTGGTGTGGGCCAATGACATCACATCCTGCATGAGTATCTAAGGAAGTCTCTTTGGGCCAGCCAGTGCCTCAACAACAGATCTTCCTGCCATGCAGGTCGCTCCTTGTTCCTGCCTTCCTGTCTCTTTTTGTCTTGTTCCAGCCCGTGTCTCTGCTTTGGCTCCTTCTGTGTACCCTGTCTTGCTCCTGTCTCTCTTTGTCTTGTTCGTCTTCTCCCTGACTTTCTGGTTCTGACCTCTACTTTGGTTTTGACTTTGCTTCTTGACTGCAGCCTGCCCTGACCTTGGCCTGGACTTGATAATCACTTGCTTGCTGCCTCCCCTGACTTGACCTGCTCTCTATGGGACCCTCGCCTAAGTCCTGCTAGCCACCGAACCCAAGGGGTCAATCTGCGGAGGAAGGGATTGGTAAAGGTGAAGTCTAGCTCCTGTCCCTAAGTGTGTCCACCTACTGATGGTGTGAACTTAGAGGGTTTGCCTTCTGGATAGTATCAATCACACCTCAGTGCAAGGGCTCATCAACCACGGCAGCATCCTTTTATGTATGCTGATGCCCAGGCTGTTTTATAAAGAGCCATTACCTATATAAAAGCATGTTTCATGCATGTAAATGGCTTTGAAATGTACAAAAATGGTGACTTTGTTGCACGCATTAATGTGTTGGGACACACAAGCTAGTTTACATGTATTAACAGTGCTGTTAACATGTACAGACCAGCTTGCTATAATTTTAATGTAAAACCTGTGCTAATGAGATGCAAAACCATGCTCATTACCTATTAGCATAGTGAAAAAGGAAACACGTGAACTGCTTCGCAGACGCATTTAATTTTAAAACTTATGTTCTGCATGTAATCCCCCAGGACTGGTGGCACCACTCAGTACCAGAGTTTAGTCCTGACCCGCTTCTGTAAACCTTAGCATGGATGCACTGAAGAGAGGGAAGGATCTGTCTTCAGGGCCCAAAGTATTTTTTAGATGGAAACAGTTGCAAGAAGGCTCAGCACACAATATTAGTGTTCCAAAATAAGTCTTTACTGGGAAATGCCTTCAAAGAAAACACTGGTAATTGTAACAGTTGTTGCGGTTTTCTAAGTATACAGTTACAGGCAGACTAGGGATTTTAAAATCCTTGCTGGCATACTCTCCTGGTCCACCCTCACTTCCCTTCTGAACTTTAAGTCCCCTTTGGGCTGGTGCTGGAGTCGCTGACTCCCGTGGTACCTTTTCTCCCCTCCCCCAGTGCTTGGACCAGAGCATTAGATATGCAGTTCTCTCTCCTCCTCTCTGCACAGCTGGGCACCTCTGGATAAGCGCCTGACACACACTTCATTTTCTTTCACTGCTGGAACTTAGGTCAGGGTCCTCTTTCCTCTTGAACGAAAGTCCCAGAGTGGTAAGTTTACTCCCTCGGAGTAGGGATGCTCTCTGCTCCGCTTCTGGACCCCTTGGGAACAGCTACTTCAGTGCAGTTCCAGAAGCGCCAACGCAGAGTCTGACTGTGCGGAGCTCTGCATCCACTGCAGGAACTCATAGGCAGGATGCAGACTTCATTCTTCTTCGGCTCTTTCTAGCTCCTAGGACTATGTCATTATAGCCATTCCTAGAGGGAAGGCCATGGCAAATAGTTCAGTCCGCTCATTATTCCGAGAACCACAAGATATTCTTTGCTGTCAGAAGCATAAACCTTAGTGAGGGGTCCACAGGAGCTTTTGCATGCATTTTCCAAAAAAGTAATTCTGCTCAAAGTAGATTACATCTGAAAAAAAAAATTCAAAGTGGATTAAACCTAAAAAGATATATTCATGTGAAATACATAACTATACCATCTACATTATCGGCTGATGTTAGCACGCTTTAGGAAATTGTCTCCTTTAATGCACAGATCTGATTATATTAACCCCATTTTATACCACTTGAGTTGGCCTATAGGACATCCATGCAGACATTTTAAATTTCAGTTCTTGCAGATTGAGCTTCAGGTGAAAGATATAAGTTTATCTTTCACCTGATTTATATGTCTAAATTAGCCAGAATATACAGTGGCACCCCTGCATTTCTGAATAAGCCCAGCTATTTTAGTTAGCCAGATAAGTTTAACTGGCTAAATTAAGGATTGTTCTTCGACTTCCCTAACGTTATCTGACTATAATAGCCAGCTAAGTCTGAAAATTGGAGTTATGTAGGAAACTTAGATAACGCCACTCTGCCCTGCAGTGACCCTGGACCACCCCTGACATAGTTGTATAGGATGCTAAATACTTATTTGGCTATGTCATGGGTGGTCAAACCAGTGGGATTCTCAAATCCCAGCTTTTGTCTGGCTAAGTGCCAGACATAGATGCTGAATATGGATTTTTTTTGTGCTTGGGTATAAAAAGTCTTATACTCCAGAGAAAATTCTTCTTAAAATGACTCCCCCCATTGCTTTTTTTATTGACTCTAGATCACCATTAGTCGGGCTTACAAAGCTTATGCCAGAATCACAGAATATTTTTCTCTCTCTCTGATTTCCTAATCATAAAATCAAGTGAGATTTTGTCTGTCAATGCCAGGTTTTTGCTTATTAAGGTGAGAAGATAAGGTTTTGCTTGCAGGCATGCATAGAAATGCTGATTAGGAATGTAAAAATTCTCTTTACGTTGAGGAAAAGAGAGGATATTCAGATTATCTCAGTCTAGCATCTCCACATCTCATCAGTAGCCTTTTGCTTCTACAACTGGAACAGATTCCCTTATACCTGGTAAAAAAAAAATAAAAAATCCTTCTTTCCAATCAAGGGCTAAAGAATAGAAATGTCTGAACTTGGGCCCCATAATTTTCCTGAGGTGTGTTCAGGGACTAGGACAAAAGTGGCTGACTTTGCTCCTCAAGAGCCACAGATAGGCCAGGTTTTCAGGATATCCACAATGAATGTGCAGGAGAGAGATTTGCATGCACTGCCTCCATTATATGCAAATCTCTCTCCTGCACATTCATTGTGGATATCCTGAAAACCTGGCCTGTCTGTAGCTTTCGAGGTCCGGATTTGGCCTTCCCCCAGACTATGGATTTGCAAGTTCTTTTTTTTTTAAGCAACCTTGGAACATTATAGGGGTTATTTTTAAATTAATTTGCAGGGTTAAATGGATGTTTACCTGCAGAAGAATCCTCTTTAAAAGCTTCCTGGCCCCTCCCCCGCCTCTCTGGGGGAAGGTATTTGTACTATCAACACTACAAGTACTTTTCACTGGGAGGGGGGCAGGGATAGGCTGGGCCAGCCGGTTCTGCAGGATAAGGAATCCCTACAGCACCAGTCGGCCAGCAGATTTTTAAAAAGTCAGCTTGCTTGTTACCCATGAGCTTGCCACCTCTCCACACTCTGAAACTTGCTATCTTAATTTATAAGGTTCAGGCACCCATTCCAAAACAAATCAAAGTTGACAAGCCACATTATCCTATCCAAGATCAGGAAGAGCCAAGCCAACTAATTCATTTGCATAAGTAAACCTTGCAAAGTAAATTCTGGCTCTTTTAGAGCAACCGATAAATTCTCATCTTCATCACATCCTGCTTTTTCAGCCAGCATGGAAACATCTGCTAGGACTTTAAGTTTTTGGTAATAAAATAATTCTGAATAAAGCACAAATGACAAAAAGGAAAAATGATAGTTCTTGCCAGTCCTCCATATTTTTTTTTTTAATTTTCTCCAAAATAGCTCCAAGTCAGATTCTGATGAATGATCAAACCGAGATATTTAATACAGTCAACCTCCCAAAACATTTATAGGCCGTAACAAAGGCAATCAATACACATACACAGTGTGCTACCCTCCCTCAAATATAATGTATCAAACCTAAATGTAAAATGCAATACACTTTATTGAAATATCAAAACTGTATAATTTAAACATTAACTCAATCTCCTAATGACACCCATTAAGATCCTGTCTCAATATTTACAATTAAAATACGTTAAATCAATCTCTCCATATCATAATCCCTAGTTAAGGCAGGGTCTCTTCTGAAGTTATCTTCCTCAGGGGAAATCTGTGAAATTTAAGACAGGGAAATATATACTTACCAAAATTATAACCCACACTTGTAATTAAAGCACACCACTATTCAAGAATTGCAGAACGCTGCACCCCCATACTCCTAAAACAAAATCTACTCTCATGACTTTCTGGTGGACTTGAAAAGCTGCCTTAAGTTCTGCTTTGCACCTTTTAATAATGCTTTACTCTCAAATATTCAATATGGACTGGACTTGGTCATGGACAGTCATTAGGATATGTTGATTTATTTTTTGTGAATATTGAGAGGGCAATACTCCTTATATATTGTTTATGTATTGAAATGTTCATGTATGCGGGGATAATGATGTACTTTATGGATCAAGTGGTGAATTGGGGACAGTGAGTTTACTCTGTTAGTTTAGGTATGAATATCTTTAATGTGGTATGGAAGTACGAGATAAATGAATGTGAGGCATTTCCTGATAGTGTCTTAATTGTACATTTTTGGTATTTCAATAGAGTGTATTGTAGTTTACATTTATGTTTTGATACAAATAAAAGTATATAAGTTGTGAAAAGTCCATTTTAAATTCAGAAGAGCCTATCTCAAATCATTTGTTCGTGATTAGGGATCTTAATTGATGAGCTAGCTAATGGTTCTAAGGTGAGAATAAACAACAAAGGTGAAAGTGAGCTGCCTTGTCTTGTGCCCTGTTTTAGTTTGAAAGGTTGTCAGATAGTTCCAGTCACTAAAACCATTGCTTGTGAGTACTGATAGAACAATATCACTTCATGCCCAAAACAAAACCTTTTTCTGGGTCTAAACTAATTTAATAGAGATTTCTGGACTTGTTTTTATTGCCAACACAACGTTGCATTTAATCTTCTTATATTGGTTTACTGTTTGCCTGCCTGGTATGAAACCACCTTGTTTGTTTTCCTCCCATTCTAGCATTGCATCTTCGTTTTTCTAGTTAGGGATACAGGACTATTGGACTCCAGTAGCAGAGGGTCTTTGTCCTTCTGAGTGATGTCGTATTTAGAGCATTGAAACATTTTTTCCAGAAGATCTACAGTCTGTTTCAGCATGTTCCTGTTTCTACACTGGTAAATACTGGGCTATGCTCTGAAACAGATCTAATCTCTATTTTTGCTTCACAAGCCTTTTCAAAAAGAGAATGTGAAATAAGCTGGTAGTCTATTCTAAAGTTTAAAAAGAGGTATAATTTCGCAAGTCAGAAATTAATGCTCTCCAGATGTCCAAACTCTTAACTCTCTCATTACACATTTCATCCTGACCACTAAGTGGCCTGTTATTATCATGAGTGTCACAGTCCCGCAGCGGGTTACCTACTGTATGAAAATTCCCTCCCATTACCGCGTGAAGATTACAAAACACTGCCATCTGCCCACTAAAAAGAAAAGAAATTTGCAGGGGGCAATTTTCAAATCATCAGCACTGCGACTAAGGGCACGTGTGCTCTCTCCCCGCAGGCTTTGTACCAATTTTCAGAGTGAACGCTTGTGCATATTTTCACTTTGGGACTTTCCCTGCAGGTAGAATTGTTCTGGGAAAGTTGGCGTGAAGACTGGAAAATGCTGTTTGCACGCGCTTTTCCTCCTCTGACCTAAACACTCCCCCCACCCCACCCCTGGAGGGCCTCCTGTCAGCATAGCTAAAAGTGGAACAGCATGCAAAATGAGGGCAACATGCTTTGGAAAACTGTCCTCTTAGTGTCTAGGTATTGTAACCTAGGTGTTTTCCATTTAAAACGGGGCATGATATTTCAAGATACATCTGCCTTTTAGGGTCTTTCGTTACTTCTTCAGTCAGAGAGGGTAAGCTATTGTTTATTAATATGGCAACTCCTCCCTCTCTTTTCTTGAATAAGATACAAAAGAGTGAACTCGGCCCATTTTTATTTTATGTACGTACTGTCTTTATGTATCTTAAAACATGTACATGCCGCGTAATCCTAAGTTCTTAGCAGTGTATCTCCTGAAGAAATGCTGTTTGGGCTTCTGATTTCTTAAGCATTGTCAAATATGTTTTACATTTAAGAGGAGGACTTCTACCATCCAAACCAGCAGGGTCATTCATCAAAATGCTTTAGGCCGTTATCGTGGGCATTATGGGCCCTAACACCCAAGATAACACCATAACACATACGTTATTTATCGCATTGAGAGATGTGAATGCAAATTTTTGAATTTTAGTCAAAGGGGAGGAGTTTGGGCAGGGTTTATGAAAATGAGGGGCATTTAGTGCTGCATGTGATAGTGAATGCACGTTATCGCACGTTTTAACACTGGAAATAAATATACCTTTTTTCCTGGAGTTAAGCTGTGCGAGCCTCTGGGATGGCACACACATTAGTAATCTATTTATACCATTATAGGAGGGACATCTCGTAACTCAAGGTGAGATTTTGGTGGTGGTCTAGGGTTTTGGGACCAGTTTTACATGCAGAGTCAGACGTATGAACAGTACAGTAGGCATCAGTGAAGACTGGATGTGATTTGGAATGAGGAAAGTCACACAAAGATGAAATTTCTACAGTGTTCTCTTGCCCTAGCTTGTTAGTACCCAGATAGAGAGTGCATCAAGCTAGGGCGTGAGAACACTGTAGAAATCTCATCTGTGTATCTCTTTCCTCATTCCAAATCACATCCAATCTTTACTGATGTGTTCTGTGCTGTTTGTAGGTCTCACTGTGCATGTAAAACTGACCTCAAAACCCTAGGCCACCATGAGTTACTAGATGACCCTCCTGTAGTGATATAAATAGTTGACTATTATGAGAGCCTTATAAAGAGTCTCTGGCTCTCGTGCTCGCTCACCAGGAGCAGCCCGAAAAACAAGGCAAGCTGCAAAATGGAAATATCACAGGGTGTGATTATATTTAATGCTCGTTGTGATAAAATATATATGTAAAGCGCTAAAACAGTGCATGTTGCGGTAACTCTAAAATGACCGTAACCATTCCCCTTATCCTTATTACGGGCATTATTCATGTGAAAATTTTAGCATTTTGATGAATCTAGGAGCAGATTCTTAATTTTAAGCCGAAGGAAGAAAAATATGCCTTCTCCAACTTGAGATGAATAAGCATTTCCCAGTCTTCAATTCCCAAGGCAAATAATATTTGCTGCCAATGCCTGCATTTGAATTTTCACACATGCATTCTGAGTCCCATGTACTCATTATAGCTCTGATACTCCGTATCCCATCCAATCTGTTTGTTTATACTATTTATACTCAACATACAACCATATACCTCAAACATCCACCATCGCACACCTCCTTTCCATCACCCCTCAACTTCCCCCACTAGTATTGGACTTACTCTGTGTCCTCTCACTTATAGGTTACTCCTCCTTACAGATGATTCCCCTAAGAAATCTCCATTCAAACAAATTCATTTTACCAAATAGCTTGCTTGAAAAACCTCCGAACAAAACTGTAGAACCTTATGAGTTGTAGTCAAGAGCTTGCTTGAATGATGTGGAATAAAGCATCCATCTGGATTCCTAGTAATTTTGATTTACATCACAAATAAGAATTTAGTCCTCCTATGTTGTGCCTACAAGTTCCCGCCTCCTCTTTTGGGCTTCTAGCTCAATTAGAATAGGATCTGGTACCATGAGCCTGCATTGGCAACTATTTTTATTTTTTTATATATCCCTTTCTGAATTCACTTAGTCCTGTTGTTGCAGCGACATTATTTATTTATTTATTTTATATACCGACATTTGATCTCAATCGAGATATCACACCGGTTTACATTCAGGTACTGTAGGTATTTCCCTATCCCCAGAGGGCTTACAATCTAAGTTTTGTACCTGAGGCAATGGAGGGTAAAGTGACTTGCCCAAGGTCACAAGGAGGACAGCAGGACTTGAACCTTGGTCTCCTGGTTCATAGTCCACTGCTCTAACCACTAGGCTATTCCTCCTCCCTCCATTACTCAGCCAGGCCCACACAGTTGTAACCACACGGTTCCCAGGCTGGTTACGGGGTTTCTGCATCGCTGCTCATTTCAGCTCTGTCTACACCTCCTTGCAGGTTTCCCATGTGTACGCCAGCCATCATTTAAACTCCACATTTCATTTAAAAGTGTTACTGATTTAAGTGTAGAAAACAAAAATATCTACTTATTTCTTGATCAGAAGATTGAATATATTTTAATAAAGATGAATATTAGAGGTTATATTAGTAGGAACATACGAGTGAGCATTTTCTAGTGACTCCCCGCCTGTGGAATACAGAGAAGTGTGTGTGTGACAGCTGATTATTTGAGATTCAGAACTGTTGTGAAGACATGGTTGCTTGAAAAGGCTTTTAAGTTGTGAAACTAATTTATTTATTTTTATTGTCCTTTATTTTATATCATCTTAAAAGAACATAAGAAAATGCCATACTGGGTTAGACCAAGGGTCCATCAAGCCCAGCATCCTGTTTCCAACAGTGGCCAATCCAGGCCATAAGAACCTGGCAAGTACCCAAAAACTAAGTCTATTCCATGTAACCATTGCTAATGGCAGTGGCTATTCTCTAAGTGAACTTAATAGCAGGTAATGGACTTCTCCTCCAATAACTTATCCAATCCTTTTTTAAACACAGCTATACTAACTGCACTAACCACATCCTCTGGCAACAAATTCCAGAGTTTAATTGTGCGTTGAGTAAAAAAGAACTTTGGTTGTAAGGGTTGTGTTCTTGGAGGAGAAGCCCATTTGGTTGTAAGGGTTGTGTTCTTGGAGGAGAAGCCCATTACCTGCTATTAAGTTCACTTAGGGGCGGATTTTCAGAGCCCTGCTCGCGTAAATCCGCCCAAAACCAGGCGGATTTACGCGAGCAGGGCCCTGCGCGCCGGGAAGCCTATTTTACATAGGCCTCCCGGCGCGCGCGCAGAGCCCCGGGACTCGCGTAAGTCCCGGGGTTCTCGGAGGGGGGCGTGTCGGGGGCGGGCCCGGTCGTCGTGGCGTTTCGGGGGCGTGTCGGCAGCGTTTTGGGGGCAGGTACGGAGGCGTGGCTATGGCCCGGGGCGTGGCCGCGCCCTCCGTACCCGCCCCCAGGTCGCGGCCCGGCGCGCAGGAGGCCCGCTGGCGCGCGGGGATTTACGCTTCCCTCTGGGAGGCGTAAATCCCCCGACAAAGGTAAGGGGGGGGTTTAGACAGGGCCGGGCGGGTGGGTTAGGTAGGGGAAGGGAGGGGAAGGTGAGGGGAGGGCAAAGGAAAGTTCCCTCCGAGGCCGCTCCGATTTCGGAGCGGCCTTGGAGGGAACGGGGTAGGCTGCGCGGCTTGGCGCGCGCCGGCTATACAAAATTCATAGCCTTGCGCGCGCCGATCCAGGATTTTAGTGGATACGCGCGGCTCCGCGCGTATCTACTAAAATCCAGCGTACTTTTGTTTGCGCCTGGAGCGCAAACAAAAGTAGGCTATTCGCGCGCCTTTGAAAATCCGCCCCTTAGAGAATAGCCACTGCCATTAGAAATGGTAAAATGGAATAGACTTGGTTTTTGGGTACATGCCAGGTTCCTATGGCCTGGATTGGCCGCTGTTGGAAACAGGATGCTGGGCTTGATGGATCCTTGGTCTGACCCAGTATGGCATTTTCTTATGTTGTAATATTTTTTATTACTGTTTTAGAATCCTTTTGTTTCATTTTATGTTGTTTTATAAATGGAAAGTATCTTATGTTGCTTTTGATTATTGTTCTGTTGTAATTAAGTATTGTATGTTTTATGATTTTATTATTGTTTAACTTTTTATAATGTAGTAATTGCTCTGAGCATTTCTTACAGAATAATGATGTATAAAAATGAAATAAATTCTAAAGGCTATGCATTGTAATTTTGACTATGGACTGTCTTAAGGCAGGCACTGCTATTCTTCACCACCCCTTTCGGAACACCCTCTCTTGAGTAACAGTTCTTCCCATCTTATTTTTATGAGCTCCAAGGCTTATTCAATAACTACCTATACAAAGCAGAAATCAGGGGCAAAATTAGAAACATTAGTCAGCCTCTCACTTGAGCACATCTTGGAGCAAAAATAAAATTTGCTCCTTCATTGTCATGGATAGAATAGCCAGCTCCTGTTACTCATGGCAGTGAATACCCTCACCATTCATAAGTCTCATCACGCTCAGGAGTCTCGCCCAAGTCTTCACTGGGCGATATACGTTTTTCCAGTTCTGCATTCAAAGGTTGGTGGGTAAAATGTTATTTACGAAGAGCTCTCCAGCAAGTCAACTTTAGTGTGCGGTTTTTTTACAAGAAATGTTTCAGGGCCCAGTCTTAGAATTCTGTGTCAGTTGTTGTTTCTGTGTTCTTTGAATCGCACACGTTTCCTTGTGCACACCAGCTGCCATTTGACCTCAGAATTTAATTTGAAAACTTCAGCACCATAAATGCATAAAACAGCCTCTGCTCACTCTCCGCACCACAAATTTAAATATATTTAGTACAGATGATGCATGATGATTTGGATACAGCTATCACACCAATTTCAGCCAGTCTTCACTCATTCCACCAGATCTCCCTCTTTTGAATAACAGCTCTCCCGTACTCCTTGGGAGCTGTAAGGCTTGTGCAGTAAGTAGCAGAACCACCACTGCTGCTATCTAAATCTGGACAGAACAAAACAAAAATTAAGGGCATGTTCAAAGTTGATGCTTGGCCTCTCACTTGGATTCCTGGTAGACCAAAAAGAATATTTTGTTCCTTCAGGTTAAAAGCCCCAGATAATATAACCAGTCCATTACTCCCTGTAATGAACCATCCAACCTTCATAACTCATCTTTCAGGGGTATCTATCTCTCTATGCTTGCATAATGTTGTTTGCTTCTTGACTTCTGTTTTTCCAGTTCTCTGCTCAGAGATCAACAACACATGGAAACTTGTTATTTGAGAACTCTCCCGTGCACATATCTCCAAGTGCCATGTAATCCCACCACTTAAAGCAATAAAGAAAATACTTGAAAATAAGTCATAAGGTTCACATTTGCCCCTAAATTGCAATTGATGTTTAGCAAGCTGCTGAATCATAACTCATTATCAGACAAACACTCACAGGTCTATCATTCATAGGATTAGCTCTCTCTTTTTTTTTTTTTTTATATGCTCCAGCATTTTGTTTTCATCCCGTGGTTAACCTAAGAAACAGGATTCTGAAGTGCAAACTTAAGTCCTTGTTGATACAATGGTGAGCATAAAGGGGCTATTGCCCTTCTGCTTGCTTGGACCCTGGCATATGAGCAGTTTGACGTTTGTGCGCCGTCACCTTTCTCTCCTGGTAGGCTGCTAGTCATTTATTGGTATAGTTTGACACAAGGCATGACTGCTGTAGGCTTATTACTGCTTTCATTAATTATGCACTGCGAGTGGAGCTGTTCAGATTCTCCAGATCCAAGTCTCAAAGAGCGCCATTGGCTCTTTATCATCAGCCATCTCCCAGAGACTCAAGCCTGCGAAATTATTACAATGGCTTCTAGTCTCTTGATCTTCCATTCTCATAGGTGCATTGTTACACTTTTCTAGGGTCACGACCCACGTCTTTATTTTCTCTGACATTGTCTTGCATCAAAAGTCTATTTCCATGAGCTGTTGTCTCGCTGCTTGCGATTCAAAACTTTCCTTGATTTCATCTATTGCCAGTAGTCGTCCACCACTGCTAAAATTCTCTTAGAGACCTTGCTTATCCTGGGCTGCTACCATATAACATTCTTGAACTTGGGTGCCATGTTGATGTCTTACCCTTTTGCAATACCTGGGTCTTGGATAGATTTTAGATGTTGAGTCAGAGGGTTTGCTCACAGGTGTACAAATTCAGTGTATCAGTTGTTCTTGAAACATGGGGGAGCAACACTCTCAGCATGGCAGCCTATTCTCTCACAAACAGAGCTTCCACACCAGTTGGTGTTCCAAAAGATTTTTGCTGTATTTACAGAAGGCACACCACAACTCAGCCAGATTGGTAGTCCCATACTGTTGGTTTCAGCAGTACAGAAGATTAGTAACATTGGAACACAAAAAGCTACTTATATGGAGACCTGTTCAGTTTTCAGCCATGTTCCTGGCACCAGTAATTTATACAGGTTGAATCAAGTGAAACTAATGGACTCTCAGCTCTCACCAGCTCCTCACACTAGAACCTTCTTTCTGCAATCTCATACAGACGTCTCTTTGTGACTCTCGTTGTCCTCGTTAGGATTCTCTTCCTTCACACAGAATAAATAGGAAATGACAAGATTGAAAGACACAGCAGCCCACTTTTAAACCATAGTGCCAAAATATATTTTTGGGAGCGTCTGCATAGCTCTCTTTTATCACATGACCCCAACACTGTTTGTGTTGTTAGTTTGGTGTGCAGCAGTACTAGCCATAATGCAGGCAGCTTTAAGGTCACATGGAAATGTGGACAGAAATATTTGGGCTTATCACAGAGGCACAGTTTGGTGGTCTAAAATAGTTCTTAGAATCTCAGATACTAGTGGATGGATTGCAAGTTTCTGAAGCCTCAGAAGAATCTTCATTTGTTTTTTGTTGAATCTGCTCAACACCCGTTGCAGTTAGTGGGTGTTTTATTGTAGAGAAGACGGGCAATAAGTTGCTGCCCATTTAGCATTAAATATTGCATACGGGACACTGTCACCTTCATTTGTACACAGCTGTAGAACTGTGACCGAGATCATTATTGATCTGTGCAAAATAACAGTGGCTGTTCTAAGGCTGCGTTACTTCTGTGCAAAATGTTTCTGGGACGGATAATAGTTTTCCTTCCTCTGTCCCCCTTCAATGTTGTGCTTGTATAGACTCTGGCTGAGTGCCAGTCTGTATTTACGGATATTGGAAGCCATATATAAGGAGTCTGTACAGCTGCAAGGCATGCCCCTGCTTTTGTCAGTAAGTTTCCTTTAATGGACGTGCCCTAAAGGCACTTCCAACTTCTGCACCTGCTGTTTTGCGCGGCTGGGGGGAGGGGGATGAAAGAAGAGGGGGGCAAAATATTTGTATGGACACTGAAACACCTAGCGCAGGCGGTGAGTTTTTCCTCTCCCTGCCTAAGTGTCTCTCCGGAAGCCCCCGCTTCTTAACTCTGCCGGAGCCTAGCGCTGGGCAGGGCACAGGAGGGCCGTTTTCACACAGACCAGATTGTCCAGTTAAATCCCGCTAAATGGCTTTCATAAATTGTCCTCCTTGGTATCAGATGACCCGGGAAAGAGTCCTCAAAAGCCGAAGTCATCCTCGTATCAACCGCAATTATTTTCCCAACTCAGTGTTTGAATCCCTACCTGACCTATGCAGACCCACAGGAGAAGAAATATAACTGTGGTACATGAATGGCAGGTCAGTAGAGCTGGGGCAGGCTGGAGGAGCACAGCCCAGGTGTGTAGTGGGTGCGTCGGGCCCTTCCCAGGGTTTGCGAGGACATGCTGAAGTGTTAGTGTCATGCTATCGGCCAGGGATACTGTGGCAGCAGACAGCCAGCTACAGGAGGACAGTAACATGGGATATTGCATGAGGCTCCTGGGCCTACTTTTGATCTTGCGTGTACTGTTGTAATTGAACGATCTTGGTCGGGGCTTTGGAATCTGATTTCAGAACAGGTTTCAGGTAAAGATTCCCTCCCAGCTCTTGTGAAGTCCATTTAAAAGTGGTTTGAAACTAATGTGGAGTGCACGCAGCAAGTTCTAGACTGCACTATTGAACTTTCTCCCCTCATACATTGTTATCTTTGGACTATGGTTTGGGGGGTGTGTTTTTGGGGGGTTTTTTGCTTGTAATTTCTACAAAACACTGGACAGCAGATTTGCTAACGCTGACATTTTCTCACTTGGTGATTATAGTTTTAAGTAATAACAAGGAGAAACATTGTGTGGCACTGCAAATTTTGTGCTGTGCAGAAAGTCCAGTTATCATGACTGTATGAACATCTCTCTGAAAACTGACATCTTCAGCAAGGCATTTCAGTTTACTTCTGAACAGAAATATTGGTTAAGTGTACAGAGTCAAAGGCAACATTTCCTACAGTCTGGCTTGCTCAGCATATATAACAGTTTTGCAAAGTTTGCGAAATCAATATATTAAATATTTGTCCTGTAATTGATGAGATGTATCAGTCATTAACAGTAAAAAAAAAAAAAAAAAAAAAAAAAAAAACCCACTGGAAAAGTAGTTTACTTTTGTGCTGTCCATTGGATGCTAGTTCAGCATTGGGTTGAACATTGCTCAGGCTACAGGGCAAAGAGTGCCATTGCGATTTCTGAGTTAAAAAAAATTCAGAGCAGAGGTAACACTGTAAAATCACCAGCCCTTGACAACAATTTTACCTGTCGCTGTACTGCCAACAGAATTCATTATCACTCTTTCACAGTTATTTTTAATCCAGTGGCAATAGCGTGCATTTTAAGAGCAGAAGATCCAAACAAATGAAATCCCAGAAGAATTACTGTGTGTGTGTCTTTTGGCTTGCCAGTGTGGAATTTGCATTTGTTCTCCCTGTTCCTGTAAAAAGCAATTTTAGATTCAGGAAACTTTGAGATGACAATTTCCACATGTGTTGTGTTGCCAAAGTAATAAGTAAAAGGAAAGAATTACAAAGCACAAATTTCACTGCCTGTAGTTAAAGTTTAGCCTTCAGCTTGTGGCTGCTGCAATCTTTTCATAGCTTTCATGATAGTATCTTGTCTGGTGCCATTGCTTCAGTGCTCCGGTTTGAGGACTGCACTGCAGGCTCTTGTCCCGTTTGGTGTTGATTATGGCAACTCTGTATGTTTGGGTTTCCCAGCGAGACACGTGTGTGTGTGTTTCAGCTAACTGCGAGCTGTGCAGCATGCCTTTACTTCTGGATGTAGATATCGTGAGTCAGTTTCTGTCCTATTGAAGGACCTTCACCGGCTCTGAATTGTTTGGCGGGTGAAATTCAAAACCTTGGCACAGGGCTTTCAGAGCCATTGGAAATAACAGACCAGATTATTTACAATCGATTTTTAACAGACTGTAGCCCTCAGCCGTCCTTGTGCCCTTTGCGTGGCTTCTTCGTCTTTGTACTGTAGTAAGGGACACATTTCAAAATGGAATGTGCGCGCGTGGCTTTCCTACCCCGACCTAAAATCTCTCACCCCCAGGAATGTCTCCTTTTAACCTCAAGAAAAGTGCACAAGTAATGGAAGCGGGTGCATACCTTTGGCTGGATAGAGGAGGGGAGGTTTTCAGCCAGAACAGTTTATCTGGGTAAACGGCTTTGGAAAAGATACTCTTTGTGACTGGTGCTGTTCAGAAGGGGAAACCCGCAAATCCGTTGCTGGCCACCTATGGGAGGCTGGAACCCGGGGGTGCGAATGGACCCGGCTATGAATCAAGAAAAGAACCCTCATCCTCCCCACCCCCGAAAGACGACTATTACAGCGGCGGTGGAAAAGCTTCATCTAAAGTGGTGGAAACAGTATACAGTCTTAGAAATGAGAATGCTTGCTCACTATTACATGCATCCCTTCTTTTTTTCTGGGTTTTTATGTTTATCTTTTTTTCTTGATATCAAAATAGCAAAATTATCAAGCACAGGAGCGCATGGCTGGTATTTGTTTCTGTTGCAAGACGCACACACAATTTATTACAATCAAGAATGTACACAAGAACATAAGAAATTGCCATGCTGGGTCAGACCAAGGGTCCATCAAGCCCAGCATCCTGTTTCCAACAGAGGCCAAACCAGGCCACAAGATCCTGGCAATTACCCAAACACTAAGAAGATCCCATGCTACTGATGCAATTAATAGCTGTGGCTATTCCCTAAGTAAACTTGATTAATAGCCGTTAATGGACTTCTCCTCCAAGAACTTATCCAATCCTTTTTTGAACCCAGCTACACTAACTGCACTAACCACATCCTCTGACAACAAATTCCAGAGCTTTATTGTGCATTGAGTGAAAAAGAATTTTCTCCGATTAGTCTTAAATGTGCTACTTGCTAACTTCATGGAATGCCCCCTAGTCCTTCTATTATCCGAAAATGTAAATAACCAATTCACATTAACCCGTTCTAGACCTCTCATTTGAACACCTCTATCATATCCCCCCTCAGCTGTCTCTTCTCCAAGCTGAACAGTCCTAACCTCTTTAGCCTTTCCTGATAGAGCCGATTGGTTCACCCAAACCACTTCTTGGTCTGCCCTCTCCCAAACCTTTAATAAGTTACAGAAGGTGCAGTCAGAGAACTTGTGAATTAGTGCAGTTTGCAAGCACTTCCCCGCATGTCTTGCGGGTTTTTATTGGTTAAAAAATGAGGGTCTTGGAATGTTTAGCCAAGCAAAGAGTGGGCTTGAATGCCCATTATTTCTGCATAACGTCATGAACATTGATGGCAGTGGTGGTGGTGGTTCGTACTCCAGTTGTGATAAGCTAAAGTGTCACAATCCTGTCTTCCGAGAGAGATGCTTTTCCTATCTACAGCAGTGAATCTCTAAGTGAATAGAAGCTGACCCAGCCTCCACACGGTATTAAACTAAACACGGCATGTTTTCTGCAATTTTTAACATAAAATTACTAGTTATTTGCCTATTTTAACGGATTGAAAATAAAACTGAATATGGCATGTGCAAAATTGTGGACACCCTTCCAGCCGGTGCCTTGTAACCTCTCCTTTGGCAGAAGTAGCTTCCATCTTCCAAATATTTCTTGTAGCCAGTTTTCTAGTCTTGCTTTTGTAGTGTTTTGTTTTTTTTAACCCACTTTTCCAGCTCAGAAATAATCTTAGAACTCCTTGCAAGCACGGCATGTTTGAGTTTGCGTGCTTTAGCACATAAGCCCCAAGGGAGGGCAATTTGGAAAGCCATTTGCCCAGGGAAATAGTGATGTACGTGAATTTGCCATTTATCTGAAAATTGCCTTTCTTGGGTATAGCTAACTGTACGCCCGGTGTTCCATGGTGTGTGCACTTTCAGCTGCATTTAGGGAAAAGCTTTGGGTGGGGTCGGAAGATGATCTGTGCATGTTGTATTTTCAGTTCTCCGTGTGCTATTTCATGGAGCAAAATCTACTTGTGCAATAAAAGCCCGGGTGTACTCTGTACCCACGCCAACTTCGAAAGGGAAAGAAGCCGCATGTTCTCTCTTCAGAGCCTGGTGCAGAGTTAATGGGTTAAACGTTTCCACGGATGTTGCGCAAAAGTGAATAGTGTGGAAGCTCCTCCTGCAAGGTGATGTGCGCTGCTCAATGCAGATTGCTTAAAGCTTTAAGTGTAAAACTGGGTTTTACGAGCATGGCTTAATGTTTGCATTTGCCGAATTCTAATTTGTGCCAGGTTAGTTGTGTTTTCTTAGGTGGTTGCCATGGAGTTAACATTTTGCTAAATTAATTTATTTCCTACCGAAGTTGTTTTGCGATCAACATGGGAAAATTAAATCCTTTACTCGTATACCTGCATCTAGAAATACAAAGACTCCTTGTGTGGCACAATGCCTCTCCATTTTTTATCCCCTGAATCAGTGCAGCTAGCGGGACCCACCCTGCAGTCCCTGCAGGACTGGTTCAGCAGGGGTAGTGTTGGTGTAAGTTTCCCCCAGTCCTCTGCCAGTGTACCTCGGCTCTGTGCTAGGATATTGTGTGTCCGAGGGGGCTCAGCTGGCGCCATGTTGTGTGGTGGAGGTGCCTGGCCAGGAGCAGCAGCTGCTTTTTTCCTAGCAGTGTTTCTTCAGGAGGGTGGGTGGGGATAGATAGGAATTTCCTGGGGAGGGAGGAGCTAGGGAGCCCTGATGGAAACTGGGGGTGCACAGTAGGCATAGAAGGGGTTCTCCCTTTGAATTCAAAGAGGAGGAGGTTGTGGGGAACATCGAGGCCCCCATACTGACCTTGCGTTTCTGCCAGCACTAACGCATCAGTGTTATTTTTCCACAGAACTCCAGGTTTAATGCTGCGGTTTGTGGTAGATAAAGTCTATGTTAAGGCTGCAAAAACAGCCAGTTTTAACACGGCGTAGAACATCGGCCTCTTAAGTACTTTACTTCCGTTCAGCTCATAAGCCTGAATTATTGCAGTATTGTATTTTGAAGGGTAAAGCTACATTTCTGGAATCAGTCCAGGAAAAAATGAAGCGTGGATGCTCTTTATGTATTTAGCAAGTGCTTCTCCCACCTTGTAGGTTCAGAGTGCTGTGTAACATACATAAAGAAATAAAGGCATAAAAATCCGAAGAATCCCTGACAGCTCAGATAAGAACAAGCGGACAAATACAGTGACTTTATCTTGGTCTGATTAGTTGCTAAATTTGGGCAGAATCTGATTATTGCTAGGTGGAGCGTCCTAGAGGCAAGGATCCCCACGTGTGCTTCACTGGCTCCATGCACGGAAATGCCATTGGTCCCTAGAGGGAGTGCTGAGCCCCTCCAAATGACCCCATACCCAGGCCTGGATTTGCCAGTAGAGCAACAAGGTAGGCAATCTAGAAAAGCCGTGAGCAAACGTAAGAAAGTAGATGCCGAAGAGTGTCTTTTTCAAATCCTTATTGGCTGGAGACGCATAAAACTATAAAAATTGCCCGACTCGTGCCGAGTGTCGCCACATCCGTGTGGCTGCCTCAGGGGCTTACAAATCACTGTCAAATTTGTAGCAGATTGGAATTTGTTCGCAGCAAATTAATCCTATGGAATCTTAAACATTAAACCGCAGCACGGACGTACCTTAATGAAGTTCAACTTGCTCATACATTCTTGCTGGCTCTATAACCTTAAAGATTTGAAAAAGACATTCTTCGGCATCTACTTTCTTATGTTTGCTCACTGGGTTTGCCAGTAGCCACACTCGGGCCTGTGCCTAGGGTGGCAAGCTTTTTTTTTTTTTGGGGGGGGGGGGGGTTCAGCTTGCCAGTTAATGATTTGCTACCTGCCAGCTGTGCTGAATCTCACTCAGCAGAGAACGGCCTCCTGCTTCTTGCTCCAGCCCCTCCACTCCCAGTGCAGAGAACAGGAGGGGAGGGTTGGAGGCTGGAAAGGACAGAGCAAAGGAAATGGCTCTACTCCTTCCCTCCTGTCCTGAGCAGGGAACAGGAGGGAGAGCACACAAGGAGCAAAGAAAAGCCACTCTGCTCCCTAATCCAGCTCCAACCTCCTGCTGTTCATGGACTTCAGGGGGAGGAGGTGAGCCTGGTACAGATGAGCAAAAAAAAAAAAAAGATTATGCCTTAGACCGCCTGCTCTTTTGTCACTTGTCCGGGAGCAGGAGGGAGAGGGGGTAATAACAGCACCAATAGTGCCTAGGGGCAGCACAATCCTAAATCCCTCGCTGCCTGTACCTGCCACAGCAGTCAGAGCAGTACCGGATGGGTCTCTTTGGCAAACAGCAATGTGCCCTCTGGGCCTCCAAAGGCTTCTGCCGTAAAAGCAAGGGCGTCTGTGAAAGAAAGCCAGTAACCTGCTTCGGCAGGGGTGGAAGAGAGGGCGAGGCATGATGGTTTTCCAAAGACAGGGCTTGTGGAAAGGAGTAGACAGGGCTATGTCTTTCAGTGGGGAAGGAAGGGGACAAATCGCTGGTGGATAAAACATCTATCACTGCTTGGCAGCGCTGCACGCGTCCTGACGACTTTCGCTTTGCGCTGCTGCTGTTAACATGCTCTTTCTGATCACTAGCAAAAGAGAAGTATAATTGATGAATCTGCCTCCATTCTCCTTAGCAGACCTTCCCCCCCTTTGTTCTATGACGTTAATTAAAAGTTTTTTTGGTTTGGTTTCTCCCTGGTCTCTTTGGCTTAACAGCATTTGAAGCTTGGGGGGGATACTAACTTTTCTCCTGAGCATTTTCTTTGCCTTAAAAATGTTCATCTTGTATGTTTTTGTGTGGTATAAAGGGGCGCAAATATGTATGCAAGCGTGTGTGCAACTGTGGAACAGGCAGGGAGAAAATTCTAGAGGGACAAATGTTTGTTAAGATTCTGTTGAGAACATGAGATCAGCCTGTCTCCTGGAATCCTTTTATCTGTCGGGCAGGGCCGGGAATATTTTGCATCACAAGCTCGGACCAGGTGCCTGTGGATATTCTGTTTCTGGGTCATTAAAACGCCTCCACTGCCAATGGTCTACCGGAGTGGGAGCTCTGTGGCAGTGCTCGGCACTGGGGCCTGTAGTCATAGCCACCTCTTGGGTGGAGCTTGCAACAGCAAGGGGGGCAAATTCAGTAAGACCACTTCTTATTGGGCACAGTGTACCTTAAACTGCCCAGCAGGCTCTGTTTCCTACAAAGGAGTTTATTTATTTATTTATTTATTTTTAAACCTGATTAAAAAGAAAAAAAAAAGCTTCAGAGGTAGGGTAAAAGGGGAAATGGGTAAGGGATGTGAGTCTCTTTCAATGCGAGGAGCAAGTCATTGCTCTGAAACAGATACAGAAGGGGGAGGGGGGGGGATAGGACTTCATTGCCGAATGCTATGCTGCTTTTATGCTGAGGTTTCCTTGTAACATTTGTTTATTACATTTCTGTTGACTGTACATTTTACTTTGTTCTTATGGTTTGCAAATAAATCAAAATGATGGATTAATATTGAAAAAAATGTGCAGCCAAGCCGCACATTTTACTTTAAGAAATTAGCACCGACCAAAGGTAGGCGCTAATTTCTTCAGGTACAGGGAAAGTGCACAGAAAAGCAGTAAAAACTGCTTTTCTGTGCACCCTCCGACTTAATATTATGGCGATATTAAGTCGGAGGTCCCGAAAGGTAAAAAAAAAAAAAATTTGAAGTCGCCGGCGGCTGTTGGGTTGAAAACCGGACGCTCAATTTTGCTGGCGTCCGGTTTCCGAGCCCATGGCTGTCAGCGGGCTCGAGAACCGGTGCCAGCAAAATTGAGCGTCTGCTGTCAAACCCGCTGACAGCCGCCGCTCCGGTCCAAAAGGAGGCGCTAGTGTCCCTAGCGCCTCCTTTTGCCCATATTTACTGCCGGGCCTCATTTAAATACAGAATCACGCGCACAGGAGAGTGGCCTGTGCACGCGCCGGGAGAGCGGGAGTTTGCCTGCTCTCCCGCGGAATTTACTGTATCGGCCCGAAAGCTGGAAACAGGGCAGAGAAGAGGAGAAAGTATTTAGTCAAGGACACAGAGGGTGCTGGAAAGATGACTCCAGAACAGAGAGAGAAACTCATAAAACGGCATAACCTCTTTTCTCAAGCGAGGGCAGAGACTGGGAAGCTACAGGGAACTATAGTTCCAGGAAGACTTAGTCTAAAGAAGGATCACAGCAGGATGAGAGCAACCCTACAAGAGGACTGGAGAGACCTTGATTTGTGGCTTTCCGTGTGATGAGATAGCAGAGAAGAATGTTTTGATTGCCACATAATTTATACCAACCTGTGTTTAAATACCTTCTGTACATGTCCGGAGTGACTCTGATACCTCATGGCTATGGCATTGTGCTGATAACAGATAGGCCTTCTCTGTTGTGAGTAAGCAGGCTGAGGGCAGATAGAAAAAAAATGCATTTTCCTTAATCTATTTGTTTAACAAAAATTGCTAATTAAAAAAGTGCTTCACTTAAATTAAGGAATCAATGTACTAAAATGTGCTGACAGCCTCCATTAACGTGTAAATGTGGTGTTCAGTATGCATATTATTAATGGACAATGTTAATGAGATGCAAATGAGGCATGCTATTCCACAGATGATAAATTTGCATATATGCAATTGGTATTGCAAAAACTTTACACCTTCATGAGATGTAGTTAAGCATTTTTTGTATTAATGCATCTGTTTGTACTCCGCTTAGCATTTTGTTAATATAGGCGGCTAAGTGTTATAAATAAATAAATTAAAATAAATACAAAGCATTTTGTGTGCATATGTGTTCACTTTGCTAATAGGCATTGAACTATTTTCCTTACTTTTACATCTCATTACCTCATTAGCATAGGTTTCACAACTACTGCAAACTAATTTACATGCATTAACAGCAGTGTTTATGCATAGAAACTAGCTTGTGCTTGTTAACCACTTTTGACGGTGTAAACTACCTGAGATAGCATTAACGCACTTGGGGGGTGAATTTTCAAAACTTTACGCATGTAAAAATTAGCATATATGCTAGTAAGTAGGCTCTACGCGTGTATTCCGTATTTTATAGATATCAAAAATACATGCTTATATTCACTTTTGCCAGTGCACTTGTATGCATAAAAACGGTTCTGTCTAGGGGCATTCTGGGGTGGGCCTAAGACTTGCATGCACAAGTTGCTAATTTGAAAGGCAGTTACGTGTGTACATTGGTCAATTTGACTATTTTTGCAGCTGCTAATTATCTGGCGACCGTGATATTAAACGTGCCTGTTGGGTAGTAGTGGGAGGGCTGGGTGAAGAACCAGAAAGGTCTTTTGACCTGGAGAAGGACTGGGCAAACTAGTGGGACTAATTGGTAAACTGGTTAATTTAATTTATAAGTGCATGTTTTAAAATTGCCCACATATGCACATAAATTGGGACTTGTGCAAGTAAAATATAGGCGTGTATATTTATGAAATAGGTAGGAAGAGCATGCATGTTCAGTGGATTGATGTATGCACTGCATTGAAGCCTGTATACTTGCCTATGTTGTGGGGTAGAGATGTGTGTATTTTATAAAACACTTTGTTGGAGAAATGGACCCCTTAGTGCCAAGGGGTGGTTGATGCTGCCTAGTGAGCAAGCCCACTAGGCCCACCCAGTTGACTGGCGGAGAAAGCTTGTGGTAGGACAGACTAGAGCTTCGCCCTTAGCCCTATTCCTCGTAAGTTCAGACCTTGGGTCTTAGATGGTCCCCAGGGGAATCTAAGAGAAGAGTCCAGGCAAGTGTGGATTGAGGCAGCTGGTAGACAGCAGAACAGGTAAGAAGCCAAAGGTCAGGGCAGGTAAGAGACAGCAGACGTTAGGAGGCCAGATCAGGGTCAGGATCCAGGAAGTCAGGCCGAGCCAAACAGAACAGACAAGACAGGACCAACAGGCAGGCAAGGAAAGGAACAGGCAGGAACTAGAACAAGATTTGGATGGGCAGGAGACTGGACAGCAGAGGAGCAAGGGACAGAGCAAGGAACAAGATAAGGATAGCAACACACACTGAACCACGAGGCACTGGCTGGTTCCAAGAGACTTCCTTATATACTCCTGAAGGATGTGACATCATCAGCCAGTGCCACAAGAAGTCCCGGCTAGGGGACCTATAAAGGCGGTCCAGAGTTGGAGGAAGTTTTATCCCAGGTCCTTGGAAGGGCATGCGGCCAGAGGGAATGCCGGAGTCGCTTCGGATCAAAGATGAGGGGCATAAGAGCGCATATATCATTTGCAAGCAAGGCCGGTGTAAGGGTATCGGGCGCCCTAGGCGACCCTTGCCCCCCCCCCCCCCCCCCCCCCCCCCCCCCACCCCACCTGTTTCGGCACAGACTGTGTGCTTCTCACACAGTCTCTATTTCTCTTTGCCGTGAGCAGGATAGGCCCCGCTTGCGGCACCGCGTGGCTGCTCTTCTGCGCCCCCCTCAATGGCTCGGCGCCCTAGGCGACTGCCGAAGTTCGCCCAATGGACGCGCCGGCCCTGTTTGCAAGGGTTATAAAACACATGCGTATAACTTCCTGCAACCACATTTGCGCATATATGCTGCTGTGCACATTCATTTGAAAGTTATCTTCTAAGTACATTGGCCCCTCTTAGGGTTGTAAGGCTATGACATTAGTCAGGCCATGAACGGTGCCTGCTCTCAGCCTGTTAAAGCATGGAGCCCCCCCCTTAGGATGCTGAGCTGAAATGGAGTGGGAGGTAACATTGCTTGTGAGCATTTTTTCCCCCCATTTACTGATGTAATTCTTTTCATTTTCAGTTCTCAGCTTCTGGCTTCCTAATAAGAGGCACAGAGATCTATGTTCAAAAGGTTTGTCCAGCTAACTTTTGGCATTAACAAGACAAACCCCAATGTTTTAAATTCCAATCGTCCCTCCCCCTATCCCTGCCACATGCTCACTGGATACATTATGTATGGGCAGATAGGTGCCATATAAAATTTACCCCAATAAAAAGAGGTGGGGCACAGTTTTGCTTTGTCCAGGCAGCACTAATATTTAGCACTGTCCTGACCAGGGTGATTCTGTTTGAACAAATATCTGGTCTAAAGTTATCCAGGTAACGTTAGACCAGATATTCAGCCAGAGCAGATTCCTGTTGAATATCCGGATAAAACTAATCAGGCAAAGTTGTCCAAGTAACTTTGTCTGGACATGGCTAGTTGAGTTTGGACCTTCCACTTTTCTGTCTATATGCAGGCTGAATTAGCCATTATGTTTGGGGTGAGCAGCACTGAATGGGCTCATGTTCTGAGCATGTGCGGGAGTTCCCGCACGGACGTTGTCTCAAACCTCCTCAGTCATTTTTTGCACAAGCACGGATGTATACTCAGTCTTGAATGCCTTATACTTTTTTCTTTCTCTAATCTTTTAAAATGTGATATTTTCTACCTCAGTATATTCTCTTATAATTATGTTGCTGCCTCTGCAGCACCCACAAAAGCACTTTTCAGTGCTACTAAAAAAAAATAATTTTCCACAGGCTTTGCCTCCTTGACATGCTAGGCAAGAAGAAAAAAAAAAAGTGAACAGTTTTAAAAATTGCGTCTATGACAAGGTAATGTGCCTCACAAACGGCCGTAAGCTCTGCTGTCAGTGCCTTTATCTGGAACATGACCAAGCAAATTGCTACACCTGTGGACAGCTATCCCCGTGCTCCCAAAGTTCCTGGACAGTTTGAATTGAGGAGCTGCGTAAATCTCTTCGGGGTCACAGCAGATCCTCTTCCTGTAGTGCAGCGTTATCTGCCTCACCAGGAAAAGTTGAGCAGGAACTCCCTAAAGGCTCCTCTATCGGCTCAGTCTGAAGTCACAGGGCCAAGTACTGTAAGTCGCCCTGCATCGAAGCAGCAGTCATTGGAGCCATCAGAGCCTGCGACAAAGAAGCAGAAGTATGCATGGTATGGTACACTGGCATCCGTGCCATTGAAGTAGCCATCAGCAGCACCTTCAGCACAAGGTGCATTGTCTTGCCTGATGCACAAAGCATCAATGAGCACATTGGTGCATCAAGCATTGATTGCAAAGCATGGCGCGCCAAAGACCACAGTGTACACAGTTTGTGCTTTATTGATGCATCTTGAAGCCTACACAGAGCATCTGGTTCTCTGAAGCATGACCCCCACCATGCTCAGCACAATCCCGATGCTGTAGACGCTTGCATCAAAGCAATATCCTCAATCTGTACTGGCTTCCTCAATGCGCCTCACTAAAGAACCTTTGAAGCAATCAAAGCCACACTCTTCCAACGCGTCCAAGCACCTACTCCCTTTACTATGCACACCCATTAGCAGGCGTAAATATTGCACAGATGATTTTGGTGGCATAATTTTCCAAGTGAATCTAGACTCGTACTTTTCCCCTTGAAAGTCTGGGGGGGGGGGAAATAGCAGCAGACTTTATCCCAATGCAGTTACTAAATTACCTCCTTAAGGTACTTCAGTAATGCACACCTTGGAGAGTTTTGCCGTCTTTTTCCTATCATTGGATCTAATATTTCATTGCTCTTTAGGCAAAATTAAAAGGCATGATGAAAGAAACGTGCTCTTTTATCTGTATCTAGTGGATGGTATGAGTGTCGAGTTACAGCACCATTTCCTGCCAGGGGATGTTCATTCTCACAACCAGTCTTAAGTACTGTGGCCAGAATGAGTCAAACGATGGGCAGAATGAATTATTTAGGCACAGAAAAAGAATATTGCCTTTTAAACTTGATTAAAACAGCCAACATGTTAGTCTCATTGTTAATAAGAGATAAAGAAAAGGTAACTGTAAGTATCTGATCAAAAAGGGCAACAGGCTGTAGGGAGTTGGAAGGGGTTGCTGAGGCTTGGTGCCTGTGACCTGAGGAGCCACTGGGAGGGGATAGTGGAAGAGCGTGCAGGCAGCAGTTGCCCCTAGGACCCAGCTGGAAGGCCTACTGCAGTCAGACTTTGCTGACTGACTGTCACTATGAAAGAGCACAGAGTTCAGGAGCAGGGATTTGTTTTTCAAATCCGACCCATATGGTATCTCTGACTCCTTGTGTGCTTTCCCTGCAGAATGTGTTTCAGCAATTCCCAAAAGCACACCAACATGACCCTTCAGAGGTACATCATGTGATCTGGAGCCTGGCAGAATCTAGCCAAAAAAATCTGCAACATAAATTTCAAATTTTTCTTAAATAACAAGTGGTAGAACACAGAGCAAACAGAGCTGTGGGTCCTCTTCCAACCATGCAATTGGTTGCCATCTACCCCCAAGTCGTGGATGCCTGATCTCGTATTAAAGTCTCTTGTCAACCAATCAGCTCTTGAACCAATTGCCAAGGCATGTGACAACCACAGTGCCAGCCAGTGTCTGACATACACACACACACATACAGTCTCTCAGACACAAACACCAACACACAATCTTTCAGACACCCACTTTGTGTGTGTGTATGTCTCTCTCTCTGACACGAAGACACCCACACATACTGTGTATGGGTGTGTCATAGAGAGAGTGTGTAGAGGTGTCTCTGTGTTAGGGAAAAAGACACCCACACAGCACTCTCTTTCTGACACACACATTCTGTCATTGTGCTGCTGCTCATATGCTCACACAGTGAGTGCCCCTAGTCCAGTACTGCCATAGCATTAGGCAAAAAGGTTTTGCTTGCTGCCAGACCTCCCCCAGCCTGCAGCGTCCCTCTCTCTTTCTCATTCCCACCTCCAACCTTCTTGGCTCCCCCACGCCAGGAGACTCACTGGTTCCACAGCTAATTAACCCTTTCAGAAGAAAAGACCAGCCTCCAGAAGCCTCCTCAACACTGCACAGGCCCTTCCTCTTGCCTCACCCATCCCTTTTTGTGACTGGAGCTTGCCTCCACTTCTCCGTGCTCCCACTGCCATTTCAGTGCATTACCATTGACTGAGTGCTACAGAATCTGCTGCTTTTATGCTTCCCCAGTCTCTGCACTGCCTACCTACTCTAGGGGAGGGGCAGGAAGACCAGTCATATGTCTGTTCCTCCATGACTTAAAAAGAAAAATGAAGCCCTGGCTGAGACTGAAGAGAGCCACGAGACCCAAAGCAGAACAGCTCCAGAATCCTGCTTTCCCACGTGAATCCAGTGCAGCCAGGGATGATGCAAGGGTATTAGGTATCATAAATAAACCTTTACAGCCTTGTACCCTCAACCCCTTCCTCCTCACACACAATTATGCATTTATAACTTTTTACATTAAAAAGGACATTCAAAGTACAGTCTTGAGGTAAAAGTATCACTTACAGTCTGTACATTATATTTACATGCACTGCTGTGTTGCCAACCAGAAATCCCTGCAAAATAAAAAATAAAGAGAGACTTTGATCCCATATTGCATTAAGCCTATTGTAACATGTTGGGTGTAGGCTCGGATCTCAGAAAGCCTTGGGTAACCCAAATTACAAATAAAATATAGTAAAACTCCAATACCAGAACAGCAATAACAGCCAGCATTCAATCAGTGACAACCCTACTTATGAGAAGGCAATGCTACAAATATTACACCGGGGTCTAAAACACCAATTTGGAAACCAGAACAAGCTAACAGAATATAGATCGACCCTCACTAAATGCAGAATAGAGACCATAAAGTATAAATAGAAATGCACAGACAAAAACTGAATTGGAAACTGCAACGAGCTAGATCCTATATACAGTGCAACAATGGAAAGACAGAAATATTACCATTCCTCATAATCTATCAAATCAAGAAATATAAATCAGCAATAGTAAAGTCATACTAATAAAGAATAAATATTTCAAAACACCTGAACATCTAATAATTAAACTCATATAAAACTTTTAAAATTTTCCGAAAAACCAATAAAATATTTTTAAACAGAGGCACCTCAGTTAATACCCAATAATTAAACCAATAAGAATTTTTTAAAAATTTCCCCCGGCTTTCTATACTTTCCAGTCACCCTGAGATTGTTATGGAGTAGTGGGGATGAGGGCGCTCACAAACTTTCTCTTCCCTCACACGCATGGTGGCACACACCCACTGACACACACGTCAGTCACACCCACTGGCTCAGATACACACACGCATGCTTAGTCATACCCGCTGACACTTATGCACACACGCATGCTCTCTCATACTCTGCTCCCACTCTCTGTTTTCCCCTGCAACCTCTGAATATTGAAGAAAAAAAATTACTTACACTCAGGCCGATACAGTAAGGAGCGGTAGGAAGAGCTGCATTAGTGCCGGGTGCACCCGAGGTTGCCGCACGCACAGTGCAGCACACCTACCGCTCGATACTGTATGTAAATAGCTTGCAAATGCAAGCTGCGTCTAAGAAGCGTCCGTGAAGAGTTAGGCCCGCGCAACCCATTTTACTGTATAGAGCGCTATACAGTAACCTGGGTGCGCTGGCCTAACGCTTCACGGACACGCTGGTATCTGTCATTTCAAATGACAGGTACCAGGAAGTGGACGGTTCTCCTACGCTCGGGATTGCCAGTCCTCTCTCCCCTCCTCCCGAAGCAAGGCACGAAAAGCAGCCTTGCTTCGGGAGGAGGGGAGAGAGGACTGGCAGTGTAAAGCAACAAAGCGACTTACTTTTTTTGCAGCCCCCCTCCGGAGACGGACATCGGCGAAGGCGGACCACAGCTCCCCTGCCTCCAGCTGCCCGCGAAGACGGATGCCTGCACGGGCGAAAGCGGCCCCTGTGCGTGCAATTGGGCCGCTCAAGGCGTGACGTCACATGCCGTGACGCCAAACATCGTGACGTCACATCTTGAGCGGCCCAATTGCACGCACAGGGGCCGCTTTCGCCCATGCAGGCGTCCGTCTTCGCAGGCAGCTGGAGGCAGGGGAGCCGCGGTTGTCTTCGCCGATGTCCGTCTCCGGAGGGGGGCTGCAAAATAAGTAAGTCGCTTTGTTGCTTTACACTGCCAGTCCTCTCTCCCCTCCTCCCGAAGCAAGGCTGCTTTTTGCACCCTGCTTTGGGAGGAGGAGAGGGGGGACTGGCAATCCCGAGAGTAGGATTGCCTGTCCTCTCTCCCCTCTCTCTCTTGCAACTTTTTTTTTCGCTTTTTTTTTCCGCTTTCGTTGCTTCGGGAGGAGGGGAGAGGACTGGGGCTGCCCCGGAGACCAGCAACCATGGACGCGGCCAGGGCAGGTGAGCGAGGGCTGAGGGAAAGTTTGCCGCCTACCCTTACCCCTGCCTCTAACGCAGGGGTAAGGGTAGGTGGTAAGTTAGCAGGTTAAACGCGCGGCAAAACGGCAGGGTAAAAAAGCGATAGTCGGGGCGCGCGTTACTGTATGGGAGGGAATAGCTAATTCGATCGTTTACATGTAATATACATGCCACAGGCGGAAGGGGTTACCCGGTGATTTAAAGAGGCGGTAAGAGTAGGTTAAAAGGGATAGTGTATCGCGGGTTGGACTAACACGGCCGAAAAGTGAGTAGAAAGTGGGTTAGGGTAACCGCGGCCGCACTTTACTGTATTGACCTGACTGGCAGGCAGGATGGATCCAGGCAGGGGCACTAGCTGATGGCCTTACTATGGGAAGCGGTAGGTAGAAAGGCCCAGTGCAGCAGGGTGGGGTTACTTTTTGCCTCAGTCCCAACATAAGGGTGGGGGGCCATTGGCAGAAATGAGTCAGAGTCAAAGCCTGAGGCCTTCAGCTGTGGTGAGGCAGCAGAGGGAGATCTGCTGGCCGCCTCGCAAGACAAAGACAGCAGCAACGGGGGAGGTCGTGGTGTGAGGCAAGGCCTCGGGAACGTTTCCTGCCACCGCCGGTGATGAGAGGAGGGGCAGGGAGCGATGCCACAGAGCTCAGCAACGCCGCGCGGAAAAGAAAAAAAAAAAACCAAACCGAAAAAATGCAGACCTATAGAGCCCCGCTGCAGCTGTGGAGACAAAAAAAAAAAGAAAAGAAAAGCCTTGGAACCGCGGCTGCACTCGTGGGAAAAGAAAAAACCCAAACTAAAGAGAAATGAGTGGCGAGCCTCCCCCTGGACGAGAAGAGCTGCTGCTGCTGCTGCGGGGGCTCGGCGGGCATGGCACATGACCGGCCTGGCTCACCGGGGGGCCGAAGCCCCGATACTAGGCCAATCCGCCCCTGATCAGGAGCGATTCTTTCATGAGGCAGAGAAATGCACGCCCCGCGGTGTCTGCAGCGCTTTGGAATCCGCAGCGGAGGTCATCACCACCGCCCTGCCGTGCCCTGCGCTGCTGAGCTTCCGCTCGTAAGGGCTGAAGCAGAGGCCTGGGAGTCTTGCTCTTCTGCTGTGGCGCTTTCCGACCGCGTGCTGCCTGCTGCTGCTGCTTCTTCAGCTGGACCCCACGCACGGGAGCTTGGAGTTAAACATCCGCAGCGTTGCCTTATAACGATTACTGTTTCCATGCCCCCCCTCCCCCCTGTCGTTTGTTCCACGTGGAGGTGGCCCGGGGGGGGGGGGAGGCTCTGAGAAGAAGGGAGAGCCCAGCCGGGCGCTGGCAACACCTCAGCCGCGTGCTGGTGGAGTGGGGGGGGGAGGCGGGAGATGGGAGGCCGCACCGCAGCACATGGAGCGGATATCTAGAAGGCGCTTGGCGCAGGCCCCTCTTCGGCAAGCAGTGCTGCAGGCTCCGCTCCCCAGCTCGCAGAGTCAGGCCAAAGCTCCAGGACCTTGGTGGGGAGGGAGAGGGACTGATTGCAAGGAGGTGTGACTGGTGAGAGAGACTTTGTACGTCGTGTACCCCTCTTTGGGGGGGCTCCACCTTGAGCCGCCGGTGACTGAGTTCATTTTACATGCTGCCCTGCCGGCCCTAGGCAAGAAGCTGTGTCTGCCGTCAGGACATTGTGGGGAAGCGTCACGAAGAGGCGAGACACAGAGGAGTCCCTGGAAGGAGAACATTAATTTTTAATTTTTTTTTTTAAAGACTCATTTCATATTGGAGCGGGAGCGGCAGCTCGGAGGCTCCTGCCGAATGGATTTTGTTTTGAGAGCCTCTCACATCAATAGAAGGCTGAGACGATACGGTGGCGCTGGTAAACATGCACCTGTGAGGAAGTTTTGTCAGGTTCATTTTCCCCCATAAATGTGCTACACTGCCAGGATACATATTGGCAAGCTTATTTTTTTTTGTTTTTTCCTTTAAATTCAGCACCGGTGCATTCTGCTAATCAGTAGTAAAAACAAAACCGTGTGGGAAAGTAAACTTTTTATCCAAATAATGTGACAAACTTTGAGCTAAACCCATTAGCATGGTAGGGTGTGGTTGGAAAGAAACCAGTAAGTCAAACACTGAGCGTTTATAATACTCAGCAGTGAATGCTAAGCTTTCCGATGCAGCTGGAATTAATTAGCTGAGACATGAGCAAAGTATGTTTTCTAGTTTATTATATGGTGAGTTAATGCCATGGTGTTAATTTGAATGTTAATTTAAAACTGTTTACTCTAATGTTAAATAACAGATCAATTAACACTAAGGCCCTGATTTATGAGAGATTTTTTTTTATTCCCATAGGCAGAAAACGGGGGAATGCTGGGGAGGGGGGCTATAGCCGCCTGTCAGGGCTTTTTCTACACTGGCTGCTGCATCTGTCAGAGAGAGGACCTTTCTGTCTAGTGGGATGGGAAATCAGCAGGTTTATTGTGTAGCAGACCAGTTACTTGCTCTGATTTACTCACTGAGTCTGCCTGATGGGCATGCTCTGTAACCAGAACATAGGCCGCCGCTGCAATTCATGGGTGCAGATGTACTGCAGAGCAGGATGCCTGACATTCGGTGGTAGCAATTTATGATGCTAGCAGAACTTTTTCTTCCTGCCTTTGCAAACTTTTTTTTTGCTCACAGTAATATTTCTTTGCCTGGGCTGATTTTTCAAAACAACGTGGGTTCTTTAACCTGTTACATCTTTTTCTTCTGAGTAGTAGAGTGCTTAGTATGTTATACCCTTAGGCTGTGGTGTCCTGTGCCAAAGAATTCATGTTCTAATGAAGATGTGTATCATAGGTGGTTTTTTGTTTTACTATAGGTTTCAAAATCATCACACTAACTTTGTACGTGAGATTCGCCTTCTGACAGATAATCTGCACCTGTAGTACATGGACCGCTCTGTGGTTCAGTCTTTTCACTACATTGTAGGGCTCCTGTTCACCTGCTCTTCAGAAGGAGTCACTAACGCTAACATCGGGTCCATGCCAACCACCAGCGAGAATTCAGCACAGATTTTACAGTTTCACATTTTTTGCTTAAAAGCATGTTCTGGCTTCTGGTTTGTAGTGAAGATTTATGTGATGAGTCAGTGGCCTTCTGTTCACCGTCTCGGAGGTCGGTAGTACTGAAGGCCTTCTGTTGCTCTGGAGCCAGATGAATTTCAGTATGCGACACTGCAGTATTGCCTGAGAAGTTGGAAATAGTGGTAATCTCCCCCCACTCCCAAAAGATTTGCTAAAAGAATTTTAATTGGGGTCCTCAGTAAATAGTAAATGCTTGCTCTCCTTTCCTTTCTTTTTCTTCCACAGTATTTTTTTTTTTAAATGTCATACTAATACAGCCAACAAACACATTTTCATGTCATATATCAGGCTGACATGTTGCCAAGCTATTACATTCAGATTTAGCTATTAGGCTGCTAGTTTTTCTGGATGAATCAATGACATGTCATCCTTTTGGCACAAGGACCCAAACTGCTTGTGTACAGAACAAATCATAGGAACAATATCCTCTATTACTTCACTCTCTCTCTCCCTGAAGCCCCCTCACTCCGCCCAGCACTTAACAGAGAGAGAGTGAGAGCAGAGAAACATGAAAAAATGGTACAGAGACCAGCAAAGCAAATGTTCCTAATGGAGGGATGCTGAAATTTGTCTTGTGTAGGAAGTAGGCCAGATTCTCAGCTCTTAGAAAGATCAATCATTGGAGACTCAACCTATACACCCGCAGGGATAGTCTGTCGTCTCCCTGTCGCTTCTCTTCCCTGCGGCACTGGGGCTCCCTGATCCAGTGGGTCCCAACCTTTTCATGCCCAAGGCACACCTACGTTAAAAAAAAAAAAAGTTGTGTGGCACAACCAGCCTCCACTGTGCAGGCAGACAAAGGACTCGTATGCTTACAAGAAGAGGCACTGAAAGCCTCTCAAGTCCCTCTGCCAAATTTTTAATCAAAGGGAGAGAGGAGCAGAGACTAATGAATGCATTACAAAGCGAGAAGTTAGCATGGTGTGGGCAGCTGTCTCACAGGCCAATACACTGTTAGCATGCTCTTGGACGCGCGGAAAACGTGCGTCCAACCCGCGGCACCTAAGAGCGCCCTCAACATGCAAATGCATGTTGAGAGCCCTATTAGGTATGCGCGCGGGATACAGAAAGTAAAATGTGCAGCCAAGCCGCACATTTTACTTTCAGAAATTAGCGCCTACCTAAAGGTAGGCGCTAGTTTCTGCCGGCACTGGGAAAGTGCACAGAAAAACAGTAAAAACTGCTTTTCTGTGCACCCTCCGACTTAATATCATAGCGATATTAAGTCTGAGGTCCTGAAGGGTGTAAAAAGTAAAAAAAAAAAATAAATTTAAATTGGGGTGGCGGCTGTCGGGCCAAAAACCGGACGCTCAATTTTGCCGGCGTCCGGTTTCCAAGCCCATGGCTGTCAGCGGGCTCGAGAACCGACGCCGGCAAAATTAAGTGTCGGCTGTCAAACCCGCTGACAGCCGCCGCTCCGGGGCAGAAGGAGGCACTAGGGACACTTTTGCCCGTTTCTACCGCACCACCTCATTTACATACTGAATCGCGTGCACCAGCGCGCCGGGAGAGCGGGTGTTCGTCCGCTCTCCCCCGTTTTTACTGAATCGGCCCGTCAGTTAGTTAGCTGGCTTGGTTAGTTACCTTGACTACTGCATGTGAATGCCAGATCTCCTCCTCTGTGCTACTCCCAACATTTTTGAGTCCGTCACGTTCAGGGCACAGTGCATGCTCTCCCCGTTTCACTCAGCCTAGGGTAAGACAGAGGATGGACGGACTCAAAGGCAGAGACGCAGGAAGGGAAAGATAGGCACTGCGTGCCGTGTGTGAACTATACAAAGCCAGGGCACAGCGGTTCATGTCCCTGCATGCTGTCCACTGGTTGGCACACTCCAGAGTTCATGTAATCAGGAAGAAAAGGCATGCATTGATTACACACGTTCTCAGAAAGCAGCTCCTGCACGTGTGAGAGCCGCTGCTGTGGTCTTCAGCGAGATGCTGAGAGGACAGCCCAGGTACTTGGGCCTGGATCTGAGTTTTAGGCAGTGGTGACTTTTCTGCGGCACACCTGATCGGGTCTGAAGGCACGCTGGTTGGGAAATACTGCCTTAATCTCCTCCTCTGTGTCCTTTAGCTTCCTAGGGCCACCCTGCCTTGTATAGTCCCCTCCCACTTTCATAGGGGGAGACCACTTGTCAGAGACTGCTGAGCACTAGCAACTTATTGAAGTGTCTGGGGAGGGAACATGGTTTCTTGCCATGAGGGACAGGCTTAACCTGTAAGGTGCAGAGAATCATTCTTTGTCATACCAAAAATAAATCATCCTCGCACCAAGTGTCCCGTAATAAACATTAAGTTTACTGAGAGTCCACAAATAACACAGCAAGACAAAAAAAAATACAGAAAAACAAATCGGGGGGGGAGGGAAAGCAAAATTGGCAAAACAGTCCAAGAAATAAACCCCCTCCATATTCTCAAATCATTTGAATGCATGGATACTAGGATGGTCTTCCCCTTGCTTCCCACCAGGCACTCACTTCCTCAAGGCCCAAATGGTAAAAGGTGAAAGTCCTCTTCAAAGCCCCAGAGTTAGTCACAGCAAAGCCTCCTACCCTCCCAGCTCTGTGGTTAGAATCCAAGGCAGGAGAGAGCACCACTTGTCAGACATTTGCCGTGAGTCTCCTACATGAAATCTTGCTTACTGACCCACCTTTCCCGGGGGATGGACCCTTGCCATCACTCCTAACAATCGCCACGCTTCATGAGCCTCTTGGGTCTGGAATGTTCCTAAATACTCAGTTTTCAGGCTCTCCAATTCCTCTTTCTCTTCCCCCCCCCCCCCCTACTTACATCATTCCTACAGTTTCTTAATTCCTCCTTGATGGCATCTGATGACCACGCAAAAGAACACCAAGGCAAGACAATATTTCAGTCTAAGAAGGGGGGGGGGAGGATAGAGATTGTATTCCAAAGATGGCCCACAGACACATTGCTTTGTGTTTCCTCCCTGGCCAATGGTAGGGAAAGCGCTGTGGAGAATAGTGGGCAGGTGGTCCTAATTGTACCAGACTGGCCGAGAAGTCCGTGATATGCGGATCTAGTCAGACTGAAAGTAGCAGACCCCATTGGATTTAAGTCTCTTAAAACAAGGGCTGGTTGTCATGGAGGATCCAGAGCAGTTCTGTTTTATGGCCTGGCTATTGAAAGGAGCAGGTTCAGAAAGACAGGATATTCTGCTCAAGTAATCACAGCCTTGCTGAGAGCAAGAAAGACATTCACCTCACTAACATGCAGCAGAATCTGGAGAGATGGTGCAAACGGAGGCAGTTGTTACCCCGAAAAGCAGAGGTTGCTACAATTCTGCAGTTTTTGCAAGAGGTGCTGGATAAAGGCCTGGCATGAGTGCGCTGATGAATGCACGTAGATGGGCTCACACACTCAAATCGCACATTTTGTATTGTGTACACACATTTGCACATACAATACAAAATATTCTTAAATCAAGCCAACAACATGGTGGCGTATCTAAAAGATATACGGCAATGTATTTTCAACATTAGATGGATAAGTAGCGTTTTAACCCTTATCCAGCTATATTCCTTAGTGGTAGTGGTTTTTGAGACTTATCCAGATAAGTGCACATGTGTAAGTCTTACACATGTGTAAGTCTTACACAAGTTGAAGAACCAGGAGCATCTTGATGACCTAGAGATAGACTGGGCAAACTGGTGGACTAAATGGTAAAACTGGTAATTTCCCCTCATGTACACGTTACAAAATTTGAAGTCTTCAAATTTTGTAACGTGAACATGAGGGGAAATTACCAGTTTTACCATTTAGTCCACCAGTTTGCCCAGTCTATCTCTAGGTCATCAAGATGCTCCTGGTTCTTCAACTTGAACACCCCTCCAGTTTACCGTGATCCCTCACCCGGTAATTATTTGGCTATAACGAATGTTATTCTCACACCAGAAAATTAGCGGTGTAAATATATGCAGGTAACATACATATGTGCATCGTTTTTGTAGGTTGTAAAGTAGCAACTTGTACGTGTAAATGTTGGCCCCACCCCCTTTTTTATATGAGCAAATTATCCGTGCACCATTATTTACAAGTGTGTATGAGAGAGTTTTATAAAATAGCGTTTACGCGAGTATGTGCTATTTGTGCGCACACCCGCTAATTTGTGCGCACACGGCTCTTTGAAAATTCATCTTTAAGGGTTCAAGTGTCAGCCATTGCTTGCTATAGAGGGCACAAAGCATTTACGACCAGCACTGAATGAAGCCACTAGTAACACCGCGGGACTCAAATTTGTCCTGAGGATTCCAGCAATGGCCCCATTTGAAACCCTCAATCAGATTTCACTAAAAGACTTAACAATGAAGACAGTCCTGTTGGTGGCAATCTGCTTGGAAAAAGAATTTCAGAATTACGGGCTCGTGCAGGAGATCCATACCAGTCCTTCTCAAGAGAGGACGTAACTATCAGACCAGTAATATCAGCCTTGCCAAAAGTAGTCTCAGAATTTCACCTCAAGACAGAATGTGTAGCAAAAAGGAAGGAGTTATGATCCCTGGATGTCTGATGATGTTAGGCTCCAGCCGCCTCCCCCATATAAACCCCCTCATCTCTGATCCAAAGCGACTCCAGCATAGCCTCCAGCAGCAATCCTGTTCCAAGCACCCCAGATAGAACCACCTGTAAACTTGGACAGCCTTTATAGGCGCCCCCCTAGCCGGGAATTCCTGTGGCACTGGCTGATGCTGTCACATCCTCCTGGGGGAAATATAAGGAAGTCTCTTGCAACCAGCCAGCACCTCAGCAGCAGGTCTCCTGAGTAGTCTGTGTCCCAGTGTGTGGTGCCAGTTTGTGGCCCCCTGCCTGCTGCCTCTTGCTCCTGTGTTCCAGCTCTTGGCTTGTCTGGTGTCTGCCCCTTCCCCTGTCTCTTGTCGTGTCTGTTCTGCCTCTGTTTCTTCTCCTACCTGCCCTGCTTCTTCAGATTGACTTCTTGGACGTGAACTTGGCTTTGGACCTGATCACTGCTTCCTGCCTGATCCTGGTTTGTCTCTCAGATTCTGCCTTCTGCTGCCAGCCCGGACCTTGCTTCGTTCTCTGCACTTCCTTGTTTGCTGTCAACCTGGACATTCTTCCTTGCCTTGCCCCCTGGCACCCACCTGAGCCCTGCCGACCATCCACACCAAGGGCTCAACCTGCAGGAATGACGGTTGATATAGGTGAAGCTCCTGCTAGTCCCATCCACGCCCATCTGCCTGTGGTCAGTGTGGGCTACACGGGTTTGCCCATGCAATTGTGTCAACCAGACCCCTGCAGAGGGGTCCACAATCGTAACAGTTTTATTTGTTGTAAACTGCCTTGGTCTACTTTTATGTATGGTAAGTGTGGTATATGTATACATCAAATTAAATTAAATGAAAAGGTGTTCCTGAGGAACTTGAAGTTGAGCAGTGGGTTCTGAAAATTGGACAGATAGTTTATATTATTCGCAGGGAAGAAAAAACTGTCCATTGTGAAATGGATTAAGGAAGCGATAGTGACAAACCTATGTGGTAAGAGGTAGACTTGTTCCAGGGGGCTTGATAGCATCTCAATGAGAAACACAGGTGGTGACCTGGGTGGAATGTAGAGTAATAGTGCCGACTGATCTATGCAAGGTGGCACATGGGCCTCAGTGCAGACATTCATGAAGCATTATAGGCTCAATCTCCAAGAGAGGAAGGAAATGAGATTTGCCACAGGAGTCCTGGAGGCAACTCTGGGTATCTCCCACCCGGAATAAGCACTGCTCAAGTACATTCCAGTTAATTTCTTTCCTTGAGTCCTGACAAATCAGTCCAGAACCCATCCTGGAAATAGGAAGAGAGGGAGGTAAATATTATATAGCAGAAGAAGAGGAGCCCGGAAATACCAAGTGATAAGCACAAGACAGGGAAAGAAGAAAAGAGGTGATGCTCATTCTGAAGGGTCCTTCATGTTATAATTTAAGGCAAGTTAATTGTTTGGCTGCATGTACATAAAAATCCCAAAGGTGTACCGGGGAGAAATGCACCCTAGGGAAGGAAGAGCAGAGAGATGCTCAAACCAGAAGAATCCCTTAAGTAATGCTAATTTGAACTAAATCGTCTTTTTGTTTGAATTTACAAAAAAAAAAAAAAAGGTGGGAGTGGGGGCAAGAAGGAGCAGAGAATGGAAAGAACCTAGGACAAACTGTGAGGACCAGCTTGGGCAAGAGACTACTGACTCCTTACCTGCTATATTTATTTATTTATTTAACGTGTTTTGTATACCGTCATTCGGTTTCGCCATCAGAACGGTTTACAGTAGTAGAGAGATAATATTGTTTACAAACATCATTGCAGCAAACTGTCATATTGAAATAACATTTGGGGTTTAAAGGTTAGGTAGATACAAATAAAATTATTATTACATATTATCAATCTTATGTAGCAGCAGAGTTACTACATACATTAATATTGATATATACATAAAATTGTTGTTACATATAAACTAGGGGGGCTAGGGGTAATAAGTGAGGTCAGTTGCACATTATCTTAAGTGTTCACATGGTGGGCATTATTTAATTGTTAGAGGGATGGAGCGTTTTTCATGGTGTTGGGTTGCGTGGTTGATTGGTGGTCTGGTTGATTGAGTGAGTTTGAGTAGGCTCTGGTGAAAAGCCAGGTTTTCAGGTCTTTTTTTGAAAGTTTTGATATCTGGTTGATTTCTTATTTCGATTGGTATTATGTTCCATAGAGTGGGGCTGGCGATGGATATGGCTCTCTCACGTGTTGAGTTCAGTTGTGTAGCCTATATAGGGAGGGATGTCAGGACAAAAAAGCTTGCACTCTGCGTTCATCTGCTGGAAGAGGGGACACTTCCCACTTGATTCCCACTTGTCTGGACTAGTCTGTCAGGACTCAAGGAAAGAAGATTAGCAGGTAAGAACCAAGGTGGATAACTTTCAAAACTTTTCACATGCACCCATTTACGTATGTATAAGGGCACATGCAAAGTTGCTATTGTATTTTATAGCCTGCATGGATATGATATGTGCAGGTTATAAAATGAGTATATATGCATGCACAAATGCAATGTTAAACCCACAAGCCGTGCACGTTTGGATTTATCCAAAAAAATAGCAGCACTTATCCAGATAAGTTCCGGTTTATCCAGATAAGTCTGGAAAGTGCTACTTGTCTAAGTAGCACTTTTCAGGTATGTAAGATAGCCGAATAAGTCTTAAAAAAAAAAAAGTGCTACTTTTCCGGATAAGTTCAAATTTGTCCATCTAAGTAGCGGCAAAAGAACTATTTAGCTGGATAAGTGTGTGCAAATGATATTACCACATATTTATATTTCACACTTTTAAAGAGATACGCAAGTAGATTTTACTCGCATTATTTTGATGCATTTATTCCCCCATAAGATGTTTAGAAGAAAAGGATTGGATTATTTGAGGAAGTGGGAAGACTGGAATTGAGTGAAATTCCAGTAATCCCACCACATATTATATGGACCCTTGTCCTTCTTTTTTGGTTCGGAATATACCAGTTGAGTTATTAACTAGGCTGGTTTTAATTATTGTTAAATCCCTGAATAAGGGTATTTACCCAGAGCTGTTGAAAGATTATAATTCGTCCTCTCCTGAAAAAGATAGGGGTTGATAAGGAGGTGATGGGCATTCACCATATAGTAGCTAATGGCCCTTTTTTAGCAAAAATTTTAGAAAAATAACATGCAATAAAAAATCAATCTGGCTGCCATATTTTGCCGTTATCAGTTAACTAGACATCTGAAGGAACAGTGTCATTGAGGGAGTACCTCAAGGTTTCCCTTTATCCCCGTTACTTTTTCACATCTTTTTGCAGCCAATGGGAGCATTGATTCGTAGCTTGGCATTTCAGGGATACATTTATGCAGACTATTGTTTGCCCTCTAAGAAAGGACCCTGTAATGAATTTGGGTAGATTTCAGAATGGTCTGCAGCGTTTGGGAGAATAAGTTGATAAACAGAGTAGATTGTTTTCTCATACGGGGCACCTGAGTGTAGTCTTCAGTTAAGGTTAGAGAAAAAAGTTTGTGATGAAACCTGGGGGTGATTTATGATGATAAATGGTCCTTTGTACCGCATGTGTCTCTGATGGTAAGAAGGATATTTTTAAAGCTGTAGCAATTGCGAACAATAAGGAACAAACTGACTGAGAGAGTGTTTCGGACTTAGTACAGGCACTAGTCCATGGCAGGTTTTGATTATTGCAACGGGGTATTGATGGGAGTTACTGGAAAGAACTTGCAAAGACTTCAAAATATGGCAGCCAGATTGATTTTTGGCTGCCCTAGATGTATTAATGCTGAATGTTTTACATTGGCTACCAGCGATGGACTGTAAGACGGTAACTCTATTGTATAAAGTCCATCATGGGAAAGGAGCCAGTTATTTGGTGAGCAGGGTACAGAGATATTTTCCCAGGCAGAGATTGCGTTCCTCAGGTGAGCCACTTTTTATAGTTCTAGGGATCAAGCAGGTAACAAAAGAAGGGTCCAGGAAGAAGATGTTCTCAGTAGCGGGCCCGAACACTGGAACTCTGTTCCAATTGCAATTAGACTGCAGGCCAGCTATTTGGGTTCTAGAAAAAAGATAAAATAGTGGCTGTTCCAATGTTTTCATTAGGGTAATCTTGCTGTGATTGTATTGTATTTTTATTGCATGTTATTGTTGTAAATGCCTTGATCAGTTTGTTAGTACGGTATAAAAGTGTAATAATAAGTAAATACATAAATAAGCCGGCTTTTACATGCATAAGTCAGGGGATTTTCTAATGTGCACACGGCAATGAAATTACTAGTTTTATCAATTAATCTACCAGTCACCCAGTCCATCTGCAGTTCATACAGACCATCCTGGCTCTTTTGCCTGAAGTCTCCCCCATTTCACCCAGAACCCCCCCCACCCAGTCATTTTTTTATTTTTAAGATGTTAACGATCACTTATGTTAAGACTTGTGTGCATTATAACTTCCTAGCGTAAATGTTGGCTCCTCCCTGGAACACCCCAGAGTGACCCTTTTTTTTTTACACGCACAAATTTACTCATGGACCCTGATTTATGTATGCATGTTGCGACTTTTAAAATATCATGTACTTACATATATACTAATTTATGCATGCAAATGCTATTTATTTTTAGTGTGCAACTTTTGAAAATTCACTTTTAATTGCACCGTTTTCCATTACTACACATTGCTTCATGAATATTTTTCAGCTCAAAAAAGTAGAAAGCTCATCCCTTTTCCAAGATAACAGAATCATTTTTTTAGCTAGTCTTTGATCCTCATTCAAAATCACAAAATAAACCAGTTTATTAGTTCATATTACTGAGTAGTTCCGTGTTTTGTCCAGTCAAATATTTTCCTCCAAAAAGATTTCAGTTTGACAAATGGTGACCATATATGTTCTGGAAAATAATTAAATTTTCACATAAATCCGATTCACCAAGATTCATCTTTAGTCCACAAACTCTAGTGAGAGAGATTCTGTTAAGTAATTAAATTGTCATCCTCTCATATTTACTGGGGTCATTGTTAATTAATGTAAATGCTTGTTGGAGCTCTTTACCTGTAAGTTCCTCTCCAAAATCTGCACTCCACAAATCAGTCTGTGAAGATATTATTCATACTCTCTATTAGCATCTTATACAATATTGTTATGTTATTTCTACAAGTAGCATCCCAAAATGATTTATTCCTTATTGCATGATAAACAATAATGATGAGCTTGTAAATAAACAAAAAAATGATTGTTTGGAATGTCACATTTGTTTGTCAGTTGTTGAAATGGCATAAAACAATTCTGTTTCATGAACCAAATAGTCTTCATAGCTAATTCTGTTCTCCTATTCTGAAAATGGGATCACCTAGATCAATTGGAAAGCCGGAATTACCTTGAAAAGACAAATAGGGAGATGGGAGCATAAATCTGTATATCTGTCCCAGGTGCAGAGAGAGCCAGACCTGGCTCTGGTTACCCAAACGTTATTCCTATATTTTACTGGTGAATTAAGCCTCTTCATATGCAGAAAATTAATGGGCCAGTAATAGTGCTGTGCCAGCTCTGTTAATAGAGATTCTTGATCATATTTTTCTTTTCCCATTCATGCACAAATTTTAGTGCACAGGCTGCAGTGTACATTCCTAAATCAGGTAATGCCAGATCCCCAACCCTCCTTATTGGCCCCCAAAGTGCTATATCCATTTCTTGCTCTTTTATGGTGCCGTATGAAAGAAGTGACAATAGATCTAAAATTCTGACTATCACTTTTTTGCCCAGAAAAGTAGCATTTCATGAGGGTATAAATCTTTTGGCAAAATCACCAGAGCACATCTGCCCATAAGGGATACAGACATTTTTCACTTGTTCAATAATAGACTGACATTATATAAAGAATTCTGCATATCGAGAGTGTACAGTACATAACCTTACTATGTTTCTTGACTCTTATTCTCAAATATTTTAATTGCATTTGTAGTCCATTTTGGTAGAAAAGAGTCTTGCCAGGTAAACATCAGATTATTATCGAAAGGCAATGTTTCACATTTGACATAGTTTATTTGAAGACTAGAAAAACACCAAAGCACTCTATCATTTGAATGATGTTGCTAAATGAATCTCTTGGATTATTTATATAAAGAAGCATCTCATCTTCAAAGAGGCTCATTTTAAATTCTGTACCTCCTATCTTAGTTCCTTGAAAAGATGGCATTCATCTTAGCTTGATAGCCAAGGGTTCTAAGGTTAAAATAAAGAGTAACAGTGATAAGGGGCATCCTTGTTGAGTTGCTATGAGCAGTTCCAATCCCTGTGTTCCAGACCCTGTGTTCCAATTAAAAAAAAATCACCAAACATTTTTGGAAAACCCATATCAAATATTTCCAAGTTACTCTATCGAATGCTTTTTCTGCATCCATTCCAGCAAATTGTCTACTTTTTTTTTTTTTAGCTTGTTTAGATAATTGTATAGCAGTGAGAGCCTTTAATATGATAGTCGCTGAATGTCTTCCCTGCACAGTCTGATTCAGATATATAATTTGTTTAATATGAATTCTATTTATCAAGATACACTCTATCTTGATATCTTTGTTTAACAAGGAGATAGGTTTGTATGATTCCGGTTATTCTGGTATTTCCCCGGTTTATATAACAAAACCACGATTGCTAGATTATGGTCCTCTGCAAAACCACTACAGTCCTTGCCTCCTGTAACATGTCTTTCAAACAAGACAGTAAGAAATCACAAAATTTTGTAAAACTCTGGTCCAAACCCATCAGGCCCAGATGATTTTATCAAATGTAATTTAGTAATAACTATTTTTATATCTAATTCTCCAGTGGAGACATCCAACATTAGACATTGATCTTCTGCCAATTTGGAACTAGAAGCCCCTTGAAAAACTTATCACATGACTTAACACAATATGGGCCTTTGGAATACAAAGTCTTATAATACTGTTCCAATGCCCTTGGCTATCTTTGGAGCTGAATTCAAACATTGACTTTGATAAAATAGCTAAGTTATTAAATACCTTCTTATTTTCATCTTTCACCAATCTAGCCAATGATTTACCTGCTTTACTACCTCATTGATATAATTTATATTTCAACAATTGTACGCTCCATGTTGTCTTAAGTTCTAATACATTATTCAGCTTCTGTTTAATCAATGTCATTTCTTTTTGTATATCACTTAAGTGTTTGCATGAATATGCTTCAGTTCCTGTAATCTTGTATACAGTTCCACTATTTTGCTCTTTCTTAACTTATGTTGACGGGCCTGGTATGCAATAATTTTCCCCCTTAATATTGTTTTAGTTGCATTCCAAAAAATTGTAGAGCTTATTTTAGTAGATTCATTATGCAATTTATAATCTTTCCATACATCTCTCAAATACTGATCAAAGTTTTGATCATTAAACAGTGCTAGAGTTAAGCCACAAAGTACTTAAAAAAAAACAAAAAAAAACTGGGTCTGAACCCTTACCCGCTGTATGATCTGTAAAGGGTTCTTCTATTTCACATAATTCCACTTTACTAAAGAACACAATAGGAGGATAGCATTATAAACATTAAGCACATGAGAATAAAACATAATTTTTTAAAATCAAGATGTTTTAAGCCTTCATGTATCTAAAACCTGGAGTTCTCTGCATAATAAACTCTCGTCAATATCTCTGATTTTTCCTTGGAGTTTTTGATGGTTTACAATCAATATGTGGATTATCTGTTACATTAAAATCTCCACCTGTCAGAAATTGATACTCATTTCATTATGCTAATTTTGTCAATATAGGGCTAAAAAAAAAATCCTCTGCGAGTATTGATAAATTGATACTATTTTTGACCATATAATGTCTCTAAAACCATTATACATCTACCATTATTGTAGAAAAATAGAAACATGACAGCAGAAAAAGACCATATGGCCCATCCAGTCTGCCCATTCATCCAATTAATTTAGCATAATAATTCTCATCATTTCCTTAGATATCCCCTGTATTTATCCCATGCTTTCTTGAATTCAGATACTGTTTTTATCTCCACCACCTCCACTGGAGGTTGTTCCATGCATCCACCACCTTCTCTGTAAAGACGTATTTCCTGAGATTGCTCCTGAATCTACCCCATTTCACTCTCATCTCATGCCTCTCATTCAAGAGCATCCTTTCCATTGAAAAAGGCTTATCTCCTATGCATGGAAACCTTTGAGATAGGGGAGACATGATAGACACATTCAACTATCTCACCTTTCTTCTAGAGTATACATGTTTAGATCTTTAAGTCTATCCCCATATGCTTTAGAATGAAGACCACTGACCATTTTAGTAGCCACCCTCTGGACTGACCCCATCCTGTTTATATCCTTTTGAAAGTGCGATCTCCAGAATTGTACACAGTATTCAAAATGAGATCTCACCAGGGACCTATACAGAGGCAACATCACCTCACTCTTTCTGTTGACCAGTCCTCTCCCTATGCAGCCAATCATCTTTCTGGCTTTTAACGTTGCTTTATCCACCTGTTTGGCCACCTTAAAATCATCAGATATAATTGCCCCCAGATCCCGCTCTTCTTTTCTGCTTAGAAGAATTTCACCTCCAATACTGTACCTTTCCCTTAGGTTTTTGCATCTTAAATACATTACCTACATTTTTTAGCATTAAATCTTAACTGTCAGACCTTAGACCATTCCTTGAGCTTCGCTAGATTCCTCCTCATGTTTTCCACACCATCCTGCCTGTCCACCCTATTACATATTTTGGTATGATCAGCAAAAAGACAAACCTTTCCCAAAACCCTTCCATTATGTGTCTCACAAAAATGTTGAAAAGAACCAGTCCAAGGACTGATCCCTGAGGCAAACTGCTAGTAACAACCCCCTTCTCATAGAAAACTCCATTTACCACTTCCCTTTGTCACCTCCCACTCAGCCAGTTCCTAACCTAGTCAGTCACTCTAGGAGGCATACCAATGGTGCATAATTTATTTATAAGTCTTCTATATGGAACCGTGTCAAAGGCCTTGCTGAAATCCAAGTACACTAGATCCAACTCTCTGGTCACCCGATCAAAGAAATTAAGCAGGTTTTTCTGACAGGATTTTCTTCTGGTAAAACCATGCTGCCTCAGATCTTGCAATCCATTGGATTCCAAAAATTGCACTATCCTCTGTTTTAGCATTAATTCCATTAGTTTGCTCACCACAGATGTCAGACTAACTGGCCTTTAGTTCCTAGTCTCCTCCATACTTCCACTTTTATGAAGAAGAACCACATTGATCCTTTTCTAGTCCTCCAGACTCTAAGGAAGCATTGAAAAGGTCAGGCAGTAGAGCTGCCAGGACATCTCTAAGTTCCCTTAGTAACCTCGATATATACCATAGAGCCCCATTGCCTTCACTATTTTAAGTTTAGTTAGCTCCTCACGAACACACTGTTCTGAAAATCAATTGAGGTTTACTTTACTTCTAATCTTATTTGTGTTTGTTTTATGTGGTTCTGCTCCAGGACTTTCCACAGTGAACACAGAACAAATATTTGTTAAGCAATCTTGCTTTTTCCTCATCAGCCTCTACATATTCCTCTCCTTCACTTTTGAGTCTCTCATTGCCACTTTTGCACTTCCTTCTATCACTAACACATCTAAAAAAAAAAAAATTGTCCCCATTTTACTGTATTTGTTATCTTTAATTCTGTTTGAATTTGTGTACTCCTGACTGCTTTCCCTGCTTCTCTTAATTTTTCCAGATATTTTTGCCTGTCTTTCTCTTTCCACAATCTGTTTATTAATGCTAACCTTTTCTCCCTTTCAGCTACTTTTTTTTTTTTCTGGAAATTCATGTCTCTTTCCTCTTCCATTTATTTACATTCCTAACGAGATTAGTAGCCCTTATATCTCCTTTTAGTTTTGTCTTCTGCCCTTCTAATCCCCCCTACATTTTCCCATCCAGCTAACATCTCCTTCAAATACTACCCCATTTTGAGAAGGTTAGTTTTCCTGATGTCTAAGACTCGCACCTTACAGTGAACCTTCACCTCTTGTGTCCTAATATTGAACACACCAAGCAGTGGTCACTGGTTCCAGATGATCATTCACCATAACATCAGAAATACTGTCCCCATTGGTAAATACCAGATCCAGTATTGCCCCCCCTCTCGTGTGAGTTCCATTACCAGTTGACAGAACAGTTCTCCTTGCAGAGAATCCAGGATCTCCCTGCTTCTAGAAGATACTGCAGTTGGGATGTCCCAATTCACATCTGGAAGATTAAAATCCCCTAACAGCAGCACCACCTCTTTCACAGCAATCCTGTATCTTTAAATTCTTTCCATCTGAAAAAGGGGTATTCTTGTTAATCAAAATAGCTCCTCCTCTTTGCTTTCCTGAGAGAGAAGAATAAAAGCACTGCCCCACCCACTCATTTTTGAATTTCTGATGCTCATGATCGTCTAAATGAGTTTTTTAAAACAAAGGCTATGTTAGTTCTCGATTTTCTAAATTCCTGAAGTATTTTTTTCCTTTTTATTGAGGAATGTAGATCATTAATATTTAAATTACATATTGTTATAATATCCATAGTACAATAGAAATAAAAGTTCAGATTGCAAAGTCAAGATAATTCCATTAGGAAAGACCTCCTGGTCAGGGTCTCCTGCAAGCTCTGTTTTCTCACATTGATAATATTTTACTACTGCTGCTACTTAACATTTCTAAAGTGCTACATGACACATGCAGCCCTGTTCAAACATACAAAAAGACAGTCCTTGCTCAATCGAGCTTACAGTCTAATAAGACAGAAATACAGGACAAGAGACTTGGGGTATTTCATAAAGTAAGACAATGGTTGAAAGGAAAATCACTTTAATGCAGCGATGAAATACCAGACAAGTATGTTTACAACACACAGATAGCAAATCTCTACACTTCTATCACTCACACTCATTCCCTCCCTTCCCCCACCAAATGTCTTTTATAACCGCAACCACTTTCTTCTTCTCTTCCTTGCTTCTCTTGAAATTCCAAAGGAAGCTCTTTGAGTTAACAAATGTAAACAAGGAAAGGAAAAGAAACTGTTCAAGCTTATCTAAAGCTAGAAAATATATTTTTCAATCACAAGCATCAATCCTTCTGATTATCCAAAAGAATAGACTTCTCTAATGCTTCCTAATAAAAGTCAAGCTTTCCATCTTCACTTACGCCAAATTTTAAAAGCCCTGCATGCAGTAAAACCGGGGGTTACGCGCATGGACTGGCCCTGTGCGCATTTTAAGACTGGGCCTGCTAAAAGGGGTGGGCCAGCAAGCATAGTTTGGGAGGGGCATGGCAGGGGGCAGGCTGGGACAGCACCATTAGATGCTGTCCTGGGGAAGCACGTGCCGGCAGCCGGCTGGTGCACGGAGTTTACTTCTGCTCTAGAGGAGCAGTAAGTATTTAAAAAAAAAAAAAAAAAAAAATTGGGGATAGGTTTCGTTTGGGGGTACAGGAGAAGAGGGGAAGGAGGAGGATGAATAGGTTAAGGGTTAGGGAACTGAGAAAAAGGCCGATCACGTTGCCGTGTGTAATTGAAAAATCCCTCCTGCGCACGCGAATATGGCACCCGCCTGCACATGCGCGAGCTGATTATAAAATCAGGTGCATAGGTGCACGCGGATATAGTAATTTATAACATGCATGCGGCAACGCGCACATGCTATAAAATCTGCGTGTCCATGTACGCGCACTGGGGGTCTTAAAATCGACCCCTTAGCTAAGTCTGAATTTGTAGACTTACTCTCAGCACTTTCAGTATAAAAGGAAAAATACCATCATCCAATTGTAGCTGTCTCATAAAACTTAAAACATAGAATGAATTATAAAACATTATTGCAAAATTATTTAGTGATGCTTTGCACTTCTGTGAGCGAAATACAATTGCAATTCTCCATGCAAGTCACATAGGGCCCAAAATTGAAAGGTGACAGTTTAAATAATTTAGCCAGATATGACTTATCCAGCTAAGTTACAAGAGCTAGTTAGCCAGATTAGTTATATCCGGCTAAGTTAAACCTGCTTGTTGGCAGGTATAACTCTCCCGCATAGCGATATTTAGCCTTAGCCAGATTAGTTATTTAGTCGGATACGTTATCCAGCTAAGTAGCGCCACCCAGATGCACCCACTTTCAAGCAAGCTAAGCAATAGCACTGAATGCGCTTTCAATATCGGGCCCATAGTGTCTTCTTTCAGCCTTCTTAACACAACTGTTTGTGAAATGAATGTCTGTCACAAATTTATCTTTAAATCAGCATTGTCTTATCACCTTGCTTATTTTATATGGTCTTTTCCACCTTGTGTTTTTAGAAAAGCCTGTCTTGCAGTGGTTATAAAGAAAATAGTAAATATAAATTTCCTATTTCATGGTCAGTCAATTAGAATTTTCCCATGATTTGGCTTGGGTAACTTAGATTCGTCGTAGACAATTTCTTTTATTACGCCAAGAAGCTATAGCAATTGGTTCTTCTTTTAGTTTGCGTTACCCATGCAAATGTTTATTCACTTTAAAAATGAGTGCATCGGTTTCCCCCCCCCCCCCCCCCCCCCCCCCCCCCCCCCCCAATCAACTTAAATAGATTTTGGAATCTAGGAAATCCTTGATGTCTTCTCTTATACTTCTCATAGGACATCATTTGCTATTTAATTTATGTTAAGCCTGTTTACATATGTTAAGTTCTTAGATACTCCTTGTATTTTCTTCTCTCTCTTTATGCTGAAATTTTGAGATATGGAGAATTGTATAAATGATTCTCATTATTATTTTTTTTTTTTTTATGTTTGTAATCACTCCTATGTTTCCAATAGCAGAGTACTTTTGCTTTATTTTTATTTTTTTAAATAAATATATATATATATATATATATATATATATATATATATATATATATATATATATATATATAAAGAAAATTAGTAAGAAAAGATTATTTTCCCTCAGGGGCGGATTTTCAGACTCCGCGAATAGGCCTACTTTTGTTTGCGCTCCAGGCGCAAAGGAGTTTCCATTCATTTTTTCACTTCATCTTTGTTGTCAAAAAATCTTTGCTTCTCCAACATGAGTTATTTAATTTAGCAGGAAATTGGAAAGAGAATATGATACCTTTGCAGTACAGCTGTGTGCAATATTGTGTTATCTCTTTTCGGCTAGCCAACATTTTAGCTAAAAAGTCCAGGATTATAGAAAGGATAAAATATTTAAAAATATACAATAGCTTATGAATTTTGTATTGTTGATCTTTCTTGTTTAGAAAAGCTGATAGCTTAACCTTGTCCATAAAATTAAGTATGTTAGCAATTACTTGCTTTGATTTATCATTAATAGCACGCAAAATCTCAAGTCGATGGGCCCTCTTGATTGTAAACTTTTCACCATTTTCGATTATGTCAAGGATGTCTAGTAACATGTATCTCACAGAATCACACCAATTCCACCTCTTTTACACTTTCAGGGAGGCCAACAAGACATGTTATTCCTCCTCCTATCATTCTCCAAATTTTGCATTTAATTTTATAGTTTATTTTTCCCTATCTGGAACTCAAGCACATTCACATTTAAGATTTCCACATGATCCTCTTGCTGCGACATTTTCTGTTCCATTTCAGTGACTGTGGCATTGTTTGTCTTCGTTTTTTCATTAAGTTCATCCAGTAATTGGAGTTGTTGCAATTTCTCTTCCACAGCTTCTGAGATTGCTCTTGTAAGTTCACACAGTAAAGTTTCAGAAATTCCCTCAACACTAGCATCAGGTTCTGGTGCCATTTTGTCTTCCTGCACCTTCAGCTTTTCACTTACAAATCTCTTCCATTTGGACGACATTTCAGAATTTCTCCAAACACAGCTGTCTGTAGAAGATCACCTCTGACATAAGCAAAAATGAAAGTCAATGGAGACTTCCCATCCCCCCCTCCCCCGAAAATCTATGCTACAGGCTCTTGCAGAGCTGAACCAAAGTGGTCTGCTCACAATTGAGACATCGTCGGAAATCCCCTTCTCTGGGTTCTTATTTGCTGTCATATAAGGATACTGAGAAAAGAGGAAACCAACGCATCCTATCACAGAGGAGAAGATTTGATGTCATTTGGAGTGAGGAAAGTCTCACAAGTCTTACCCTAGCTTGGAAAGTCTTACCCTAGCTTGGGTGTACTGTGCTGTTCGTACATCTCACTCTGCATGTAAAACTGGCCCCCAAACCCTACACCACCACCAACACCTCACCTCGAGCTATTAGCTGGCCCTCATATAGAGATATACCATAAATAGTTGACTACTATGAAGGCTTTGTATACGTTCTCTCCCTCTCTCCCTCTCTCTCTCCTTCATGAGCTGTGAAATAGAAGTATCATGCCGGCACACGATCCTCCAACACAGTGGCAAATGGCCGCTGTGCCGGAGGCCTCTGGCCCCCCCCCCCCCCGGACCGCCCTTTTAGTAAAGCCCCCTATGCGCGTAAATCCGGCCCTGTGTGTACAGTGTGCATGGAGACTTTACTGCTATATGGGCTGTTTTTAACTTAAACTCTTTGGGGTAGATTTTAAAAACGTACGTGCGCCTCCATGTGTGCGTGCTACCCGGCGGGTGCACATGGATGTGCGATTTTATAACATGTGCGCGGGCCGGCATACACATGTTATAAAATCCGGGCCAGCACATGCAGGGGGTAGATTTGGCCAATTTACGCACGGCGACGAGATTGGGCCTCCCCCAGTTCCTTCCCAGTCTGCTCCAATTAAGGAGCAGACTGGGAGAGAAATTTCCTACCCCCCCCCCCCCGACCTTCCCTCCCTCTCTCCTCCCTGACCCCTTGACATGGCCTACCTTTTTTTTATTTTTAGTTTCAGAACTTATGCTGGCAGCCTGCCGGCGCCTGATCCCCAGGCACAGAAGTAAATGGCCGCTTGTACCGGCCACCTGTAGCTCCGCCCCTCCCTGTCCCCCAGACCGCCCCTTTTGTGAAGCCTGACTCTTGTGCACGTAACAGGGGTTACACGCGTGGCCGAGCCTCTTCTAAAATACGTGAGGCGTGCGCAAGGCCCAGCCGAGTGCTTAACTCCCGGATTTTAAATGCGGAAGGTTTGAAAATTTGGCCATTTTGTGCACAGCTATGACAAGGTTTACCCTTCTATGCACCAAGATGTAGCCTCCAACTCCTTAGGAAAATGAGTTTCCAATTGAGTTAAAACGTGCTAAATGCAATATATCTGATGGGTGACATCTCTTAGTAGCAAAATGACTGGATCAGTTAGAATAACATTTGGTATAACATTTTGTTGCATCTCCAGAGTACATGCTTGTGCAGCAGAGTTAAAAACAGGGCTCTAACAGACAGAGCCTGTTTCATTAAAATGCATGAATTGCTGACCCATAGAGCCATCTGCAGGAAGGAAATGTAAACAAGGATGCACACAGCCAACAAAGAAGGAAAGAAAGCACAACAAAGCCCCAGGACAGAGGAGAAAAGTAAATAAGCAGTTGAGCTAGGAGATAGCTCAGTCCTGCAAAAATATAGCAAGAAGCAGGAAGGAACAGAAAGCCTTAAAAGACTGGTGGGGCAGATGGAGAGAGTCATAGAAGGAAGAAGAAGCATAGCAATACAGCTACTGCAGAGTGCTGGAAGAAAGTCGTTTTTGGTCAGATAAAAAAAAGAAATTATTGGAAAGAGGAAAAATCCCTTAACTTTGGCTTACGTAGGCTGTATTTTAACCCAGTAGTATTGCTCTACTAAAAAAAAAAAAGTCTTTGAGAGAAAATAAGCAAAAGGAGAAATTTATGGGAAAATACATTTTGGTTAAAAATTAAATTAAAATAACCAAGATGGCCACCTGAGAAGGTATGCTTGCAAGGAGCTCCCACTATTACCCAAAATTTCTTACTTCCATGCCGCACATGAAGCGTAAGGCGAGGGTACGGGGAGGTGAAGGCACCTCGACCCCGTTAGAAGCCACTCAACCCCGCATTGGGAGTTTTTTTGCGGCAGCCTCACCGTTAGCGCTGCGTGGGCAGGTCGCTGAAGGGACGGCGGTGGAGCACGAACCGCCCCTTCTGACCGTCGATACATCGCTGAGCCCCGGCTCTCCTATCAGACCGGCTCCACCAAGTTTCGACGAGGGACGGAGTTTGAAAGCCACAGTCCCGGCAGGTTTGACCCGAGGAGGGATAGAAGTGGAGCTGCAGAGTTCAACAACTAGAGGATTTAATATCGTGGAGGAATCGACACCAACACAGCCCCTCACAAGGGAAAGAGGTGAGGGGTTGAAAGGTGGTGAAATGCTGGGATCGTCAGAACTGGATAATGGAGCCGGTGCAGCAGGGGGAGGGGAGGGAGAGATTCAGAAAACTCCGATGCTCGAAAAGTTAATCCTACCAACTACAGAAATAACTTTATCTACAATTTGGTTGGCATTGCAATCTATAGAAAAATCCATACATACATTAACCAAGGAAGTAATGGATACTAAAAACCAAGTCCTCTTGAATGCTAATGGTTTAGCCCAACAAAAGTTAAAAACTGAAACCATGGAGGGAAGGCTTCAAGAAGTTGAAAAGATACAATCCAATTTAATATTAAAAGAAACAGAAGTGGATAGAAGATTTGAAAAAATTGAGAACAGTTTAAGATCACATAATTTAAGATTTGTGAATTTTCCAGTTTTGAAAAATATTTCCCCGGTTGAGTTGTTTAAGTTGTATTGTGCACAGATCTTGAAAATCCCAGAAGAGGTAAAACCTGTGATTATTAAATCCTTTTACCTTCCGTATGCTGAAGTTGAACAGGGTAATTTGGGGGAACAAATGCCTCTGGATTTAACTACAATTCTTGAATCTTCACAAGAAATGATGGTAACATCAAGAAGACCACTATTGGTTTCATTTGCATTTCTCATGGACAGAAACAATACATTTAAACATTTCTTTAGAAATGCTCAAGCTAATTTTTTTGGACAAAAAAATTTGGTGTTACCCTGACTTGATCAAGGCGACACAATCAAGAAGGAAGTTGTTTCTTAACATGAGGGGGGAAGTGATTCAAAGAGGTGCAAGGTTTAAATTACAATTTACTTGCAAATGCAATATAATTTTTCAAGAGCCAAATTACATCTTTTTCGATCCACAGCAATTGAGGGTTTTCCTAGATTCTCATCCACCCTCATAAAACTCATAGCTGGATAGGTTTAAAAGTAAAGCGGAAGGACTTCTCATGCTTGGCCTTGTTTTCTTGATGTTTAATATTACCTTGTAATATGCTCCTTTAAAGGTGTCTCCCGTATTTCCTTTATTTTGTTAAAGTACAGTTAATTATTGGATGTGAATTGACATTTTCTGTATGTTATTTACGTTTTCTTTCTGTACTTTAAAAATTTCCATACAAGTGGATGCTTGTTATAATTGATTAAAAATACATAAATTAAAAATTAAAAAAAATAAATTAAAATAACCAACAGAGACATGGAACAATAACCTTCTGTAGTTTAAAAGTTTAAATGTAGAATAATTTGAATTGAATCTGATTGTGAATTTGGACACTAGATCAAAAGATCTGTTCAGTCAAAAGCTGTTAAAACCAGAAGCTGTAACAAGGGACTGAAGTCACAATGTTCAAGCACTGGCTCTGCATAAGTACCCTGGCACAGGGAACTGCTATTATAAGAGGAAGGAGTTTTTCTTTAGACCTGAACAGTTTTGTTGATTGGAATTAAATCTCCAAATTAATACTTGAGGAGATAAATATTGACGATCTCTCCACGAATTAAAATATTTCTCTACCAGAGCTGTATTCCAGTGAGATTGACACACCCATAATCAAAGGGGGGAAAAGTAAATTTGAGTAACTGACAAAATTAGATAAGGACATGTTTGTTTAATGTTTATTTTTATTAGTTCACAACTCAGTTCTGTGTTTAAAGTGAACGAGGTATATGCATACATACAGTAGTCTTTCTTGCAAAAGATGTAGCTAGTTTCTCTCTCTAATTTTGTAAAGCTTAAGATAGTAGGGGCTGTGCTGAGGACCGAAGAACTCCAGCAGCAGAAAGCATGCCAATGCACTCCAGCATCACCAGCAAAGGCTGCAGGACTGGGAGCGATATTTTGCACACCTGCTACAAAGACAGTAAATTTCTTTCTGGAAACCCAGAGAAGCATAGATGGAAACACACACAGATACTCGGGCATACAGAAATTGATGCATGCATTGAGACTGGCAGAAATTTGTGTTCCTACCTAGTGAGGATTTTAAATAATTTTAGATTTACCTGGTGATTTTCTGAAAGAGAACCAAAACTTGCAAGACACAAAAGGTGAAAATATTTTGGGAAAAGAATCATGTTCTTGATTTAAGAAATTTGTGCTAACAGTTTGTGTTAATTATTTGAACTGAAACTTACCTGATATTTTTTGTGGTGAATTCTAGTATCTGCAAGATAGCAGAAAAAGAGAAGCTAGGCAGAGAGTGCATTGCACAAATCAACTCCTCTTGTACTTTTTATCGATTCAAACAGCAGAAAATCTTCAGTGATGTCAACTTTGCTGTTCATACCTCGAACTGTGTATATGACCCCTCCCCCCCCCCCCATAACCTATCCCAAACCCCACTCCGAGTTAAAAGTGCCCCTCCCCCCCCTTATTGTGGTCTCTCTCTCTCTCATATATTATCGCATGCGTTAGGGCCTTAACGCTAGCCCTGCCAAACATGAGATTGCAAAACGGGGAAAATTTACTTGCCTGCGGAATATTTAACTTACATTTGTTTAAGAAACTCCTGGAAAGAACTTAAATATTTTTTTCTTGTTTAAAAATAAGTTTCTTCAATTTGTTGTTTTGTTTTTTAAACACTCTTGCATTTCAGAATTTGAGTCAAAAGTATTTATTACTGTGAATTAAAATCTATTGTATGTCAGAGTTGTATCATTATTTTTTCAAAACCAATCCTATGGTACTTAGGGAAACCACTTGTATTGGGTGAGGAACACTTCGTCTCTGTATTGTGACTGTGTGGCAGCCAGTGGAGGAAAAGCGAGGGAAGGAGATTATCCACTTTGGCTCCATGACAATACCAAAGCACTCCTTTTTCTCTTCCGCCATTGGGGGTTACGCTTACAGACTAAGCAAGAAGCAACAATCCTTTGTCGTGCTGCAGCACCGTTTTGGCAGCAGCTATTTGTGTGTAATTAGCATTCTTCCAGCGGAGCCATAGGGTGCAGTGGGAGTTTATCTTTCAGAAGAGTGTGGAAATCATTTCGGACTAGTCGGGCCTCTTACTGGTGCTACACTAAACTTCCTTGGATTAGAGAGATTTAAATTTTTTTTTTTCTTCTCTGCGACCTCACGTTTTACCTACTAATGTAACCCCAGTCTGACCCACTGGTCTTAATTGTGGGATACTATAAAAGAATTTGGAGGTGTTCTACTGTGTTTTTCCTCCTACCCTGTCACTTGTACACATCTAAAACTGTAGTTCTGCTGTAGCTTAACAGACTTTGCCTCTGACAAGCACAAGACAGAATACTTACAACCTATTTTCAGAAGAAGAGCAATTATGCAGGTTAGGGCTTTTGGTGGAAAACACTGGCTTATTTTAAACATATAATGCTGCAGAGTGGTATGTTTTAGTTCGTTTTGTGACTCATAATCTTTGATATACAAAAAGGAAAGCTAAGAAGGGTAGCGTTAGTTGTATAAATAATTCATTTTAAACATATGTGTATTTTACCAACAGCAGTGTGCACATTTCTTAGAGAGTAGATGAACTGACATTCCTAAACGGTATTATTTTGACACTGGCTTCTATATAATTATTGCCTTAATAAATATTATGGCAAGATACCTTTTACACAAATGTGAACAATACAATTAAACATAAGATACCAGGCATTAAGCAAGGTGAAAGCAATGGGTGGTGAAATCTGAAGGCCAAATTCCGGGTTGTGGCAGAGCAGGACCCTGAAAGGGTTGGATTCAGAAGAAGTCTTGGAGAATTTTCAGAGCACATCTGTCAAAGATGCATTTATGCCAAGAATGGGGAGGCTGGGTTGGAGAGACAGGCTAGAGGTAGGTTGGGCCATGAAGAGAGAGATACTATAGACCAGGTCAGGCACTAACAATGAGCTTCATGAAAATGGCTAAGGCATGATAGCATACAACTTCCTAGAAGTTAAGTCTTGTTGTTATACTGCTTGAGGGGGGAGGAGCATTCATTAGATTTAAAAAAATGCAAATGTTCTTTTTAAAAAAATTTTTGTAATTGAATACTGCAATTGTGTGAATTTGTATATAGGCATGGGTAGGCTAAATAGACACAATCGCTCACAGTCTCCAGCTAATAGCATGACAGCTTCTTTGTGTTTATAGTGGAGATACTTTTTGAAAAGTGATTCACGTGTCAGTGAATGCTCTGTGTCTCCTGCACATAGAGGATTTAAAGGTAGACTTGACCAGTCTCGTCGTGTGCCTTGGCGTTTTCTGTTACGGGAGGGTACATGCCACTCGGGGTGTTTAAATTGGGCCCGTGGTTTCATAATGCTCTTGAATTGAACTGTCGTTGTTGGAACACACCATTAAAATTAACAAGACAATGCTGACCTTTGTTTCTTGTGATCTCCATTTTTTTCCCTTTATCAAATGTCAAGTATTTTCAGATGTGAAATGCAAAGCACTCATATTTCAGGTTTTTTGTTGGTTTTTTTTTGTGTGTGGTTAAATAATAAAGGGTTTAGTGTGCAGAAGGATGCATCTTGCTTCTGGATTATTGCACATTGTTGACATGGAAGCTGAATTTATTTTGCTGTACTCTGCCTTTCGGTGGTTGTGCTGCAGAAGGTACGGTGCTCTGTTTGTTGAACTAAGGGATGGGATCTGCGGTGTCGCTGATAAAAAGGATATTGCTTTCTGTACACTCTGTGCAGAAGAAGGCGACCAAGAAAATAAATCTCCACCTCCTTTTCTTCTTCTAATCGCAGTGGAGGAAGACACAAACTTCTTAATACTTCCTAAGTAGTAAGAGCTGAAGGTTGACTTCAGAGGGTTAAGTTTGCAATTTAGGGCATAGCTAAGTTAAACAGAATGGAATAGTTATTGACTATTAATCGAACCATGGTAAGGTGAGCAGTACTTACCAAAGATCTGCAGCTAAAATAGTTTAAGCAAAACGTCATTCTGGGATGTACCTACCCTATTAGCAGTGGCATTATTCTAAAGAAAGAAAAAGGTACCGGGTTAAGACCAGTGGTGACCTCCACTTTCCAGTCCAGCTGCAATGGAAAAGAGGAAGCAAATGGTTCTAGAAAATCTCCACTGCCTCTCACTTCTTGTAGCCTTGTCAGTTCTCAGTTGTGCCTGCACCTCATGCGACCTCCTCATCAGATGGCAATGTCTTCACGCCAGAGCCCCTTTTGTTCTTGCCTTTAGACTTTGGTCCATTATTATCTTCTTCTAGTGTGAATACCAAGAAAGAGTATTCATGTTATCTGCTTTCTTCTAAAGCACCTCTTCCTTAAATTCGTCCTTTTGTTCTTGCTATTCCCTTTTTAGTCTTCCTCTTTTCACTTACTGTACATATATGAGGGAGAGAATTTATCCTTGGGCAGTATAATTCTCTGTTTGTAATTGCCCTTTCTGCCTCTTTTTGGTTTCTCCTGTGTCTGTCTATATTTTCTGAATGCTTGGTGTTTTTGCTCATATTTTTTTTTTCTCTTACTACTTTGGTCAGCCGTGGTGGTTCTTTTAAGCTCTTCCCCTTGCTAACATGCCTGACACAAAGGTTCATTACCATTTCAGTGCTCCTTTCTATTACTCTCAGTAATTCCTTTGCATCTCTTATATGTGTTACTCCTGACAAGGCTTTCTTAACATAATCATTCATTTCCTTAAACTCAGCCCTTCTGAAATCTAGGATTTGCATTCTGGTATAGTTGGGTTCTGTTCCATTGTTTACATTCAACCACACAGTACTGTGATCAGTGAACCTCAAATTGTCCCTTATCATAACCTTGTTGATACTGTCTTCATTTGTCACTACCAAGAAGTCCAGGGGCGCGTTACCATAAGTAGACTCTCTAGTTAGTTGCTTGAGAGACTTCTTGCATGGATTCTAGTATCTCCCTACTTCTAGTTGATCCAGCAGCCGTTACCCTCCTCACCTCACCTTTGCATGGTATGCTTTGAATGGCTTCTCTCTGGGCTTAATTTGTAGCTAAGGAAGTGGGTGGGAGGAGTTAAGGCCAGGAGTGACAGGTGCGATAGGGTGGGACTGGAAGCGGAACTCACACTTTACACACACACTTTACACCATCCGCTCTGCTCTACTTCTTGAGGTGCTGGATAAAACATCATTCTAAATTGTTCTTTCAGAAACATCGCCCTGGATAACGGACACAAAAAGGCCCTGAATTAGCACACGTTTGAAACTTGGGAGCCAGGGTTGAAGCCTCCACGATTGCCATTACTGCTCACAAGTTTCAGCATGTGTTAATTCAGCCCCTATTTGTGTCTGTTCCTTAGGCTGCATTGTGTGCTGCAGGATCACCCCTCCCCCTCCTGTTCTCTGCACAACAGGAGGGGAAGGGCTGACAGGCCGATACAGTACAGTGCGCTCCGACGGGGCGCACACTGTTAGCCTGCTATTGGGCGCGTGTTTTCCCTTACCCCTTATTCAGTAAGGGGAGGAAAATGCGTGTCCAACCCGCAGCACCTAATAGGGCCCTCAACATGCAAATGCATGTTGAGGGCCCTATTAGGTATGTGCGCGGGATACAGAAAGTAAAATGTGCAGGCAAGCCGCACATTTTACTTTCAGAAATTAGCGCCGACCTTTGGGTCGGCGCTAATTTCTTCCGGCATCGGGAAAGTGCACAGAAAAGCAGTAAAAACTGCTTTTCTGTGCACCCTCCGACTTAATATCATAGCGATATTAAGTCTGAGGTCCCGAAGAGTAAAAAAAAAGAGTGAAAAAAAAATAAATTTTAATTCGGCCCGCGGCTGTCGGGCCGAAAACCGGACGCTCAATTTTGCCGGCATCCGGTTTCCGAGCCGTGGCTGTCAGCGGGCTCGAGAACCGACGCCGGCAAAATTGAGCATCGGCTGTCAAACCCGCTGACAGCCGCCGCTCCTGTCAAAAAGGAGGCGCTAGGGACGCGCTAGTGTCCCTAGCACCTCCTTTTACCCGGATTTACCGCCGGACCTAATTTAAATAGTGAATCGCGCGCACCGACGACTGAAAGAGGGGATATGATACAGGTTTATAAAATCATAAGCAGTGGGAAATGGATAGGGAATGTTATTTACCCTTTCGAATTGTACAAAGTCTAGGGGATACTCCATGAAACTGTTGCAACCGTCGCGGCCCGACGGCTTCACTCCGCCTACTTTTCTTTTTCTGCGGTGACTCCTGCTCCCTGTGGACGTTTGGTTGCTGCTGTGTTGGACGATCATGTGCTGGCAGGTTGCTGGAGCGCAAGATATGATAGAACTTTTGGGGGGGTGTTAGAGTAGGGCTAGGGGGGGGAAAGGTTAGGGGAAGGGGTGGGAAGGTCAGGCTAGAGGGAAGGGAAGTTCCCTCCCAGGGAATCGGAGCGACCTGTGAGGGAACAGGGGAAGGTAGCGCGGCTCGGCGTGCACAATTGTGCACCCCCCTTGTGTGCACGACCCCTGATTTTATAACATGCATGCACTTGCGCACGCATGTTATAAAATCAGGTGTACATGTGTGCACGCCGAGTAGCGACAGCACATGTACGCCCGCACGCACCCTTTTAAAATCTACCACGAAGGTTTTTCATTCTGGTCAATCAGAATTCTAGCATTGGTTTAGTACAGAAACGTCTTGTTCTTTTTGCATGACAGGCTGAGACTCAGTAGTTTTCCTGTCTGTTGTCAGCCTTTAACACTGATTATGCCATATTTCTAAATTGTATACAAAGTATGGGAATTCAAGGCTACATTTTGAATTAGTTTAGATAATTTCTGGAAGGCAGAAATCAGTTATGTTGGGGCATGATTTTTCTCTTGGATTTGGAGTGAAGCGTATCCCAGGGGTCTGTTTTATCCCCCATATTGTTTAACATATTTGTTCATCCTCTGTGCTCTTTGATTAGGAAGGCTAGTTTTCATTGTTTGTTGTATGCAGATAATCAGTCTTACTCAAATTGATGAACCATGGCAAGTTTTATTGAGTAAGTTGAATTTTTGCTTACATTCACTATCTTTATGACTTAATCTTAAAATTTAATAGTTTTAGTAGCATTTAGCTTTAATCTGAGATTTTGTGGATTAAAAAACTATCTTCTATATTAACATTTAGAAGACATTTCACTTTCAATAAGTCAACAGGTTCGAGTACTAAGAGTGATTCACTGGTCTCTTGAGTTGTGCCTACGGGTCCCAGTTTGATCTGTCCAGTTTTTTCTGATTCTTCCCCCCTCCCCCCCCATGTCACCTACCTGCTTTGCAGTTTCTTTTTTCATGTTCCTCAGTGTTTTGGCTCTCCTCTTTATTTAATATTGAGATGTACATTTGTAATTTTGTGGTCGCCAACCTGCACAGTAACTGTATAATACATTTTCATTTTTATAGATTTGAAAATTTTGGTCCCCCTGACGCAGCTTGATGCGAAACACGGCCATGTCGAGGCCCTTCGCATCTATAGTTATGTTCACTGTATATTGAATTTCGTGCACAGCGTTATTTGTGCACGTGTAAAATGAATTGTTATTGTCCAGTATAATTTATGCCACACATTTTTCTTTTGTGATTATTCTATATGTGTGTGTGGCTTTCACTCCGCCCTTTTTTTGTATTAAACCCAACTATATAATCATCAAGTTATCTTTACCAGCTCAAATTTCTTCTGTGGTGCAGATTTCTTTTTACTATTTCTAATGCTGCAATGATTTTGGTCTTAATTGTCACAAAATGATATAGTTACTATATTGCACATGCTAGCGACATCAAGGTATGATTACTGTTATGCTTTCTGTGAGGGTTTACCAAAAAGCAACTCCAGAGATTGATTAGTCCAAAATTCTGCTTTCTGGCTATGTTTAAACTTAACCTTCATGAACATAACACACGTGCATTGAGAGCCTTCATTGGCTGCCAGTTAGTTTCTGCTATAAATTTAAAATGTTATCCTGAGCAGTAAATGGCATGAGTCCCCTATACTTACATGACCCCGTCACATCTTATGCTCCATCTAGATGATTAAAATAATCTCTGGAAATCTTACTGATGATCCCCTCAGCAGAGCATTTCAGATATTCAGATACATATAAAAGTAATTTTGTGTGCTGGTCCATTTTTGTGGACCTCTCTTCCTAAGGAGTTAAAAGATCTGAAAGCTATCTAATCCTTAGGAAACACTCAAAGCCAGGCCATTTACTGCAGTCTTCAACTGATTATGAGATAACTTGTCTTTTGTCATACTCTGGGTAGGTTATTGAATAAGTAAGTTGCTATATCTTTGTTTTGATTTCTAGGTTTGGAATGATTTATTATGTTTATTTTGTATGATAGGGCTTATGAAAGTTTTCTGTATGTCTTTTATAGTGTGATTTTTGAATATTATGTTTTTAAGTAATTTATGAATATATGATGATTATGTAGTTGGGTTTAATATCTTGGGTAATTAAGGAATTTTGATTTATATGAGATTTTGTTATATTTTTATATTGTATGTTATATACATTTACCTTGGGTCTTGGGGAAAGAGTGAATCAAAATTATGAGCAAATAAATGTAATTTGATGTCTTGCCTGACCATTCAAAAACCTCAAGGCGAGTAGCAATACTAAAACCATAAAAATGAAAAACAGACATAACAAGTTGCAATAAAACCAAGGACTGAAGTGTAGTAACTCTTAAAAATGTAATTGGTGTTAATGCTTAAGTGAGGTGATGTATACCAGAAAGACTGCAAATTAAACTTTCAGAATGTCTTAGAAAAGAAAGCACTTAAAAAATTGCAGTCTTCAAATAGAAGGATTAAATCCTCCAGAATACAAAGAAGCATTTTCTTGGCCTTTGTTTTAGCAATGGGTTCCATGAGAATTCTTTGTAAATATACTGTATATGCAGGCTATATATATAGATGGGGAGATATATATAGATATATAAAGAGAAAGATAGATAGCTAGAAATAGATATAGATATTTCATTGTTCTAATCCTGTGTTTTTATTGAAACACATAGTATGATGATCACCAGACTCCATGTTTAACTCCTATCATAACTTCATTGACACTAACTCAGTTTGTCAGTCCCAGGTCCAATGTCACCTTGCCACGAGTGAGCTCTTTAACTAGCTACTTAAAAAGTGCCTGTTGCAAGGTTTCCAGCAGGTCTCCTCTTCCAGCTGATCCTGCAGCTGCACTCTCCAATCTGCATTTGGTCTAACAGATGTAGATTGGAAAATGCCAGCTGCAAGTTCAGAACTTCTGCTACTCTACAAGGGGTAGAAAGAGAGAGGAAGCAGAACACTACTCTTGCATCAGTAGTGGAAAAAGTAATTGAAATTCTAATGAAGGAAAGAATAGTGAAATACCTTAAGAAAGTGGATTCCAATATGTTTATTCAAGGGAAAGATCTTACCAAACAAATCTGATCAAGTTTTTAATGAGGTGACCAGAGTAAAAGATCAAAGGAGTGCAGCGTATAATGAACAAGCTAGCCAGAATGAGAATAGGTATAAATAATATAAATTGGATGAGAAGCTGGTAAAGCAAAAGACTGAGAATAGGGGCTCTTCGGGTCTATTCTTTGAAGAGAAAGTGCCCAAACAGGATCCTACAAAGATCAGTGCTAGGGCCAAGTCCTTTTCAATGTGGGAGGCCTAGAAGGGAAACTGTACTTATTTGCAGGCGATATGAACTGAAACAGAGTAGACATTTGAGCGGTGCTAGAGAAAATGACAGGAAACTTTAAAAAAAAAAAAAAAGGAAGAATAGTCAAGGGTTCCAACCCTTAGATCATCATTTCTGGTGTGACTCAGCGGTAAGGAAGATTAGTAATATAATTGGATGCATAAAGAGAGCTATCATTGGAAGGAAGAAGGAAGTAATATTACCAATATATTGATCTCTGGTGAGATCTTACTTTAGAGTGCCATCTCCAGTTCTGCAGGCCACATCTTCAAATGGATACTGAATTTACTCCACCTTACCAAAGGAAGGCCACCAAAACATAGCCTGAACTGTAAGCCTTACCTGGAGATGCTTAAGGAACTAAAGATGTACTCTCTAGAAGAAAGAAGGGGAAGGAGAGATATGATACACATTCAAATATCTTGCAAGCTTGAGTAAGGTACCAGATGATATTGTTTTCTGTAGAATGAGAAGTTCAAAGATGAAAGGATCTTCATATGAAACTGAAGGGAAGGAGGTAGTGGACAGCTGGAACAGACTTCCAGTAGAGGTAGGAGGAGCAGAAACAGTAAAAGAGGTCAAGTAGTCTCTGTGGTATTACAATGGTCAAGTACAGATGAGCAGAATAGGTGGGCTTATGCAGGCCCATATTTAAGCATAGGCACATAGACAATTATATAGGGTGCCAAATACCCAAGCCAAACAGGAGCTAGCTTCTGCTTGGTTTAGGGTCATGTACCAACAATAGATTCAAAGGGTCACTGCCATGGCATTCTACCTATGGATGCCAACTTCTTAAATCTGGCTTTGGACTTATGTAGTCCTTATCTGCTACATCATCTATATTTTCATGGTCAAAGTACTAGGATAAATTGCATATTTTGGTTATCCTGGAAACCAGGCTGGTTTGTGGCCCTCAAAGGACTGAATTGGGTTCCCCAAAATGAGTCAAAGGAAGAGCTGTACAGGAAATTGTATTTGCTGTGCATACTTTACAGGAGAATTGGTTAACGCCTTCAAATCAAAGAACTGACAATAAAAACAGTGGCAGCTCCAGAAATTTTTATTTGTGGGACATAGAGGAAGCACAGTGAATTTCTGTGTAGGCAAGTGCCTTTCCATCCAACCAATCAAACTGGTCCAGCCAGACTGGGAGGTAGCAGGGGTGGGTGGCAAGCTCCTTGTCTGTTTGGGAGGGAGGAGGTGTCTATGTGTGTGGACATGAGCCACCACTGAATTAAAAAAAAGAGCAAATATGGAGGAAATATCCAGACACTGGAATCTCTCCAGTTATAGAATATTGCTTTCTAAATATAGAACAAGTATCAATAAAGCTAAACAGACTTTCTATGGAAATAAAATTCATGACTTAAAATTTAATCCAAAGGCCTTATTTACTTTTGTACAGAGCTTAATCACCCCCTCCTCTACAATTTTATTTCCTAATACTGATGATATTCAAAAGAAATGTGACGACATCGCTATTTTTTTCAAAGAAAAATCTCTGTCCTGTCCTTAAAATTACCATCCATTCTGACTCAAAAAATCTCTTGCAGCCTTCTATCTCCTGGTCCTCTTTCGAACCAGCCAGCTCACTAGAAATCTCTTCGATACTTTCTAAACTCAAACCAGCAAATCATCCTTGGGATCCTGTATCTCTAAAATTCTTTAAACCCATTGGAGACTTGATATTACGGACTATTGTCAAAATAGTTAATCTATCCCTATCAGAAGGACACGTCCACTCCCATTAAAATGTACAATAGTTAAGCCAATACTCAAAAATAACAAGAAAGATCCTTCTGACGTCAACAATAATAGACCCATTTTCAACTTACCTTTTCTTGCTAAAATCATTGAAAAAGTTGTTCAAAAACAACTGTCAGATTATTTAAACTCCAATAACATTCTCTTTGCTTCACAGCATGGTTTCAGGAAATACTTTAGCACAGAAACTCTTTTATTATCTTTATCCAATTCTGTCCTCAGATGTTTTGACAATGGTGCTTCTTATTTACTTATCCTTTTAGACCTGTCCGCGGCTTTCGATTCTGTCGACTTCCACGTTCTACTACAAAGATTAACTGATATCGGAATTAATGGGTCCGTTCTTTCTTGGTTCAAATCATTTCTGTTTTATGAAGTCAAAATAATCTCAAATCTATCGCCTAAAATCGCTACCGAATCTGGGGTTCCTCAAGGATCCTGCGATGCTATTTAACATCTATCTCTTGCCTCTTTGTAAACTCTTGACTGGATTAGGCATCTCTCATTTCATATATGCAGATGATGTTCAGCTTCTGATTCCTATTAAAGATTCCTTGACCGAGATACTTAAAATAGTCAGTCTATCTTTCCTCTATCAGACAACTTTTATCACACATGAAATTGATCCTCAATCATCAAAAAACTGAAATAATATTGTTAAGTAGAAAAGGTTGCTTAGACAAAAATTTCCAATTTAAAACCAATTATATGATGATTGATGCTGCATCCCAAGTTAAAGATTTCAGGATCATGTTAGATAATGAGCTCAAACTGAAATCTGACATAAATCACAAAATTAAGGAGGGTGATTTTATACTTCATGTACTGAAATGGCTAAAACCATTGGGGTAGATTTTACAAATTTGCGCACACGCGTACTTTTGTTCGCGCACCAGGTGCAAACAAGAGTATGCGGGATTTTAATAGATACGCGCGTAGCCATTAAAATCCGGGATCAGGAAATAGCCACCCATTGGAAAGCAAGTAGTGTCCCCAGTCTTGCTCGAATTCTACACAGACTCCATAATGTTTATCAACTGGAGCGCCTCACGGCAGTACATCATAACCATGTGAAACCTTTTACGGCGATCTGGAAACCGTATTGTACATGGCTCCAGGACCAAGCCCAGGGGGACTCTGTCCCTGATTTGAGTGCTGAGTCCGCTTGTTAATCTGATCTTCTCATTCCCTGGTTTCCTCTTCCGGACTTGGGTTTCCCCAACGAGCATCGGTCGACTGATTCACTTCATGCTGTGTACTTCAGTCACCTTTCACAACAAATAACGATATGTTATGTATTTTTGCCACTCATCTATTCATTTGTTTTCTCAAATCCTGTTGTCAGGGTGGGAGGGGGGTTGTGGGTCTTATTCTACTTTTATAGCTCTGATGATTGCTAGTATGGTTGTATTTACTAATTTGGTTTGCTAAATCATCCAATAAAAATTGTTTAAATAAAAAAAAAAAATCCGGGATCGGCGCGCGCAAGGCTGTGCAAAATCAGCCTGCGCGCGCCGAGCTGCGCAGCCTGCCTCCGTTCCTTCCTTCCACCCCCCGCACCTTCCCTTCCCCCAGCCCTACCTAAACACCCCCCTACCTTTGTTGTACAAGTTACGCCTGCCTGAGGCAGGCCGCTGGCGCGCGATGCCCAGGAGCTGTTTCAGAGGCCTCGACCACGCCCCCGGGCCGGAACCACGCCTGCGGCCCCACTCCTGAATGACATGCCGCCGCGACACGCCCCCCCCCCCCCCCCCAGGAAAGACATGGGACTTACGCTCATCCCGGGGCCTGCGCGCACCACTGAACCTACTCAACACAGGCTAGGCGCACACAGGGGAAACTTCAGGCGGGTTTTCGGGGGGGTACACGCGTATCCCTTTGAAAATCTGGCCCATTATTAGAGTTTAATGACTTCAGAACCATTTTACAATCACTAATATTTTCGACACTCAACTACTGTAATTCTCTTTTATTTGGTTTACCATACTCTTACATTCGACCTCTTCAAATATTGCAGAATGCAACTGGCAGAATTCTGTGCTGTGGAAAAAAATTTGATCACATCACACCAACACTTATTGACCTTCACTGGCTCCCAATCAAATTTAGAATCGATCACAACGTTTTATGTCTAATTCACAATTCCATATATCATGACAATATTGAATGGCTCAATGCCTCACTTCACCTACACCCTCCCCTCCCCCCCATAGAAATTTACGATCCACCAATAAAGGCCTACTATCAGTTTCATCTATTCGATGGGCTCATTTAACAGAAGTTAGAGAGAGAACTTTCTCCATCGCAGGCCCTAAATTATGGAATCAATTAGCGAGAGAACTAAGGACACAAAAAGACATTAAAGCCTTCAAGAAGACTTTAAAAACTTAGCTCTTTAAAAAGGCATATAACACCTGAATTAGCAGCTATGATAGGCTCTTCACGATTAGCCTTATATTTTAGCTTTTTTAAGTTTTGTTTTTATCTTTTTTACTTTTTATTGCGATATTGTATTGAATAATTTAATTTTTAGATCCAATTAAAATATTATTTCTGTTTCTTAATGTAAATTGTATGAAGAATTTGTTTTGTAATTTACTGTTTTATTACAATGTTTTAATTTTTCTGTAAACCATTAAGAATGAATTACAGATTAATGGTACGTAAAAGCACTAAATAGCATTTTTTGCCTCTATTTCAGTCCTTCCTCAATTGGCACTGTTTACAGAGCTAGCAAATAATCTCAAAGAATTGTTGTGAGAGGAGTACACTTAGGGAAATGCTGTAGAAGAAGGTAACAGCTGATGATACCTATATGAAAGCGAAGCTTAATGTGAGAACATGACCAGTCAGTCATCTGGAAAGTAGTCTCTGTATCCTTTGTTATACTAGAAGGAGGAAAACAGGCAGTAGAATAACCTGAAAGTAGCCATGAGGATCAAATTGCGCCCCCATTAGATGCAAGTGGTTATCTGGGGTTAACTTGACCTAGAACTGCTGATTGGAGCTTCAGTATGTCCACATGCAGAATAAGAGGTTTGGGTTTTTTTTCCTATCTGGTGGAAGAGTATGTGGCACAGAAAAGAACACCTGCCATTTTGGTTCCAGTATCCTAATTTCACAGATATGCAATGCATGCATTACAATCATAGGGCCAGATTTTCAAAGGGTTCCGCGCGTGCCGAGCCTATTTTGCATATGTCCCGGGGCTTTGTGAAAGGGGTGGGGCGGGACCAAGGCCTCCGGCACAGTGGCTGTGCCGGGGGATCGCATGCTGGCACTTGGTCGGCAGGTGCAACTTATTAAACAAAGGTTGGGGGGTTTAGATAGAGCAGGAGGGTGGGTTAGGGAGGGGAAGATGGGGGGGGAAGGAAAGTTTCCTCCGAGGCTGCTCCGATTTCAGAGCAGCCTCGGAGGAATGGGGAAAGCCATCGGGGCTCCCCTAGGGCTTGGTGCACGCAAAGTGCACTAGTGTGCACCCACTTGTGCGTGCCGACCCGAATTTTATAACATGCATGCGTGTGCATGTTATAAAATCGGGCGTACATTTATGCGCGCCGGGTAGTGCGCACAAATGTACCCCAAGCCGTAGGTTTTAAAATCGGCCCATAATTTTCAGTTCTTTGATTAACTGTAACTTATGCTGTATGACATTTACTCTAAGTGCATCATATTTCATCTTGCATGTTAAGAGTGTGCTATTGGCAGGATAATACATTGATGTACTGATTAGTGCATTTCCTTTCTGTAATGTTGGTTTGTTATGGAGATGTTTCATTTGGTGGTGACTCCTTGGACTATAATGGCTTGAGTGTTTTTCAGTTCCTGACTAACAAAAGACTTTTCGGAATCGATGTCTAAGTAATGACTTGCACCTTTGTATGGATACACTGTTCGCAGCATATATAAGGTTGTAAACTTAAGAGAGAATAATTTATGAAAGAGTGAAGTTGACTTTTTTTTTAAATTATTATTATCCCCCTCTCCCGTAATGTCATCAATGTTAAAATTATAAAACAAAGGCCTTTGAGTCCAGGGGGTTTATAAATCCATAATAAAGATGAATATATAAGCAAACCAAATTGACAATTTCTACTAAATGTCAGCTTTTTCATATTTCTCTTCTTGATGAGCTGCCAGTTGGTTGTTCTATGCTATGTGTTTTGTGCTTATATGGGGGTTCTCTATCCCTGGTTTCTTTAGTTCCTTGGAATGTTTGCAATGTATTGTTCCTTGTTTTACTGCAGTGGTGTGATCTGAACACACTTGCTCACTATTGCTTGGATAGAGAAGGCTGTTAGTGTTTGAGTGGTAGGATGCAATGTGTTGGTTTATTCAGTGTAAAGGATTTGGACTGAAGTAGGATGGAAATGTGGCTGTCAAGGTGTCCTAGAATTTTGTATCTGCCAATTTACACTACTTTTCAAAGGCTTTTAAGTTGGCTGCATGTCTTGTTCCTTTCAAACAACATCCAACAAGGCATTGATCTGTGCAGTCTGGGTAAACAAGAATAGGGGTAACTTGCTTGATGTGGCGGTTACTACCCTTAAACATTAAGCCTTATGCTCATCTTTGATGCAACTCCAACATTACTCTCTGCATCAATGGCAGGAAATTTAAATCAAACAGTTACCACCAAGGGCCCTGAACTTGGTGGTCTGTGAAACAGATAAGTATGGGGAAATAAGTGTGGGAGGTTGCTGGGCAGACTGGATAGGCCGATTGGTCTTTTTCTCATCATTTCTATGTTTCTTTGTTTGCTTCTGCCCTATTTTCTGAGAAGTGTTGGGTGAGAATTTTCTTAGTCACTTGGTTTGCTTCTCTCTCTCCTTTTTGACCTGTCTGGCACTGCAAAGTGAGTATGTTTTGATTTTTGCTTTGTGCCTATACCAGATTTGATTGGGTTTTGTCCACTTCCTTCCTGCTAATGGTGGTCAGCAATATTCAGATATTTATCTTAATATCATAAATAACTTAAAGAAACATAACATTACCCCATAACTGGATTTTCTATTACATGTCAGACATCATGACCTGTGGAGTGTAATTGAGACCAGAATCTTAAAACCATAAGTTACATCATAGTCCTTCCTCCTCGTGCAGAAGTCATTCTCACCCAGATTTCTGATAGTCTTGGGTAGGGAGGGACTTCAGCAGTAGTTTCCATACATTTATTTACAAGTACTGTTGGCAGAAATTGGAGCTCACATGGTGAGTCCATGGAACAACAAGCAACACTGTCTAAGTTGGCATTTTTATATAGACTGCTTGAGTTTGCCGGAACCTTAATTTTGTGAATGGATCTGAGCAGTAGGCCAACATATATACAAGCTCTGTTACCCAGTAGCGTAGCCACATGTGGGCCTGGAAGCAAGGCCACCATGGGATCTCATTCCCGTGACGGCAAAGAGGAGAGCTAGAGCTGCAAGGCTACCCTGGGATCCCATCACTGCGACGGTGGAAGTAGGACTTTGGTTGCGCCTAATAAAAAGGCCAAGCGTGTGTGTGTGTGTGTGTGTGTGTGTGTGTGTGTGTGTGAGAATGGGAGTTTGAATGTGTGTGTGTGTGAGAATGGGAGTTTGTGTGTGTGTGAGAATGGGAGTTTGTGTGTGTGTGTGTGTATGGTTGAGAATGGGAGCTTGATTGTGTGTGTGTGGATGGGAATGGGAGCATGATTGTGGGTGTGTGTGTGGATGGGAATGGGAGCATGAATGTGGGTGTGTGTGTGGATGGGAATGGGAGCATGAATGTGGGTGTGTGTGTGGATGGGAATGGGAGCATGAATGTGTGTGTGGGTGGATGAGAATGGGAGCGTGAATGTGTGTGTGGGGGGATGAGAATGGGAACTTGAATATGTGTGTGTGGATGAGAATGGGAACGTGAATGTGTGCGTGTGGATGAGAATGGGAACGTGAATGCGTGTGCGTGTGGATGAGCATGGGAACGTGAATGCGTGTGCGTATGGATGAGAATGGGAACGTGAATGTGTGTGCGTGTGGATGAGAATGGGAGCTTGAATGTGTGTGTGTGTGTGGATGAGAATGGGAGCTTGAATATGTGTGTGTGTGTGTGTGGGGGGGGTGAGAATGGGAGCTTGAATGTGTGTGTGGGGGGGGGGTGAGAATTGGAGCTTGAATGTGTGTGTGGGGGGGATAATGGTAGCTGACCTGTGCTAAAAGCATCAGCCTACTTTACAACCATGTAAGCTATTAGAAAATTGCCCCCTTAGGCCCAGATTTTAAAAAGTCTACGCACACCGGGCCTATTGTAAAAAGGCCCGGCCACGTGCTTATGTCCTGGGGCTTCGGAAAAGGGGCGGAGTCAGAGGCTCCTGGAACAGTGGCCATTTGCCACTGTGATTTGTTGATCGCGTGCCGGCAGGGGCAAAAGGTAAGATAAAGGTCGAGGGGGGGGGGGGGGGGGTTAGGATAGGGCTAGTGGCGGGAAGGTTAGGGGAAGGGGTAGGAAGGTTAGATTAGGGGGTTGGGAGGGAACTGTGAAGCTGGAGATTGCTTTGAGCCTACCGGGCAGTAAGTATTGCTGATACACTTGACTTTAGAAGGGCTCATTAAGAAAGAAACTGAGTCTATCCACATTGAAAGACTGCTCTGCCCAGAGCTTAGTCAAGTGGAGCAAGCTACATAAGGATAAGATGGCATTATGGTTCTAGGCCTCTAATGTGGATTCTGCAATTGATGAAATGACTCATAAGACCACTGTTGCTGTAGAGAAATATATACAGCCCTAACATGTGCTTCTACAACTTCCTATGATGAAAAGTCGTGCTACAATAACACGGGGACAGGGAAATACCTGAATGTAATCCGCTTTGAAGGGCCTGAAAAGCGGAATATAAATCAAATCAAATAAATCTCTTCTAGTCTACTGAATTGTTAGAGTTGGAATATTTACCCATGAAACTTTTGAGCAAAAAAAAAAAATAGTGCAGTTTAAGTTTGAAAAAGCTTTACTCTTGGATAGAGAGAGGCTGGACCTGACCAGCATGGTAATTCACTGAAAATCTTTTTTTTTTTTTTTTTTTCTGCTGCAAAGACGGTGACACCTTTATAAAAAGGCAGGTGCACAAGCTGGATCCTATCTAAGCTGCTGTTGAAAGTCATTCCTGTAGGCAATAAACAGGATGACCAAAATATGCAAATAAATCTGCTTCTGAGACACAAGGTATCTACCTTGAGTGTGAATATCCATTCTGATACCCTGAAAGCTAGGCTTGTTTACAGCACTGGCGGGGGCGGGGCTGGAGTTAGCCAGCCCTCGTATGTGCCCTGTCTCTTCAGCTGAAGTATGTGTGAGCAGTGGGAGGACTCCAAAATATAGATATTCCATTTCCTTTCCCCACCTCCTTTTCTACCCTTTTTTTTTCTTGTCCTTTTATTTGCATTAGTGTATTTCGTGAATTTTCTTTCACGGGAAGAGCAGTGCTCCTGTCTGTGTAGGTTATCTTGTTGGCAGATCTGTACACTTTAAATGTTTGGTTTTTTTTTATCAATTCACTGAACGTTAACTTATTTTATATTTTAGCATTAGCTCATGCCTTTTCGCAGGTAGCTATTCAGCTATTGTAGGTGGCTTCCCTGTGCCTAGAGGGCTCACCATCGAAGTTTGCACTCGAAGCAATGGAGGGCGACGTGACTTGCCTAAAAGGTCACAAGGAGCGTTTGATATCTGAAAAAGAGAAAGAAAACAAAAAAAGTTCAGCATAAAAATAATAGTGTGAATGCCGGAACTTATATTCAGAGTAAAATGTGTTTGATTGCTTTGGGCCCTCCTTCGTCCTTATTCGCTCATGTGAGGAGTGAGGTTTGCGTTGTTCAGATGGAACGCCAGTGAATAAATGGATACAAAGTATGAGTCCATTTTACAACCCTTTTTTTTTTTATTTTTTTTTTTTTAGAAAGGAGAATCTTCCAATATACACATATGACATTTTCAGCCAGGAGTTGGTATCCTCTTTCATCTCCGCCTTGGAATGAATGGGTAGAAAAAACATCCCTTGCAAAACCAAAATACAGAGTCCTAGCTCATCAGCCCCTTGTCTCCGGCTACAACTATTTTCATAAAGAGTATTAAATATCCAAGCCAAGGTACTCTGCCGGCAGGTGGAGGAGAAGGTGATGACAAGCTCCTAACTCTCTCAAACGCTGGCTAAAATATTCCACAAAAACCTCCAGGGATCAATCATTTAATTATAAAGGCTGGATTGGAGTAACCTCCCATGGGGACGCTGTGAACAGATGGTGCATTCCTCTGGCCTGCATTGCATAGCTTGGCCCCTTTGTGGTGACATACTTCTTAGTAAGGTTTCCAGTAGGGAGACACACCTATACACACGCACACTTGCACACACACACGCGCACACACACACGCACACACTCTCTTACAGGGCCCAAAACTGAAAGCTGCCTGTTTGAAGTAACCTATCTGGATAAGGCAAAATGTCGCTAAGTTATCCGGCTAAGTATTACCCCCACTATCAAGCCAGATAAGTGACTTATCTGGCTATCTAGGAGCTGTTGATATTCAGCGGTCCACCATATAGCATAAGTCCTCCTTATCTGGCTATCGAGTGCTTTCAGTGTCTCTTTACTCTATATAAGGACTGAATGCATGAGCCAAATAAAAAATACCAGGCGAATAATTGGAATGTAACCTGCCAGGCATAGAGCAGTACAGTATGCTGACCCAAAAATGTGTCTCTTTTTTTTTCTGAATTGTATCCCTCAAAGCTTATTTTTATGCCCCTTTGCCCTCCACATAGAAGTGCCATGAAAGGTAAGCCAGAAATTAACTGTGTCACTGCAAAGGCAAGCACATTGGGCAGACTGGATGGGCCTTGTGGGTCTTATCTGCCATGTTATCCTCCGTTTGTAGGGTTAGGTAATATTTTGTGAAGAATACACTCATAGTTAGCTAGGAAAGGCATTCTGAATTCCTGTCATGTTGGGGCACAAACCGTTCTGGTTAACAGAGTTACCAAAACCATATAAATTAACCCCATTATTGCACAATGCGTTTGCCAATATAATGAATTTTCATTGCGGACATCCTGAAAGCTAGGCCTGTATGTGACCTTGGAGGACTTGAGTGGAGAGTATCTGAGCTAGGAAGAGGGGTTCAGAAATGAGGAAGAGTTAAAAATCATTTTGTTTTGTTTTCTCTTCCTGTCTCTGCCTACAGTTCCCGCTTCTAAAGGCTTCAATTAACTGAAAAACAGTTTCCCTTAAAAAGAAGCACCAGACTTTTCACTATCTGTCTGTTATAGCATGCCATTCCCCATAGCATTCTTGCTCCTATCCTCTATTTGTGGAAAGCAAAGAGAGGGGTGTGAGTGTAAAGACAGAAAATACTTTTTCAATTAAAAAAAAAAAAAAGTCCCCTCATGGAATTCTTGATTTATACGAACCCCAGAGAGACAAATCAGTGTTTCCACAATTTCTTGCATAGTATGTTTTACACTTTCTTTATTTGTGAATTGCCTTTTTACTTCTTGTGCAACCTTTTTTTCTTCCTCCATCTAGAAGTTAGTTCTGAACAGCTGCGGATTTGGCAGTGCAGCATACAGGAAACGTGCACTATCTTCAGTTCAGGGAGTGGCCTTGCTATTTCCATATTATTGGTGCTGCATCTGTTCCCAGTCAGATTTGCATTGACCTTTGTAGGGCAACAACTGCTCAAAGGAGGCATCTGCATGCTGTCTTTTGTTATATTAGCTTGAGTGCCATATTGAGTGCAGTGTGAGACTAATGATTTGTTTTCCCCGGCATTCTGATACTCTGTCACTAATATCTTCTCTCTTGGTCATGACTGCTCTTGACTTTTGTAAATAAATAGTTTCAACCGTTCGACCGCTGCTTTGCATGAAGCACGAGAGCAGTATGGCAACTACGGAAACAGTTAAGCCTGAAGCCCCTTGCTTCAAAATATCATTAGAAACTGGCCCAGCGCCATAGGCCAGTACTGAGCAAGGAGGCCTTCTGTGCAGCAGAAGACCTGATTCCTCATGTTTTCTGGGACTGCATTCACCGCATGCAAAGTGAAACAAAGGGAGTTGCAATCCTGGGAAACCAATCACCCTCATAGCAACCTTTGATGGAATGAATGATTTGTTTTCCCCAAGCCATTTGCTTGCAGAAAATAAATAACTTTACAGTAAAGTAATAGTAAAGAGCTCCAAGCTTTCACCGCCATGTCACAGAATTGATGCAGCCATTGGCACTTGAGAATCCCTATTCTGTGCCTGTAGATACAGGTATTATGAAGCAGAGCACCTAAGATCACTAAGCATGAATTATTTTCCACAGTCAAGGCAGCAGTACATACAGGCGATGGGGAAGGAATTAATGGGATTACCTTTCTCGTGAAGACCTGTCACAAAGTTCATGGTGTGGTAGCCAATATTGCATTGCTTTGTTGCCTCATCACAAACCAAGCCTATGCCTCCCCTCTCAAGAGCAAGCAAGAAGATAAGATGGTTCAAGTGTTGAGATTTGAAAAGCATTAACACAGGCAGGTGGGATTCTTCTGCCTAATTTTCCTTGTATTGACATAGGGGAAAGATGCAAGAGGGAATCAGAAAAGTCAGCAAAACCAATAAAATACAGACTTAGTAGGAATAACCAGAAGCCGAGTCGTGACATTTTATCGACAGATAGTCTGCAATATTCTGCGGCCCTGTCCGCCCCTACCAAAAGTCTGAGGATTTTTTTTTTTGTTTTGTTTAGATCCAGATGGACCTAAGGGGTTTTTGTGTCTTTTGAGAAAACTCCTTCATCTGTTTGTCTTTTAATTTAGAAATTCTTTGCTTCAGGTTGGAGCTAGGTGAGGTACTTCTTTTGCATATTCTGATGCAATCGGCTTGCCCCGTTGCAGCATGTGAAAGAATGGTGTTATGAGTATAATGACTGTTTTCCAGCACTTTCCAGGGCACATCTGCTTCCAGCATAAGTAGGTAAATAGCAGTGCAGCTGCATCGCTCTGCACCTGAGTGGGGACGCGCACAAATGCTGGGAAACATTAAGACCGATGCTGGATCTCAGTGTCTGATGTTGTGGAAGACGGGACTTCGGTTCCTTACCAAGCAAAATAAAATGAAGGGACAGGAAAGGGGAAGGAGGCTGAATGAGGTCAGGAATTAGAGACAGGCAGGAGGTTTAAGAGAGAATGTCCTGAGGAGTGGTCATGGTCGTTTTTTGGAAAAGATTTTCAGTTTCTGTTTGCATATTAATGGCATAAACCCCCACTCCCCCCCCCCCCCCTAATCTGAAAATGAGCTGTATCCTGAACTGTTTTACAGAAGAGTATCAGTTACAGAATTTGGACTGATGAACTCGTCAATGTGTAAAATTATGGTGGAAAGAAGCTGACCTCTAGCACCAGTGAGGCGGTTGGTGCTGAGTTGTATGTGGCTTAAGGACTGATACATGTGTAACTGAGGTGGAGGAGGCAAAAAAGGTCATGGGATTGAAAAAATGAACAGGACAAGCACAGAGAATCCTTAATGATGGGGAAGTGCAGATGAACTTCGAGATCCAGTAGTTTCTATGGTATTGCATAAGGTAGGGAAAATGAGCAGAGCACCTGGATCTTGTGGTCATTACTTGTTTTCTTTTTTAAAAAAATCTATCTATGTTGCATTTGTCCCATCTGTGATACCCACGTCCCTTCCCATCTCAGGGTCTACATTGTTCAGAGGTGTGAAGGGGATCAGCTGGGGATGTATGAAGGTTGTCCATAACATTATTATTAATGGGGAGGGCACCTGTACAAAACGTCTTAGCTCTGTAAATTTGCTGTTGAAAATTGCTCAGTTTCAAATGTGGCTAAACCTCTGCCTGGTGGTCCTACCTGCATGGTGTGGCGGAGGCTAGGGGGTTACATCAGGGAGGCAGTGTGGCCCGTTTTGCTTCCCGAAAGTTACACATGGGATCATCAGCTACAAATCCCTGGGGGTCGTTTGCCTTTGAAAATTGTAGAGCGATTTCCACGATTAAAAATACCCACAGACTTGGCAGTAATGCGGGAGGTTTGGAAAATTGAACCCCGGTAGTCCTAAAATATATAGTCAGAGGAGAAGGAAGCTCAGGGGGGGCGGGGGGGAACCATAATGGAGTGGGATCTGCATTATTCCCCAGAGGAGAGGAGAGAGAGGGGGGGGGGATGGGACAGAGACCTGCAGATATTCAAATGTGTAAAATACTCAAGTTACAAGAAGTCTCTTTCCAGTGGAAAGGAATTTCCAGAACTAGGGGTTCACGGTATGAGGCTGAAAGAAGGCAGAGTCAGGAATAACATCAGAAAACATTTCTTCACAGAAAGAGTGGTGAATACAAAGGAGATGAAATCCAAGAGAACATGACCTAGACCCAGAGGATCCTTAGTTGGGAGCAAGCAGGGATTTGACCAAAGTTCCAAGTAGGGTCTGCGGTATTGCAGCAAACTGGACGGATCATGCGGTCTTTACCTGCCATCATATGCCGTGTTTTTAAGCTTATAATACTTCGGATATGGTCATAGTAACATAACAAATGATGGCAGAAAAAAGACCCAAGTGGTCCAGACTGTCTGCCCAGCAAGCTTTTCTTTTTCTTTTTACTTAGTAATTTTTATTCTATTTAGTGTACTAACTGCCGCTTCGTCAGGGCCGGTGCAAGGGGTTTAGGCGCCCCAGGCACCCTTCTGCCTTGTGCCGCCCCTCCTCCCCCCCCCCAGTCGTGCCCCCACCGGTCGTAGCCCCAACTCCTATCTCTTGCAAGCGGCGGCAGCAGAGAGGAGTGGTGTGCCCTAGGACCAGGCCTAGCTCGCCTTGTGCTTCGTGCACATCAGCCCCATGCCTTTGTTAAGGGTAGCGACTGTCGCTCCATGCATGTTACCCCCAATGCAGGTTACCCCTTATCTTTGTTTCTGTTTTTAGCCACTAGGGATCCTCTGCGTTTATCCCAAGCTCTCTTGCATTCCATGACCGTTCTCGTCTTAGCTACCTCTGCTAGGAGGGCATTCCACGCATCCAACTCCTTTTCCATGAAGAAGTGTTTCCTGGTTAATCTTTGGCTTTAGTTTCTGCAGGGCTAATATGTCTCTGACCGGGTTTACAAGATCATTCTTTCAGCTCTGGACATGTTTGGTAGGTGCAGGCTACTGATGGCTGACGGCGCAGTCACCCTGAAGTCTCTTGATTAAATAATAGTTACTGATAAGGAGTTAAAGCGGCAGCCATGGGAAAATATAGGCCATGAAAACGTGCCGTTTCTTTCCTCGTTTACTGTATGGAATATTGTATTGCACCAAATAGGGGGCCTTGTTTTTTCTTGCTGCAGTCAAGCTGGAATTAAAATAAAATAAATACATTACTGCAGCTGTTTGGCACCCTGGTGGATGCCACTATATCATGATATTTTGGTGGCCTAACTTTTGACATTAGTATGTTCCTTCAATAAATCTAACTTCATGAACTCACTACATGACAACACTGGGACTATGTTAAGTTTCATACAAGCGACTGAGGGAATGTGGATAACATAATACAAAAAACAACATTTTTTTTAAGTGACTGCAGCTGCTTAGTAGAGAGATTCTTGCTTCTAGGCCTGGCTTCCTCTGCACCTAGGTTTGCTATTGAGTGGGTGGCTTTGGCCTTAGAGGCTCTGTGCCTGAGCTCCAGATTCACCTCTTGATTGCCTCAGAGAGTGCCGAGACCTGCCCCAGCTCTTTCAAGCTGTTTAGGCTGGCGTGCAACAACTTTGAATGTAAGCTGTTAGATCAGAGGCATGGCAGAGTCCAACACGGAATGGAGGAAAAATCTTCAAATCAGCAGCTAACAGAGAGTCGCTTTTCACTCTGAGTCACCTTGCAACGCTCTGCAGGGGCTAATTGTGGCGAGGAAGCAGATTTCTTTGGTGCGGTGGACTTTAGGTGGTCTCCCTTCCGGAGTGTTTGCTCAGAGCAGTGCAGTCTGACCTGAGAGAGGACCTGCCGCTCCCACCCTTCAGTCTGTCTGCCTTTTCATGTTACTAGATTTCCTGTGCTCACCTGCATCAAAAGACTTTCTTGATCGCGTCTCCATACTTAACAAGTTCTTCTATTGACTTCTAAATGGCATCTCTTACTTATAATGTGTACTCTTTTTTTCCTTTTTTTTTTTTTTTGAGAAGAAGCAAAACCTAAGCACCAAAGGGATGTACAGTATAGTAACTGACAGCTGTCCATTTATTAGAGTTATTTTGAAGAACTCATCTACCTCTTCGTTATTTTTAAACATGTCTGCAGAAATGTGCTTGTAAAGGGGCAGTGTGTGGTGATACTCCAGCAGTGTAGTTGGGTGTTCAGCCCAAATGCTTTGCTCTGACTTGATTCCATTTGGATAAAGTGTGCTTGAGGTGTGTGTTCACTTGAATGCACGGAAGTAAAGGTCTCTGTTCCACTTGTCATCCATCTGATAGTATGTCCACTGTCAGGCCATCCATGGGAACAACAGAAAATCTATTATAAGAATTGCCATACTGGGTCAGACCAAGGGCCCACCAAGCCCAACATCCTGTTTCCAACAGTGGCCAATCCAAGTCACAAGTAACTGGAAAGTACCCAAACATTAAATAAAATCCCATTAAATTTCATCTGCCAGTTTGGACGCCCAGTCTTCCAGTCTCACAAGGTCCTCCTGCAGTTTATCACAGTCCACTTGAGATTTAACTACTTTGAATAATTTTGTACCCCTTTCCAGATCATGTATAAATATACTAAAAAGCACCGCTCCAAGTACAGATCCCTGAGGCACTCCACTGTTTACTTTTTTCCACTGTGAAAACAGACCATTTAATCCTAGTCTCTTTTTCCTGCCTTTTAACCAGTTTGCAATCCACAATAAAATATCGCCTCCTATCTCATGACTTTTTAGTTTTCTTAGAAGCTTCTCATGAGGGACTTTCTCAAACCCTTCTGAAAATCCAAATACACCATATCTATTGGTTCACCTTTGTCCACATGTTTTCCCGTCGATAGCAGGGCTGAATTAGCCATGCTGTCATGGGATCTGTCAATCAGGCCCGGGAGGCAGAGCTTGTCAAAGCAGAGAACAGAGCTTTGCTCTCTGCGGTGCGCGTGTGTTCCCGTGCAGGAAAGTAACGGAATCTCCTCAGTCTGTTTTTTCCGTGAGCGGGATCGCACGCGGAGCTGTCCTTCTCCTCAAAGTCTAAAAGTAAAACAATGTCAAAATCAGGGTTTAAACCCTGTCATTGCGGCAAAGTAATGTCGTTCACGGATGGCCATGACCGATGTTACCGATGCCTAGGACCAGATCACAATTGGGAAGATTGTGAATTTTGCTCCAGGATGTCTCCTAGAGTATTAAAACAAAGGGCCTACAGGCTTCAGGAGCTTTTTGCCTCAACGGAACCATCGGAGGATCATTCATCGCCTGGCCCACCGACTTCATCAGTTCCTTCAAAAAAGAGAAAATCTTCGTCGGATCCTCAATCCTCCACTCTTGGAGGTAAGGAGAGCTCAAAACAACAAAGGCCAATGGATTCTAGAAAATCCGCAGAGCCTGAAGTGCCGCAACAGGACTTGTTGGCGCCAGAAAACGCCTATGGCGCTGTATGCACACAAACAAGTATTGGCGCATAATACTTCGGCACCTACAGATGGATCGGCGCACAAGTCTTTTATGCGCACGGCGCCGACGACACTTCCGCGTATAACGCCGAAGAACCCAGCGCGCAGGGTGCAGAAGAATGCTGCGCGCAGAGCAAATGCACGCACGGCGCCATCAACATCTGCGCATACAGCGCCGACATCACCTATGCGCTCAACTCCATTGGAATCTATGTGCGCGGCACTGAAGACATCGGCGCCAATAACCCTTGCGTGCATGAAAACAGAAAGATATGCGCGCAAGTCTACTTCCACGCATAAATCTAGATCCGCGCACAAATCTCCATCAGCGCATAAATATATGTCCGCGCTTAAATCTAAATCTGCGCATAAGAGACATATTCACTCATCTCGGATGCTACAGGAGTTGAAACGACGACGTTACCCTTCACGAAGCTCTTCTTCAGCTTCTTCACCAATAACTTCACCTCGTTCAGATATCTCCTTTTCTTCGAGCGCTGACACCCGACCTAACCCTTCCCCCCTGGGCAGTAGCCCTGGGATACACATCCTCGGTGTGAGAGGACAATGCATCACCTGGAGAGACGGTCCTTGCTACAGGATCATTTCATATAGCCTCTCTTTATTAGAAACCAGCAGAATCTGGAAAATGATTACAAGCTCTATCACATTTTGCTCCTTATGTTGCGTTTCGGACTAAGAAATGATGTATTGGGCCAACCTTGAGGCTTGGCTGTAGCACAGCAATGCTGGAGACTTGAATTGAGTCTCCTTTCTGGAGTGCATCACAAACATTATGTAACTGAGCTCTGAGGAAAGGGGGAAAGATGACTGGTGGAAGAGCCCTGCTGATAATTAGCCTTGGAGGGGACTTCCCTCGAGTCTTAAGTCAGTCAAGGATCTTGTGTTACCTGGCCCTGCCATCTGGGGAAAAGTGGATTTAAAAGGTGTGGGGGCAGAGAAATGGTGCATTCATTGTCCACTGCTTGCTTCTAATATTCTTTTATTGTGAAATGCTAAAATGGTGTTTGCTAACCACTAACACAGTGTGTTTGTTGTTTGATCTTAAAATTCTTTAAAGAAAAAATGGAAAGTTTAAGCTGAATGTACAGGAGACCCTCTTTTCCCCAGAAGTTACAGCAGAGCTTGCAGTAGCTGGGACTTTGCTCAGATTTCACTAAAATATACAGATGTGTGCTGTAAAATGAAATGATTGCATGCGCTCTGGTGCTGGAAAACCTTCAAACGTAATAAAGCTGGCTCTACAGAGATGCAGCGTTTCCGTTAATTGAGCTCCAGTTGAGCATTGAAAGCTAATGCTCGCTTTGTGGGAGGGGAAGCTTTTGAAAGTGAGACATTGGTGCCTTCTGCCTTAGCCTGTAGCATTGCTTAGCACCTATTAAAGTGTCTTGTAAAGCAGGGACTGACTGCTCATTGAAACCGTCTGTCAGTGCTGCCTTGTTTCACTGCATGCTATTGGTATACTTCTTACCCAGTTCAATGCAGGCTTTGTTTGCTGCTGTGCATGGACTCTGACATTTAGAGTTGACTCTTTAGCTTCAGGATCTTGGCTGTGTTGCGTGAAGGAACGGGGGTCGTTGGTCCATGATTTTGTTGTGTGTGTGGGGGGGGGGGGTGACATCTCCCCCTGAGAAGGAATAAAGTTAGTGGATGAGTGCACTCAAAATCTCTGCTGAACAGGAGATGACATTTTTGTGGAAACCGAACAAGTCTGAGTGCAAAATGCAGTTTGAATAATAATGTGTCTTTTTCTTTATTACCTGAATAATTTATGTTTCGATCACAGCGAGATCTGTTAATCTGCAGGGATAAAGGAATGCACGTATTTTGCAGCATAATACTTTTGGAAAGGTTTTATTCCTTTGAAGACGGACTTTGTGCTTAGAATTCAAGGGAGTCGATTGTCCGGCTGAAAGAAAGCTGCTCTCTGGCTAATTTTTTTTTTGTTTGTTTTTAAACTCAAGTTGAGTTTATCTTGAAAACAACTCTGTTGGTGCTGGGAGCTTCAATGTTGTGCCAGCATCTGAAGAGCGGTGATGTCAGGAAGCACCCCATCCCAAACTGTGGGAAATAGAGCAGCATTGTGACTTTACTAATTGTCACTCTCGCCACAAACACAAACTGAGTGCCTGAAGCAACAGTAACAAACTCCTTTCAAGGGCAGGCTTCCAGTTTGTTCGACTGGATAGATAAAACCTTCAATTAGTGAGCTTAAAAGTTCTCATTTGTTGTAGCCACCAAGATTCCCAGATTCATGCCTCCTGTCATGGAGGTTTATGTGCTTGGCACGCAGGTAAGGGAGGATAGTTGTACGTGGCCGAAGTGACCTTTGCTAGCAATGTTGTTGCTCACTTAAAATTTTCAGCCTCCCTACCTACTAACTGCCAGTATGGAGAATTTCCATCACTCAACATGACGGCCACGGGTAATGAGGAAAGGGATATTTTCAGTAAGCCAGCTAGGTGCAAAGGATGTGGGTGCTTCCACAATAGCTTCTCTTTGAAAATTCGCTTAACCCTTAGCGGGTGGAGAAGTACGCATGCAGTCCGCATCTACTGCTTGTGCAGGTGGAGGGAATACAATTTTTTGTACGACCCTAGTGCATCCTTGCTAATGTGAACCCAATCGGTTTTCGTGACTGCTGTACGCCTGTCACGAAAACCGATGCCGAGTTTATCTGCGTCTGTTTTCCTTACCGGCAGACAGCCACAATAAACTCTTTTTTTTTTTACTTTTGTTTCTTTTATTTTTCATCTAGGAGTCACGAAAACAGCAGTCACGAAAACAGCAGTCACGAAAACAGCAGTCATTGAAAAACCGATGAAAAATAAAAGAAACAAAAGTAAAAAAAAAAAGAGTTTATTGTGGCTGTCTGCGGGTAAGGAAAACAGACGCAGATAAACTCGGCATCGGTTTTCGTGACCGGCGTACAGCAGTCACGAAAACCGATTGGGTTCACGTTAGCAAGGATGCACTAGGATCGTACAAAAAATTGTATTCCCTCCACCTGCACAAGCAGTAGATGCGGACTGCATGCGCACTTCTCCACCCGCTAAGGGTTAAGCGAATTTTCAAAGAGAAGCTATTGTGGAAGCACCCACATCCTTTGCACCTAGCTGGCTTACTGAAAATATCCCTTTCCTCATTACCCGTGGCCGTCATGTTGAGTGATGGAAATTCTCCATACTGGCAGTTAGTAGGTAGGGAGGCTGAAAATTTTAAGTGAGCAACAACATTGCTAGCAAAGGTCACTTCGGCCACGTACAACTATCCTCCCTTACCTGCGTGCCAAGCACATAAACCTCCATGACAGGAGGCATGAATCTGGGAATCTTGGTGGCTACAACAAATGAGAACTTTTAAGCTCACTAATTGAAGGTTTTATCTATCCAGTCGAACGAACTGGAAGCCTGCCCTTGAAAGGAGTTTGTTACTGTTGCTTCAGGCACTCACAGTGTGTTTGTGGCGAGAGTGACAATGATATTAAGTAGGAGGCAGTATAGAAAAGCAGTTTTTTCTGCTTTTCTGTACTTTTTTTGATGCGCCGTTTATTAGATGACAGTTAAATGTGTGTCCGAGACGCACATTTATTTTTTGCATTGGGAGTGAATGCCTAATAGCCTCATTCACATGCATTTGCATGTGATGAGCACTATTAGATTCACTCCGAGTTGGACACGCTTTGAATATGCACTAATCTCCTTATTGCATTAGGAGATTGATTAGCGCCTATTCTACCTGCGTCCGAGTGCAGGTTAACAGACATACACGAGCTGACGCAATATCAGGCGCTCAGGTCAGCTTGCCAGCTGCCAGCTTCTAGGCCCCACCAGGCCTAGCTCAGGATGCTGCCATGTCGCATCTCCTCCAACCCCGCACCCCCAGGTGCGCAAGCACTCAATACTTAGCCACGTAAAAGGGCCCAAGATGGGAACTTGGCCCTGGCGCCCTGTGATGACATCATGGGCCCTCCAGTATAAAAGGCTCCCTCTGAGGAACAACAGATGCCTCAGCAACAGTCTCCTGCTACGAGCAATGCATTTTGCTCCTGCATTCCTGATTTTCCTGTTTTCCTTCTCCAGTCTGCTGCCTATAGGCATCCCATGGACTCTTGCTCTATTGACCGCCATAGCGACCCACTTAAGCCTCGCGGGCCACCAGAACCCAAAGGCTCAACCTGCGAGGTAGGCAGCTGGTATAGGTGAAATTCCACCCTGAAGCGTCAACTACTCCACAGCATCAAGGGCTCCCTTCCACACCATTCATCGCAGATAGCAGTTGTTTCAGCATTTAAAACAAATTTTAAACTTTTTTTTTTAACTTGTCAAACATTGCAACAAGATCTATAATAATGTGTTTGACACCACAGGATTATCATGTAAAGCTATATTTTTAAAGAATCGCTGAGTGGCTAAGATATCTAGTTATTTTTAGCTGGCTATCTATAGGATAATTTTCTGCCATAACCTAGTCAACTAGGCTGTGGATGAAAATTATCCTAAGGTTAATTTAACTGGTAGACCATTTCTGAGCGATTTTACTGACAATTTACCCTATATAAACGTGCCGTAAGCCCAATCTGCAGTTCTCACCACCCATCTTCACCCTGAAACCCATCATCCAACTAAGTCCCCCAGCCAGGGACCTGTGCTCATCATGTCCCGCCCTCTGAAGTGCAAACCTCCTTCCAGTAGGTGGTGCTACAGGCCTCATCTGGAGCTCAGTGCTAGAACAGGGAAGAGGTAAGGAGACCTCATCCTTCCAGCTAGAGGGTCAGGGTGTAGGGGTGGTGGGAGGAGCTCTCTCGAGGGATAGAATACTACTGGGTGTATTTTCCAGATGGGAGGAAAGATGCTCTGTAGCAATCATTGGGAGTATAGTCTGGCTTCAGAGGAGAGATCAGAGTATGACTAGGCTTTGGAGGAGGATAGTTGGATTTTGAAGTGAAGGTAGGTGATCAGGAGGATTGGGAAGAGGGCTGAGAGGAGCTGGATCACTGGCTCCCAAGTACACCATTAGCATGGTTAGATTTAATCCAGCTAACCCTGCACTTTGGTTTCATCGCTAAATTATCCAGCTAGCAGGGAAAATTAGCACTAGCCATACCAACTGGCTTTATTTCCCTTACCTAATCCCGCATTCCTCATTACCCAAAATTTAAGTGACTACATTTAGCTGGCTAGAATCTAGGGAGATAAATTTAGCCTCTGAGCCATTGGTACATTTTCAAAGGCTTTGATTTAGCTTCCTAACTCCATAGTTAGGCGGCTAGATAGCTTTGAAACCTTCCACCCTAGGTTATGTTACTTATTTGTATTTAGGATATACACTATCGGTCACAAATATTCAGCACCCTTGGGCTTTTTTTCATATGTCATTCATGAAGTTTGATTTTGTTTCTGTTCACATGGGGAAAATTCTAAGGAACATTGGTGCTGCTGTCAACCGGTGACATTTAATGATCCATTTTCATAAAATATAATTCATCTTAAGGTGGCAAAGTGAATGCTATTATGTAGTTATGTCACAGATTTAATTGTTTACACATTTCTTTTTTTCACTTAATGGTAGGTGCCTCAGGTCAGAATAGTATTTGCCTAGGAGCCAACTCGTCCGCATCCTAAAAATAAGAGAGATTTGCTTTTTTTGTCGAACGTTTTCATACTATTTCTTATTTTGTTGGGGGGTTTTTTTCCTCCCAGCTGGCCGCCTCCCTGCTCAAACTGTCTCTTCACCTTCTAACTTATCTCGGCCTACGCCACTCATTTTAAGGGCAATTTTCAAAGCTGTTTATCTGAAGAGATTGCCTGCCTGAACATTGCCTTCAGTCTGTCCTAATGTACATGGAGGTCTTCATAGGCTGCACACTTTTAGCTGGATTGAGGGGAGGTGTCCCTGGGAGCGTGTTTAGGGCAGGATGAGAAACTAATCTGCATAGTATGTATTTTCAGATTTACGTGCATTATTTTCCATAGAAATTCAATGTGCAGAAAAAGGAGGCCCAAGAGACTGTGGGTGCTTTGTACCTGTGGCACTTTTAAGAGTATGTACGACCCTTCCCTTTAGAAGATTAGGTACCAGATTTGTACTCGTGGACTTTGCACCCAGGCAGACAGTTTAAAAATTAGCCCATGTGTAGCAAGAGAGGTGTGAAATGTGCCACACTTGGAAGCCAGGTGGCTAATCTTCGGTGGAGATGTTTATGCTGAGAAACGCACTCTCCCTCAATCAGCTGCAGCCATCTCTGTCTTTTTTTCTCCATTCCATGTTTATTTGTTTGTAAAAATGGACATTCAGCAGCCCTGTATACAATATACTGAGGGTTTGTGTTTGAGTGGCGTTAAATAATCTTGCATTGTCAGTGTAGCTCGGTGTTTAGAGATGGAGCTGTCAGCCTGGAAATCTGGTTTGGTCCTCTTATCCATCACTCAATGTATGACCTACAGCAAGTTAGTTAACCTCCCTGTCTGAAATGTAGACTTGAGATCTTGAGAATTTGCTTTGCACATTCTGGTGACTATAAATAATTGTCCCAGGCCTAGAGACACACAAGACTCTAGCAGCCTTGCTCAGTGGGTTCTACAGCAGAGCTTTTAGAGTACGTACAAGTAATGGGAACATTCTAACATAAATTAATCCCAAAATAGCAAGCTTTAGTAGTTAATAAACAGAACAGCATAGTCATATAACTTTTAATATTTTGCAATATCTGATAATTTAGCATAAAAAAAGAATATATTTTAATTTAATGTATTTATATTCTGCTTTTTGGCACTTCAGTTTGTACCTGAGGCAAAGGAGGATAAAGTGACTTGCCCAAGGTCAGAAGGAGCAGCAAGCAGTGGGATTTGAATCCTAGTTTTTCTGCTTCATAGCCCGCTGCTCTAACCACAGGGCTCCTTCTCTATGCCGTGTTTATAAGCATTTGATATTCTCTCTCTTGCTATAGGTAGGCCCAAGAAGTAACAAGGCACTGAGTACATAAGTACACAATAGTAGTATATGAGGCTGCTTCCTCCCATTGTGTTCTTGTTGCTGGCTTGTGAATGCATCATCAATCATCATCATATTTATACTTAAAAACTGCCTTTTTCCCAGACAAGGGATTCCCAAATGTAAATTAAAGCCTATATTGCTAACTGATTATTTTAAAGCCATGATACAGGCACTTGTTATCAATGGTATTGATTACTGTAATTCACTATGTATTGGTCTCCCAGTCTCAACTCTAAAAGCGCTACAATTAGTTCATCATGTGGCAGCGAGATTATTAGTGGGGTGGCTCCCCATGAGCACGTTACACCAATCTTGAAATCTGGCTTGCAATCACTGGCAGATAAAATAGCTTCCTGGATCATATACAAATCGATTACTCTAATTCATAAGGCTATCTATAACCAAAACATGCAATGGTTTCCTGAGCACCTGTATTTCAAAAAAACAAACCGTCCAATCAGATCCCAACATCAGGCCAGACTGCCGATCCCTTCTCCTAAACTAACCAAACTTACATCCACTAAAGAACGTTCGCTCATCATAGCAGGAACTAAAATGTGGAACAATATGCCTGCAGATCTGCGCCAAGAACCCTGCCACTGAAAATTCAAACAGAACCTAAAAACTTGGCTGTTTAGAAAAGCCTTTCTTTGAAGGATGGGAATCATGCATTTACTTCTTCGCTTCTCAACCTATGCAGAACTCCTCTACTCTACCCCGCCTTTCCCTTTTTTCCCCCCTGACTCCCCTTTCCTTCCTCCCCTTTTCCCTTACCCTCCTTATTCCTTACAAATAAACTCCCTTCAAGACAAACTTTTTGTTAATATTGTTACATATATGTATTTGATAGGCATACTCCTAGTTTTTCTGTTTAAACTAGCACTTTGCTTTTTCCATATATGTTCATTGTAAAGCCTTTTGTGGATGAATTACTGTTTACTGTAAACCGAGGTGATGTGCATTACGTACCACGGTATATAAAAAATGATAAATAAATAAATAAAATAAATAAGATCTTACTTTCAGGCCAATACAGTAAAGTGCGCTCCGGTGGAGCGCACTGTTAACCCGCGATTGGACGCGCATTTTCGACGCGCTAGCTTTACCCCTTATTCAGAAAGGGGTAATAGCGCGTTGAAAACGCGCATCCAACTCCCCCGAACCTAATAGCCCCCGCAACATGCAAATGCAAGTTGATGGCCCTATTAATCATTCCCGCGCGATTCAGAAAGCAAAATGTGCAGCCAAGCCGCACATTTTACTTTCAGAAATTAGTGCCTAGTTAAAATCAAAAGGGACCAACTTCATGGAGTTTCCATCCTTCAGGCAATTATACCTATGTGAGACAAAAGCATTCATTCGCAATAACAGGCCCAACGATTGGGAACACATTGCCTGAAGAACTACGACTAGAAGTATGCATTCAAATCTTCAGCACAAAAGTGAAGGCGGTTGTATTCATGCAGGTAGATGGAGGCTAGGAGAATGGAAGTCATTTGGACAGCAGACCATTTTGCAGATTAGAGGATAATGTTGGAAGGCATCGTGGATAATTGTATTATGAATCATGCTGTTTTAAATTTTTGATTATGTATGGATGATGTTATGAATCCTGCCTAGGATCACAGATAGTGTGGGTTTGAAATATTTCAAATAAATAAAGTTACATCTTCATAAAGAATAAAAAATTCCCTAATATGAACTCACCTCATCTCCCATCCTCATTAAGGAATGAGCAGGTCATTCACATTACTAGGAATCAAACTACAACTTAAAAAATACACACCCTTGCATTACAACCTCCTCAAGCATATACAAAATATGATATATATATTTCTAATAACAAATAACATTGTTTTGATCCTTGTTGGAATAATGGTCTATCAAATAAATAAAATCCTCTAAAATATAAAATCCAGTGCTAGAACTCTAAAAATATTTTAATCAGTAATATTCCAACAACAAGACTCTTTAACTCATGCATTCTACTTTGGTAAACCCAGTCCTCCCAGTCACTACCAAGGGGCAACCCACTTTAGTTCACCACTTTGGAAACAACTTGTCCCAGGACAACCCACTTCCATGTTGGGCCATGATGTCAGTAAGGTGTGGCAGCCACCGGACCCGAACAACTGCAGCATCTCTCACTCAGCTCCTGTAGCATGGGCCATCTTGGCAGGCTGGGTTCTTCACCTCTCACAACAAACCTTGACTTTAAAGCATTATATTGAAGGTTACACCATGGCAGTGATGGCCCATTTGAGCCCTGAGCATGGGCACTTATACTTTGGCTGGGGAATATTGAATCAATACTGTATACAATGAGAGGAATTGAGCCCATATATTTTTTGCATTTTGCAATTGTTCTAATTATCACATAGAAACATGACGGCAGAAAAAGACCATTAGGTCTATCTGGTCTACCCATCCATCCAACCAACCAATCCAGTACTACAACTCCCATCACAGCCCCTGTATTTATCCCATGATTTCTTGAATTCAGATACTGTTTTTATCTCTACCACCTTCAATGGAAGGCTGTTCTATGCATTCAACACCCGCTCTGTAAAGAAATATTTCCTAAGATTACTCCTGAATCTACTCCATTTCACCCTCGTCTCATGACCCCTCATGTTTGAGCCTCCTTTCCATTGAAAAAGGCTCACCACCTGTGCATGGAAACTTTTGAGATATTTGAATGTCTATATATCTCCCCTTTTTTGCCTTTCCTCTAGGATATACATGTTTAGATCTTTGTCTATCCCCATATGCTTTAAAGCAAAGACCACTGACCATTTTAGTACCCACCCTTTGGACTGACTCCATCCTGTTTATATCCTTTTGAAGGTGCAATCTCTAGAATTGTATATTGTATTCCAAGTGAGATCTCCCCGAATGAACTGTATTCGATGGGGGGGGAAAGGCTGATGTGCACGGAGCAGGAGAGGGACCTTGGGGTGATAGTGTCTAATGATATGAAGTCTGCGAAACAATGCGACAAGGCGATAGCAAAAGCCAGAAGAATGCTGGGCTGCATAGAGAGAGGAATATCGAGTAAGAAAAGGGAAGTGATTATTCCCTTGTACAGGTCCTTGGTGAGGCCTCACCTGGAATACTGTGTTCAGTTCTGGAGACCGTATCTACAAAAAGACAAGGACAAGATGGAAGCGGTACAGAGAAGGGCGACCAGGAAGGTGGAGGATCTTCATCGGATGACGTACGAGGAGAGATTGAAGAATCTAAATATGTACACCCTGGAGGAAAGGAGGAGCAGAGGTGATATGATACAGACCTTCAGATACTTGAAAGGTTTTAATGATCCAAAGACAACGACAAACCTTTTCCGTAGGAAAAAAAATCAGCAGAACCAGGGGTCACGATTTGAAGCTCCAGGGAGAAAGATTCAGAACCAATGTTAAGAAGTATTTCTTCACGGAGAGGGTGGTGGATGCCTGGAATGCCCTTCCGGAGGATGTGGTGAAGACCAGAACTGTGAAGGACTTCAAAGGGGCGTGGGATAAACACTGTGGATCCATAAAGTCAAGAGGCTGCCAATGAAGAGTGGGTGACTCGCCAGAATGTCAAGAGGCCGCCAATGAAGAGTGGGTGACTCGCCAGAATGATGGCTACTGCCTGGAGACAATACCCTTATTCAATAAACGTACACATGCTTACTGTGACTCCAACATCATTCTAGCTTCAACAGCAAGAGGAAATGTGGAATAAAGGATCTGCACTCACAAAACAAGCTGGCTTGTTACGGCGGTTACTACCCCAAACCAAATAAGCCTGTTACTTCAATTTCTATGCAAATACAGCAGAGCTCTCTGCTTCAACGGCAGGGGAGAAGAAAAAAGGGTTCACACTCACAAAGCGGGGAGTAGCTGGCTTGTTACGGCGGTTACTACCCCAAACCAAATGTGCCTGATACTTCACTTTCGATGCATATCCAGCATAGCTCCCTGCTTCAACGGCAGGGGAGAAGAAAAACAACCAATAAGGGCTGTATAACATAGTCTGAGTAAAACAAATAAGCATGGGTGTAGCTTGCTTATTGCGGCGGTTACTACCCCTACTACCCCTAACTTATCAGCTAGATAGTCACTTGGATGCAGCTCCATCACTGCTTTCTACATTAATGGTGGGGGTGGAAGGGAAATAGAACCAAGAGCTAAGAGAAACAGATAAGTATGAGAGAAAAAAGTGTGTGAAGCTTGCTGGGCAGACTGGATGGGCCATTTGGTCGTCTTCTGCCGTCATTTCTATGTTTCTATGTTTCTATTTATAATGATGCAACTTTTTATTAGACTGTTTTTGTATGATTTGCCTTACCTTGTAGATTTTTTCTAAGTGAGAATTTATTGAAAACTTCCAAAATGTTCACCTTTGTAGCTCTACAGACTGGAAGTGAAATGCATTAAAGCAGTGTTTGTTCCATGCAGCCACACATCCTTCCCCATGACTGTCAAGTGAAAAATATGTAACCCCCCTCTGAAGTAATTTGTTACCCAGGCCAAGGGAGGGACAGTTAACCAAAGAAGAAATGCTATGATATATTCTTGCAGGTTTGCTTGCCTGGACAGTGTCCCAGGAGCCCCTCCAAATACTACACCCTGGTCTCCTCGCACGGATTCTCTGAGCAGTAATGTGTTCCCTTTGTTCGGCAGATCTAAATACACTGACAGCCGGTGTAAGAGTTCTAACTCTTACTGGAAGCAAATCAAAATAAAATATTTGAAATAACACTATGAAGTAGACACCCATAAGTGACAAGAGGGGACAAGGGAAAAGACAATTCAAGGAAACAGACTGCAAACACAGTGACACATGCAGGGGTTATCAATCAACTACTATAGCAACTGGCTGATTACTTAGCTTAACAATTTTACCAGAGAATGTTTTAGCATAAATATGGAAATGCTAGGTGCCCTTAAATTGATAGTGCTATATATGTTTTATGCTTGTAAACTGCTATGAAACTTATATGAAGTATGTGGTATACAAAAATTTAATAAACTAAAATAAACTATAAATGTGCAGATAACATTCAGTCACCATTGGGACCTGCATGGGAGTGGTTTAGTGTCAAACTGGGATTTTATTTGCCCTTACCTTTTGATACACACTTCTCACTCAGCTCACTAATCTCTGGTTTTGAATCACTCTGGGGACAATTCCCAACTTGCTCATGGCTCCTCTGGGCAATTCCTTGAACAGCACCATGCACCCTGGCAATGCAGTAGAGTCAGAAAGTCTGAGAGCCCAGGCAGAGCCAGTGGGATTATTTATCTCTCTCCCAGAGCTGTCCCTCTACTCAAGCAGGCAGAGAAAGGCACAAAACTATCGTGTAGCATATACACCCTTCTGTTTGAAACTCTGTTGTTTTCACACTTGGCAGGATGCAGCATTCAGATACTCTGGTGCAGACACTTCCTCTGGTCTCTGGATTCGTTTGGAACAGCTAGAGAACGACTCCTGCAGCTCCTATTGGCAGGAAAAACGGACTCTCCTGGTCCTTCACAGAAGGGCTCCTTTCTCTATGCCCTTAGCTGCCCCGAATTAAAATTGCAAAACATGCTTCTTTTCTTATCATTTCTTATTAGTGCTGAAAAAGCTGCTGCTTCCATAGGTTCCTGGGGAGTCAGCTGACTCCTTGTTTACTCCATGCAGCTTTCCCCCTCCCTTCCAGCTAGGTTCTCTTGCCTGTTAACCCTTTAGGCGGCGGGTTTGGTAGACAGCAGCTCAAAGATATAAAAGCAACCGTCTTAGCTCCCGTGTTTTTTTTTCTCAGTCAGGACAAGTTTCAGGCTGAATGCTGCACAATCTTCATTTTTTCCCACAGCTCCTTCATTCTTGTCATGGTGCTAGGGCAATTAGAGACCTCAGGTTAAGTAAAAGAAGTCTGAAGAGGCCTCTGAGAGGGAGAAACTCAGTTTGGCTTTCTCTCCTTGGCCTGTTATAGTATCAGCTTAGTGGGGCAGGGAAGTACCTTTTGGGAATTGGGTCACAAATATATTCCACAATTCCTTAGAAATAGAAGTAGAAATAAAAATATAGCTTAGTTGTCCACCCCCATGTACATTTGTAGCAAACTTAAATACTGAAAGGTGATTTTTCAAAATGTTGTGCAAGGTGAAATTTATACTTACCCGTTAATTTCCTTTCCTTTAGTCCTAACAGAGTAGTCCATACAGGTGGGATGCACCCCCCCCCCCCCCCCCCCTCAGCCAACAGATGGAGGTAGAGACAAAAATTCAAGAGCTGACTTCACACCCTATAAAAGGCCTGGTGCTGCCTCAGCTCCTCCAAATGTTATGCCGAAGCTAGAAACCCAACCAGGAACCAATGCTAGTTCTGATTTCCCCAAATGCCATTATAACAAGAACCTACTACCATCACCAGCGTCTCCTTCTTGGACGCTAGCCCTAGAACTCAAATACCGATTGCAAGTTCATAATCAGGACTATTGCATTCTGCATGGGCAACGTTGTATTACCGCTGGTTCTTCTGAATGTAAGGTTCCCCTGGAATTGCAAAAAGAAGAAAAAAACTACTCCACAAGAATAATTCTCTTAGTCAAACCACAAAGGTCAGGGACTGAAGAGACCCTCTGCTCCCCTTTCCCTGGGCTGCATTTCTCTGCTGGAGGAAAGGCCCTCTTTTTGCTATATTTTATCTGTATGTCTTCATATATCTATAGGGCATGTATGTGTGTGTGTGTGTATATATATATATATATATATATCTCACCCTCCCCCTCCCCCCCCCCCCCCCCCTTTTTTTTTTTTTTTACCACGGTTTTCTCAGAGTAGGTCCTGGACTAGTTTGCTAGAACTAAAGGAAAGGAAATGCATGGGGATGTATAAATTTCATCTTTCTTTTCATCTTGCAGGCTAGTCCATACAGGTGGGGGATGTACCTGAGCAGTTCCTAAATTGGGTGGGAGTTACTTAGGCCTATTTCCAGGATTCTCGTGTTAAATGCCATGTCTTCCCCCCCCCCCTCCCTTTTAAAAGAACTAATCTCTAATCTTCTGTCAATGTATACTGAGATGCCCTTATAGCTGCCCTACAGATTTCTGCTAGGGTCACTGGTCTGCCCAGAGAAGAGAAGGCTGCCTGACCTTCGCCATGTGTACTTTTAGGCTCCCAAACCTTGGCTTTGCCGTAAATTGCTTCCTTAATCCATTATGCACTTGCTGCCTTTTAAGTCACTTTTTTGTTGTAGGCCTCTGCAGCAAAATATAACCATCCACTCGAGTTCCTGCACTCATTAGTGAATTGCAGATATCCTTAAAGAGCCGTAAGCCTGTCTCATGATCTTAGCTTCTGCTTCTAATCTTGATCTTTTGCATTCCTAAAAAAAATCTTGAATGAAGTGTCCCATTGTTGTCAAAAGAATTGATTGTCTTATAAACCAATTTTACACCCTTAATAATGTTATGAACTGTTTGTCCCTGCAACTCCCCGGTCCAAAAGCCCACCAGTTTATTACCCTTTTCTTAATACAAATGCTTAGTATATTTCATGAGGTGATCACTTCTATCCCCCCAAAAGAACATTTAATTGACTCCTGACATTATATAATTCCCTAAACACCCCCAAATCCCCAGGAGCCTTAAGAGACTTCTCTAATTCTAAATTTGTTCCTCCACTAAATTGTCTGCCTCCCCCTTATGCTTCCTGCATGATGCCACAGAAATCAAGTATGGTGCTGAATTTAAATTAGTTATTATTCATAAACCACTGCATGCTGATAATACTTGAATGTACTAGGACTGTCCTAGTGTAATCCACACTGGACTTTATCTATTAGGAATATGTCTGTCTAAATAAAATCAAGTGGCCTCTCATGACAGCTTCATTTGCCTCACACAGTGTCCTAAATCCCATCTCATCAGTAACATTATGGGCAAGATATTCTGATCATTTCTGCTTCATGTCTGCACGCACTTCCTTATCTTTAAGTAAAGAAACAATGTAGAGTTAAGGCGGTAAGTAGAACCACAACGAACAGATAAGCTCATCTGGCCATGATCCGATAGGTGTATAAAGCCAATTTCACAATTGTCTACCCTCCAAAAATCCTCCTTTCCCCATCCATCACATGTCCATTCGAGAATAAGTCCTGTGGGAAGCTGAATAAAAAGCACAATCCTTAGCTCCTGGGTATAGCCTTCGCCGATCATCAAGTAGCCCTATCCCCTTCATCCTGCTTTCAATAAATCTAGTAAGGCCTTTTTCCTGAGCAACTTGTGGAGAGGGACTCAAGCGCATAATCTAAAATCAAATTGAAATCTCTCCCTACCAGAAATATACCTCTGCCTTCTATACAAAGGATCTCAAAAAAACTTCCTGGTAGAACTGCCTGGGGGAGTCAGTCGGGTCATATAAATTCAACAAAGTGACATCTTCCCCATTTAATGTACCTTGCAGCAGGGCCGGTGCAAGGGTAGCAGGTGCCCTAGGCAACTTCTGCCTTGTGCCCGCCCCTCCACCCTTCCCCCGTTCATGCTGTCCCCATTGGTCTCGGGTCTGACTCCTCCTACCTCATTCGCACCACCCACTGTATGCTTCTCAGGACTGCTTGCGGCCTGACGAATCTCTACTCTTTGTTGCACTCTTTGTTCCACTCGCAGCACCACCTGACTGCTCTTTGGTGCCCCCTAAGGGTCGGTGCCATAGGCGACTGCAAAGTTCGCCTATTGGACGCAGGATGCCACAGAATATGCTCACCTACTTTGCTTACAATTTATGGTGATAGCTGCTGAGTAGGGTTATCAACTGGCTCCAGATTTTCAGGATAGGTTCATTCAGTCTCTGTTTTACTGCCACTGTTGGTATGGACTTGTAGTTCTGATCTTCCTATTGATTCCTGTGACTGTTTGTAGGAGTGGGAGCCTTTGTGAAAGAGAGCTTGTAAGAGTGAGAGCCTACATATGTATGTATGTATGTGTGTGTGTGTGTATATATATATATATGTGTGTGTGTGTGTGTATATATATGTGTGTATATATATATACATATACTCTCTCACATGTTCTCACACATATATACATATATACACACACATATATATGCATATATATATATACACACATATATATGTGTGTGTATATATACATGTGTGTATATGTATATGTATGAGAACATGTGAGAGAGTATATGTATATATATATATACACACACACACATATATATATATATATATATATATATACATACATACATATGTAGGCTCTCACTCTTACAAGCTCTCTTTCACAATGGCTCCCACTCCTAAAACATAGTCACAGGAATCAATAGGAAGATCAGAACTACAAGTCCATACCAACAGTGGCAGTAAAACAGAGACTGAATGAACCTATCCTGAAAATCTGGAGCCAGTTGATAACCCTACTCAGCAGATATATATATATATGTGTGTGTGTGTGTGTGTGTGAGAGAGAGAACATGTGAGAGAGGATCTAGGTGTGTGTGTGTGTGTGTGAAGGAGGAAGGAAAGAAGTCAGAATAAGAGAGACCCTGAAAAAGGAACAAGGAAAAGACAGACAAGGGAGAAAAAAGAGACTGGGGCCAACTGATTTGAAATATAAGATCAAACAACAAAGGTAAAAAAAATATTTTGTCTTTCAGTGATTGGAATATGCCATCTTTGGGCATGTGCATTTCTTATATATTTGTATTTTATTTTTTATTCAGGATTCCAGTGTTCACAGAGTCTGGTTTTTCGGCTTTCCATTTCAATTTTGTCTGCATGTTTGTTTCTAATTTATGGTCCCTTAGTCTGTATTAGGTAAGGGGCTGTCTGTATTGAGCATGTATGACAGAGATGCAGTATTTTGGCTAGCGTTCAGTTTCTCTGTAGGGATTTGAAGCAGTCTGTATGATTCGTTTGCCCATTAGGTAGTGTATTAGTGTTCTAGCGCCTTGTATAATGTTTGCCTTGCTGCCTTTTCATAGATAAGGTTGCTGCTGTTTGAGTCCTGACAGTTACTGTTATAGTATGGTAAAGATCTAGAGGTGACACCAGAATTTGAAATTTTTTGTCTTAATTCTGTTTTGTACCTGTTGCAAATCTTATTATGATTATTGCTGTTTTATTGTAGTTTTATGCATTTTTTGAAAGAGGATTCATAAAAGAATATATTGATATTTGTTTTACTATGTGATTGGATCTGATATTTCTGAAGTGTTCTTTGTTTACTTTTTACATGATGTATATTCATAAACTGCAATAAATATAAAATAAGTTAATAAAAATGAATAAAGCATTTTTAATTTTGGTAAGTGCTTGAAGTAGTGCAGTTACAGAGACATGTGCAGTTACAGAGACATGGCTAAAACTCACAGATACAGTACTCATAAATCAACTGCCCATACAATCTTACGACTTATTCTCCGTCCCAAGACCCAAAAAAAGAGGTGGAGGTCTTCTTCTAGCAGCAAAAAAAGGTCTTAATATTACCTTACAACTTACCAATTCCTCCAACAAACTAGAATTCTCACTCTTTAAATCTGAACATATCCAAATAGCTTTAATCTATGCACCACCAGGAACATTAGAAACGGATCCCTCTCTACTGATAGAACTTATAGCCAAACACATAAACGTCGACAAACCTGCCATAATCCTCGGAGACTTTAATTTACATGTAGATGCCTCTCCACAATCCATCAACTGCCAAACAGTTCTTTCCTCTCTCAACCATTTGGGCTTTACTCAAATTATCAACAGTTCTACCCACAAGGCAGGCCACACTCTGGACCTCATCTTTATTAACGAACCCTTTAATATTCATACCAACCCCATTTGCACACCTGTTCCATGGTCAGACCACAAAGTTATCCACACAACCCTCAATATCAACAACCCACCACCTCAAACTACTAACAAAACCACTATCCACTTCAGGAAACCATGCTCGCCAGACATACTCAGTGAGAAAATGACTGAAGCATTAAAGCAACTAGACCTCACAGACCCAACAACTGCAACTACCTCTTGGATCAATATTAACAATAAAATTGCAGATCAAATCTGCCCAACTACAACCAAAACCATACAACCTACACTAGACAATAGGAAACCTTGGTTTACACCCGAACTTAAATCCCTTAAACAATCACTTAGAAAAAAAGAACAAAGCTGGAGAAAAAACCCAACCACCTCAACACATGCCATCTACAAATCCCTCCTCAACAACTACAGGAACACAATCCTTAGAACTAAGAAAGAATTCTACAGAGAAAAAATACACCACTTTATATTCGACTCAAAAGCTCTATTCACTTACATCTCCTCTTTAACCAAACCATCTCCTCCTACTATCCCAGACCACCAAGCTCTCAACAAAGCAAACGAACTAGCCAACTACTTCAAAACAAAAATCACCAACCTTACTCAAACCATCACTTACAACAGCCTTACCCTAACACACCACCTCACATCCCTGCCACAACAAACCACAAGCCTGGATTCTTTCGAGCTCACTTCTTCACTGGAGATTGAAAACACACTCAAAAAATTCAAACCTTCCTCCCACCCATCAGACCCAATACCAACAAATCTCCTCATCGCCATACCAAACACCATCTCAAAACCAATTGCAGAAATTATCAACGCATCCCTTTCTCAAGGTTTAGTTCCTAACCAGTTAAAATTGGCAATACTGAAACCATTACTAAAGAAACCAAACGCCTGCCCTTCAGACCCTGCCAATTTTAGACCCATAGCAAACTTACCACTTATCGCTAAACTGATGGAAAAAATTGTCAACAAGCAACTATCAGATTATTTGGAAGATCATAACATTCTATCCCCAGCCCAATATGGATTCCGAAAACGCTTAAACACCGAATCTCTCTTACTATCTCTCACTGACACAATCCTCGTTAATCTGGAGAATAAACAATCTTACCTGCTTATTCTTCTGGATCTTTCCGCTGCATTTGACACGGTAAAACACTCCACTCTAATAGACCAACTAGCCAACATAGGGATCAAAGGCACAGCCCTTAGATGGTTCCAATCCTTCTTAAGCAACAGATTCTACAAAGTGAGAATAAACAACAAAGAATCGCATCCAATCTTAACAGAGCAAGGAGTCCCACAAGGATCATCACTCTCACCTACCCTATTCAATATCTACCTCCTCCCTCTCTGCCATCTACTCTCAAACCTTAAGCTCACCCATTACCTCTACGCAGACGACATACAAATCCTCCTTCCGATTACAGAATCCCTTCAAAAAACCATCACGTACTGGAACGAATGCCTACAGCCCATCAAAAACCTACTCTCAAGCCTCAACTTAGTATTGAATGCTAATAAAACTGAAATGCTCATTGTCTCCCAGGATCCACGCACAATCTCTTCCAGCCTTTCTCTACTAAACACAAACAACTCATTCTCATCTGACGTCAGAGACCTTGGAGCATGGCTTGATAATCATCTAAACCTAAAAAAGTTCGTAAACAATACCACAAAGGACTGCTTTTACAAACTGCAAGTCCTCAAAAAACTTAAACCCCTCCTTCACTTCTCCGACTTCAGGCTAGTACTACAATCCATCATTCTTTCTAAACTCGACTATTGCAACTCCTTGCTACTAGGTATACCCGCCAACACTATCAAACCATTACAGATGGTTCAAAATTCAGCGGCTAGAATTCTAACTAGCACCAACAAAAAAGATCATATCACCCCAATCCTCCGGAACTTACATTGGCTCCCCATTAAACAAAGGATACTCTATAAGGTACTCACTATCATCCACAAAGCGACAAATAAACTAGCTCCCATCTCATTAAGCTCTCAACTACAACCACACACCTCCTCCAGACCAATCAGAAGCGCATACAGAGGAACATTGCAGGCTCCACAAATTAAATCATCATTGAGCAAACGAGCGCTATCTTCAGCAGGCCCTCACCAGTGGAATATGCTTCCCCCAGATCTTAGACTAGAACCCAGTCATCAAGAATTCAAAAAAAGATTGAAGACATTTCTCTTCCAACAAGCTTTCCCAGACGATTAATTTTACGGTGACGAACAGACTTCACAATTCCTAAGTATCCTAATTACCCTAATTATGAACACGGCATCAAGTACTAATTTTAGAATCTGCTACTGGACAATTACCGTTAAGCTCAAAAATTTACTATATTTTATATATATATTTGGCATTGCTTATATTTATATTTATTGATACGTTAAACAGTTAAACTGTCTTTATAAAATATTATATTGCTTTATTTATTTCCAGTTAAACTATTATTACTTTATTTAGCACTATGTTAAATTGTCAATCAGTTATACTGTTCCATATGTTCCTCGGTTCCATGTAAAGCTCCGCTCTCTGTTGAGCAGTTCTTCGTTTTATGTAAACCGGATTGATTTGTAGTCCCTACAAGAACTTCGGTATATAAAAATTAAAAATAAATAAATAAATAAGTAAGAGAATTAAAATATTTAATGATGTACTCATGCATGATGGCTGTTACAAATTACTCAGAAGTCCATTGTAGGGTACATGCTAAGGTGTTATTTACCAATAAGAGTACAACTAGTAGGGCCTAGATCTGTATGTCTACTGCTCACCCATGTTAACCTTCGTGCACACACCTCCCCCCCCCCCCCCCCAAAATTCATTTCTGTTTTCACAATCATTTTAATCTTAATGGGGTGATTAAGACCATTAACATTCCAAGTGCATTAGTGCAGCATTGGTCCTTAAGATAAAAGATCTGCAATCCAAACCATCATACCTTCCAATCCTCTTTTAGCATGATAAACAGACAAAACCAACCTCCCTCCCCCCAGCCCTCCAATTCACTCTCAAACATTCCAACCCACTTCCCTTTCCCCCTCCCTCAAACACCTCCCAAAACACAGAGCAGGTGTACCTACACCTTCCCTTCCCCCCTGATATATCTCTTCTTAACCCCTTGTAGGTTCATAAATGCTAACCAAGGTCAGCGCAAGATTATTTGGTGCCTTAAGTCAGCGGTTCTCAATCAGTGTGTCACCACACTGCCCTGTCCCCCGCTGGCCCAGCTGCTCCTGCTCCAGTGAAATGAAACTCATCCTCCACCCGGGCTTAATGCGGCAGAAGAGCTGGAATCAGTAGCACCAGTACGGTCTCTTCTTCCCGCCCTCGTAGCCTGGAAGAGGAAGTGAAGTGCAGTGGCCATGTGCACGGGAAGAAGAGACCCTGTTCGGTAAAGTCTCTGCAGAGGTGTGGCCCGAAGAACAGCAGCTGCGTCGGCCCAGAGCAAAACGAGGAGCAACGTCAGCCTCCACAGCCGATGGGATTCCTTTCTCATGGCCGCAAGGGCTGGAAGAGGAGGAGGCTGTTGCTGCCACTAGTTCGGTGAGGAGAGTGAGTGATGAGCAAGCATGTGTGTTTGAGATAGTGTTTGTGTGTGTATAAGAGACTGCATTTATGTAAGTGTGTGATTGAGAGCCTGTGTGTATGATTAAGAGCCTGTGTGTATAAGAGAGAGAGCATGTGTGTAATTATGTGATTTGAGCGCCTTTGTAAGTGAGAAAGAGAATGTGTGTAATTGAGTGACTGAGCGTCTCTGTAAGTGAGAGAGCATGTGTGTAATTTTGTGATTGAGAGCCTATGTAAGTGAGAGAGAGCATGTGTGTAATTTTGTGATTGAGAGCCTATGTAAGTGAGAGAGAGCATGTGTGTAATTGTGTGATTGAGAACCTATGTAAGTGAGAGAGCATGCGTGTAATTGTGTGATTGAGAGCTTATATAAGTGAGAGAGAGCATGTGTGTAATTGTGTGATTGAGAGCCTATGTAAGTGAGAGAGTGAGCATGTGTGCAATTGTGTGACTGAGAGCTTATGTAAGTGAGAGCATGCATGTAATTGTGTGATTGAGAGCTTATGTAAGTGAGAAAGAGAGAGAGCATGTGTGTAATTGTGTGATTGAGAGCCTATAAGTGAGAGAGCAAGCAGATGTGTATGTGTGATTGAGAGCCTATGTAAGTGAGAGTGTGAGAGCATGTGTGTAATTGTGCGACTGAGAGCCTATGTAAGTGAGAGAGTGAGCATGTCTATGACTGAGAGAAAGGAAACATTTGCAAACAACCCCACTTCTTCCTATTAATTCACAACAATCTTAGGGCACTTGGAAATCGAATGCTTCCAGGTTTGGAGAACAGAGCATTTTTTTAATTCTTATTTTTGGTGTCTGCTGTTTGGAAATAATCTGTTCTTTTTATTAGTATGATTTTACTGCTATTGATTTTATATTTCTTGCTTTATTTTATGAGGACTAGTGATTTCTCTTTTTCCTTTGTTACACTGCATACAGTCTCCCTGGCTTGTTGCGGTTTCCAGTTCAGTTTTTGTCTGCAAGTTTCTTTATTCTTTGTTAGGTGAGGGTCTGCACGTGTGACTGAGGTGAGGTATTCTGGCGGTGTGTAGTTTCTGGGTAGGGCTCTATAGCAGCCTGGCTGGTTCCAGTTTCCTAAAAGAAGAATTAGAGTTTTAAGGCCTGGTGTAATATTTTTCAGTGTTGCCTTTTCTTAGGTGAGGTGGTTACTGTTTGAGTGCCGGAAGTTGCTGCTGTTCTAGTATGGGAGGTTTACAAATTATATAATTTATGTTCAGAGAGAGTACTCTTATTTTTCCCTTGTGTCATTCTTTACAATAAAAGTAATACGGGGCCTTGTTTTTTTTATTTCCGCCATAGAATGTAATGAGCAGTGTGTCACACGGGTGAGAACAATCTGTCAGGTGTGTCCCGACCGAAAAACGATTGAGAAGCACTGCCTTAAGTGAGCCTTTGGTCATGCAATCCCCACTCCCAGACGGCCTATTGACGGCAGTGGCTCCAGCACAGAGCTCCTGTCTTTGGTGGTATTGGCTGAGGCACCGCAGCCCTCTGGGCCTTGCAATGGCAGGATTTTGCCACTCCCAAACCTTTGGCACTCTAAGCGACTGCCGAATTTGCCTAATGGAAGCATGGCCCTGATGCTAACTGATCAAAAAACAAGAACCCTCTGCAGATCATCTCAAAAGAACAGAGTCCTCACATTAGCACAGTTCGCACCTAGCCATAATTGAAAGAGAGAAGCAAAAGCAAAGTGTTCCTTTCCCAAAAAACAGTCTCAAGCTGCTACCGGCCCGCAGCACAGAGCAATGGGGGAGCATTGGGAATAAATAAGAGAGTTTATAGTGTCCATCGGAAACCTAAAAGACCCCCGACAGTCACTTTACCGCAAGCAACTCTGACCAGTCCTCAGCCGTGGCCACCGGAGATTGATCTGTACCTCGTCCCAGTGCATATCGTGACTCCCTTTCAGCAACTTTTATCTCTCCTCAAGCCTCTGCTGCTACACTTTGGTTCTCATGTGGGGAGCCCTGAGGTTTGCACCTTTTTCCAGGAGCCATTCTTTGTCCTGACGTTTATGAAATTTCACCAGACAGGCTCAGGACCTATCGTTATCATTCCATAGCTGACTTGGAGTCCGGAGTACTCTATCTAGTTTTAAACTTGGGTCCCCATCCCCTGGAAATAAGAGTTCATTACGCACGGGCTCCATAAAAGCCAGGGTGCTGGTGCCTCCATCTTTTCTGCTATCCCTGTAATCCTGAGATTCCAACGAGGTGACCTGTCCGCGAGGTCAGTCACTTTTCCTTCAGACTTTTAATTTGTTTCTGAAATGCTACCAGAGAGTTGGCTGTGGAAGATTCCCAATCCCACCCCAGCGCAGACGCCCAGTGTGCCAACTCCTCCACTCTCGGACACAGAGATTCAAACTCTTCATTTAGCTCCATCAGTCAGCTCCTCACAGCATTCAGATTCCTTGCAAAATCTTCCCTCAGAAATTACAAACAGCGTCAGGTCCCAGAAATCACGCTCTCTTACTTTATCTGCACGCTCCAGCCTCTCTGAGCCTTTCATATTCCCACAGTTAGACTTGCCGGTTTCCCTGTATGAATCAGAAATTTGTGTCTCGGTTGAATCACGGGCTCTTCTGGTGCTCATCTCTATGTATTAAACATCACCAAAAATAATGCTCCGTTCTGAATTACATGTCTGTAGAGAAAGTGTGAAGAGAAAAGAATGCCAAAGGGGTAGACAGAGCTTTACCGAAAAGCATCCGTCACCATTAGCGCTCAGTGGCACCCCTTGCATCTAGCTTTTTATTTACTCATTCTGTTCAAGTCTGTCAGGGCCAAGATCCCCGTGCTTTGCTGGTGCAGTGATGTTATAGTGTTTACACAATTTCCAGTGGATGAGCCGTGTCACCACCTTATGCCTTTGGTAGCTCCTTACTCTTCCTGTGAATAAACTTGTTTTCCTTTACTAAATGTTGCCTAGATTGTTTATTTAAGCAGACCAATTAACATTTTCTGTACACAAGCCTTCTGACATCAGCATTTGACATCCAGCAACGTTTCTAGTTCTAGTTTTGTTTTACAGAATCTGCGTTTACCTGTGTTACCATTTTTTTCTATGCTGGCTATGAACCATCCTATCTGTAATCCACTGTCCTGTGCTGAAATTATCAGTCTCTCACCTTGAGATTTCAGCCCACCTCTTGGCCATTCTGAGTTAGGTTTTGATTCACATAGGATTTCTGAAGCATCTCTCTATATTTCCCACTATATTTGTGCTTTTGCTAGGTAGTTTTCTTGGTTGATCTGATTCTTTAAAGCATTTTTCTCGTTAAGAATATTTAAATAAACTTGCCTATTGATCCCTTCCCATACTCTAAACAGCTGCCGGAGTAGCATTGTTTCTTTCACCTCAAATGCACATAGATTCTCTCTTTCTTTCCACTCGCCAAAACCGACCGGCTGAGCTTAAGGATGGAGACCGATTTCAGCCATTTTCTTTTATTCTTCAGTACTTTTTGAGTATTGGATCTGTTAATGCTCTTAGGTTTGCTTAAAGGCCTATAATAGCAGTTCTATATGGATAATCTATTTCTCTAAAACCCATACATACCGCCTTCATCGCTTGGGGGCCAATGCAATATCATTTACTTTTATTCTTCAATGCTTTTTGGGACCTTGGGGGGAAGGGGGGGGGGGGTGTCTCCTGCAGGCGTTCCTGGTCTGGAGGGAGGATTTTGGGGTCTGGCAAGGGTTGTTTTACCGAATGGACCTCAGAAATAGGCAATTTCAGGTACAGGACCCCCAGGTCTGACCTGGACTGGCTTGGCCTATTGGGCCAGTCCTTGGGGGAGCTATGGCCAGGCCAGCCATGTGAAGTTTAATGCCAGCCTCTGAGCAGGCATTACATTTCTTGCGGTAGTAGGAGATGCGTAAGGCGGTCGCTTGCTTAGCGCACCTCCTTGCATCGCAGAGTAATAGCTAATAGCCTCATCTACATGAAATTTACATGTGATGTGTGCTATTAGGATGTGCGTTTTGGATGCGCTAATCCCATTATTGCATCAGGAGTTATTCTAGTATGTTCAAAACATGCATCAAGCTGTGCACTAGGCTGAGTGCACTATAGTGCATCGGCATCTTGGACTGTGCAATCTCTGCATATACTGACTCCTGTAGTTAACTCCTCCATGTATTCTTGTTCTTTCATTCAACCATGTAATATCTTTATTAGGCCAGTTTACTATAGGAGAGTGCAGGAATTGCAAGCTGATTTGTGAAAAGCTGTTTGGGAGCATTGGTGCTCTTTTTAATTTTGGTGGTGCTGGTGCTCTAATAAAGGGTTGTTTTGTGTGTGTGGGTGTGTGTGTGGGTGTGGGTATGTGTGTATGTGTGTGTGTGTGTGTTTTGATGAGTAATCCTTGGTTTCAGCTGATTTCTACCACTGTGACTATATGTGCAGAACTGAGTCGAGAATGGGGGGCAATCTTTAAATTGTCCATACTGGGGCAAAGGCCAGGGGTACGTTTTACTGAAGACTTCCCATGACTTTTACTTTGAAACTTGCCATGGGTACTCTGCAACTCCTTTCTTTGCAGGTATTTTTGCCATGGAAAATTACATGTGTACTGTTGAAAATGCCCAATGCATGCACTTTTTAGTCTTATCCAGGGAGGGTGATTTTTTTAGACATCTAATTTACCTGTATAAATCATTTACCTTTCAAAATTGTCTTTTAAGTATAGGGGAAAATGTGACCTCCAGAGGACAATACCACCATGTGCCTTTTACCTGGAGCATTTTAAACCCTTCGGACACATTTTCACACCTCAGAAGTAGCTGTCTTTCTGCACACCCCTTGCCTTTAGATTTAATTACCTTGCTTACCAAATCCGAGCTCAAGGCGAGTCACAAATTCAGGTACAGATGGTAGGTCCCTGCCCCAAAGGTCTTTTAATCTAATCTAAGTTAGTACCTGAAACAGTGGAGGGTGCCATGACTAGCTCAAAGTCACAAGGAGTGTTGGTGGGAGAAGTGGGATTTGAACCCTGGCTTCCCTGGTTCTCAGCGCTGGACTCTATTCTTTGTGTATCTTGCACCTATAATACTTGTTCCAATGCCTGGTGAAGTCTTAAATCACAACTAGAGAAAATACAGCTTCTTTCAAATTCAACCTGTGAAGCTGAATTTAGCGAGAGCTCTGCATAACTCTAAACAAGGAATGGGAGAGAGTGGGCTATAAATTCATTGCAGCTAGTACAGTGGTTATTTCTCCAGGAAGTGAAGAAAGGTTGGAGAAGATAGATCCATACAGGCTTTTAAGCAGAGACTGAAACCGCAGCATGGATATGTGTGGGTGCTGACTTTTTTTTTCAATAAAAAAAGAAAAGTATAGTGATTGTGGTCTGGATTTAGCAAAGTTCCAGTTTATAAAAGTCAAACCTATTTAATGTTTGTTTTTCAGACTTCCCATGCAGAATTCATGAATAACCAGATATTTATAATTCTTGCCAATTTCAAGCTTGTTGCAAATCAGAACTGTTTGCTTGTGAACTATGTTGAACAAAGTGAGGCAGAATTCAGCTGTTTTCTTCCTTCCTAGGAGGGGTGCGTGTACAGAAATTAGGGACAGTGGCCAATACTGTGCTATTGTGAAGAAAACAGAATGCAGTATTGTAATTGCCAGGCCTTTGAGAAGCTCTAAGAACTTAACATGCTGCTGTGCATTTGCCAATGTCAGCTGGGAAAGTTCCTGTTTTTTCTTACTCTGAGGTTAATGGTCAAATATACTTCCTTTCTGATTTTGACTTTTACAGAGAGTGATGGGACAGGGCAGTGATGGAACCAGGGAGGGAGAGGGGTGTTCTTGGCCTAGGAAGCGTAATGGGAGAGGAAAGGGGGCAGAGTGTGATGCAACTGGGGGGGGTGGAGATGGGCATTGGAACTAAGGAGGGGTTGACTGGGTTGGGGACAAGGGGGGAAGGGAAGTGGAATTGGGGAGGCAGGCAGGGGTAAATGAGATGGGGAGAGAGAATGGAATCAGGGAGGGGGGCTGGGAAGAAGGGGCAGAGGGCAATGGAACGAGTGAGGGAGCCAGGGGTTGAGGACATGGGAACAAGATGTAAAATTTATGGAAATTTTGAAGCCATGAAAACATAGGTTTTAAGAAAACATAGGTTTTAAGAAAAAAAAAAAAGGAAGTTTTTGTGAAAAATTAGAAATATAGTATAAAAACATGAAGTGTATTTCTATTTGAATTTGTATATTTTATCACTCAAGAATAGCTGGTCCTATCTATTCTAAACTTACCAAAATTACTGAATGTGACCACAGAAAAAATATAAATAGGTCAAATTAAAATGGCCCATTTGGGCTTCCATTGATTTGAGATGAATTTGCTGAGAGGGACTTGAGAGAGACTTGAAAGCAGGGAGGAGGAATATCAGCCTTGCAGCTAGGTTGGGGGTAGTCAGCGGGGGAGGGAGAGTGAGGGCTCGAGATTGGAAGGTTCGAGAGGCGAGTAGAAGTGGAGGGTTTGGGGATATGGGACTGGGAGATTGGGAACTTCGGAGAGTGACCCACAAAGGCACTTCCGCTTTCGCACAGGCTCGTGGGTTTTAAGTGGGGGGACTGTGCCTGAGCCCCCAGAAAAGTTTGAAAGCCATGACTAAACTTTATCCAACTTCTCCGAAAAGTCCCTAGAGAACGACTTGAGCTGATGTCCGCATCAGTGGAAGAATCCATCCCAAACTGTAAGAGTAAATTTCCAGTCAGAGCGACAGTTGGCAGAGCTGAGAGGAGAGGTCAGCCTGGCTGCTATCTCACATGGGAGCTGAAAACCCGCCACTGTTAGTGTTCAAGACACCGAGAAAGGTGTAGGCACTCTGTGGTTGAATATATTTATTCAATACATTTATTTTGTCGATGAGTTTCTTGGGGGTAATTTTGTAACAGCCCACATAAGAAAATCAGTGAAACTGCATATGTTACACCAATTTTCAAAGCAAACTTATGCACAAAATGTTTGCTTGGAAAATGACCCACCTGCAATTACACCTGCAATTACACCTGCGGACATTTTGGGGGAAATTTTCTGTGCATAGTTTTGAAAGCCCAAAGGATGCACCCAAAGTATGTGTAGCAGGATTGTAGGAATTCCAGTCAGATAAGAGCAGAGCAGGAACAGATTAATTTTAACTGTTACCAAGTTCGTGGAATTTTTACTTGGTCTTTTTATTAAAAGAGATGTGAAAGACCAAAGGTGTCTGGAAAGAGTGACAAGTATCACTTCAGAGTAAAGGGTGCATTTTCCAGATTAACATCTGCTGAGATATTGAAGCCCTTACACATTCCTGAATACTAGGATATGAAACAATCTTACTGAAGGGAAAATAATTGTGAGAGAATACTGTTTTATATTACGGTCCCAGATAAAAAAAAAATAAAAATAAAAAAATCCATCTGCTGACCTGCAACAAAACAGTATAAGAACTGTGTAAGGCAGGAAACCAGCCTTCTGTAAGTGTAAAACAGGGTCGATTCTTGTGTTTGGTGAAGCTGTAACTCTCTGCTATTCCAAAACCAAGAATAATAAAAAGTGATTTTTAAGGATTCATAAAAATCACTTTGATAGAAGAAATCTACCCTGAAGAAAGAAAGGAGGGGTATAATTCCTTTTCTTATAACATACACTGAACAAACCATGAAACGTGTCGCAGAGTTTAACTCTGGGGGTGTGTGTGAAGCAGCACAGGAGAGCAGCAGTGCCAGAGCACAGAGCTCTCTTGGTACAATAGAGCAGCAGAAGTCACACTGCAAACTTTGCCAGGCAGTATCTACACTTACAGCATGATCGAAAGCTGTCCAAGTACTGAAATAAGTGAAATGTTTGCGTGTCTGAGTTAATCCTACCAGCAACTGTCAAAGCCTCCCTCCTAATTTTAGTACAGTAGGGGCATTTAATTACTCTTTTTTTTTTTTTCTCTTTTATGACGTCCTGACTAGCACAAAGTTATCACCAAGCAGATGGGCCCCCACACTGAGCTTACGTTGTAATGGATATTGTGGAAGACTATAGTGTAGATAGGAATCCTGTTTTTGATTTATTTAAAGGTCATCCCCAGGTTCTGACAAGGGAGCCTCTCAGCTAATCAAGCTGGGTAAGCTAACAACACCCCCCATTCTCCGATCCCCAGCTACGGGAAGAGGATGAAGCTCGGCACATCTGAATAATTTATCATACTCCAAGATTTCCTCCAGGAAAATACAGATAAGTATGCACCAACATTAATACCACCACTTGATTAGCTAGTCTTACAACCTGTTAGCTTTACAGTGGATGCAGAGAAAAGACTTTCACATACAAAGAAGATACCAGAGAAAGGCAAAGAGAGAAAAAAAGAGAGAGAAAGGAGTTGTAAGATAAAGGAATAAAGTCTAGACAGTGACAGAGTGAAAGAACAAGAGACAGGAAAAGCAAGAGAGATTCAGATCCATGATACCACATACTTACCCAAGGAGTCTTCTTAAAATTGGGTCAGAACAACCTTCCTCCAATGTTTTGGATCAGCTTATCTATAATAGAAGTCATATAAAGAATCACATTGGTGAAATACCTATTGAATTAAATCACTATAACTGGTGTTACTTCATCTAAAATAAAGGACTGCCAGGGATCCTTGTCTGATAGTTGACTTGATATATATATGTTCAGAACCAGTTCTATTAGTCCTTTTTGAGCTAGAATAAATAGAAGAGAGCTCTTATTAGCTTACAGCTGTTAAGATATTTGCTAAGTTGTGTTATAACATTACCGACTGCAAAATACAACACTGACACTTTTTGTCTGTCAATAAAAAAATATCCTTCTTGCAGTGATCACATTGCTTGAAGTAATTTCATTGTTTGCTTTAAAAAGACTAAACACAATTTCTTTTATTTAGTTGGGCTCTGCCTTCTCTCCCTTCCCCTGGGAGACTTACTGGGTGGATTCTGGACCCCTTTTTCCATTATAGAAGAGACCCAGTGGGGAGGAGATTTCCTTTTACTTGTATCCCCCCCCCTCCCCTGATGTTTATACTTAGTGACCCCCTTGGATTACAGCTCCTTTAGTCACATTACCAGAGGGGTGGGGACTAGAACAGCAGAGTCTCTGGCAGCCTGTAAAACCGAGTGCTGAGGGGGTGGGGAGCGGAGAGGAGAGGAGGCAGGAGTTTGAGAAGACAGGAGAGCCCAGGCAACACTGCAGAGAGCTTGGAGCAGAGACCCAGAAGGTGCTTATCAGGTGCCACTTCAGCAGCAGTGCTACGGGGACAGTCTTGCATGTCAAGCCTATGAATTTGACCAAATGCAGACTCTGCTCCTCTCCTCTCCGCTCCCCGGCTCTGAGTGCCAGTGTTTCTGGGGGGGGGGGGGGGGGGGGGAGGTGAGAGAGAGACTGATTGCAGGAGGTCTGATGGATGAGGGACAGAAAGTGTTTGGAAGGAGGTGAGTGGTGAGAGAGAGAGAGAGAGACTTTGTATGTATACCAGGGGAGGGAGGGGACACTGCTTCACCCCCTCGCCTTAGGCAGCAGCTTGCCTTGAGCTGCCCCTGATATTTACAATTGCAGTACTATTGCAAAAAGCAATTAGTAGCAGAGCAATCTTTCTTCTATCTCTGGGAGGACTATTTTCAACTTTTCATGTTAAAATAGGAAAGGGCGGAATAAGAGTTTTTTATTCTTGGCCTGTCGTCCTAAATAAGATTAATTGTCGCCTCACAGAACTTTTAAACTCGTTATACTAAGACCATTGTATATATTAATAAAATGAGAGTCAAGGCCACAGAGGAGGCTTATGAAGAATGCAGGCCTGATGACTTGGACACCGAACTTCCAAATGCATGTAAAATGTTTATCACTCTGTCGAGCAGAAAACAAGCTGGGTGAAATAACTTTTTTTTTTGTTTGTTTTGGGCCACACTTTTTGGCTGTCAAATTTGGGGTTTAGGGTACTTTGAAAGACAACAGTTTAATAAATCTGCTTCCTTCCAGCATTTGAGAAATTGCACCCAAAGACCTGTGCTTAAGATTTCTCCTCAAAGATATTTTCTTCTTGCCAACCCCAGCTCAACAGGCTAAGTTAATTTGTATCTGTGGGTACCGTCCAACTAATTTCTAATCTATGTCTGCTAGTGCAGAGAGTCTAAGGCTCAGATCAGTCATCATTCCCTTGTTGAAAATGAAAGTAAATATAATTGTGGTGTTAGACAACAGAGCTTATGGTACAACTTATAAATTCTACTCCCATCAAAAAATCGGCATGAATGCAGTTATACTGCCTGTGATCTTCAGAATGAACAAGTATTAGCACAAATCAATTCTGGGGTGTAAGGAGGGCCATTTTCAAAAGCAGTTCTGCAGGTAAAACCATGCCTTAACCATGGGAATGGCTTGTTAGAAAATTGCCTGCCTGAAATGCAGGTAAACACATTGGTGTTCGTTCCGAAGTTTATGCTGATTCAGTGGAGGCATTCCTGGGGTCTAGTTGGCGAGGGGTTTGGATTTAGGTGCATGCTTTTGGATGTCAATGCTATGCATGTAAAATTTCCCCAAAACTTTCTGTGCATATTTTAGCAGGTGTAATTGCATGTGGGTAGTTTTCAAAGTGAACATTTGCGCATAAGTTTGCTTTGAAAATTGGGGTAAGATATGCGGTTTTATCGATTGTCTTATGGGGACTGTTACACAATTGCCCCCAAGAAACTCATCTACAAAATAAATGTATTGAATAAATATATGAACAGTGGAAGTACTAAAGGGTGAGTTTTTCAGGTAAAATATCACCCAGATTTGTGCTTTCCAAATGCTGCTTTTAGAGCCAGACAGAGCGCAGAGGCACTGGCAGTTGATCTCCAGCTTGAGTCACTCTGAAGCGTACCCATACCATTTGACTATTGGTTTCCAAATCTGGTCCTCAGATCCACTAAATAGATCTGGTTAACTCAAATATGCTAATTAACTCCGTTTTTGATTAGATCAGGGGTGGTCAACTCTGATCCTCGAGAGCCGCAAACAGGCTTGGTATTCAGGATATCCACAATGAATATGCATGAAAGAGAGATTTACGTGCACTGCCTTCATATTATGTAAATCCATCTCATGAATATTCATTGTGGATATCCTGAAAACAAGACCTGTATGTGGCTCTTGAGGACCGGAGTTGGATGCCCCTGGACTAGATGCTTGCAAATATAGCTTATGACATCATCGATAAATCCTGTATAACAGACGTTTTTTTGGGGGGGGTGGGGGGTGTTGGATTTGATAACCACTTTGTAGACTGGCTTACCTAACTTGTATAGATTGTCTTTGTAGTTCAACTTTAGCACTACACATCACAGCCTAGGAAACTTAGGTCATGGTCTCTTGTCATTCAGGTATGGCAGGCAGTCTATCCATCCTGCAGGAGATTTGCATGGCCCTGCTGGGGCTGGGGAAAATACATTTGCCACTGCAGATACACAAGTGGTGCTTGAGTGGCCATCAGTGGGGGTGAAACATTCAAAGGATTGCTAGACATGGGGGCGCAAAGATCTGTAATGACCACCGCCATCACCACGCCCACTTCAAAGAACATCTCTATAGTTGGGGCCTCTGGAAAGCCACTAATTGCTCCCTTTCTCCAGAAACGACAGGTTCGAGTAGGAGGACAATTAGTGTCCCACCAATTCCTTTATGTCCCGGGATGCCCAGTACCACTCATAGGGAGAGACCTTCTTTGTAAATTAAGAGCTAATTTACAAAGAAGGTCTCTCCCTATGAGTGGTACTGGGCATCCCGGGACATAAGGGAATTGGTGGGACACTAATTGTCCTCCTACTCGAACCTGTCGTTTCTGGAGAAAGGGAGCAATTAGTGGCTTTCCAGAGGCCCCAACTAGGGGGATTTAGGATCATGCAAAGATTTATCGTGATGACGGAGTGAATAAAATCAAAGAACCTATTTTGCCATCAGATCAATGTGGATTAACAGTGAAAAGGATGTCAGCATGTAGCCCAGAAATGTTTATATGCAGATAAAAGGAACTTGTTTTGAATAAAGCTGTTATGAACACTTGATGAATTAGATGGACATTTATAATACACCCATCCTTCCACACTACTTGTTTGATTATCCTTTGATGGCTGGACATTGCGCCTCTTCCTGCTGCCTAGATATGAGTTTGACCAATGTTAACAAACTGAAGACACTTGCTGCTAACTGTTAGATCACCTGGTAGCTCCAGGTACTTTTTGTACATATACTCAACGCAGAGCAGGACTTTGGCTTCCTTGTTTTCCAATAGATATTCTGGGAATATCATAGAATAACATAGAACATGGCAGCAGGTAAGGGCCATAAGGCTTATCTAGTCTGTTCAGTTTCATTGCTGGTTGAAGTCCCTAGACCCCAGTTGGTCTTTGACTTTTCCCCTTTTACCACTGAGGATTCTCTGTGCTTATCTCATGCTTTCTTGAATTCTGTGACTGGTTTTGTCTCCTCTAAATCCACTAGGAAGGGAGGGGGCATTCCCTGCACTCACCACCTTATCCATGAGAAAATATTTTCTGCTGTTTCTCCTGAGTCTCCCCCCTAGAAGCCTCAAACTGTGACCTCTTGTTCTAAGCCATTAAGAACATAAGAAATTGCCATGCTGGGTCAGACCAAGGGTCCATCAAGCCCAGCATCCTGTTTCCAACAGAGGCCAAAACCAGGCCACAAGAACCTGGCAATTACCCAAACACTAAGAAGATCCCATGCTACTGATGCAATTAATAGCAGTGGCTATTCCCTAAGTAAAATTGATTAATAGCCATTAATGGACTTCTCCTCCAAGAACTTATCCAAACCTTTTTTGAACCCAGCTACACTAACCTGCACATTCTTTCTTCTGAAAAAGGTTTGCTTGCTGAACCTCCTTTTTACTTTTGAATTATTTGTTTCTTCTCTTCTCTGATATACGTGCTTAGGTCCTTAAGTACCATCTCATTGAACTTTTGCTGTAGACCTCACACCATTATGGTAGCCTTTCCTGGACCTTTCTATAGTCTTTCAGAGGTACAGGCCTTAGAGTTGAACACAGTTTTACAGATGAGGTCTCTGAGTCGTCAACGATCAGTATAGCTACATATTCACAGCATTGTACCCCGCCATATGCACCTGGCCACTGCCTTTTCATCAGGGATAATGCTGAGGTCTCCCTCCTGGTTACTGCATGTTAGTATCTCCTCCCCCCCTAACATGTACTGTTCCTTTAATGAACACCATGGAGAGGTTTGTGCTTCCCTGTCTGATTGTTCAGTAATCTTTCCTAGCAAGTCACTTCCTTCAATAAAGCAAATGAATGCTGGTTTGTAAAATTTCAATCCAGTCTTCTTTATTTCAGTGTTTGACAATATTATTCCTGAACACTGATTCACCATTCTCAAGGTTCTTTTTCTTGGCTTTCCTTCTGCAAAATATAGAATTATATTGTGTAAATGTTAATTGTCCTAAATCTATGGATAAGCCAAGCCTACTAGTGATTATTACTTTATCATAGAATTTTGGTCTTTAACAGATAAAGGCTCCTTTATCCTCAAATTTCCCTGCATTGTTTAAAAAAGGGATCCAGCTAATGTTTCCGCAGAGTTTACATTTTTAGTGGCATTTCATCCCTTTTTTTCTGTACTGAGATTCGAATACTAGAAGAATGTTCTAATGCAGTCTGAAAAAACCCCTCATAACTATACGTCACGATCAGAAAATAAACATCATATAACCTCCCCCCCCCCCCCCCCCCAAAAAAAAAAAACCCCCAACACATGTTGAGACCTATATATCATGGGCATAAACAGTGTTAATACAGAAATGTTTGTATCACAATCATTTTTTCATACCTTGAAGGTACCAGTGGTAATCATGCTGACTTTTCTGTCTGTGAAAATGTGATAAAGCTCAGCCTGTATTTTTATGCTTTGAAATTCTTAACCATTTATTGCTGCCCATAGTTATATATCTTAGAAAAGCCAGTGGCAGCTGTCCATTATGTACTGTAATACTGCAACGTGTTGGAGCTTAAGTGCAATTGTTTGGGCAAGAAAAACTCCTAAAGGTTTAACTACAGCAGGGTTTGATGATATCACGTCAATTAATTTCTGAACATTTTCTATTATATGTGGCATTGTCACTGGACATTAATGATTCATCTTCACATTACTTGCCTTTGAATTTTAAAGTTCATGATGATGTGCCTTGAGTAATATTTTATGAAGTATGTAATTTACAAATCAATTTCATGCATGTTATCATTACCGAAAGTAGTTTGAAGAAAAGCAGAGGGATGAGCGAGCGAGACTTCCCCAGATGGATTTGGTTTAAATTCAACAACTTAATTTTACTGTAAATGACTAAAGAAAATAATTCATGGATCGTGATCAAGGGGGAAAAAAACGTTCATACTATGGAATTTAAATTGGTTTTGATTCTCCCGGAATAAAGCATCTCAAACCCATAGTACGTGGGGCTTTATTCAATAATGGTTTTTTCCCCAAAGGCTCAGAACAGGAATATTCTTTTTGGAAATAGCTCATAGTATGGCTCATAGATTATTAAAGCAAGCTTGCATGGATAGGACACAAATACAGATTTTCTTCCTCCTCCTCCTCCTCCAGCCCCCTGCATTTTATTCACAGTAACATCCAATGTAACTATGCAAAGAGAAATACTCTTTTTTGGGGGGAGGGATGATAAGTGAAGGAAGCTGGAGTTTGGGGGACAACATGGGCCCTAATTAGATGCAACACTGGTCCAGTTATTTCTGGTCATCTCTGTAGATCATCACAAAGGTAAACAAGAATGCCTCTGTCAAAGGGGCTTCTGGTTTTGTCTGTATCTCTGGAAATCAGTCAAGCAGCAATGGAAATCATGCCAGGGGCTCAGCATGAGAAGGGCATTTGTTGCTGCCAGGATGGTTTAGCAGATTAAATGTAAAAGACCCTTGACCATTTCACGCCGCTCATGCCATAACTGATGTGAGAGCGAGGGGCTTCCAGTGTCGGAAGGTTACTGTTTTAGTTGAGGTTCCCCAAGAGAGGTTTTCAGCCTGCATCTGCTTAACAGCAGCCGTAACGGGGCTTGACGGAGAAGGCCCATCTGGGTAGGTTTATTCTTTTTTAGCTAGGTGAAATATTATTTAGGTTTCGAAAGAAATGTTTCGTAGCTTTCAGTTTTCTTCACTGATAATCGTGCTCACCGTTAGAATGGAGCATTATAAACAGATGGAGAATGGGATCCCACGTTTTGTTTATAAAGCAGTGGCAGAAGCAGGTGTTCTGCAGTTGTTTAATACAATTTTCTTAATCCGATGTATCTGGTTATTCCCCCCGTACTTGAAAGGATGAAACAGAAGCTTTTGTTAATAACATCAGGAATGCAGAAGCTGAATGAAGGCAGCCATGGCAGCCGTGCATATGGGAAACGTCAGCTTTGGAGGTCGTTGGGATAAAAATCAAAGCGTGTTCATACTTTTTAACTTCTCTCCCATAAACAGATGTGTAGTGGATATATACGTTCTAGGGCGAATTTTAAAATGGCCACGTGGGCAAATACTGGCAGTTACACGAGTGGCTGGGCCCTGGGCGCACAGCGCGCATTTTCAAAAGGGCCCAGTCACACGCGCAACTATCGATACGCGCACAAGTGCCGGACCCTGAAAAAGGAGGGGGGGGGGGGGGCAGGGTAGGACGGAGGCCGGCCTGGACAGCGGCCATTAGCTGCCGTTCCGGGGAAGCGAGCGCCAGCACGCGCAAGTTACTTCTGCTCTGATGGAGCAGTAAGGAAAACAAATGTTTAAAATTCTTACAGTTAGGTAGGGGGTAGGGGTCGGGGTGGAGAGAGGAAAGGGAAGGAAGGTTAGGCAGGGGGGGGTAAGGAAGCTTCCTCCCAGTCCGCTCCTTAATTGGAGCGGACTGGGAGGGAACTGGGGGAGGTCCGATTGCGTCGCTGCGCATAATATTCGAAAATTCACCCCCCTGCACGCACCCACCCGCTCATGCACGCGCAGCCAACGCATTTTATAACATGTGAGCGTGCTTCTTTTAAAATCTACCCCTTTGTTTTTATATAAACTGAATATGTATTTAGTCTGTTTAGGGGACTGGGATAGAAAGCATATTTGAACTGGAGCCCTGATTCCCAAAATATGGTGTTGGGCACTGTGGGCATTTGCTGTGAGTTGTGTGGGGGTCTGTCCCTTGAGTTGGCGACTGCCTCACCCTTGACGAAGCGGGAGACGGGAAGCATTCTAGCAGCAAAGAAAAAGAAAGAAGGGCGTGATGGCATCACTCGGTGAATTTTGGTATACAAGATAGTGCCAGAAATCACGATGTAGCCATGCATGCTTTTTAGCCTCGCTGAGGAAAGGCCAATTAATCCACCTAAATGGCTTTGAAAGTTGCTTTCGTAATGTATACGATACTGACTCATAGCTTAGAACTATGATTCCCATCTTGGGCTCCGCAGGAAGGATGACAAAGTGCAGCTGCTGAGAAAGAGAGCAGACTGACCTCACCTCCGAGGAGGAGGCTGCGGCTGAGAGAAAGAGAGCAGACTGACCTCACCTCCGAGGAGGAGGCTGCGGCTGAGAGAAAGAGAGCAGACTGACCTCACCTCCGAGGAGGAGGCTGCGGCTGAGAGAAAGAGAGCAGACTGACCTCACCTCCGAGGAGGAGGCTGCGGCTGAGAGAAAGAGAGCAGACTGACCTCACCTCCGAGGAGGAGGCTGCGGCGGAGAGAAAGAGAGCAGACTGACCTCACCTCCGAGGAGGAGGCTGCGGCTGAGAGAAAGGGAGCAGACTGACCTCACCTCCGAGGAGGAGGCTGCGGCTGAGAGAAAGAGAGCAGACTGACCTCATCTCCGAGGAGGAGGCTGCGGCTGAGAGAAAGAGAGCAGACTGACCTCATCTCCGAGGAGGAGGCTGCGGCTGAGAGAAAGAGAGCAGACTGACCTCACCTCCGAGGAGGAGGCTGTGGCTGAGAGAAAAAGAGCAGACTGACCTCATCTCCGAGGAGGAGGCTGTGGCTGGGAGAAAGAGAGCAGACTGACCTCACCTCCGAGGAGGAGGCTGTGGCTGGGAGAAAGAGAGCAGACTGACCTCACCTCCGAGGAGGAGGCTGTGGCTGGGAGAAAGAGAGCAGACTGACCTCACCTCCGAGGAGGAGGCTGTGGCTGGGAGAAAGAGAGCAGACTGACCTCACCTCCGAGGAGGAGGCTGTGGCTGGTTGATATCACTGCCTAATCCCACACTGCCCATGCCAAGAGGAGAGGAAGATCACGATCTCAAGGAACCTAAACCAGCATGGAGAGGAGGCGGGGAAGAGCCAGTCTGATCACCGCCATGAGGAGCCTGAACTGGTACAGAGAGGAGACCACTGTGAGGAGCTTCCAGTCACAAGAAGGGGGGGGAGGGGGAAGCAGAGGAGGGAGTATGGTGCCTCCAGCATCTAAATTAGCTGCTGCTGCACATGACCAGAGGAGGAGCCAAGCAGAGTGATAACCCTGAGAAGGGTTTGCGGGCAATACTGAATATGCTCTGGCTGGCCTGACACTGAGGGAGAAAAGCCACACTGAATAGTCTGGCCAAGGTGGGGAGAAGGGAAGGAGAGCAGATGGAAGGTGTCATTTGAGAGCCAGCACCCGGGGGTGAGGGGAATAAAATGGTCACTCAAGAAGGGGCCAAGGGGAGTAGAGGGCAGGAGGGGGAGAGCACTCTGGAAGAAGCCATGGGATTCAGGAAGGGGCCATGGTGAGAGATAGGAGGGAGAGCATTTGGGAAAGTGCTATGGGTGGGAAGAAGCAGAGAAAGTACTTTGGAAGGGACCATGGAAAGGCAGCATTCATGAAGCAGTGCAGGAGGGACAGAACTTGGAAAGGGACCAGGAAAGGAGATGAAAGCAGGAGGGAAGGCAGCCAGGAAAGAGCCATGGGGAGTAGCACTCGGGAAGGGGCCAGGAGGGATAGGTTGAGGGACGGACATAAGGCGCTCAGTGAAGGGGGTCAGGGTTGGGGGGAAACAGGGCAGGAGGAAAGGCAGGAGAGAACTGTGGAATTTGCCATGGGGGAGATGGCAGAAGGGAAGGCACTCAGGAAATGGCCATAGGTTGGTGGAATCAGCAAAGGAAGGAGAGAACACCCAGGAAGGGTTCAAGTGGGGAGGGTGGTAGGGAGAGGGTCAGGAAGGGCCTGCGGGGGGGGGGGGGGGGGGGATAGCAAAAGGAAAGGCACTCAGAAAGGGTCAAGAGTGAGAGAAAGGGGGTTACAAGGGGCAGATAGCAGGAGAGGAGGCACATGGGAGAGGAGTCATGAGGGAAGGGCAGGAGGGATCTACAAGGAGGGTGCGGTCATACTACTGCCAGAGATCAAGCAAGGGGGTGGGAGGGATAGGCCACCACCAGGGATCATTTTAAAATCCCTGTTTGTAAAGTCTGCAGGTACTAAAGTACCCCTGAATGTTCAGTGGTACAATCCGTGGAGCGTAGCCCTTTCAGAATGTGTTTGCAAACTGGTGGGTATAATATTGACTGCTTGGGAGAGGCTGAAAGGAAAAACGACAGGTGGAGAGAGTGGGAGAGGAGCTGGGTGGCAGACACTTGTGGGTTGGCAGCTCTAGGGGAGAGAGACTAGTGAGAAGGGGCTTGTAAGATTGAGCGAGACTGGTGGGGAGGCTTGGGGAGAGAGTCTGGGGTGAGTCTTACAGGAGGAAGGAAGGAAGAGTTTGGTGGGGAGGAACAGAAGAGGAGAAAGTGGTGGTGTGGGAGCTGGGGAAAGACTAGCAAGGGTGCACTGGGATGAGAGACTGGAGAGGAGGCTGAGATACTGATAGGATAGGGCTGGGAGGGAGAGACTGGGGAAAGACCGGTGATGGGGGGGTGGATTGGGGGAGAGAGAGAGACTGATGGGAAGTGACTGGTGGAGGGGAGCAAAACCACTGGGGACAGAATAGGGGCGCCTTAAACTTTTGAATGTTGAAAAGAGAGTCCCTGTTCCTGAAAAGTTTAAGAACCCCTGGCTTAGATGATAGGGTGCATACATCTAAATTATGACATGATCTTTCCTTTTATTTTTTTTGTCACTTTGATCTGGAACTTCTCCCCATTCTTGTTGTCATGCTGTGGCCAGTCTTGATCTATTGGTTCACTGTCCCAGGAAGAGCTATTTTGCTTCCTGGGGATTGCCTTCTAGCCAGCTTACTGCGCTCTGTGCTATGTATTCGGGTTTCTGTTCTACTGTATTCTGATTGGTGTAATGGTGGTCATGGTATTGGTCATGATATTTCTTCTTTGAACACAGTAATTGCCATACTGGGTAATATAAAGGATCCGTCAAGCCCAATATTCGGTTTCCAAGAGTGTAATTCAGGTCACAAGCACAAGGCTGGATACCAAATACTAGAGAGATCCTATGCGGCTACGCCTCATAGGGATAAGTAGTGGCTTTCCTCAAGTCTACCTGGTTAATAACGATTTATAGTCTTCTCCAAAAACATGCCCAAACCTTTTTAAAACCCAGCTATGCTAACTGCCTTACCACATCTTCTGGCAGTGAGTTCCAGAATTTAATTGTGTGAGTGAAAAAATAATTTCTCTGATTTGTTTTAAATGTGCTACTTACTAACTTCATGGAGAGTCCCCTAGTCCTTGTATTTTTTTTGAAAGAATAAACAACAAATTCACATTTACCATTTCTATTCCACTCAGGATTTTATAGATCTGTCTTATCCTCCCTCGGCCTTCTCTTCTCCAAGCTGAACAGACTTAGCCTCTGTAGCCTTTCATCACAGGGGATCAGTTCCGTCCCCTTTATCGTTTTGGTCACCCTTCTCTGTACCTTTTCCAATTCAGCTATATCTTTTTTGAGACATGATTACCAGAATTGTATACAGAATTCCAGGTGCAGTCTCACCATGGAGCAATACAGCAGCATTATGACATTCTCTGTTTTATTCTCCATTCCTTTCCTGATGATTCCTAACTTTCTTGACTGCCACTGCACACACAGCTGAAGATTTCAAAGTATTGTCCACTATGATGCCCAGTTCCTTTTTTGTGGTTGGTAACTCCTAATATGGAACCTAACATTATGTCACTGCAGTTTGGATTGCTTTTCCCTATGTGCATCACTTTGCGCTTGTCCACATTAAAATTTCATCTGCCATTTGAATGCCAATTCTTCCAGTCTCGCTAGGTCCTCTTGCAGTTTATCACAATCTGCTTGTGATTTAATAACTTGGAATCATTTTGTGTCTGCAAATCTGATCACTTCACTCATTGTTCCCTCTTCCTGATCATTTATAAATATATTAAAAAGCACTCGTCCCAGTAAAGATCCCTGGGTCATGGCACTGTTTACCTTCCTCTATTGAGAAAGTTGACCAATTAATCCTACTCTCTGTTTCCTATTAACCAGTTCGCACTCTACACTTGCCTCTGGCTTTGCTCCCTGCTGGTTCATTGCTGCTGTTGCTTTGCTGTTTCTATTCTTGTTCTGTTTCTCAGTCACCACCCATGTTCCTGGATTTCTGCTCCAATCCTGATCTTTTACCCTTGATCTGGACACTTGCACCAGTATCTGTCTGCCTTGTGTTCCTTCTCTCTTTACCAAGATCCCTTTTTCCAGCTTGCGGTATTCCTGGACTCCTTGTCTTCCTTCATTTGTCTTGTCTGCCATGTTTTCCGGGTTCCTGTCCTCAGCCTAGCGGATTGGTAACTAGGACTGCGCTGAAACCCTGGATTGTGTTCCTATTCTTGGCAGAGAGCCTAAGGAAGTCCCAGTCACTGTGGCTGCTCACAGGCTTGTGTCACCAGGCCAAGCAGTGCCCCTAGCAGTCCGGGGATGGGGGAGGCCGCAAGGGGACCCCCTCAGATGATGGGGCTGCAGTGCAGTGGCCATGACTGGCAGGGGGGATTCTGCTGATTCGCTCAATCTGACAAAGGGAAAAAAGAGCAAATCACTGTCTCAAGAAAGCTAAATCATAAACAGACAAGAGACGAACCTGCAGTATTGACAACCACACAGTCTAATCGCAGAAAGGATCATTTAAATTGATAATGAAAAGGGTGTCAGTAAGCCGGTCAAATTGCAGTCATACTTGACAGCACTGGTCGTCCCTATCATTCACCCTTAGAAATGTCTCGCTTTTTGTTTTTATAATTGCAAATAAAATTGTAAACACGCCCATCAATCTTTATGCTGTGGTGGCTTGCAAATAGGAATTGCATGAATTGTTGCATTCTTATTTTCAAGCCAAAGATTGATGGGAGTGTTTACAATTTTATTTGCAATTATAAAAACAAAAAGTGAGACATTTCTAAGGGTGAATGATAGGGACGACCAGTGCTGTCAAGTAAGGCTGCAATTTGACCGGCTTGCTGACACCCTTTTCATTATCAGTTTTAAATGATCTTTTCTGTGATTAGACGCGCGGTGTGACAATACTGAAGGCCTGTCTCTTGTATGTTTATGGGTTATCACTTATTCTAACAAGATGATAGTACAAACTGAGTCCTAGACAGGTTCTGAACTAGTAGCTGGCTTAAGGGCTCTATGTACTGAGCATTTTTCCTGTATCTCCTCTGGTATTTATCCTTTAAGGCAGGGGTCACACTCAATCCCGAGGCTTAGTCCCTCCACAGTCCCAACAGCCCTGGGTCATGGATCCTCCAAAGAAAGGATGGGAGGCGAAACCTCCAGGGCCTCAGGCATAGAAGGTGAATCTCCTCTTCTTAAGCTGTCACTCTCAGTGAGTATAGTATGAATGGAGGTAAATGCCAGAGAGCCAGACAGAATACTTTGGGTGGGTGGGCGTTCTAAGTTTCAGATTTTACTGCTGCAGTTCTTCAATAGTAATCATTTGGCATCATATACACATGCTCTTTGGAAACATCCATGTCTCCAAATTCTCTTTATGTATGCAGGTGCCCTTCAGTGCTCGGTGTCCTGAAATTATCTCCCAGGTGGGCAGGGGGTTTCCTAGATGTGAGGGGAAACCCCTTCCCAACAAGCTCACAGGTTCCCCAACACTTCACAACTCCCAATCTTCCTCTCTTGTCCTAAGTTGAAGATTCCTGTGGGGGGTCTCCAGATGAAAATGACTCTTACTTCTCCTCTCCAGATGGCAACATAAGATCTTGTTAGGAAATATACTTTAAATTCTCCTCTCAGCGGGGAGAAAACTCCTTTCTTTTTCCACTTCTGGGCAGGAAGGTTGGCCACAAAAGATATTCTTCCCAAACCCAAAAGGCCAAACATTCCCCCCCAATGCAATAACTGGGCTCCCCTATGGTGAGTCACCATCACTGTCCAGCCACTGGGTGTGAGATGGGACGGCGCTCCTGGCTTTCCCAAGGCAGAGACTTTCCCTCCCTATACCAGGGCTTAGGGAGTCACAAGAAAACGCCAAAAATGAATTCCAGGAAATTGCTTAACTCAAAACTTGAGACCATCCTGTCAGGCAGGTTGTGTACTGGAAAGATATTTGCCTCCTTCCTGTCCTGTGTTACCGGGACAGAAAGGTCTAGCACCCAGGAATGGGGGAAAACACGGAAACCTGCCATTCTCCCAAACTCTAACTCAAATTGCCACTCACTGATCTCCGACTCTGCCTGCAGCCACCATACAGGAGGAGTGATAGGATCCCTTCCTGCGTGCGCTTCCCAAATTCTTACCTAGGGCCATCTAGCCGTAGACAAAAATGGGAGATAACCTTTCGAACATAGGCTTCTTTAGAACCTTTTGTTAGCATGATTGAGTTTAGTTTAGTTTAGTTTATTGTGTTTTATATACCGTCACATCAGACGTGCCTTCACAAGTAGTATGGGTGCTGGAATATATTATTTTCTCTTATTTTTATTTAAAAATATGTAAAATAAGCAAACAAATGTAATATCTTTTTCATTTTTTATTTTTCAATGCAATCCTGTTCTAGAAACATAAAAAGGGATGGCAGGTAAGTACTGCAGGACCCATACGGGCAGCCTTAGCTCTTGTTGATGTAGGCAGGCTGCACTTTGAGTAATAAACATGCATCAGAAGGAAGTGCTGGGTGGAGGACTGGGCCTGATGAGTATAAAGTAGTCACGAAAGGCTTTTGCTAATACATTGTGTCTGTCTCAGACTAATTGGCAATCTCTGTAATTTGTGACCAAATGACAAGTCTAACGTGCATTCAAAATTTTGTGTTCAAAATTCTGTGTTGAGAAAGTCATGGTAAGGACAATAATTGCTTTTACTTGTTTATTAAATGTTTGCTAAGAGCAAGGTTTCTGTTGTAAACCCTGTTACAAGTAGTGTGAACAGCTAGAGGTGCCAGGAAGTGGCTAAGAGGAAGTACACTGTTTCTTTGCAGCATGCTAAAAGCGTTTTACATTTCTAGTCAGCTAAATGATTTTCCAGTCTCGGCACCTTTCCTTTCTGGTATGTGCCAGTGCAATTTCAGAGATGTGCAATAGTTCTCCAAATATATAATTAACAGGCTTTTTTTGTTTTTTTTTAAAGCCAATGACTGGTTCTTGAAATTGTAATTCAGTGTAATTACAATATGTTTTAATATATTTAATAGCTGACTTTTTATTTGCTGCATTTACCTTGTATGCCTATTGTTTTTAAATACATTTATACTGTATGTTTTGTGAAATACAGCCTGTTTGCCACAATGCCAACATGTCGCCCAACTACTGCAATTACTGCTGCCAAATAGAAGCAGACAATTGAAAATGCTTTTGCTCTGTAGGGATTGCCTTTGTTTGAAATGAAATTTCATGTTTCATTACATTAAAAAGAAAAGAAACGAAAGAAAATAGCATTTCATCTGTTTGGCTTTTTTTTTTTTTTTTTTTAAAGGCCATCACTTCTGTCCAACCCAGCCCCACTCCTGGACCCAACCCTGATCATCCTCAGCCTCCAGCCCCCCACCCCACCCCACCCAACCCTCTTATGCACAGGGTAAGAGCAATCCACAGCTCTTTCTGCCCCACGATAGCATCGGCAGACCCATGCCAAGGCCATTGAACATTTTTTCCATAGAATATGGCACTGGCCCGGGCCTGCTGGCACCATTTTGTATGGAAAAAGTTAAAAATGGCGTCGGCCGTGGTCTGTTGGTGCCATTTGCGATTGGAACAGCTGTGGGGATGGATGGTGCAACCGAAAAGAGCTCCTGCTCTGAGAAGAAATTGTCAACAAGAGGGTAAGAGGAGCTGGAAGAATGGGGAGGGCTTGGAAGTGGGGATATATATATATATTTTATTTTTTTTTTAACTGCAAACCTAACTTTATTTTTTTTATTTGTTTCGTTTTTGTAAATATTTTTTCTTTTTAAAGAAACAAAAACAAATAAAGCAAAATGAAATGAAAAAAATGAAATGAAACAAAAATAAGTCCGCACACACCTCGTAGTAAGTCAAACTTTCGTAACATTACAAAAAAGCTCCCCCTCTGTTGCTTCTGTCTGTTTTCAAAGTCTTGTCGATCAGTTAATTGCTTACAAATTTCAGAGCTGTGCTAGTCTAACCTTCCTCCTCTTGACTTGCTAACTGTCACAGCTTGTCAGGTCCTTATCTTCTTGTCTGCGATTTCTGGCCTTTATCAGGTAGATAAGTTAAGAAGATGAGGATGTGACAAGTTGTGACTGTTAGCAAGTCAAGATTTGACTTTGGTAGGATGCCTTTTATCAGGAACGCCTTACAATTAATACAGTTACAGAAGAATTTCCTAAATCAGTAGGAAAGATGGAAAATAGAAAGCACTTCATAGGGATCAGATGTCCATTATTTTCTTCCTTTTCCATTCTCCCTCTTTAGGACACCTCTGATCTCATCGCTGCCTCCAAGCTTACCAGATTTCCTTTGGATCCTATCTCCACCTCCGTTCGCCTCAATAATGGTTATGCCTCACCTCTTGTTCATGCTTTCTTTCTTCAACTACTTTTCCTCTTCTGGGCATGTCACTGTGATATTTAAATTTGCTGTTGCATATCCCATTGTCAAGAAGTCTTCTCTTGATTCTAGTTTCTAACTGTTGGCCCATCTCTCTCCCCTTTCTTTCTGACGTATCTGAGTATGCTGTTCATCTTGGAGCCTTGACTTTTTTCTGTCTAATGCAATAATCGCTTATAAGTCAGGTTTTGGCCAGCCCAGGTCACTGAATCTGCCCTCGTACATCTATTCAGCCATCTCCATATGGCTGCACTTTACGTTCCTTGACCTTTCGGTTGCATTTCACATTGTTCACTATCCCTCTCTCCTTTTTGTTCCTTCTGCTCTGGGCTTCTTAGGCTATCCCTATGATTGGTTCTCATCTTACCTTGCCAACAGTGCCTTTAGGGTCCTTTCCAATCATTCCTACTTAGAACAATCTCCTCTTTCTGTTGGTGTTCCAGCTTCTTTGCCTTTTGTCCTCTGCTTTTCTCATGTTACACTTATGGCCTGTGCTCCCTAATCTTTGCTTTCAGATATTCTAATCACTCTTCTGCAGCTTCCAGAGTTTTCTTTCTTTTTCTGGCCCCCCCCCCCCCTTCTGTCTAACCAGTTTTATTCAGATCTGTCCAAAGTCTATTCATAGATCCATTCCTGATTTTTAATGTTGAATATATACAAGATAGAAATACTCTCCTCTCCTTCCTCTGTTAATGTTCCTCACCCACCAAGTAGATTTGTCTATTGATTCTATTCATTTTGCTTTTTATAACTCAGCCAGGAATCTAGGGCAGTGTTTTCCAATCTTTTCAAGCCCAAGGCACACCTACTTTGAAAAAAAAAAAAAAGTGTGGCTCGCTAGTCTCCGGCAGGGGGGAGCAGGCAATGTGGACGTAGAGAGGACTCGTATGATCAAAAGTAGAACCAGTGAAGCCCTGAAAGCCCCGCCAGTGCTCTTGTTACTGTGAGGCGCTGAGAGGGAGAGCCCCGGTGCTGGTCTGGGTCTGAGCACCAGGTAAGGTGACTTTCCATGGCACACCTGATCCAGGTCTGAAGGCACGCCAGCTTGTTGGGAATCATTTATCTTTCTCTCCATTTACATATGTCTTCTATATGTTTTTTGTGCTACTACTTGTTTAATATTCATAAAACCCACTGCTCTCGACATTTGATTTCTGTTATCTTACTGCCATGCCTGGATTATTGCGATAGCCTCCTTGACCCTAAGTCATTTCTTTTTTTTTTGTTTTTCTTATAACTTCTTCAGATCTTCTCTGCTAGGCTTCTCTTCCAGCTGTCTCAGTACTCTCTTGCCTTGCCCCTTTTTACCTTCACTGGCTCCCTGTAGGAGTCCTTGTACTATTCAAACATCCGGTTTACCTTTATAAATGCATTCCTGACCTGGCTTCTCCTTATCTTTCCACTCCTATTCAGCATTACTCTACTTCATGCCTTCTCTGCTACCAGTGTACGTATTACTTGTTCTAAGTGGGCCTTCTCTATTTTGGAAATGTATCATTGGAATAAATTATCCCTTACATTCAAGATGCTCCTATAATAACTCTTGGGGGGCACTTCAAAAAGTACCTTTTCAGACTAGCTTAGCCTGGTGCTTAAAGTCCTCTGTTCTCGCCAGACTCCTGTCTACTCGGTCATGTATTATTTTGGAATAACCAAGTAACTTCCTCACGCTAGAGACGTAGCACACTGACTCCAGTTCTCTTAAAGATTTCAACTTCATTTACATCAGTGATCACATACCGGAGTAAACTGCTTACCCCCAGCAGTGTCCTTGCAGCTTTATCCCATGACAAAGAGGGCTCAGTAGCTGCCTTCTCCTGGAGACCATGGGGGCCTCCTGTTCCCAGTTGGATTCAGCCTCTTATCCTGCTCAGCAGGACCCCAATCCCATAAAGGTTGGGGGAAGGGGAGGGCCACTCCTTTACATATTTTCCCCCTCAGCTTGAACCTGTTGGGGTAAGTGCTCTTACACACCCTGGATCCCTTCAAAGGAAGTAAGTTCTCTTTCCTTATAGCTCACCTGGCTTCTTACCAGTTAAACTCTGGGTAGGGGTTATAGGGTCATGCTCTCACCTTCTCATTATGTTTATATTAACCAAACCCCAATTATCACAGCCACTTTCTGTGCCCACCCATATGGCCATCTGAAACTCTGAGTTCCAATCCTCCCCCAGCCAGATTCTCTGGACTCCTCTTGGATGTTCCTGTGGTGGTTTTTCTTCCACTTGCTGTAAAACTCACATTTCTTCAGACTTCAGCTCTCAACTTTTCTCAAGACGTCTTCTGACTCCTCTGTGCCACCTCCAACTGCAACACTTCCCTTTGGCCATTCTGTAGTGCCTTTCTCTGGCCACCGTGCAGCTCCTCCATCTGTCTTCTCTATGCTGCCTTCCTCAGGTCACTCTGTGCTTCCTCCTTCAGGGGCAGCCTATAAACCTCCACCATGAGCTCTCCTGCATACAAGCCTCAGTCACAGTCTCTGCAGTTTCCTTTACCTGACATCCATTCTCTTTTCAGGCACTCACCTGTGCCTGATCTTGTCCCTCTGGCTTTTTTTTTTTTCACCACCTGTTCCAATGATGTGTTCGCTGGTTCCACACCAGGTTTTCTTGTCACAATGTCCACAGTTTTCTTCCTGGATCCAGCACATTTGATGATATTAACTTTCTCTTGTCACTCGGAGCTTTTGTCCTTCTGGAGGGTAAAGCACCAGTCAAGTGATTTTTTCCAGCTGCTGCGCATCCCCTACTTTCAGCTGCAGTGTGTCCTTCCCTGGCCTTACTTCTGAAAGGCTGGCAATTTGGCGTGCACAGCTTGCTTCCTGTTCTTTCAAGGCACATGCCCAGGCAGTCTGGAACTTCACAAGGCTCTCTTACAGTTGATTCTTCCAAATAGGTTGGAATTCAAACTTCTATTTCTTGCTCAGTCTTGCTTTCCATACACATAACAGACATCCTTGAGCTCTAGTGTGGAGAAGCTGCATTGCTGCTGGAGGACCACTCCCTGCTTATTCACATACTCCACAAATGATTCCCTTTTGTTTTTTTCCTGAGGAATAGGCAAAATTTAAAAAAAAAAAAAAAAAGCTACTTGTCCAGCAAGTAACTCATTTTAAATTTCCTGTCTAAGCAAGCGGAGCTTCTCTCCTTACTGCAGTAAAATCTTTAAAACTATTATTTTTCTTCAGGCTCCAAGACACAGCTATCTGTATTAAAGAAAAAAAATTAAGCTATTTGGCTTCTGTGCTCCTCCCTGAGTCACAGTCTTTTAAACTTCTCCATACTCTGTATCTAGTCAGCAGCACTGCTTCTGCACCAAGATGCTTCTTTGAGCAGGTCACACACACACACCAAATTTCCTTTTCCTTCTCTGTTTTCTTTTCTCCCATGGAGTATGGATTTCTGTCTGTGCAGAAATCCCACTTTGACACCATATGTGGGATAGCTGAATAACACACTGACTCTCCAGCCTTCTTCTTAAGGATTTCAACTTTATTTACATCAATCAACACACACAATAGTAGACTGGTAACTTCCAGCAGTGTACTCGCAGCTTTACCTCATGACAGAGACGGTTCAGGAGCTGCCTTCTCCTGCTGTCTGGTTCCCCACTGCGCTACCAGGGAGCACACGCCCTGTGAAGAGGCCCTCATGTGGCCAGATCATGGCTTAGAGGGAACGGCTAGTACAGGGCTTCCCAAACTTTTAGCAAATGTGACCCCCATTTTAGAGCATGACCCCAAAGGATGATGAAAACTAAATTAACAGGGGTGTGGTGTTCGCCTCCAACAATTTCTTCACTCGGACTCTCCACCCCCACCAGTCGATCTTTTCTCTCAGCCTCTATCCCCTCCAGAGGACTTCCCATCTCAATCTCTGACCCTCAAATTGAGCATCTCTTACATCCCCCAGCTCATCCCTTCTCTCACCCCATCCAACCTTTTCATATCATCCTAGCTGATCTGTTTTCACTTCCCAACCATTTTTATAACCCTCAATTGATCCTCAGTCATCCCTTCGCTTTCACTTTTATAGCCCCCAATTGATTCTCTGTCATCCCCTCCCTCTCACTCTTTCACCCATATCCTTTCCCTCCACTTCCAGCCTCTCCTCATCCCCCAGCCCTTCTCTTATATCCCTCTCAATTGATCCCCACTCCCACTGGTTTCTCTCTTGCATACCCCCTCACCCTCCACAGCCAATCTCTCTCCAGCTGATCCAAGCCTCAAACCCCTCCTACATCTTCTGTCCTTTCAAACATCCTCACTTCTAAACACCCCCCTGGTTAGGGTTATCAGCAACATTTTCCTTTTGACCCTGGGCCAAAAGTGGATGATGACAACTGGTAAGAAGAGAGAGCAGGCTGCTGACAGGAGCAATATCTTTTTCTTGTGTAGGTTCAGTAGTGGATGAGGTGCGAGAAGCAGTGGTAATCTCCAGGTGCACAGCCCACCCTTCCCCTCATGGCTGGTCCCAACCCCGACTGTGATTTGCAAGTAGCAGCAGCAGCATTAGGACTGAAAGTCATCATTGGGCCTGTGTGCCAATGCAAGCTCACAGACCCTGCAGTGGTCCTGATCTCTCCTCATGCAGGGCTTCCTGCTACCACAGAATCTCATGCACGGGCAAGGCCACCATTGGGCCTGTGAATGTGCTGGCTGACAGGCCCCATGCTGTGACTCCTCCTACTAGTGCTGGTGCTAGTGCCTAAAGAGTTCTGTCATTTGAGGCACTTGTGACCCCATTTGGGGTCCCGACCCCCAACTTGGGAAGCCCTGAGCTAGTAGTTCCTTTTACACATAACCTTTTAAACATTGAATAAAAATGACTATTTTAAAACTGCAATTTGTGTACTCCTGGTGAGGGTGCTGGACATCCACAGTTCAGCCTGGCTAACTGAAGAATTGGCTGTGCTGAAGTGCTGCTTTAGTAATCCCTCCATTTGTCTCCAATTACAAATCATTTTATGAGACTTTAGAAAGAGAACCGTAGTGGGACTGGAATTGCTGAAAGTCTAAAGTTAGTAATTGTCATGAATCGTAACACAGTGAATACAGTGTAAGATGTTGTTTCAGTGCCTTACCTAAAGTTGATTATCCAATTAAAAACCCATTAGCACGGTGTGCAAGAGCGCTGAAAAGTCAGAATTTGAAGCTACTGTATAGGAAATGCCTTCCACCTCAAAGGCTTGGGTAATTTTGTTTATTTTGTTTTTGTCTTACTGAAGATAATTGTTCACCAAGTAGGTTTTAGATTACTTCTATGCACTGTGAATTTATGGCCAGAAGTGCCTTGGGACTCTCTTTAGACCTGGTTTTATTCCTATTTCAAATTTACAGAGCAAATGGAGCTCGTAGCTTGCAAAATCCGTGGTATATGTCTGTACATCAGTAGAACTGCTGTTTTACTTGTAGACTCTGGTCACTAAAAAATATAATGTACGTGACTGTTTACTAAAATGCAATCTTATCCATAGCAACTTCTTGAATAATTATTTTCTGTAGTAATTTTATTTAATATACTTCTTGATTATTTGTGTTCCTGCTTCTTTGTGCAGTATAAGCTTGCTAAATGCTCTTTCCGCAGCTTAAAATAAATTACTGACATTATAAGAAGTTAAGATGTACTATACTGAGTCAAACCAAAGGTCCATTGAACCCAGCATGGCTCTGGCATGTCTCTGACGGTGGCCAATCAGGTCACAAGTTGCCTGACAGATTCCAAAGAAAAGATCCATTCCTTCTTGCAAACTCCCAAGGATAAGTGGTGGTTTTACAACATCTTCATGGGTAATAATATTTTATGGACTTTTTCCTTCAGGAACTTGACCCAAACCCCTTTTAAACCCTGCTATCCGAGTCACCTTGACCACATCACCGGCAACAAATTCCACAGCTTGATTGTGCGTTAAGTGAAAAAATACTTTCTCCGATTTGTTTTAAATCTGCCAACTGTTATTGTCATAGTGTCCCCCTAGTGGTAGTACTACGAGGGTAAGTCAGTAAGTAAGTCACAAATCTCTCTACTAAGGTAATAAAACATATATCTGTAATGTTGTCATATTCCATAGATGGCAGCACCTTAGAAGTGCTTATGTACATAAATAGTTATTTAAACTGTGCATGCGCAGGGGCTGTGTACACAAGGAAAATGGCTGCCGTGTTGACAGATTGTACGGTCGAAGAACAACGTGCTGTTGTCCGATTTTTATGGGCTAAGGGCTTAGTGGCAAAAGACATTCATAAAGAAATGTATCCAGCATATGGAGAGAAATCTCTCGCGTAAAGCAATTTATAACTGGACCGATAAATTTGCACAAGGACGTGCCAACGTGAACAACGAAACCAGACCTGGTCGACCTGTAGAGATTGCGACAGAGGCAACTTTGAAGCAGGTTGAAGAGATGGTTTGCGCTAACCGGAGGGTAACAATTGACGAAGATGCCAAAGAAATTGGGTGTTCTCACGGATTAGCATATTCCTTAGTGCACAATGCATTGAACTTTCGCAAAGTCTGTGCAAGATGGGTTCCCAAACAGCTGACCGAAGACAATAAGAACAACCGGATGGGTGACTGTTTGGAAAATCTCTGCCGTTATGCAAACGAAGGTGAATCAATGATGGCACATATTGTTACTGGTGACGAGTCGTGGGTGCACCACTATCAACCAGAAGCGAAACGCGATTCCATGCAGTGGAAGCATCCACTATCACCGACACCGAGAAATTTCAAGCTTGTGCCTTCTGCAGCAAAGGTGATGTTGACTGTGTTTTGGGACCGAGATGGGATACTCTTAACCAGTTTTCAGAAGCGTGGTGAATCTGTTAATTCGGCTTCCTACTGTGTTACTCTATTAAAGCTTAAAGGAACTATTCGTAGAAAACGCCCAGATCTGGAAAAAAGAGGAGTCCTGATTCTTCACGATAATGCCAGACCACACACTTCGAATGAGACTCGTCAGAGAATTACGAACCTGCACTGGGAAGTTCTTGAACATCCACCATACAGTCCGGATTTGACACCCAGCAATTTTCACTTGTTTGGCAAACTGAAAAGCCATCTCAGTGGTAAACATTTCACCAGCGATGAAGAAGTGGAACAAAAGGTGAAGCGCTGGTTACGATGCCAGCCAAAAGACTTTTACGCAGAAGGTTTTGACGGACTTTTCAAACGCTGGGACAAATGTTTAAATGTTCGCAGCGATAACGTTGAAAAGTAGTTGGTTTTTCCAGAAAAACTGTTTGTGACTATATTCTGTATATTTCACAGTAAATAATTCATCTTTTGCATTTAAATAAATTTCATGAATATTAATCCCATGTATGTTTGTGACTGACTTACTGACTTACCCTCGTATTTAAAAAGGTTAATAACTATTCTTTATTTACCTGTTACATCCAAGTCATGATGTTATACACCTCTGTCATATCCCCTCTGTTGTCTCAGTTTTCAAGTGGAAGAGCCCTCACTTGTTCAGCCTTACTTCATTTTTTTAATTGCCCTTCGCTGCTCCTTGTCTAGTTCTGCTGTAACTTTTTTTGAGATGGAGCAACCAGAGCTGAACGCAGTGCTCGAGGTGCAGCCGCACTATGGATCGATAGAGAGATGTTTTGATATTCTTTCTTTTGCTCCTTATTCTTTTCCAAATCATTCCTAACATTCTGTTTGCTTTTTTGACCACTGCCGCACTCTGAGCTGAGGATTTCAATGTACATTCTGCATGGATGCCAAGATCCTTTACCTGAGCAGTGATTCCCAGTATGGAACTCAGTATTGTTTATCTGTAGTTAGGAATTTTTTCCCCTGTGCATATCACTTTGCAGTTATCCACGTTAAATTAAGATCCTTCTGCAGTTCCTCACAATCTACTTGTGCTTTAAGAGCTTTGGAGACAATACAGAATTATTCAGATGTGGTCATCTCGCTAGTTGCTCTATTTTCCAGATCATTTATGAATATGTTAAACAGCATCAGTCCCAGTACAGATACCTGGGGCACTCCACTACTTGCCTTTCACCAATGGGAAAACTCACCATTTATTCCTACTGTCTGTTTCCTATCTTTTAACCAGTTACCAATCCACAATAGCACAACACCTTCTATCCTATGACTTTGTAATTTTTTATTTATTTATTTATTTATTTTTATATAACGACATTCGATCTCAATCGAGATATCACACCGGTTTACATTCAGGTACTGTGCCCTCAGCACAGGTAATGTGCTGAGGGCTCTCTCATGAGGGATTTTGTCAAATGCCTTCTGAAAATAGATATACTTTATCAACCAGCTCACCCTGATCTGTATTTTTATGGATACCTTAAAAAAAAAACCCAACTTGTAGATTGGTAAGTCAAGACTTCCATTGGCTAAATCCATGTTGGCACTTCCCATTAAGTCATGTCTGTGTATTTGTCCAATAATTCTGATCTTAAAAAAACGTCTACCATTTTGCCCAGCACTGACATCAGGTTCACAGGTCTGTAATTTCCCGGATCACTCTTGGAGCCTTTTGTAAAAGTTAGCATTACATTGGCCACCCTCCAATTTTCAGGATACTTATGCTTTTCGTTACTAAAAATAAACAGAATTTTCTTCAAAATAATTATAGTAGCCTTTCTCAAATGCTGGTATTTTTCTTGATCATTTTTATTTAAAAAAAAAAAAAACCAAAACAAAACCCCCAAAACTTGGCTTTCTTTTTTTTTTTTTTTTTTTTTACCATGAAATTATTTTAGACCATTCCTTGTTATTACATCTCTTTTTGAACCATTTTGGGGTTTTCTCTTTTGGCTTGGATCCCACAATGATAGAGCAGAGAATCCTTTCCTTTACTAGGTTTTTAATAGAGAAGTTAATTTTAAAACGACCTGCATAGCTTATGCATCTCAAAAACATATGTTATGCCAATTTTCTAAGCAAATTTGTGTATGGCACAAACATGAGTGGACAAGACTCTTTCCTTTTAAGTGCTCTTATTTACAGTGTCAAACAGCCTTTCTCATTACAGAACCAAAACAGGCCAGCTATGTTTCCAGGAGCTGCCTTACCCTGCTTACTCACATACAGACCCATGCTGAATTCTGACTTTTCTGGGTGGATTTTTTTGGCACACACAGCAAAACCCAGCGGCAGTGGGGGATGTAATAATGCCTGCATATGCTACATAGATATGTGCATAAAATCCATGCACATCAAACAGAGGCACCATAATGCACGCAGAAACGTGCACTCATGGCCCTGTGTAGTGAATCACACTGACACCTGTCGGCGTGTGAACACCTGTGATTGAGTCTCAAGGCAAAAGCCTTTCTTTTTTGAAAAAATGAATAAATGAATGGTACAGAAGTTGATTTGAAGATGGGTAGAGCGGTAACTAAAACCCTTCATGATCAGACTCCAACTGCCGGTGAGAGTGTGAAATGCAGATCAGTGATTCTGCCTCATTGAGAAGCTGTCTTATCTCTACCAGTTCCATCCACTGCTTGGCTGACCCACAAAAGCACAAAAATAATGGTCTCCACACCAGCATATTCACTTACCTCCTGCTCTGACTCAGGTGTTAAACACACACACACTAACCCGATCTCCCTGCCATCACGGCTCCCTGCATTGCCCATGAATAGATAATCGCCTTCTTTGCATGCCATTAGCATGCATTCTCCCAGGAAAACTGCGGGACTGCGCTTTTGTGCGTGCTTTTTTCCCGTGCACAAAACTCTTTTTACAAACCCATATAGGGCTTTGTGCGGGGAAAACACACATACAAATCCGTGGCAGCTTCAGCTCACTTACATCAACCCCATAGTTTGTCTTCATATTTCCCAAACAGTTTCAAGATAGCTATTGTCAGAGGCCTGCCTATTCCCTCTGTACTCACACTAGTTTCAATTTCACGATCAGGTCAGCAGTCTTACAGGAGCTGCCTTCTCCTGGAGTCCCGGGACCTCCCCAAGCCTTCTAGGCCCTGATTCTTATCCTCGGATGTGGGATCTTCCCTGAGACTATAATCCTTTGCTAAACTCAGCTTTAAGGTGGACCAGGCCAGATACCTGGAGCCAATCCTTAAGGTATTCCGGGGCTCTTGGATATCTACTCTGCCACAATGCGCCTATGTTCATATACAGAGCTTTAAAATATGCACAAACTAACCAAAGTTATCTTGCCACTATGAAGGGGGTTAACTCAGGGCTAATTTTTACATGCACACCTTTAAAAATCAAAAGTATGTGCATAAATCCCATCTCTGCCCTGTATCCACTCCCTGGTTATTTTTGTGTGCATAAAATTATGTGCAGAAATGGGTTATGAACATAGGTTTGCCGGCACAGCCCCTGTGAAATTCTGTAACGAGCCCTTTACATGCATCAACCCGTGTTTCCTCGTAGGAAATGGCTTTGAAGATTGCCCCCTTGAGCACTGAGGTCCAGCTGTACAAAGGAGTGTTCCCTGTAGATGTAAAATGGGAGATCACCTGTACGTCCTTCTTACCCTAAATGATGGGCGTTAAGGCTGGGGCCAGCGAGGGTCTGTGCTGGGAAAAGGGACTTCACTGTCCGGATGACAGGAAGAGCTGCAAAGATTCCGAGTGATAAAAGTAGCACCCTAGACACAAATTGCTAGATTTTGTAATTTTGTAAGCTTCTCAAACTGTCTGCGTTTGGACAGAGACCGTGGATGCTTTAAAAAAAAAAAAAAAAAAATTACCCATGGGCTTTGCCCTGGTTCTCAAAGTGAAGCTCAATGTCTACTTTTTCTTTGAAGACTGCTGCAGACAGAAAAGGTGCAGGCAGTGGTTTCCACCGGCTTTTTTGCACAGCTGGAATTTTACTGGGAAATCCCACGCATGAAATAAAAAATGCAATCTATGTACAGTACATCTTTTTTTTTTTTTGCCTCCGATCTAAACACGCCCTTCTCTCCCCCCCCCATTCTCAGGGTAGCTGTAAGTACGCACATTGAGGATGGATCATTGTCAGACAGCCGCTTTGCGCTTCTCACGGATATTGCTTCGGAAATTAGACCTCAAGCAGGGTACTTTTCAGGGGCATTTCAATAGGTAAAACGGCGCTTCCCCTCAGGAAGGGCCCGTTATAAAATTGCCCACCCGCTATGGGTGGAAACTTCTGGGCAGCCTGCCTAGAGTGAGCAGAGGCGTTCTCAGGGGTGTGGGGTTCGCACTTAGGTGCAGAACGTTTGCATTCTCAGAAGTACAATACCTGCTAAGTAACATTTCCAGAGAATTTTCTGTGCACAGATGCACTCATAGGGGATCATTTTGAAAGTGGACGTATGTGCGCCATTCTGCTTTGGAAATTGTCCCTTACGCGCGTGTTGGCCGGCTGGCTTTTGCAAGCTGTAATAAAAGTACCCCTGAAATGTTCCCTTTCGCACTGTAGCCTGCTGCGGACCTCGGTGAGCGCAAAAGCCAGGAGGACTTTATTACGTAGCAATGCTTATGGTGGCCGTGGCGGGGGACAGTTCTGAATAGCAGGTGTACTTGCAAAGAGCGTAGGCACCTTTAGCAGACTTTGAGGTAATTTTCCAAGAAAGAATACTCCTGGTGTCTCAGGAAAATTAGTATCCAGCTGCATGCTAAACGTGGCCACTGACTTTGCGTCTGCTCTTTAGTGTAATATACTGATGTAAATATTGGGACCACTTTTAGTTTTTTGAAAAGTTGCTGAGTATATTAGAAACCTATAGCGGTTAATAAGATAATACAAACATTTTACTTTTAATAGGAGCAGGTATCAGTTTTAGACATGTTTGACGCACTGAAGAAGAAGGCTGGAATGATAGAGGACAGAATGGGAGTTTTGTTTTAAGACTGAAAGAGAATCTGGAGTGATGTAGGACATGATAGGAGTTATGTTTTTAGGAATATTTTAGGATTACTAGAAATTTTATGTAGAGAATGATAGTTTTAAGTTTTATATTTTATGTTAATTTTATAATATATGATGTTTTTTGACTTTATTTGTTGTAAACTGTTTTGATAGATTTTTGAGCGGCGGTATATAAAAAATGTTAAATAAATAAATAGTGTTGCAGCCAAGGGTGGTAAACTAACCTGGTGCAGGTGCACGCGCCGTTTCCTGTCCCCTGACCTAAACATGGCCGCAGGAATGCCTCCTCCCGATCCAGCTGAAAGCACGCACACTACAGAAGCCTGTATGCACTTCTAGGGAGCCAGAGGATGGCTCTTTTCACCCAGTCTAGGCATTTTTAAATCTATTGTAGCATGGTTAGATTGCTGTGAAAATTATTTTTCCAATCCACAAATACAAGTGTGGAGAAGAGGGCACTTCCTGTCCTTTTGTAGAACCATCTTGTTTTTGAACCCTGGAGACTAAGAGGAAGACCAAGGACCAGTCCGTGCATATGGGTTTCCTGCAGGTGTTTAATGCATCCTCTATCACATTATTGTAATCCGCCTTGTGCCTGACCCTAGGAAAAGGCGGAATATCAAATGAATACAAATAATTAAATACATTTATCTATGGAAGTCCAGGCGTTTTGCAGAGCTACTGACCCTTTAAGTAACACACACATAATGAGACGAAACAAAAACCTGACTCCAGCTGGAGTCTTAGTGACTTTGACTGGCTTTATCCTGCCAGCCAAGAAACCTTTCTGTGACACAATGCAGAGCCCAGCTAGGCTGAACTCTCCCTGCCACACAAAAGAAACAGTTCACCACGCAGACTTTCCTCCCGGGCTGCAGAAGCAGCAGCCTTGGTTTCCCAGACCTTGGGCCTCTAACTTTTACAAGTCCTTTCTTCTCTCTGGGCCAGCCTGTGGTTATAGTCCGACAGATCTTCTAGTCTCAAGTCCAAAATGCAATACTTTCCAAGCTGTAATACTAGTAGGAGAGTGTGGTGACTTCTGTGCTCTGCACTGTGGTGGTTTTTTTTTGACAGCTTTCACGTTGGAACTCTCCTCCCAGCTTCAGTCTTCCTTTCTTTTGTTTGTATACTTTAGCTTATTGGCTTGATTGGCCATATTGTCATCAAAATACCAGTGGTTTTCATAAAACTAATAGGAAAAAATACTACAATAAAGTAGAGCAGTAAGTTTAGAAGTCCTCAGACTTTCAGTCCTTCCCAGCCAGCTGTCAGCTTGCAGCAGCTTTCGGCCTCCAGCTAATTCTAACTACTGCCGTTTCTCTGTGGACTCCCAAAGCCTCCTGAAAATAGAGAAGCCATGTTCCCTTCGAAAAGTAGGCTAAGAATGCCCCTTTCCAGGACCACCTTAGGCTCTATGAACGTCTGGTGTGGACTGGATGCAAAGTTTATTGGGGATTGACGGTTGTGCATGCGTATTCGTGGGTTACAAAAAAAAAAAAAAAATTACTCCTGTCAGTGATCAGTTTGGATACCCTGATACATCCTGAAAATGTGGTGGGGATCGGACGGAAAATGAAAAAAAACAGTATTGGTGGCTGACAGTTATACACATGGAATATGTGGAAGCCAAAATAAAATTCCCATCAGGATCGGCATGGACCCTCCAGCGTAGCCTGAAAATTTAGTGTGGATTGCTTTCAAAACCGAAATGTTGTTAGGAGACATTATTGCATTTATTTATTTTTATTTATTTATTTAAAGCTTTTATATACCGGCATTCGTAGAACACATCATGTCGGTTTACAAGTAACTGTGAAAGGAAAATGCAATGAATGATGATAAACGGTTAGCTAGACAAAAACACGAAAGTGCATTTTTATAGGAGTTCAGCGAGCATAACTAAACTTGGTTGATCTAATTAGCTATTAGACAATCAAAGCAAGTAAACATAAGAACTTATGCACAGTTAAAGGCAATTGGGGGCTGGAAGGGAGGGGGTGGGGGAGAGGGCGCTGGATGTGGGGCGGGGAGGGAACTAGTGTGGTTCAGAGGGAATCACTGTCTGGGATTGAGTGGAGTCGGGGTAGGCCTGTTTAAATAGCCAAGTCTTGATTCCTTTTTTGAAATGGCTCAGGGATGGCTCGAAACGGAGCTCAGCGGGAAGGGAGTTCCAGAGCGTGGGGCCAGCAATGGAGAAAGCTCTTTCTCTGGTGGTTGTGAGGTGAGCAATTTTGAGTGAAGGGGTGTGAAGGGTACCTGCAAGGGGAGGTTCTGGTGGGGAGGTTGGATTGACGGAAGTGTGGCATTTCTTCGAGCCAAGGGGAGTTGTGTTTTTGCATATTCACTGAATATGTGACACCTTCTCAACCCTCCACCTCCCACCCACCCCCATAAAAAGCAATAAAAAAAAAATACCGGGCCGGATTTTAAAAAGGTTATGCGGGTAAATTGCCTTACGCACGCCAGCCCTATTTTCAAAAGGCCCGGCGACGAGCGTAAAGCCCCGGGATGCGTGTAAGTTCCAGGGCTTTTCTAAAGGGGCGGGGGCGGGGTCAGGCTCCCGGCACAGCGATCATATTTGCTGCTGTGCCGGGGATCGCGCGCTGGCAGTTGGCTGGCGCAAAACTTGCACCTGCCCAGAGGTAGGCGCAAAAGGTAAAATAAAGGTCAGGAGGGGTTAGAGTAGGGTTGGGGGGGAAAGGTTAGGGGAAGGGGTGGGGAAGGTCAGGCTAGGGGGGAGGGAACGGGGGAAGGCAGCGCGGCTTGGTGCACATAATGTGCACAAGTGTGCACCCCTTTGCATGCGCTGACCCAGGATTTCATAACTTGCGCGCATGTTATAAAATCAGGTGTACATGTGCGCGCAACCTTTTAAAATCTACCGCGCTGTGTGTACCTCCAACACTGCCTGAAAATGTGGAGAGGACAGGATGTAAAAATCCAGACATTATTAGGGGGCAACATTCTTGCATGTACATGCATGGAATATGTGGACCGGAAAAATAATATCCCTGTCAGAATCTTATGTCCCCCTGACTTGTCATTAAATTTGGTGTGGATTGTATGGAAAACAAAAATAAATTATTAGTTGGTAGTAATTGCATCTGTGGATTTCCCCTCCCACCCACACCCCCCAAAAAAGAACCCTTCATGAACTTTGTGGACCTCCTGACATGCTGTCAACATTAGGTGTGAATCTGATGTAAAACAGAAATGTGTAATCATGGAATACGTGGCTCAAAAGGAAAAAAAAATTACCTTTGTCACAGTCCTCGTCTCCCCCTGCCCTGTTCTTTATTATTATTCAGATTGACTTTTCAAAATTCCCCAGGTTGTAAAAGTGCATTCACAGCACTACAAATTCACAGGAGCCCGGTGCCAGCTGAGCAGCACAGGGCTGCGTGATGTGGCTGAGTCTGGGGTGTGGCTAGCTGTGGGTAAGCAGGGCCAGTGCCTCCCATCTCCACTCTCCCCCCCCAAAATGTTAAACTTCTTTTGGTTTTGGAGGCCTCTCCTGCCTTTATTATTTTATTTTTTTTTTTATTTTAATGCCCTCACCTCCCTCCTTCACTCCCTGTCTGAAACTTGTAGCATAGCCGCTTCCGTTCGGTGGTGCTGCTGCGGTTGCCAGTGCTAGTGACTTTCATTTGCTGCGTGTTTGTGCTCTTCAATGGCGCGGGGGCCTCCATAGATAGTGAGCCCTGCAGTTCAAACAAGGTGTCATTGAACCATGCTGGCCCATAGCACAGGGAAAGGGGCTAGCGATACCAATTGCAGCAGCACCCAGCAGAAGAAGCTGTTATGTTACCAGCACCAGACAGGGAGTGAAGCCGGGAGGTGACGGGAAGAATAAAAAAAAAAAAGGCAGGAGAGGCCACAAAAGCAATAGCTTAACGATCCAGAGTGGGAAGCAGGGTGTAGGGAAATACTGACTCAGGGAAGGAGGTGGGTGGAAGGCAGGGAGTCTCAGATTGCTTGGAGGGGTTAATGGAGACTCATGGATGGCGGAGATTCTAAGATTTGATAGGTGGGAGGGGGAGTTTAAGATTTGGCATGTGGGTAGGTAGCTAGGGGATTCCTAGATTTGATGGATGTTTAGGGGGAGAGGCACTCCCAGATTTGGTGAGGGGAGAGTGGGGATTGAGTGGAGATGGTAAATGGAGACTCAGGGATGGGAGGGAGAAGAAAGATGGAATTCCCAGATCTGGTAGGTGGATAGCGAGGGATCCAGGACTCCCTAACTGAGGGGAGAGGGGGAATGGAGGTTGGGTGTGGAGGAAAAAGAAGATACTCGGATATGTGAAGAGAATGAGCATTTAGAGATTGGATGGGGATTGTGTGGCGACTTTGGAATTGTGAAGAGAGCAGGGATTTGGCATGGGGTGGGGTATGAGAGGGGATGTTTTAGGTGGGCTAGGATATATGAGATAGGGCTATGGATGTGAAATCTGGGATGGTCTATATAGACTGGTGTTGGCCAGACCATACGACGCATTGGCATTATAGGACTTAACTTGCTTCTGTGTCCTATCATGGAATGAACTCAGTATTGATGGTAGTAAAACATTCTTGAGGGACTTGTCTCCTGGTTTGGAAGAACCCCGACTATGTTGCAGTTTGCAGGGACCCTTCAGTAAAACTGCTGTATCACAGAGTCTGTGTAATATATTAGAATACTGCCACTTGGATCTTGTCCGGTTGATTTAGCTACTACTAGTTAAAATTTATATAGTGCTGTAAAGTGTACCCAGCACTGTACCAGACCCAGGTTCTGTTTTGTGGAGCTTACGGTTTAGTCAACAGACAGACATTGAGGAGAGGGCTCCTTCAGTGGATCAGGGATCTTTACTGTCTAAAGGAGAGAACCATCGGAGGCATGGGTGTGGGATCAAAGAGGGAATGTAGGTAGGACCATTTGCTGCTTCTCGTTGAGGTGAGCTGCATGTAAATTTTGGCTCTACTCTTGTACATAGTGCACTTGGGATGGTTGGCCAGCATTTTCTCTCTCTCTTCTTTTCCTTCACTCGTTAACAGTTGGGCTAGGTTGCAATGGGAACCTGCGGTAGAATCTGTAATAGGGACTTAATTAGCAGAAATATATCAAAGCAAAACAGCAGCAGTAAGGGAAGTGAATGAGTACTACCACTATTACCGTTGCTGTAGGTAATGTTTCCGCGGACCTGTGTGCACAATGGTGATCAATTTTTATTAATGTTAAGATTTAGAGAGATGTGAAATATCAAAGGGAAAGCCAAACCAATCAAGAATCCCTATTGCTTGGTTGTGCCAAGCCAACGTAATGCGTGGGGGTAATTTTGGAACATTTACACCTAAGATGGACAGCAAAAATGCACATAAGTTACACCAAGTTTCAAAGTGAATTTACTTACGCATGTTTGTTTACTTTGAGAATTACCCCACCAAAATTACTCGCACACAGTTACACCTACTAACTTGTAAGAAATTTTTCATGAAAATTTAGGTGCATACTTTTAAATATTCAAAATGCGTGTAAGTCCAGTCTCCTCCCCAGCTCCTCCAACCCGGAGACAAGGTAAGCTTAAAATAAATATACCAGCTCTAGTTTACCCACATTTCAAGCAGGCACTTTTATAACTAGCCCTTTCCATGGGTAAAGTACCATTTTACTCACAGAAATGCCTTTGAAAATTACCCTCTGTCTATAGTGGAAAAAAAAAATCAATGTATTAAGAAAACAAACCTGAAAGGTGCAGACTGGGGATAAGTTCTACTGTGTGACATCACAACTTATTATTTCTGGACTTTAATGTATGTAACTGAGAACCCTTTTCCGGTTACCAGTATGCCAAGGAAGATACCAGGTAGAATAGGTTAGTGGATGGGGAAGGACCCATTCAATTCCAGTCCCTCCCTTTGAGGGGCCTGGGAATGGCCATCCCCCTGGGAGGCTTTATAACAGCTCTCTCCTGAGAGATTGGAGCCAGTAAGGAGGTAGGGAGTTTACCTTTTTTGTACTTTTCAGGCCCAGTCACAGGGAACAGGCTAACCAGGCCTGGGATTCCTGACCAGGGTCGGGACGGTGGTCCTGCCAGTGCACTCCTTGGCTGGTTTGGATACACCTCCGGGTTGTTTTGGAGATTTTGAGATTTTCGTGGTTGGAGCCTCACTGGACACCTGGGCCTCTGTTGGATTCAGGACACAGGGGAACCCTGTGTCTGGTGACGCAGGGATCGGGAAGACCTGCCCTCAGAGGTGGTGACCCCTTGTGAGGAGTAACTCCGGTGTTATATTTGGTTAAGGTAAGAGGAAATTAAGTTGAGACATCCAGGAGGAAGATCTTTTGGCTGCCCCTTCCTACCTACAGTGGAGCAGGGTAAGAGAAACCTGTGAGGAGAGTCAGAGACTGAACTAAAGTAAAGAGTGAAAGAACCTTCTAACCGTGAGTAACAGAAGTGGAGGAATTTCAGAGGATGCCCATGAGATTACTCTCTGTGCAAGGACAGGATTTTTGGCCATCCAAGGAAAAGGTTTGCAGCCCAGCTCAAAGGTTGCCCCTGCCCATCAGGTCCTCCATCTCACCTAATCCAGGAGGGTGGACAGATCCCTTGCCCTTTCAAATTTCCCTGCACAGATAGAGGTGAATACTTTGAGAGAAGAAAGGCTGTGGTGCTGGAAGCATATTTATTATTATGCCATCTGCAACGATCTTATTCAGTACATTTAAGTTTGGACACTAACCCAGTGCGTCCAACATCTTTATTTGGGTATGCAGCACTCACACAGAAGAGAGTCCCCCCTCTCTCAGCGATAACCAAAAGGTTGGCAGAGCCACTCCTGCACTGGGACCCGAAAGGAACCCTTTCCCCGCAAGCCAAAGGATCCACACCCTGGGGAAAGGGGCACAGAGAAGGAGCCGGTCAGGGTTCCTGCCCCAAAGAACTTACTAATACTTTTTCTGGCCCCCACCTGTGCAGGACACACTCACACACTGGGGAGGGTTACATGAGACTGAAGCCTAGCATCCCCATATGAATGGCAAAGTCCTTGTGTGCACCGATGGTATTCTAAACCTGACCTTAAATAGAGAGGTTGGACATCTGTATTGGGAAAACTACTAAGGACTTAAGCCTTCCTCGTACTACTGGTGCAGGCTGATGAGTCTTAGGCAAAATAGCAAATCACTGCATGTTTCTTGTGACGGCATTGTGCAAAACGTTCCCATTCCAGAGTCGCAGTTCCTAGATGAAATTTTAAAAGGGAACATTTCACATGTTTATTTTTGTAAACGGTCCAGAACCAGAACCTTTCCAGTGCTGTCAGAAAGTGTCCCCTCCAACCAGCTGGTGTATTTTTCATGCCAGAGTGGTTGAGTTTGCATTTCTTACGAGCAGTGGTTGTAAAATATCTCTGGTGTTAAAGGCTCTGCATCGTGTCTGACTCCGTTCATTCAAATACTTGGACATGCCCTACTTAAATCCATAGCCAAGTGATAATTAACAGATGCACAATAAAATAAACACTGTGAACTGAGACTTCAGGGCCTAAATATGAATACTGTGGAGGAAAAGAGGGAGGAGATGTATGATAGAGAGAGTCAAATACCTCAGAAGGCTAAATAATTCACAAAAGGTAAGCTTTTTTTTTTTTTTTTTTTTATGGAAAGGGATTTCTAAACAGGACGTGAGACTTGAAGAGAGAGATTCAGAAGTAACATAAGTAGGCCTGACAGATTTCAATCTTTATTTTTCAATAATTATGACAAATATAGCTTTTTTTTTTTTTTTAAAGCATTATTTCCAGATTTATTAATTTAAGTTTCAGGATTGCATGCAGTCAGATGTGACAGTACACACCGTTCTTTAAGATCATGTCGAAATAAAGGTATCCATAAATAAAAAAGCAGACCAGCTTTAAATCATTCATCTCTTCATTCAGTAGGGAACGTTAACTTACTCCCTAGATGAGGAATTGAGTATTCTTTAGGAAAAATAAATCCTCGGCTCTCTTAATGCATTAGCATTTTCTAACATTTTCTAGATTCTGCTTTCAATAGAGTAATCCAGATTTCAAAAGTTTGAAGTTTGAGCTGTCCAGTCTTCAGAGAGTTGCATGTGGTGATGGTCTCAACCTTTTGAGAATAATCTGAATGATCTTTAAACAGTCCCTGAAGCTACTTGCATTACAAGTGCACTTAGTGCCATAAGGGACGAGATGAGCAGTGACTGGGTCTCACTTTACCAATAATCCAGTGCTGTTATCTGGGTATTTCACATGTGAAGTACATGTCAAAATTGTTCTGGAACGCCGCTGTCTTGCGGTGGAACATTCGCAGAATATTTCCTTAGTTGCTGTAACCGTATGACATCTCATCCTTGATAAGTGGGTCAAGAAATCTTACAGTTGGCAAAGAGAGATCTCCGCTCTTAAGGTCTATTGGGGGCACAGTTGCTTTCTGTTTGCTTTCAAATTGTTAAGCTAAAGCAAAAGAAAAGGGGCTGTCATTTGGAGCCCAGTGTCCTGAGTTCCACTTCTTTCAAAGCACTGTTTCCATCAGGTACAGCTTGCAGTTGAGCAGCAATGTCCATACAATGTAAACGGGTGCATAACCGAGGCAGGCTGGACTTTCTCAGCCATCCCCACCTCCTCAGCCTGAATAAATCACCAAACACGCATGAGATGGATTTACAAGGTCACAATTTATTAATGTGGCACCCCTAGGGGTTGGCCACTAGATGGCACTAGGTCTCTGCTTAACCCAGCGCATTGTTAGCTCTGGAATTCAAAGCCAGAGGATGTGGTTATGGCAGTTAGTGGACATGGGTTTAAAAAAGGTTTGCTTAAGTTTTTCAAGAGGACAAATCAATAAACTGCTATTAATCAGTAAGGAATAGTAGTTTGAGATCTGTTTAATGTTTGGGTACATGCCAGGTACTTGTGATTAGGATTGGCCACTGTTGGGAAATGGATGCTGAGCTTGATGGACCCATGGTCTGACCCTGTATGGCATATCTTGTGTTCTTATATTCTAACCCTTACATTGGTGAGCCTTCCATCCCTCTCAGCCCCTCCCAACCCGGAGGGCTGTGGTTGGTTTCCTGCTCCTATTTAGTGCAGCCATTTTAGTAATCTGTGGCGTCATTTTGACTTAGTATCAGAGTAGTGAGGATGCATGTCTTTTCCAGTCCCTAATGAGGCCTCCCAGCCTTATCCTGAACTTTATTTTTGAAGAGGTTCCTATCTGTGCACACCCTTCCAGAGTATTTAGTCGCAGTGAGAGAGATTTTTGCCAGACACCCATTGGGGCAAAAGGGCTCTCAACCCAGAGGCCTGAAGACCCGTGAGCCCACTCTGTGCCTTAGGTAAAGCAAAAGAAAGGGGCTGTCATTTGGAGCCCAGTGCCCTGAGTTCCACGTCTTTCAAAGCACTGTTTCTGTGCTTTGATGCTTCTGTGTGAGATTTTTGTTGAGCAAGATGTATCTTGGCTTTTTTCAGAAGGGTTTCCTACTGAAACTTTGCACCCTTTGGAAAAGGCTCCCCCTGACACAAAAGGCAAGGGCTAAAGACTTGTGAGCCTTAATCTACTCCCTAAATGGGGAAAGCACAAGTGATAGTGAAGCAGCCGTCACCGAGAGGTTTTCAGAGAGCAAGTATTTGGATATTGTTTTGTGGGGAGGTTTTTGACTCTCCCTTTCCCACATGGTTCCGGGGCTGGCATAGTCTGGTTCCCTCGTTCTAAAGACTTTTCTTCCAAGAGAAGTCACCAGGACCACCATCGAGGAGAAGGACCAAAATCTTAGAGTTTCCCAATTGGATCTCCACCCCATTGGGACCAGGAGTGGCTGGGTGATCGTGAATAAACTGGTCTCAGGTAATTTGAGGGGGACCCTTCCAATAGGACTCCCATTTGGCCAACTGAGAGACTTTTTGTGCCCTTTAAAATCACCATGGGAACTTAGCCAGATACCTATGATAGAGGACACCTACCCAGAAGAGAAAAAATGCCTTTGTACATCAGTCAGCTATAAATTCATCTTTATTGATGAAGAACTTTAATTGTGAAAGAATCAGTAAACATTTAATTTAGCACCCAGTGCCTTGTCCTGCCTGGTTTGTCCTAGCATCTCACATTCTGGGATGCAGCAGCTGACACCACACAGAGAGACATTCTCTAACATAAACAAGAGCTTCCCCTCACAAAAAGGATTCCACCCATGGGACAGAGAGTAAAGTTATGGGAGAAGCGCTAGCCGGAGCAGCCCCGAAGAATAAATGTTTGTGTGCCCTTGGTACTTAACCCCCCCCCCCCCCCCCCCCAAGTAAGGGTTACATTAATAACACATTTCAATAACCCGAGTCCAACAATGATTTAGCACATACCCAAAACCCCCATTACCGGCATCAGGACCACCACTGCCATTTCCAGCAATAATGGCCTGCGGTCCAAGAGTTAGCATGGGGCACATTTAAAACTAATCGGCGAAAGTTCTTTTTCACTCGGTGCACAATTAAACTCTGGAATTTGGTGCCAGAGGGTGTGGTTAGTGCAGTTAGTATAGCTGTGTTTAAAAAAGGATTGGATAAGTTCTTGGAGGAGAAGTCCATTACCTGCTATTAAGTTCACTTAGAGAATAGCCACTGCCATTAGCAATGGTAACATGGAATAGACTTAGTTTTTGGGTAATTGCCAGGTTCTTATGACCTGGATTGGCCACTGTTGGAAACAGGATGCTGGGCTTGTGGACCCTTGGTCTGACCCAGAATGGCATTTTCTTATGTTCTTATGTTCTTATGATATCAGTGTTGAGAAAAGTGTTTGAACACCTACGGGGACATCCAGAAACAGAATACACTGACAGATGCAACCAAAGTAGTGTTAAACAAACCAGGTAGGGATAGTATAGAAACCCGTTCGTATCGACCAATATCTCTTCTCAATGCGGATATCAAAATACTGGCTAAAATTTTGCAATTAAGACTGGGGGAAATCTTACCTCTCCACTGTAAATACTAAGCAGTTTTTAAACATCATAGCCCTGGCTAGACAGGAAAAGGAGGGATTGGTGATAGCCTTAGATGCCGAAAAGGCATTTGACAGGCTTAGTTGGCCCTTTACATTTAAGGTACTCGAGAAGGTGGGGTTCCCAGACGAGTTTTGAGCATGGGTGAAGGCCTTGTATTCTCATCCTAGGGCACGAGTATTGACTAATGGGTGTTGCTTGAGTCCCTTTTCAATTCTACGGAGCACTAGGAAGCGGTGTCCTCTATCCCCACTTTTGTTTGATTTAGCAATAAAGGTCTTGGCCAAGTGGACGCGAACCTGCCCACATATCTCAGGCTACCAGGCAGGTGGGAGAAAGCATGTTATTTCTTTGCACACTGATGATGTGCTTCTTTTCATGACACATCGAAGAAAAGCTGGCCCTTAGCCGTTGGCAACTATTGATAATTATAGTAAGGTCCCTGGCTATAAGATAAATTATTCTAAATCCGAAGTGTTCCCAGTTGGCAATATGTGTGTAGGAAGAATTCCCCCATGTTTCTCAAATTTTAAAATTGCAAAGGAGGGCATTAAATATTTGGGAAAATGAGTGATCAGGAAACCTGCTGACTTGTACAAACACAATTATGCAGCTGTAGTGGATTCTATATAGAGAGTCATGGCAGCATGGGATGATCGATTTCTCTCTTGGGCTGGAAGAATAAATGTCCTTAAGATGAATGTTCTTCCCAGATGAATTTATCTTTATCAGCATGTTCCATGTTACTTACCAGAGGGCTGCTTCTCCTCTTTGCAGGAGACTCTGAACAAATTTATATAAAACAATTAAAAAGGCTAGAATTAAGTTCCAGACACTGTGGAGACCGAAGGAAAAAGGGGGCATAGCTCTCCCTTACTTGCAAGGATATTATTGGGTGGCGGGACTTGTAGGTGCATTAGTTTGGCTACACAGGGATAAGGTAATGCCCTGGTATTCTTTAGATGCTCATTTGGCTGGGGCTATAGACCTGTCCATGTTATTGCTACAGCCGGGGTCAATCACTGTTTTGCGCAGGGCTAGTTGTGCAAGCCCATATATTTCCCATACTATCAAGTTATGGAAGTCTGGGGCCTGGGATCTCCTTCTCAGTTATTATGAAGCAATATGTCTATAAGGAGAAATCCGCAATTGGTGCCCACTACTTTGTATAAGGACGCAACTGGATGGTGGAAGCTAGGTCTGAAATTATTGGGACAACTAAGGGAGAAGGAAGATGCTCAAATGAAATCATTTCAGGACTTGAGGGAGGAGAATGCATTATTAAGGGAGTCTGAACCCTTTTACCAAAGATTATTGGCAGAGCTAGATGTGTACAGAAGAGGAGGATACGAGCAGAGGTTTCTTAACCCTATCAAAAGAGTTTTTGCGTGAGAAGACATACCTAGGCAGGAGATATCTTAAGTTTTGCAAGACCATATTGGCATGCCAAATACAACAAGACCCTCCCATAAGTATTGTGGCCCTCTGAAATGCAAATCTGCAGTTAGATTTAAACGCAGAACATTGGACAACTATCTGGAAAATGGCGCATAGAATCTCATTATGCACAAGCAAGTGGAGTTAATGCACAGAGTATATCAGTGTTTCTCAACAGCTGTGACGCAAAGTCACAGAAGGTGTATCGCAGACTCAGCAGAAGGCTGCTCTTTCCTCATCAGTCTGGACAGGAGTTGACTGATTTCTCCTTTATTGGGTATGACAAGAAGCTGCTCTTGCTTCCTTCTCTTATTCCCTTCTCTTTCACCCAGATAAGTGCGAGATATCACCAACTCCTGTTCATATGGGCCCGGCCAGACATCAACTTTATTTTCCAGATAGTTGTCCAATGTTCTGCGTTTAAATCTAACTGCAGATTTGCATTTCAGAGGGCCACAATACTTATGGGAGGGTCTTGTTGTATTTGGCATGCTAATATGGTCTTGCAAAACTTAAGATATCTCCTGCCTAGGTATGTCTTCTCACGCAAAAACTCTTTTGATAGGGTTAAGAAACCTCTGCTCGTATCCTCCTCTTCTGTACACATCTGGCTATTTAAGCAAGCCTTCCCAGATCCCAATTGAAAGATAGTAACATCTTATAAGAGACTACACAATATTATGTAAATAATTAATGTAAATAATTAATCTTTACTACTCAATTATCTTACTCTAATTCTCTCCCCAGTTATATGACCCTGTTGTAATGTAACTTTATCTCTTCGCACTTGTTTATGTTCTGTTTTTGTGCACACCCTCTTGTTATTTGTAAACCGGCATGATGGGGTTTCTAATCTCGAATGCCGGTATAGAAAAACTATAAATAAATAAAATAAATAAACTTTATCTTCCTCTGCCTGGCCTGGCAGTGAGGCTGCTGATGCTCTCTTCACGGAGCCTGGACATGAAAGCAGGAGCATGAGGGAGAAAGGTGCGTACTCTACAGATCCACTGCCAACTTCCGCTGCTGCTGCCTCATCATCTTCCTCTCCTCAGTGCTTCTTGCTCTCATTTGCTTCTGGTAAAGTGGGAGGGAGTCTGTGGATTGGACTGAAGGCTTTTATGCTGGCTGGGAGCCAGGAGGAGGGGGAAATGTGCTGGGCAGGAAGGCCTTGGCAGATAAGGAGTCAGGAGTCTGCTGGCTAGGAAGGGGTTGGGGAAAGGAGGTTGGAGTTGCTGGGTAGGGAGAGTGGAGGAAGGAGGGGCTGGGGCCTGCTGGGTAGGGAGGAGAAATGGAAGTGGAGGGAGGGAGAGATGGAGGTGTGGGGCCTGCTGGGTTGGGGGAGAAGGGAGATCAGAGGATGCTGAGCAAGAAGGGGTGGGAAAGAGGTGGTCAGAGGTAGGGAAGGGGAGAGGAGAGGGAAGGGCAGGGAGAGTTGAGCAGGGGAGAGAGGAGGCACAGGGAAGAGGATGCAGGGGTGGGGGGTGGGGGGAATGTGACGGGATGATTGAGTAGTTGGGAGAAGCAAGGGTTGATGGGGGCGTGGAGGGAAGTGACTGGGTGCAAGGGCCATACTATGTCAATTTTGAGAATATGCATTTCTTCTCTCTTTGAACTTTGCTTAGTATAGGAGGAAATATATTTTTGATTCTAGTCTCCAGTTTTGCACTGCATGCAGAAGGTCTTGGGGTTTCCATTCCAGGTTTTGTTTCCACATTTGTAATTTGTGGTCTTTTATTCTATATTTGGAGAAGGCAGGTCTGTCTGGGTTCTGTGTATATGTGACTCAGATGAGGAACTTTACTAGAGATTTGTATCAGCCTTATTTCTTGTATTTTCTCAATATTATATTGCACTGGTGGAGATCTGCTGCCTTTTCATGGGTAGGGCTATTGCTCTTTTATTTCTTGGAGTTAGTGCTGCTGAGGTATGGCAGGTTTGATAGACGTGTACAGAGTGGGGTTTGTTTGTATTATTTTACAATACACCTGGTGGTAGAGGGAGTTTGTGATGCTGTTATTGACCCCAGAATCAGAATAACTTTTTTGTATGTTGAGTTGTACAGGGAAATGTCTTAGTTCTGCTCTGCACCCATTCAGGTCCATTCAATGAAGTCCATGGGAGAGCTGGCGCTCCGAGGCGAGCGCCAGCTCTCCTGATGCTCACCTAGGCACCTCTCCTAGGCATGCGATTCTTTATTTAAATTCAAGCCCGCGCTAATAAGGCGGAAGCGGCGGCTGTCAGCGGGTCTGACAGCCGACGCTTAATTTTACCGGCATCGGTTGTCGAACCCGCTGACAGCCATAGGTTCAGAAAATGGATGCCGGCAAAGTTGAGTGTCCGTTTTCCAACCCGTGGGCAGATTATTTTTTTAAATTTTTGGGGCCTCCAACTTAATATCGCTATGATATTAAGTCAGAGGGTGTACAGAAAAACATACAAGTGTATGAATTAGCTTTTGTGGAAAAACTCACCTATTTATTTATTTTTTATTTATTTTATAACTTTTATATACCGGCATTCGTAAAAAAGAACATCAGGTCGGTTTACATGTAACTGAGAAAGGAAATTACAATGATAGGTGGAGGAAAGATAGATAGCTAAAAGGTAAGTTAACTTTACTGTGGTGCCAACATGCGTCACAGTTAAAAACGCGATTATATATGATAAACCATGTTAGACAAAAATTAGATAATATTATACAAAGTTAGACAAAATTAATTAAGTACAAGGGGAGGTGGTGTGAGGGGTGGAGGGTGAAGCGTGGGGGGGAGGGGGAGGAGGAGGGGCTGAGGGAGGCGATGGGTGGCAGGGGGAAGCAGGGGCAATAATAGGGAGGGGGGAAGAGGGTAGGGTGGTGGAGGGAGGGAGGAGTGCTGTACACGGAATATGGGGAATATTATGAGTAATTGTACTCATAATATTTCCCATAGCAGTAATTGTACTCATAATATTCCCCAAGCAGTTGTCTACACCTATGTGCGGTGTAGACAACTGCTTTTATATGTTAAGGTGTGGGCACCATTTTGATCTCATTGGGAAGAGCAGTGACGGTAGCTATTGTCACGGTAATGACTGAGCCATCTAAATGATTTTGTTAGGAGGCAGTGCCCATAGATATCCAGTTTATTACACTAAATTCTCAGCAGGCTTTTCAACTCCATTTTGGAAGGAATGTGGGCAGGTGGGCACCTGTGTACATGTTTGGTGGGATTGCTTCTTTTTGGTTGAATTTAGAAAACAGGTGGGGGTTAGAGATGCACCGTGTACTGGATGCAGACATTTTCCTGAAAACACCACGGTGCCTTCTGGGGCAGTGGGGCATACATAATTTGAGTTCTGCTAAACGTCACCTAGCAGATCGCATGATACACGCAGGGAGATTCACAATAGCTGCACTCTGGAAATCAGCCTCTACAATAGCCTGCTGGCACCCACAAGTGTATGAATTAGCTTTTGTGGAAAAACTCACCTATGTGCGGTGTAGACAGCTGCTTTTATATGTTAAGGTGTGGGCACCATTTTGATCTCATTGGGAAGAGCAGCGACGGTAGCTATGACTGAGCCATCTAAATGATTTTGTTAGGAAGCAGTGCCCATCAGCTACCAATGACGGGATCATATGGAATATTGATAAAGTGTAAAAAATGACAAGATGTAGACTGTATTGTGTAAGCAGAATGTATCCCTCACACACGTGGTGTCCAACTTAGAGTGTAGATGCATTGTAATCTCTCATCTGCTGCTTGTGTTGTTGGTTGGAGTGGTTGTTAAAATAAAAAGTAAAAAAATAAAAAAAAAATTATCTTGTTAAATTCTTCAGTAGTTTGGATTCAAAATGTGTTGACAAAGTATGGCCTAACGTGGAAAAACTTATATCACTCAACAGTGACTGCGATGAACATGCAATACCCAGTGAAGGAGCTAAAAGTAATCCATCCACATTTGCAGCACATTCCATGCATTGCTCATCTGTTGCATGTAATCATTGATCAGCCATTACATCAGACACCTTTGTGACACCTTTCCCAGCAATATTCAAGCATGCCAGCAAGCAAAGATGAATATTTTTTTTAAGTTGTCATCCTTACTCTCCCCAGTCCTGCCCTCTTGTAAGTTAAATATGTAATCCCATTCCATAGGGGGGTCTCCTTCCCAGCCTTGGGGAGCACTGGGGCCACTCTGCCAAGGTAGGGGGAAAATCTCTGGGGCTGTGGGCAGGATAAGCTGCAGGGCCAGAACTGTATGAAATAAATGCCCACTCTATATGTATGTTCCAGCATAAAAACAGTTAACTGCGATTCATTCAGATTAAAACATGGTGAAACAGCACATGAAATAACCGTAGCCCAAAGAAACCACAGTTCCTAATCAGGTCTTCTCTCCCCACTACTTCCTTCTGTTTACACAGTCTCTTCTTCGGCCGAAACTGGAACCTTTTTCTTTCCTGTCCCAAAACAAAATATATATATATATATTTTCTGTTTCTTGGATTAACTATGTTCATTGTAAACCGCTAACTTGAAGCGATAGTTACTGTTCATTGTAAACCGGGGTGATATGTATATTATACAGGAACCTCCGGTATATAAATTCTTAAATAAATAAATAAATAAATAAATAAATAAATAAAACTTCGTTATTCACAATGCCAGGTTTACCTTATTTCTATCAGAACCTACTTCTTCATCCAAAAATGGTTATTTTGTCAAAGTAGGGAGAGGTTATCGGGAACAGATTTTGGCTGCCCTTGTTTGGAGAATTAGATTCGAAGTGGTTTTTCCTGGTTGTGAAGCTCATTTGGGGCAAGAGCAACTGCAATGGATCTTTCGGTATATGAACCAGTTTCTGCATTCAAATCCTCTGGTAAGCTGAGGCTTGGTACTTCCCCACTGAAGGAGTTGCAGGTGGATCTCATGTATGGGGCTCATGGTGTATAATGGTCTGCCTCTGGAGCTTTAACTTTCCAAAAAGAAAAACAGGCGAAAGCACAATATTTCAGTATGCTGCAAACTGTTTGCTTAAGTCCTAAGCCTGTAAAGGCCTGTCTGCTTTTTATTTGTATGCTATCCTGTGGTGTTTTGCTTAATTACTTGGGGATGTGCTTTATGTTTTAATAATGTACCCCCACTACGAGAAGTCCTGTGGGTTAGCAAGTAATAAATATACTAAAGAAATTCAAGAAAACATGGGCCAAGCAGAAAGGGTCCTTAGTGGTGGGAAGAAAGGGTAAAGATGGAGATGAGAGCGGGCCTGTGATATTACAGCTGGGTGGGAAAACAGGATAGAGGGGACTTGCGGTCATTATCTGCCATAATATTCTCTGTTCCCGTATTTCTTTGTTTTAGTCCCGAGACTGAATAAAGTCATCCGAAGAGAGCACAAAACTGCAAAAGGCTGACCCGAGAAGTACAGGCTTTTGCTTTTTTGGTTACAGTTTTTGTTGTTTTGGTGTTTTGTGCTATATCGCGTTCTGTCTATGCAAAGATTATATATAGATCCAGATTAAATGTACACTGCAATGTTCTTAAAACAAGTTAGAGTATCTGAGGGAGCTTTCTGTGAAGTGCACAATGATATACAATAACCCAACCTCACAAAATACCCAAAAGGGTTGCAGTGATGATTTGGTCGCGATGGGCAAACTTAGTAACCTAAAGTGCAAGGTAATTGTATAAAACAGAAAAGCATTTTCTTTCACTGACAAGAGTAACCGGACTTTAGCTCTCATAACTTACTTAATAAATCGATATTTGCCCCTAGCACATGCCTGTTTGAGTTTTGAGGGAAAATCCTGCCAGCCTTCGCTGTTGCTTCCCTGACATTGGTGCTGTTAAAGTTTCTGTTTCAGGCTTATATACTGTCAGTCTCCCTCCCCAACATAGGGACCCAAAGCAGTTTACATTTAGTCACAATAAAATACATCAATATAACATACTACAACAATCTGACTGAAGGTTAGTTACTTTACATCCAGGTTATAGCAGGGCTAGTTTTGTGCTGTGTGGTCTGTCTAATCTGGTATGATATAATTACAGCTTCTGTTCTTGGGAGTTTATAACTTGTAAATGTAGGTGTTTATATTCCAGCGGATTAAGGGTTTCTTGGAGAATACAAAAAACATCAGTGTTTTTGCAGCTCAGGTACTACAGCTGGGCATCTTTGCAAGTTGAATTAAGTACATACATGTGTGCAGCTGAGTCAAAAGAGTGGAAAAGGCTCAAAAACAGAGTGGGGGATACAAGGTAGGCAAGCAGAGGGGCAAAAGATTACTAGTAGAAGTGGTGTTTCTCCTGTGTTTATCCAACAAACACCTATTTTCCTTTTTTTTTTTTTTTTTTTTTTTTTTTTAAATCTCTGGAATGCTTTATCTGTGTTTGGTTAGAACCTAAAACCAGAAGCCCTAGATATAATAATGAGATAAGGCTCTGATACATACACAGTAATTTTCTGTGTGTTGTTAGTTGAGAGCTGGAATAACAGAGAGAATTCAGATAGAGCAGTAAACAGTCCTGTGTGATCCTATCAAGGGCTATTATTGCGAAGATTGGGCATTAAAATATAAGCATCATTACAACCCTGTTGTTATGCTCAGCTCCAACATATGTTGTCTGATGGCAGATTAAGACCAACTGGCCCATCTTTGCTAGGTATTTCCCAGTCTACATTGCTAAGAGTAGGTGCCAGCCGTAAAAATGTGACCACTGGTAGGATATCACTACTTATCTATGTCAAACCTTGTTGTCTTCCTTTTTGGTGCACGGTTATCCTGGGTACATGAGCATACAAATTCTCATACTTCATCCAACTTGAAGTTATATACCCTGGATTCCCAATGCTTTTCCAAGTATAAAATTGAACACCACTGTAAATTCTCAGTTGTATTTTGTCTGTTTTAAATTGATTGTAATCTGCCTTGGTAAAAGGTGGAATATCAAATGTCTATAAATGAATAACACCCAGGTTCTCCCACCCCTAATATCTCACTACCAAACTTTATAATAATCTAAATAGTTACTTAAACTAATGAGGTTGTTGCCCAAACATCTGGCACCTAGGGCTCATGGACTTGCTAGTCAGTTACACCCAGCCAGCATTGCTGCAGTTGGTTTCTGGGGCACTGTAGTCTTCTGGTTCTCATCCAGCTACCCCCTGGCCGGCAGTGTTTCTGGCTCATGCTTCCCTCATTTACACCTTGTTTCTCTTTTTTACCTCCCTCTTCCCTTTGCTCTTGAGGGATGGAAAGGTGGATTGTTTGCAGTACTGCTATTTTCTAATCTTGCTTTGTCCCAGGCATTCTTGAATTCTGCCACATTTTAGATGGTTATTACCCCTGCCGGTAGGCTGTTTTAGGCATCCGCTACCCTCTCTTCTCAGTTGACAAGCAGGCATGAATTAGCCATTATGTGCAGATGCTGTCATCCGATGATACCGACATTGACCCAGCTCTTAGAGCTCAGTAAGATTTTACTGAGCTTGTGTGAAACTTCCCACCCACTCATGCACGTGTGATCAGGAATTTCTCAGTCTTTATTCATCTGAGCTACTGCAATAACTTTTTGGGGCATATTGCCCCTTTCTTCTTTGTTACTACAAGTTATTTTGCCAGTGCCTCAGCACCTCCTCAAACAGATGTTTTAAGTTCTAAAAGAAATCCAAGATTGATCCAAAAAATTGATATCAAAAAGCACAGAGAAATCCATAGCATAAAAGCCTGCAGTATGTGGGTATAAGGCCTGTATCTGTGGACTCCAGAGGTCCATCAAGATATACATTCTGCTACTGAAGATTGGGCCTGGACCCCACTACTCCTCCAACTGCTACGGATGTGGTCATATATCCTCCAGAGTGCAGCAGCATGACGCCTTGAAGATGGAAGCCCTTAGGCAAGCACTGGCAGATAAGAGCCCCCAAGCCTCAGTGCAAGGCCTAGAAGGAGTCGCTATTTGTCCAAGAGCAATGCATAGCTGGACTTTCGGAACACAAAGTCGAGCCAGGATATTTCTCTCTTTCTTTCCCTCAAGCATAGGAAGTCTTCATGCTGTGGTGCTGACTTCTGGATCCACCTCAGATCAGGTATAGAATAGGGCACATGTGAAGCAGGAGAAGGTACAGAGGAAGACACCTGAGCAGTGGGGGAGGACCATTTCATGCCTATCTCCATCATCAGTGCTTTCTGCACAGAGCTCTGCCACAGTGGATACCCCTCAATGCCAAGGTGGGTCACAGCCTCATCATTGCAGGAGATATCTTCATGGCACAGAATATCCCCCCCCCCCTTCCCCATGTCAAGCCATCTGTTTTATCCAGACCTGGGGCCAGTCAAGGTGCCATTCATGTCATTGGTTTAGAGCTCACATTCCAAAGTGCAGCCAATACATTTGGCACAGCAAGTCGTGGTGTCATCAGTAATGTCAGAGTAGAGTGCATTGGCGCATATGTCTGTCCCATGGTAGATGTCATGGCACAGAAGTAGCTGTCAGCGCCTTCTAAGGAGTGAGCTATTTGGAATTAATGCAACTGATGTGGAGCACCTCGGAGCCAGCCACTGTTACAGTAGGAGCAGTAGTGGTGCCCGGTGGTTCTTCAGCTTTACTGGCAACCCTGAATAAGGATGAGCTGGCCAGGTTGCTGAAGAGAATGCCTCTTCTCCAACTCAAGTGCAGAAGGTTCTGCAATCAATGGAAGCCCAGTTAGTGGAGTTAATGAAGAATTTCTGTTTCCTTAAGCCCTGAAGACAGAAAAGAGAGATTAGAGCCTCTCCTGTCCAAAATGAAGGAAATTTTCTCTCATAGCAAGGCTACCACAAGTTCCATGCTGGTGTATACTTCACTGCAAGAAATTCCACTATTGGACATAAGTCCTCCATGAGATGGTAGATTCTCTTCCAAGGGCATTCCTTTATAGATTGAGGGTAAAGAAGTGGACGTTGCTACTCCTGATTTTCACTTGAATGTTTCCATTTTGGACTAGTGGAGTTCTCTACCTTGGTTGCCTTCTTCATCATCAAGGTGATGGCTAAGTGTTCCCCTTTGGTCAAGAGATTAGGAGGTCTTCACAGGGATTCCCTTTCATCCTTTCCAATCTTGCTGCCACATACCTCCCCTCTGGAAGACTTCTGCTATTCCATGTTCTTGGATAAGCTGGGGAAGTCTCTATCAGTTTCAGGAATAAAAGAACTTGAGAATAGATGTCTATGGGCTCCTTCAGTTTCTTCAAACTTCACAGATTCTGAGACTATTCCGATTCACAAACTTCTACAGAACCTTCAGATGAGGATGTGACAGATGTCTACATTGTGCCTTCTGGTGGCCTGTAAGCTGGACTTGAAATATAGAGTGCAGGCCACCCTGGGATTTGGGGTGGTTCAATTTCTGCACTACTCTGTAATGGTAGAATCAGCTTTAAGCATGCTAAGCTCACTCATGTTCACTCTGATATGCCCCTGGGGAAGGATCTGAAGGCAGTGGATATGTTTGGAAAGAAGGTCTTCTAGAGCTCCATGCTAAACCCCCAGATTGCTGCTCACTAGTTCTTTATGGTACAGTATTTGCACGAATGTGTTCAGGTGCTAAAAATCTTGATAGAATCATCAGACCCAAAACAGGAGGACTTTCATCATGCAGTGGAAGAGGTAGAGGAATGAGATAAGCACCTTATCTGTTCCATATGCAAAACTTTTGAAACTGCGGCCAGGACTTTAGTGGCTTACATAGGGACTTGAAGACTCGCATGGTTGTGGGCAAGCAGCTTTCAAGAGGATGCGCATGATCATCTAGTGCAGTGGTCCCCAAACCTGTCCTGGAGGGCCACCAGCCAGTCGGAGTTTTGGGAGATCCTCAATGAATATGCATGAGAGAAAATTTACATGTTATGGAGGCAGTGCATGCAAATTTTCTCTCATGCATATTCATTGAGGATATCCCAAAAACCCGACTGGCTGGTGGCCCTCCAGGACAGGTTTGGGGGGATGCACCCTATACGGATGACAACCTGTTTTGTATCATAAAATGGTAGATCTGATTATGGAGCATCAATCAACCTTATGGTTGTTATCAGCTGCAACGGGGGACCAATTGGCCCTTACCCAACATCAGTACTTCTCTTATTAGCACCCATTCTTCTAGAGACAGCCCTTCCCCCTTTTCAGTATAATTGAGTTCCTCCTGCTCACGAGCTCAGCAGATTGGAAAGGCATCACTCAAGGCTCATCAGTAGATGCAGCCTAAGCTGGCCACCAGTTTTTAATGACTAAGGTCCACCTCTCTAGTAGGGGGGAAGGGTTCAATCCTTCCTTCCAGAATGACTCTGGATCACCAGGAACCAGTGGAATAGGCTACCTCTTAAGCTTCTCGTGCATTCTTTTGATCCAGCAGATTTCAGTCTTCACCTCTGATTTTTCTCCATCTGCCCAACTAACATTGGAAGTGGAGTCACTCCTCCTGCAGAATACAGTTGAACTTGTACCTTGCTAGGAGTATGGCCAGGGATTCTATTCTCAGTATTAATCAATCTCAAGGAGATTGAGGCCTGTACTGGATTTCTGAATACTGAACAAGCTGCTAGTTCAGGAGCGATTCAAAATGAACTTCCTCTAGAAAATTCTTTCATTCAGCCTAGGGATTGGCTATATGCTCTGGATCTGAAAACACTAATGCACACATTGCCATTCATTCTTACTATTGGAAGTTCCTCAGCTTTGTATTGAAGGGTGCACACTACCAATTCAAAGTGCTCCCCTTTGGTCTTTAGACAGCCCTGAAGATGAACACAAAATACCTTCCGGTATTGGCGGCATAATGTTGCTGTTAGGGAGCCTGCAGTTTCACATACCTGGATGATTGGTTGGTGATGGATCTATCTCTGTCAGGAGTTCTGGAATCCCTCAAAGTCTTACAGCTCCTCCTGTCCCTGGGCTTCCTGGTCATCTCTGCCAAAACAAACCTGGTTCTATCTCAAAGAATTCAGTTCATAGGATCCTGGATTAACTTCCTTCTAAGAGCTGCAAAAGAGCTGCATTACTGATAGGCCTAGTAAGATCTCTTCTTTGTCAGGACCAAATGTCATCAAGGTCTGTATGGTTCTTCTTGGTAACATGGTGACTGTGGGGCTTGCGGTACTGTGACTCTTCTGCACATGCAGAGCCTTAGGTGGGGGCTCCGAAACCAATGAGACCAGCTCTATCAACCTTTGTCATTTCAAATCTCTCTGACCTCTGGGATTAGAGCATCCCTTCAGTGGTGGATGACTCTGGAACTTCTAAAGGTTAGCCTCTCACTAAGGGGTAGATTTTAAAAGGGTGCACACACATGTACACCCGATTTTATAACTTGTACATGCAAGTTATAAAATCGGGGGTCGGCACACACAAGGGGGTACACAATTGTGCACCTTGCGTGCGCCAAGCCACGCTGCCTTCCCCCATTCCTTCTAGCCTGACTTTCCCACCCCATCCCCTAACCTTTCCACCACCTAGCCCTACTCTAACCCCCCCCCCCCCCCCGACCTAGGCAGGTGCAAGTTGCGTGCACCGGCAGCCTGCCAGCATGCGGTCCTCTGGCACAGCAGCAATGGCCACTATGTCGGAGGCCTCTGGAACCGCCCCCGGACCGCCCCTTTTTGCAAGCCCTGGGACTTACATGCATCCTGGGGCTTTACACGTGTTGCCAGACCTTTTTAAAATAGGCCTGGCGCGCGTAACCCCCCCTAAGCGCGTAAGGCTTTTAAAATCTGGTCCTAAGAGTACTACTGCATCAAGTGACCCTGTCTACTGATGTCTCCACCAAGGGTTGAGAGACAAACTCCATTGCAATGTGGTCCCTAGGATTATTATCCCCAGTGGAGATTCAGTGGAGATTCATTTGCAAACTGCGAGCCAGTCACTATGCTCTGAAAGCTTTTTCTCACCTTCTCTTGGGAAAAAGAATCTTAATCCACACAGAAAGCCAAGTGGCCATGTTCTATATATGCCTGGAGGCCATCTGAATTTATTCATGGGCAAGACATTACAGTTCACATCTCCAGGCAACATATCTTTCAGAAATCCAGAATGTGTCTCAGAAAATTATTACTTCCACACAAATGGTCATTGGATCAAAGTGTTGTGGATAACTTTTTCGGTCACTGGGGGAGAAGTCAAAAGAAAGTCAAAAGGTTCTGCTTCATGCAATCAAGCAGGTACAAATCAGCTCCTGATACTGTTCTGCTAAACTGGAACATCAGTCTACTCTGTGCATACCGACCAATTCCTCTAATTGCCAGGACTACCCGGAAGGTCCTTCAAGTCAAGGTGAGGATAATCCTCATCGCACCAACCTGGTCACGGCAAGTACAGTTCCTGTATCTCATCTGTCTATCAGCTCAGTGTCCAATTCCACCTGGACATTCTCTCTCTGACTCTCATCACACAGGAAGATGGCAGGCTATACCATCCCAGCCATCTAGCCCTAGCCAGTGACAGACTTAGGGTTCTGCAAACCCCTAGGCACTGTTGATGTTGTCGCCTCCTCTCTCCCGTAAGGTCAGACATCAGGGAGCAGAAGATCTAAGGTACAGCCCCACATTTTGTTATGGCGGTTCAGGGATACATTTTGTAGGGAAAAAACAGAAAATTCTGAAGCATGACAAACATTTTTATCTTTTATATTTTGTTATGAAAATGAAGCAATTTTCCAATCTTACTTGTGCCTAAATTTATTTTCTTTTTATTGGGAGAGGATGCACTTATGGAAAAATAATCTAAACTACATGTACAGAAATGCTGGGTTCAGTATTCAGAGTCTCCATCCAGGAAAAGGATCTTGAAGCTCTTGTGGACAATATATTGAAATCCTCAACTCGGTGTGCTGCAGCAACCAAAAAAAGAAATAGAATGTTAGGAATGATCTGAAAAGGAATGGAGAATAATATGGAAGATATCATATTGCCACTGTATTGAGCCAAGATGTGACTGCACTTTGAGTTTTGTGTTCCGTTCTGCTCACTCCATCTCAAAAAAGACAGTGAAAGTAGAAAAGGTGCCGAGGAGGGCAACAACAAGAATAAAAGGAATGGAATGGATCCCTCTATCTTGATTTACTACCCATGTTAGGGCTCTTCAGTTTGGAAAAAAGATGGCTGAGAGGAGGTATTATAGAAGTACTTTTTTACTCAATGCCCAATCAAGTTGTGGAATCTGTTGCCAGAGGGCTTGGTCAAGAGGTTTGGACAAGTTCCTGGCGGAAAAGTCCATAAAACATTATTAGCCAGGGAGACTACAAAAAGTTATTACTATCCCTGCAAGTAACAAGCAATAGATCTACCTTTTGGGATCTGCCAGGAACTTGTGACCTGGATTGGCCATTGTCAGAGACCAGATGCTGGGCTTGATGGACCTTGGTCTGACCCAGCATGGCATTTATGTTTTTATGAGAAAAATGGATCTCAAGTATCATTACAGGGAGGAGATCGCAGGAATGGGGAGAGGAGAAGGGGAGAGAAGTTTGTGAGGACCAAAAATGGGGTAAGGACAAGGTGAGAGGACTGGGGATGGGGGAAGAGTGTGAGAAGAAAAGAGTTCTGGGGATGGGGGAAGGAGAGGGAGAAAGAACAGGATGGGGAGGATGGAAGATGGGCAAGATCGAGGAAGGGGGTAAAGATCAGGAATGTGAAATTGAAGAAGAGGGTGAAGGAGAGAGAGATTCTGGGATTGAGGAAGGAGGAAAGGAGGAGTAGGAGAGGTTGAGGGGTGATTTCCAGAATCTGGGTAGAAGGGAGAGGTAGGGAGGTTTATTTATTTAAAATATTTATAGCCCACCTATCAGCTAGTCTAAATGGGTTACAAAATATACATCCATAAAATAAAAAAAAAGAAAATACAACATTCATAATGCCAGCAAAAACAGCATAAAACATACACATAAAACACAATAATACATTCAAGATAACTAAAACTAAAATTAAAACAAAAAACATACATAAGATTCCCTGCATTTCCAGGATCTGGGGGATATAATTTATTTATTTATTTATTTATTTAGGACTCTTATATACCGATATTCTTGTAACAAGTTACAAATCACGTCGGTTTACATTATAACAACAAGTCTGTGCAAGAGAATGCATTACATTAAAACAAGGATGAGCTAACTTGGAACAAGTAACATGGTTAAGCATAGGGGATTAACAGGGGGTAACTGGTGGTAACAAGGGGGTAACATGGGTGTAACTGGAAGAGATTTACTGCTTAACGCAGTAAGCTAGATATGTTGCTCTAGTGGCGAGCAACATAGCAGACTCTGAGGTATAAAAAGACTTTACTGTTCGTTTGAGCGAGAGAAGGCTTGGGTGAACAGCCAGGTTTTGAGTCTTTTTTTTAAATGTAATCGTGCATCTTTCGAGCCGGAGATCTGGTGGGAGAGAGATCAAGGGAGAGATCAAGGGAGAGATTTGAGATCAAGGGATCTCAAATCAACCTTGATCTCAAACCTTGATCTCAAATCAACCTTGATCTCAAATCTTGATTTGAGATCAAGGGAGAGAAGATCTGAACTGCAGTGGCTGGGGGGAGAGGGAGGGTGAAGAGGAGGAGGCAGGTATCCCTACTATGCATTGGTCCTGTTTCCCCTTGCATCCCTTCTCTACTCTCCCACCCAATCTGGTAAACACACACACACACCTGCACCAATCCCTTCTGTCTTTCACATAGACATGTCCCTTAGGTGATCCTCTCACATTCTCCAGCTTTTGTCATCACCCCCAAATTATCTCCACTTAGGACCTCCTAGCTACCCCAAAATGATCCCATTTTGCCCTGTCTACTTCAGGCTCACACCTCTCATCCTATTCCCTGCGTGCTCTCTGGGAGAGGAGGAGCTAGATCAGGAAGCAGAGGGCTGTTCTTTGCTGATTATGATTCAGCACAGCTAGAAGGCAACAAATTGTCAACACATCTGCTGCTCCCAGATTTCTGCTGCCCTAGGCATAGGCCTAGTGTGCTTACTGACAAATCCAGACCTACCGCTGGCCCTCATAGCATGGTTGTTGAATGTGCAGTAATCTCTATGTTGCTCCTTTCAAAGGAAGTGTAGGATTTTGACTGGAAAGCCCTCAACCAGAAATCCTACGGTTTGAAGAGGAAGAGGTTTTCAACTTGATGTGGGACCAACCATCTGGATCTCTTCTCCTGTGGTCTGAGGGACTAGCTTTTAATATCTCTTCTTCCTGTTATCCACAGGCCTTAGCACTTCTTCAATCAAGGGTCATCTCCGTGCCATTGTGGCATATCACTAGCAGGTGGAAGGGGCTCCACGCCACATACTTTCCACCTTTTGCTATTCAAGTTCATGAAAGGATTATAGCATTCCAGACTTAAGGTCAGTGAACCTCCCGGGCCTTGGGACCTAGCTCAATTAATGAAACTCCCTTCAAACTGCTTGAGTCAGTGAACTTGACGTTCCTTACCTGAAAAGTATTTCTCGTCGCTGTCACTGCAGCATGAAGAGTAAGTGAGCTGCTGGCTCTGTTTTTGTAGTCTCCATGCCTTCAGTTTTTAAAAAATGTTTATAAGATTTTAAAGTATCACAGGAATAATCACTCTGACAAGAAAAATATATCTTGGCTATACAAAAATAAATTAGAAATAATGAACTGGCCAGACCAGAATATGGACTCCACGTAAAAAAAAAAAGTAGAAGGGGTGAAGGAAATAGGAAAATACATAGAGAAGAAAAAGAAAAGGAAACAAAGGCTTACACACACACACTGCAAACAATACTGCAGGACAAGATGTTTTCAAAAGGTTGAAAACAAAATGGTTCATAGTGTATTTATTTTATGCCAAGTTATAACCTTGTAACTGAATAGGCTCTTTGAATTCTAATCATTACAAGCAAAAAACATCCTTGTGCATTTTCATAAATACAGTGAACATGCTCTGAGCTCAATAACTTTGATGTGATATCAATAAAAGCCTTTAAACATATATATATATATATATATAACTACTATCCTTGTCTCTTGCGTGTAGAGATCACCAAATGATGTTATATACTCCCCACAAAGGGCTTCGTTTCGCCATTAAGCCCTCCAGAAGGAGATAAATGAACGAAAAAGACTTATCTCGGAATGCCCATACTTCCGAATTCACCCACCACTTAAACAATGGCGCCAAAGATCTCTCACTGGAACATTTTCAAACTGAAAAGAAAAATGGTTTTATATACGAAAAGTCATAAATTTTGCATGAAAATGTTCAAACCTAGACCTAAATGGCAACTCATTGTGAAAGATGATGCTGTGTATATTAAGGAGTTATTCGGCATTGCCTCAAACTAGTAACATTGAAGTATAAAAAAAGTTGCAGTAATCCGCCCATGAGTTTCCTACTTTTTTTTGAGTTTACTAGTATTATTTGGTAGCTGAAAATATTTTGATGATCATGGCATATTGGGCCCAAAATTGTGCATCTCATTAGGGAATCTGCTGTTGATTGGCACGTTTAAGACGCAGGGGAGGGCTATTAGCCCATATATACACTTCTGTTTCTGACAGGTGGATCGCTGCGACTTTTTAATACCTGAGTATTACTAGTTTCTGGGAACGCCAAATAACCTCTTAATATACCCAGCATCATATTTCATGGTCATTTACCACTCAGATCTAGATTTAAACATTTCCATACAAAATTTGAGTTTGATATATAAAACCATTTTTCTTTTCAGTTTGAAAATGTTCCAGTGAGTGATTTTCAGCTGCACTGTTTAAGCATTTGGTGAACTTGGAAGTATGGACATTCTGAGATTGGTCACTTTCATTCATTTATCCCCTTAGGGAAGACTTATTGATGAAACGAAGGCCTTTGTGGAGGAATTATAACATCATTTGGTGATCTTTACACTCAAGAGACAAGGATAGTAGTTAGCGATATTTATATATACATTTAAAGTTTTTATTGATATCACAACATCAAAATTATTGAACACACAGCATGTTCATTTTATTTATGAATTCAAAGAGCCTCTTGAGCTTCAAGGTAACAGCTTGGCATGAGAATTCCACTATGAACCTTTTTTTTTTTTCAGCCTTTTGAAAACTCAACAGCTTGTCCTGCAGCATTGTTCGTAGTATTCACTTTATTATGAGGACATAGCACTATTTTGAATTATACTGCCACGTAATTTTGTGCATGTGTGTGTATATCTATACACACACACATACATACACACACACACACACACACAAAACTATATATATATTGCATATGTAGAACAAAAATCCTCAACCCTTCACCAGTGGTGACTAATCAGTTTTGCTGTTCAATCTCCCTTCAGTTTTTTCATAATAAGATGGCTCTATGAACTACCACAATTTCCTTTGGAAAATGTTATCTGCATTCCATATTAATCCTCCTGTTGTGCTATCCATATTCTTTCCTTAGACTATAAGAGAACAGTGGCGTATTACCTAAAGAGGGTTCAACCTCATCGTCAAGCATTTCAGCTGTTCGTGTCCTTTGATTCCAACAGATTGAGAAAGACAATTGCCAAATGAACTCACTCTGATTGGCTAGGACCTTATAGTGCCGCCTTATGCACTGGCTGGCTTGTGGACTCTGTCAAGGCTTATCAAGATAACTTCAGTGGTTTTTCTCAGGGCCACTTCCATTTACGACCTTTGCAAAGCTGCTATGTGGTCATCTTTGCACGCCTTCAGATGCCACTACTGTCTGAACAGCATATCGTGAGGGGACAGTAAGTTTGGGCAAGCAGTTCTGCTGAGGCTATTCACCAAGTAGTCCACTCTCCACTTTGTGCAGATAGGTTGTCTTAAGTAAGTGCTTTGCATTGCAACTCTCAGCTGGGGACTCCCCATGCAGAATGGCTAATTCATGCCTGTTTTTGGACAAGAAAGCATGTTTGCATACCTGTAAACAGGGTTCTCCATAGATAGGAAGATGAATCAGCCATTCTTGATGCCCATTTACCTCCCTGGAGAGTTGACTGCCTTGACAAAGCTTTTTCTCTGGAAGAGATTGAGGACAGGAGCTCCCACACATACTCTGTAACATCTTACTGAGCTCTGAGAGCCATACATAATGGCTAATTCATCCTGCTTTCTACAGACAAACCTGTTACAAGTGAGCAAACTTGCTTTCTCATGTTTCTTTTGAATCTTCCTTCCTGTAACTTGCAAATGTAATTAATGTAGACTTTTGTCATGCTTACTATTGTTCCTTCAGTGTTCTGTTAGAGAAAAAAAAATCTGCATAGTGCATTGGTTTTCAAAGAAAAGGGAGTCCTCAACAGATACCAACTGCTTGTGTTCTTAAACACGAAGAGCCTGATTTTATAAAGCATTTACGTTCTTAAAACTGGGTTTTATATGTGTAAATGCACCTTACCCGTGCAGATGGGCTTTTGAAAATTGCTACATTATATGCCATTGAATTGTCCGTAGGATTTACTTGTGTAAGTGGCTTTTCACAATTGCTACGATAGTATGTTACATTTATGCAAGTAACTCCTTTGGAAATTCACCTGTAAGCCAACAACACCACTGGGTAGTGCTACTAAAGAATTTCTACAATTTCTGCAAAAACATTGTACAGCAGGAGAATGAAGTATGGTTAGAATATATACCTGACCTGGTCCTCTCCAGAGATTTTCCCTTCTAAGTAAATTCTTGGTTAAATACAACAAGGTCCATATTCAGCCGCTGTGCAGCTCAACAATTAGCCAATAGCCAATATTAGTAAACGTATACAGTCAACGTAGCCTATATATTCATTGGGGTAGCCAAATAGGTTTATAGAGCTAACTTTTATGGTCGGCCCATACACCTGTCCTAGTTATCCAGCTAACTCAGCTCTTCCCAGTTACGCCCCCAAATGTCCCTAACTTATCCAAATTTTAGCCAGATAAAAGGTTAACTGGCTAGAATTTAGCTGGATGAGTGCCCAAACCTTCATTTAGCCATTAATTTCTGAGTTATGTGGCTGAATACTCCTGAATGTGGACCTCAACGTTGTTTGTAATGCACAGTGGAAGCACAGTGATGTCACATGTACAGATAAAGAGAAGAAGAGGGGAGAGGAATATAGAGGAGGTTTATTCAATAAATATTTCTTCCATGGGTGCTAAATGGAGAGAAGTGCTCTTTGAATACTGTTCGTAGGCTCCTATAACTGCGCACAGGTTTGGCTTTAGAAAGCATTCTTTCCTGAATAGACAGGCCTAATGCATCACCGTTTTATATTTGGTGTTAATCTATAAATGGCGGCCCCTATCAGGGAATATTCCTATTGATGCTCTGTTTCTTTCTGTTAATGATGCTGTAGCTACTTTAGCCAAGATATAACTCTTGCATTGCTTTTTCAGAAATGGAAAAGGTCAGCTGCTTCAGCGCTTCCCACTGAAAGCAGTTTTATATTGGAAACTTGGCTCTCAAAGTGGTGGATCAGGATGCTGTTGGTACTGTAGCTGCTTTTAAAGTAGCTCAGTTGCACATATTTCATTTTAAGAGTAAAAGCAAAGGCTTGCATAATTGTTAAAGCTTCCTTAAAATGGCTTATAGCAAATGTTTGTAAAAGCAAAATGCTTGTGTTGATTTTGGCAGATTCTCTAGGCACAGTTTAATGCAGTAAACTGTGATATGAAACAACCTTATTGCCCAGATCATTCCGAAACAAGGCAAACAAACTAAAGAATATGGGATTAGGGTAAACTGTTCATATTAAATTAGGATTAGAAAGCACCTGGGAATGGCCAGAAAAGCCGAAACTGGTTGATGAGCATACATTTATGTTTATTCCCTTGGCAATTCGTTGCCTAACTGATGAGGACGACGGAAGTCAACAATTGCAAAAGAATTTATCTAATTTAAATACAGATGTGCTTAGTTATATTTTAATTTAAAATCCAGGGTGGTGAAGGTGGTGGCACAGGTCCAGTAGGTTATAAAGTCCAATGTGGGCAGTTCCTGCCACTGTGTCCTCCCTGCATTCATCTCCCGATACCTCACAGGTGTGAATAGTAGGGGTGTGCATTCGTATTGAACATAAATGTAAAACGCTACTTATTTTTTTTTTTTAACTTAAAAAAGTGATGAGACATAAACGATCGGATTTCCAACTTATTCAACATAGCTATGTTGAATAAGTTGGAAATCGCGATTGTTGATCCAAAATAAAAATTTAAAACCCCTCACCTTCCTTAATTCCCCCCCCCCCCCAAGACTTACCACAACTCCCTGGTGATCCAGCGAGGAGTGAGGACGCCATTTCTGAAAGCCTTTCCAAGGAGCACGTGACGTCGGCGCCACGTCGGAGTGACGCGGTGTCACTTGATTCCCCGCGGGTTCGCGCCGGAACGCTCGTTCGGCCCAAAAGGAACTTTTGGCCAGCTTGGGGGTGTCAGGAGGCCCCCCCAAGCTGGCCAAAAGTTCCTTTTGGGCCGAACGAGCGTTCCGGCGCGAACCCGCGGGGAATCACGTGACGCCGCGTCACTCCGACGTGACCCGACGTCACGTGCTCCTTGCAAAGTTGGTCAGAAATGGCGTCCTGACCCCGCTGGACCACCAGGGAGTTGTGGTAAGTCTTGGGGGGGGGGGGGGGGGATTAAGGAGGGTGAGGGGTTTAAATTTTTATTTGCACATATGGACATATACTCAACTCATTGAATTCTGTTTATGTCCATATTGACCGCAAATGGGACCCCCTTTGGACATATGAACTTAAACTTTTGCTCTGCACATCCCTAGTGAATAATGCACACGTTTCAAGTGTTTTTCACGGAAAAGGAAGCTCTAGGTTAGAACACGGAGTTATGCGATGAGGCTGCAGAGTAATGTACGGAAGCATTTCTTCATAGAAAGGGGGGTGAATGCCTGGAAAAAACCTCTGAATGGATGTGCTGGGGCAAAAATGGGAACTGAATTCAAGAAAGCATGGGATAAACCCAGAGGAGCCTTAGCAGTGAGCAATAGAGGATCGAGCTGGAGATCAGGTAGGCTTTTGTAGTATTGCACTTGAAAGGGAAATGGGCAGTGTGGATAACACTGTGGAGTTTCATATTTAAAAGCATTTAACTGGCTAACTCAGAAGTTAGCGGGCTAAATATTTGGGCACTTATTTGGGTTAAGTTAGGGGCGTGCCGGGGTGTAACTGGGAGGACTTGAGTTTGCCAGCCAAGTTAAAGGGCTAATTTCAATATTCAGAGTTAGCCAGATAACACACAGGCCGATTAAAGAAAAAACCTGCGGGAGAGCCGGCACTCTGTGTTGAACGCCCGCTCTTCCGTCGCGCGCCCAGGCACCTCTCCTGGGTGCGCGATTCTCTATTCAAATTAGGCCACGTGCTAAACAGGAGGCGCTAGGGACAATAGCGCGTACCTAGTGCCTCCTTAGTAGTGGAAGAGGCAGCTGAAGTGCATATTGCAGGATTTCTCAGGTATCGTGTCATCCTCCATCTCAAGGTCACTGTTGAGGTAATAATCATTAAATGTTCCTGATCTCCCATCAGAAAATTTTGTAATATTGCTTAGCTCAATTCAGAAAAGATATACAGAATAAAACTGAGTTAGCTTTAAAAAAAAGAAAAAAAAGCCACAGTTCACACTGCACTTCTCCTGCTGCTGCTACGCCCGGTGGCCTTGGGCAAGTCACTTCATGCTCCAGTCCGGCTGGTGTCGAGGAGGTGGCAGGATCGCTCCGGAAACGGTGCATGCAGATGCGCTCTGACGTCCCTGTACTGCACGCCATCTTCCGCCTCGCCTGCCCCATGGTTTTGATTGCCATTGGCGGCCTTTATTTTTGGAGCCCCTGCTGTGCTGCAACTTTATTTATTTTTTTTTTTTATCATGAATGTGATGAATCGCTTTAGTAGTTTTAGAGGATTTTAGAAATATTATCTGGGTATGAAGCTCTCTACCCCGACTTGCCCCGTGAGTAGCAGAGCCATCGCCTCTCCCTCCCTGCTAGTGCAGGAAACAGACGTTTCCTGGGTTGCTCAGATCTTAACACCTGCTCCTGCAGCGATAACTAATAGGTTCATCAATATACATTTGCATGTGATGAGCGCTATTAGTTTCGGGGGGGGGCGGGGTTGGCCACACGTTTTCCACGCGCTATTACCCCTTACAGTGTAAGTATAAGGGGTAATAATAGTGCAGCTAGACGGTGCGCTCGGCCGTTAGCCGGTTAAGTCTCGTCGGGCCAAAGAGCTCTCTTAAATTTAGCTAGCTCTAGTTAGCCGGCTGACTTTGATAGTCTGCTGATTTCAGTAGTGTGGCTGCACTGTTGAATATACCTCCAAAGTTAACTGGATAAGATTTTTACGGCTAGCTTTGCTGTCCAGACTGTGTCTGAATATGGTCCTCGTGATCTCTGTTTGCCATCATACTCTGATTTTGTGTTGGTCACAGTTAAAGAAGCAGTGTATCCTGTTCACACTAGATCTGAAGAAATTTACAAAAACAATAAGTTGCATGGGCTTAAGAGATGAGAGAGAGCAACTCTTTTAAAGACTAACCAAAGCTTTAAAAAACACCTTAAAAACCATCTCCGATTCCTCTTTGTATCTACCAGTTGTGTGCTGCTGTGTGACAAACAGATGAGGAACTGAAGGCACCAGATTGATACTACTGCCTGCACCCGCCAAGCTCTCAGACCTAAAAGGAGAAGACCAAGTGGAGCATTTGTTTAATTCCTTATCTTATTTACTTCAGAGTTCAGTGTTGTGGCATATAGGAGTCACAGCTAATTTAATTAAGATTAAAATCTTAGTATTTCTAGTGACAAATATTTTTAATTTATTACCACACCTATACTGTTTGATACAGTGAGGCTGATTTTTGGATTACAAGCAGCATGATCCCAAAAGGTGGAGCCCCTATCCAGGCATGTTCTTGGCACATTTGTGCATATGTGTGTGTGTGTGTGTTGGGGGGAGGGGAGGGTCACGGTTTGAAAGTGGATTTTATCCAGTTTGTAAAAAAAAAAATCATATCTGAATATGGGACCTTTGTGGTCTTGAAAGTTTGTGCCCTGTATCTTAAAACATGAGAGCAGAAGAAGACCCTAGGCCCATCTAGTCTGCCCAACCACAAAGACCGCTCAGCTCTACCATCACTACCACTCCTCCTTGGTCCAGTAAAAGCTATCTCAACCTATAAAAATTCCAGTCTTTTCCTTGACCAATACTGCTATGGCTTGACTTCCTGAACTCTGCTTGTGCGGTCACAATGCAGAAAAAGACAGTCCTCGTCTGATCTCTGTGACCGCAAAGTCTTACCACCTCTATAATTTGGTAGCACGGCCAGTTTATGGGGTATGCGACCTGTGCAGTTGCACCGGGTGTACTCCACTAGAGGGTGCCAGCACTCCCCTCCTAGTGAGGCTACCAAAGAGCTGCCTCTCTTCCCTGATATTGCCTTCAGGGCCGAGGAATGCTTGCAGGCCTATGGGGGCACAGCAGTGGTAGCTCTGGCTTCCTCATGGCCCTTAGAGCTGAAGAACAGTTTGTTCCTGCTGCTGTTCCTCCCGTTCTCAAGATTGCCTGCACCGCGTGGCTGAAGGTCAGCTGTTGTGCCCTATCTACTCCTTGGCTTAGTAGGCAGGAGAGCGGAGCTGGAAGCCGGTGCCTCTAACTTCCTCCTCTGGCCGACAACTCCTTTCCCTCCTGTACAATTTGGTTCAAAAACAGCAGATCCATGCAGGAGGGGGAGAGGAGCTGGCACCAAGGAGAAGAAGTTAGAAGCACCGGCTGCCAGATCCGCTCTCTCGCCTGTTGGGATATGGGATAGGGAGGGAAGGTCATGGAGAAGAGAGAGAAGGGACATGGCTGGGGGAGGTTTGAAAGGTTGAAGTAGAGTTGGAAGGACTGAAGGGCAAGATGGAAGTGAGGGGAGTTGAAATGGAAGGGAAGAACAGAAGATGAGAAAGGTGGAGAGTGGAACGTGAGGGAGAGGAGTAGAAGTTCAGGAAGGGTGAGGGAATAGGATGGACGAGGAGACGGTGGAAGGTGAAGGGGGTTAGAAAGTGAGGGAAGGGAGGGTGTTTGGGGACAGAATGGAAGGTAAGGAGGATTGAAGTAGACGGGAAGGGATGCGTAAGGTGAGGGTATTGGGAGGGATGGGATGGAGAGTGAAGAGGGATAGAAAGGAAAAGGGTTGGAAGGTAGAGGGAAGAATGGAAGATGAGGCATGTTAGTTGAGGGAATGGAGGGAGTTTGAAAACAAGAAAGGATACAGCTGAGGAGGGAAAGGACAAGGGAGCCAAATAGCTAGAGATGGGGGAAGGGGAGAGAGAGGACTAAGAGGGGGCAATAGTCGTGAAGGTGTAGGATTGGGAGAAGGAGGGATGAAATCTAGCTATAGTGAGGCAGAGAGAGAGAAATGGAGAAAAATGAGATGGAAGGGAAAAGTCAGATTTATGGAAAGAAGTGAAGACTGAAGGAGGCCGATTGAGTTGGCAGAGCTTTTACTGTAGTCAGTCAGCTGCAGCATACACTGAAAAGCTTTTAAGACACCAAATTGAAATATTGAGGACCAGTTTAGGACACTAGACTTCATTTTCTCATCCATCCATATGTGCGGTCATTTAAAAAAAAAAAAAAAAAAAAAATTTAGCTCATGTAGTTAAGAATTAGACAAAGGCAGCCGTGACAAACCATTTCCTCCTGCTCCCTGGATCCCTGTTCAAGAAACAAAACAAGAATCAGAAATGGAATATGAAAGACCTTAGCTTTGTTTTGAGATTTTTAAAAAAAATCTCTTGTATCCCAGCCCAGCTATAAGTGAACATTTTCCAACTGCCTGCTGAGGTTTAGCTGAGCAGTACAGTAATACCCAGATCTGCTGAACCCCTGTGGCAAAGCCAGGCTGAGTCCTGGCAGCATTTCCAAACATACAGGGAGTTCCACTGTGTCAAAGGTAGGGCAACTCCTGATCAGCTCAGTACCGTGCCAAGTCGCACACCAAACTGCCCAGTGTGGCAGCACCTCGACTACAAATCTGTGTGACCCAGAGCCACCCCTCTGAGAGGGTCCCTACCCGTGGTGAGGTGGAGATTCTCTCCCCTATTCAGCACCATCCTTGCGTATTCTCATCCCCTTGTCTCAGGTGAAAAAGTAGTAACCAAAGAAAGTTGCACAATATACACTGTTTCCATCGTTCATAACGTACCACTAGAGCTTTTTAGGGTGGGGGTGAGGATTTGTGGAATCAGTCGCACAGGGCAAAGGTTTCAGAGCTGCATTTCCTCTTATGGGGGCCTGTCCTCAATCCTTGCTCGTCCCGTGTCTCCCAATGGGAGCTGCTCCTGTCAAAGTAAGGTGGAAGAAGGGGACTCTCTGGGGCATGGACACACCGGGGAGGAATCAGATCTGCGAGTATTAACATTCACTAATAATAACGATCTTTATTGACTGAGTTAGGGTAACATACTAGCATTTTGCAGGTCTTCAGATCAAGTTGATATTGTTCTATCTTCCATTTATCATTTTTAGGGGTCAATTTTAAGAGTAGATCAGGTTAAAAGGGCCATATTTGCAAGTATGTAGGCCAAGCGCAAGTAACTCATATTTTGAAACCGAAAAATACATGCGTGTATATGCGTGCGCGCGCAACAGAATGCGTGAAAAAAAGGGGCGGATTTAGGGTGGGGCCAGCATTTATGTGCGTAAATCCCGATTTTAAAACTGGTGAACGCAGCGTGCATTAAGCTGTTACCTGAGCCTGTTTACTTCTGCTATTATTTAGGTGTAAATCAGAATAAAACTTGTCATAGCCAGAAACTGACTGGGTAAACTGGGGGAGGGAGTGCAGGCTGAAGAACCAGAGGGGTTTTCGTAACCTAAAGATAGACGGGCAAACTGGTGGACTAAGTGGTCAAACTGGTTGTTTCCTTCACGTGCACGTGTTATAAAATGTGCTCACTTGTGCTTATAAAATCTGACAAGTCCTAAGAAAAGACATGCGAATAATGTTTCCTCGCATAACTGCTTAAAATTAGGAGCACTCATACGCACGCTAGGCATGTTTTAAATAGTTCGTCAACACATGCGTGGACAATTTAAAATTGCAGTGTATGTGAGCTCGCGCCCACACACGTGCTTATGCAGGTGCACGCCGCTTGCTTTAAAGTTTTACAGTCTTTTTTTTTTTTTTTTACATTTTTGCATCTTTGGAGAAACCAGACAGTCTGAAATGCTGTGGGGGTGGGCGGTAAAAAGATCAGAGTTTTCTAGGAGTCGTCTCTGGCCGCCTGTAAGAAATGGGAAGACAGCAGTCCGGATGACCTGTGAGAGATGCTGGGGGAGGGGAGCGGTGTTGCTTAAAATGAATCACCTCCAAAGTGCCACTTTATTCGAGGAGGTAAGTGATGAAACGTGGCTGTAGTGATTCGTGTCTTGCTCCTTTCAACTTAACGGCATTGTTCTTTAACGCCAGTGCATCCTCTCGCTGTAAAACATACTCAGGTTTTTTTTTTGCCTCACTCTGTGCCTATTAGGGGAGGGGGGAGCGGGGGTCCTTAGTAAATCAGGCCCAGAAGGTGCGGCGGCATTTCTGCACGTGAATAATTTTAAAGAGAGCTTTTGAAAGACAGGACAAAAGTCAAAGGCTGCACAGTGCAGTACCCTGCCCGTAGTCCCCACCTATAATGCTAAAAATGCATCATCAGGCTGTTCGCTGAATGTGTGACCAGGCCGGTGCCATTTCTGGACCTGCACCTGCCGCACCCGCTCCTATAACTCGGCCTTGTTTTTGTTCAGGGCCTTGCATAAAGGCTCTGTGGCAAGCCTGGGAGCATTCAACAAGAAGCACATTTGTTCTGCCTTTACAACTTTGCTACCTAAAGAACACAATGCTATGGGAATTAAACAGGGAAAACATATTTCCGATGTTCCACTGCTTTTATTAGTTGCAGCAGGATAACTTATGCAATACTGGGGAGTTGAGCAGACTGCACTGAGGGAACAGAAGTGGAAGAGGGAGGCGGGCCAAGGGGCATTTCAAAAGAAATCGGAAACATCTGGCCACTCCTGTGGCTTGCTTGGCTTTATGCTGTAATTTCTTAGCCTTTAAAAGCAGAAAAAAAAAATGTTTTTCGGATTAGTGTCTTATGGCAGATTTGATTGAATTCTCTCTCAGAAACACAGCTGCTTGTTGCATTTTGTTTGGTTTCCATGACTTACGCTTGCACGTAAACTTAACTGGACTTGAGCGGAGGCACTCCTGGGGAAGAAGTTAGGGAGGGATTTGGATTTACGTGGATAGAGGGGACAGTAACTTTCAAACCGGCCTGCAGGCGCACATATGTGCACGCATGCTGGCGCGTGCTGAGATGCGCAGTTATTTTATAACATATGTGAGCGTGTTATACCATTGCCTGGCCGTGTGCAGCTGCACGCATAGGCATGTAAATCCCATTTCTACCACGTAAATCAGGGGATTTTAAAAGGGAAGCAGGCATCCATGCCACTGCCAGGTTAACCAATTCGTCCATCCAGTTCTCCCAGTTAACAGCTAGGACCTCTTAACTCCTCCCCCCCCCCCCCCCCCCCCCCCCCCCGGTTTGTTAGCTGTCACTCCTCCCAGTTACCCCAGACCCTTTCAATTCCTCGGAAATGTCTCGATTGTTTTATTTTATTACTTAAACGTCCTCCAGAGCAGAAGTAAAGTTACTGGCAGGAGGCCTTGATGTGCACTGGGCCGCGTATATAGTTACATGCACATCTCTTGGCCACACCCTGAAACGCCCGTGCCCTGCCCAGACCATGCCCCACCCCTTTTTGGAAACTTTTCAGATCTGCGCGCATTGGGTTTTATGTGCGTTTCTAGGCATTTTTAAAAATAAGCCCAGCTTATTCGCTCACTCCCCCCAACTGATGTGTGTGCCGGGCTTTTAAACTTCTCCTGTATATGCATAGGAGTTTTCACAAAAAATGTGCATGAATGTTTAGCAGGTGGAAGTGTGTGCAGGTAGATTTGGTGGGATAATTTTCAAATCTGATTTATGTTTGTAAGTTTGCTCTGAAAACTGGTGTAACTTTTGCCCATATTTGCCAGCTAACTTATGTAGGATGTTACAAAATTACCCCCTACGAGGGCAGTTTTAAAAAGCCGTATGGCTCTAGAAATGGGCTTTTATAAATTTGCCCACCAGATATGCAGGTAAAAGTGTCCACATAAGACCTATAAGGTGAATTTTCAAAAGTTGCGTGCGTAAAAATCAGTAGGTATGCGTATAAAATGTCATATACATGAGTATGTACATAAGAACATAAGAAATTGCCATGCTGGGTCAGACCAAGGGTCCATCAAGCCCAGCATCCTGTTTCCAACAGAGGCCAAACCAGGCCACAAGAACCTGGCAATTACCCAAACACTAAGAAGATCCCATGCTACTGATGCAATTAATAGCAGTGGCTATTCCCTAAGTAAACTTGATTAATAGCAGTTAATGGACTTCTCCTCCAAGAAATTAACCAAACCTTTTTTTGAACCCAGCTACATTAACTGCACTAACCACTTCCTCTGGCAACAAATTCCAGAGCTTTATTTTGCGTTGAGTGAAAAAGAAGTTTCTCAGATTAGTCCTAAATGTGCTACTTGCTAACTTCATGGAGTGCCCCCTAGTCCTTCTATTATTCGAAAGTGTAAATAACCGATTCACATCTACTCGTTGAAGACCTCTCATGATCTTAAAGACCTCTATCATATCCCCCCTCAGCCGTCTCTTTTCCAAGCTGAACAGCCCTAACCTCTTCAGCCTTTCCTCATAGGGGAGCTGTTCCATCCCCTTTATCATTTTGGTTGCCCTTCTCTGTACCTTCTCCATCTTAACTATATCTTTTTTGAGATGCGACGACCAGAATTGTACACAGTATTCAAAGTGCAGTCTCACCATGGAGCGATACAGATGCATTATGACATTTTCCGTTTTATTAACCATTCCCTTCCTAATAATTCCTAACATTCTGTTTGCTTTTTTGACTGCTGCAGCACACTGAGCCAACGATTTTAAAGTATTATCCACTATGATGCCTAGAACTTTTTCATGGGTGGTAGCTGCTAATAGGGATGTGAATCGTTTTTCAACGATTAAAATTATCGTCCGATAATGTTTATATCGTCTTAAATCGTTATAGAACACGATACAATAGAAATTCTAACGATTTATCGTTAAAAATCGTTAAATCGTGTTAGTGCGCACTAACTCGAGTTAGTGCGCACTAACTGAAAATGATACAAATAAACACTTTCCAGGTCACTGAAGGTCAGTTAGGAATGAATATGTGTTCCTATTGGCTGGCTGCCCTCTTATCTATTGATATTACCAAGGTTACCACTGAGGTGATGGTTGGGGGGATGGGAAATGGAACTGGAAACTAACGAACACCAACAGAAAATGAAACAAAGTGTTCACACTTCCCAGGTCAGTAAAGGTCACTTAGGAATGAATATGTATGTATGTATTCCTATTGGCTGGCTGTGCTCTTATCTATTGATGTTACCAATATGGTTGGGGGGATGTGAAATGGAAACAGTTGGAAGCTTGACAAAAAAAGTAATGTAATGATCAGCACTCACGTGACTAGAACTTGTTTGTTTATTATTTTTGTTAGCAGGCACCTGAAATGCTAGTGCATGTTGAATTTGCCAATCACTGTGCATTTTAGAAAGGTGGTCCTGGCTGGAACTGTACACAGTTCAAATATATGTAATTGATTGTTGGTAAGTGTATTTTTTAAGTAGCCACACTGGCACCAGTATGTTTACTTTTCCTCCTACTTAACTCACTAGCTCAGCTTTGTAAGAAGGGCTTCTCTGCTTGTGTGTTGTTTTTGTTTGGTGTGAGGAGAGCAGAAACATCAGATCTTTATTCAATCTACTACAGTCATCTCTTACAGTGCCCTATCCCTATTAATACCAGGAGTGTTGTGATCTTCCTGCACACAGTGCCCTAACCCTGATACCAGTCTGAGACAGCTCCCTCCCTGCATTACTAGTGAGAGGCTGGCTTCACAGACAGGGGGGAGCTGCCTGACCCTCACTCCTGACTTCCCCCATGTCCCAGCTAGTGAATGGTGTGTGGGTGAGGGGGGGGGGGGGAGGATGGTGAAGTCTGAGACAGCTCCCTCCCTGCATTACTAGTGAGAGGCTGGCTTCACAGACAGGGGGGAGCTGCCTGACTCTCACTCCTGACTTCCCCCATGTCCCAGCTAGTGAATGGTGTGTGGGTGAGGGGGGGGGGGTGGATGGTGAAGTCTGAGACAGCTCCCTCCCTGCATTACTAGTGAGAGGCTGGCTTCACAGACAGGGGGGAGCTGCCTGACCCTCACTCCTGACTTCCCCCATGTCCCAGCTAGTGAATGGTGTGTGGGTGAGGGGGGGGGGGGGAGGATGGTGAAGTCTGAGACAGCTCCCTCCCTGCATTACTAGTGAGAGGCTGGCTTCGCAGACAGGGGGGAGCTGCCTGACCCTCACTCCTGACTTCCCCCATGTCCCAGCTAGTGAATGGTGTGTGGGTGAGGGGGGGGGGGGAGGATGGTGAAGTCTGAGACAGCTCCCTCCCTGCATTACTAGTGAGAGGCTGGCTTCACAGACAGGGGGGAGCTGCCTGACCCTCACTCCTGACTTCCCCCATGTCCCAGCTAGTGAATGGTGTGTGGGTGAGGGGGGGGGGAGGATGGTGAAGTCTGAGACAGCTCCCTCCCTGCATTACTAGTGAGAGGCTGGCTTCACAGACAGGGGGGAGCTGCCTGACCCTCACTCCTGACTTTCCCCCATGTCCCAGCTAGTGAATGGTGTGTGGGTGAGGGGGGGGGGGGGAGGATGGTGAAGTCTGAGACAGCTCCCTCCCTGCATTACTAGTGAGAGGCTGGCTTCACAGACAGGGGGGGAGCTGCCTGACCCTCACTCCTGACTTCCCCCATGTCCCAGCTAGTGAATGGTGTGTGGGTGAGGGGGGGGGGGGGAGGATGGTGAAGTCTGAGACAGCTCCCTCCCTGCATTACTAGTGAGAGGCTGGCTTCGCAGACAGGGGGGAGCTGCCTGACCCTCACTCCTGACTTCCCCCATGTCCCAGCTAGTGAATGGTGTGTGGGTGAGGGGGGGGGGGGGGAGGATGGTGAAGTCTGAGACAGCTCCCTCCCTGCATTACTAGTGAGAGGCTGGCTTCACAGACAGGGGGGAGCTGCCTGACCCTCACTCCTGACTTCCCCCATGTCCCAGCTAGTGAATGGTGTGTGGGTGAGGGGGGGGGGGGAGGATGGTGAAGTCTGAGACAGCTCCCTCCCTGCATTACTAGTGAGAGGCTGGCTTCACAGACAGGGGGGAGCTGCCTGTCCCTCACTCCTGACTTCCCCCATGTCCCAGCTAGTGAATGGTGTGTGGGTGAGGGGGGGGGGGTGGATGGTGAAGTCTGAGACAGCTCCCTCCCTGCATTACTAGTGAGAGGCTGGCTTCACAGACAGGGGGGAGCTGCCTGACCCTCACTCCTGACTTCCCCCATGTCCCAGCTAGTGAATGGTGTGTGGGTGAGGGGGGGGGGGGGAGGATGGTGAAGTCTGAGACAGCTCCCTCCCTGCATTACTAGTGAGAGGCTGGCTTCGCAGACAGGGGGGAGCTGCCTGACCCTCACTCCTGACTTCCCCCATGTCCCAGCTAGTGAATGGTGTGTGGGTGAGGGGGGGGGGGAGGATGGTGAAGTCTGAGACAGCTCCCTCCCTGCATTACTAGTGAGAGGCTGGCTTCACAGACAGGGGGGAGCTGCCTGTCCCTCCCTCCTGACTTCCCCCATGTCCCAGCTAGTGAATGGTGTGTGGGTGAGGGGGGGGGGGTGGATGGTGAAGTCTGAGACAGCTCCCTCCCTGCATTACTAGTGAGAGGCTGGCTTCACAGACAGGGGGGAGCTGCCTGACCCTCACTCCTGACTTCCCCCATGTCCCAGCTAGTGAATGGTGTGTGGGTGAGGGGGGGGGGGGAGGATGGTGAAGTCTGAGACAGCTCCCTCCCTGCATTACTAGTGAGAGGCTGGCTTCACAGACAGGGGGGAGCTGCCTGACTCTCACTCCTCCGGGGTATTGTGATCTTCCTGCACACAGTGCCCTATCCCTGATACCAGGGGTGTTGTGATCTTCCTGCATGCAGTGCCCTATCCCTATTAATACCAGGAGTGTTGTGATCTTCCTGCATGCAGTGCCCTATCCCTATTAATACCAGGAGTGTTGTGATCTTCCTGCATGCAGTGCCCTATCCCTATTAATACCAGGAGTGTTGTGATCTTCCTGCACGCAGTGTCCTATCCCTGATATCGGGATGTGTGCAAGAAGATCACAACACCCCCGGTATCAGGAATAGGGCACTGTGTGCAGGAAGATCACAACACCCCCAGTATCAGGAATAGGGCACTGTGTGCAGGAAGTTCACAACACCCCTGGTATTAGGGATAGGGCACTGTGTGCAGGAAGATCACAACACTCCTGGTATTAATAGGGATAGGGCACTGTGTGCAGGAAGATCACAATACCCCTGGTATCAGGGTTAGGGCACAAGTTCTAGTCACATTGACTGATCACATTACTTGTTTTGTCAAGCTACCAACTGTTTCCATTTCCCATCCCCCATATACTGTCAGTAGGAAACTTGGTAACATGAATAAATAAGAGGGCAGCCAATAGGAATACATATTCATTCCTAAACTGACCTTAACTGACCTGAAAAGTGTCAAATTGTATCATTTTCAGTTAGTGCGCACTAACTCCCAGTTAGTGCGCACTAACTCCCGTTAGTGCGCACTAACTCGAGTTAGTGCGCACTAATCGGAAAAAAACGATTTTTTAACGATTTTTTAACTAAAAAATCGTGCCTAAGACGATTTTCTTGCCCTGCCACACGATTTCTATCGTTAAGACGATATGGAAAACGATTCACATCCCTAGCTGCTAATATGGAACCTAATATCGTGTAACTACAGCAAGGGTTATTTTTCCCTATATGCAACCCCTAGCAGTTGTCCACATTAAATTTCATCTGCCTTTTGGATGCCCAAGGTCCTCCTGAAATGTATCACAATCCGCTTGTGATTTAACTACTCTGAATAATTTTGTATCATCTGCAAATTTGATAACCTCACTCATCGTATTCCTTTCCAGATCATTTATATATATATTGAAAAGCACCGGTCCAAGTACAGATCTCTGAGGCACTCCACAGTTTTAGAAATCTCAACATACATATGTGAATAACAGTCTGTGAGTTAAATTGTGTGTAATAAAGGGGCAGGCCAGGAGTGTTCTAAGGAGGGAGCCAACATTTCCATGAGTAAGTTGATATTTTATGAGCAATTTGCACATGTAAATTCGGTAGCTTACGTATATTTATTCCTTCTTTATATCTGAAGTATATGATTGTAAACCTCCTAAAAATGAAATACTGACTGGGTGGGGGATCTGGGGGAAATTCAGGCTGAAGAGCCAGGAGGGTCTCTTTGACCTGCCGATGGATTGAGCAAAATGGTAAACTAATTGTAAAAATGTTAATTTCATTGTCATGCGCATGTTAGAATATCTCCCAAGTTGCAGGTATAAAAGCCAACTAAGAGGAGGTAAACGTGTCTAATCTATGCATATTAAACCTAATCATGTGTAACTTTTAAAATTAAAAGTAAAAATATGCAGCTGTATAGCATTTGTGCCCTCTTATCTGGCTAAATTCCAGCTTATTTCGGTACGTAGCAGTTATCCAGCTAAGCAGCACCTCATATCTGGACAAGCTCTGACTTATGTGGCTAAGTACTGGCAAAGCTTCTACTTTACCATTTAAGGGTTAAAGCGCTACTTATCCGGCTAAGGGGGTCATTTATCAAAGTGCTGTATGGCGTTTTCGCATGGGTTAGGGGCCACTTTGACATTCAAAGTGAAATGTATGAACAGAACAGTGCTCTCTTGTGAACACTTGATGACCCTCGGAGTGAGGAAACTCACCCAAAGATGAGATTTGTGCAATGTTCTCTCAACCTAGCTTGAGGGACTCTCTATCTGGGTAACATCAAGCTAGGTTGAGAGAACATTGCACAAATCTCATCTTTGGGTGAGTTTCCTCACTCCAAAGGTCATCAAATCTTCACAAGAGAGCACTGTTCTGTTCGTACGTCTCACTTTGAATGTCAAAGTGGCCCCTAACCCCTACACTAATACCTAAACCTCACCTCGAGTGACTAGATGGGCCTCCCATAGAAATATAAGTACCTATCTAACATGAGGGCATTATGGCTAGTGTCTTTCTCTCTCTCTCTCTCTCCATTTTGATAAATACAGGCCTAAGAGCTGGAGTTTCTAAGGTCACAGACCGTAGAGCCGGCAACCATCACACCGCTGTGGTGTGCTGGCTGCCAGCTTTGGTGTAGTTATTCGGCGCGAAACTGGCGGCAATAAGGGGCCTTACCTTTCGCCACCAGCGATGTCAGCCCCGGTGCTGCCCTGACTCCACCCCCATTTAGTGATCGCGTGTGAAAAGTCCCTTTTCGTGTGTGATCGCTTTTGAAAATGATCCCCTTAGTCAGATAGTTGGATAAATAGTGCTTCTTAGACTTATCTACCTATCTGACTTAGCTGGATAAATAGCGGCTACTTAGCCAGATAAGTCAGAACTTGTCTGGTGCACATTTTTTTACATGTGCACTTGTAAAAGCACATATTTGCACATATGTTATAAACTGAACATATATATGCGCAGATTATAAAATACAGAAATGCGTTTGTGTGCACTATATCCACATGCACGGAGCGGCAGTAGCCACAGCGGCATTCACGGAGCGGGATGCCAGTGGCCAGTAGTTGGTATTCCACCTTCACGAAGCGGAAGGATGGAGGACTGCTATCTCCAAAAAAAATAAAAAAACAAACAAAAAAATAAAAACAGGGGTGGGTAAGAGTATGGGGCAAGGGGGTGGCCTGCTTGTTACAGCGGTTGCTACCCCTAATTGAGCTGGACGTTCACTTGGATGCAGATACAGAGCTGCTCTCTAAATTGGTGGTAGGGTGGAGGGGAATTAGGGCTGGAGGGTACTGGAAGCCAATAGTAACAGGTGGGAGAGAGAATAAGGGAAACAAAATGGATAAAGTGCGTAGCTTGCTGGGCAGACTTGATGGGCCGTTTGGTCGTCTTCTGCCGTCATTTCTATGTTTCTATGTTTCTATGTATATGAGTGCTCACATGTTTTAAAGTTATCTTCTATAGGCTTGATTTTCAAAAGTATTTACACGCTTAGACCTGGGTTTTACAAGTGTAAATGCACTTTACCCATGTAAGTGGGCTTTTGAAAGTTGCTACAATATATGCCATTGAATTATCCATAGGATATTCATGTGCAAGTGCACTTTATGCTCGTAAATGACTTTTTAAATTTGCTGTGATAGTATGTTACATTTACACGGGTAACTCCTTTTAAAATCACCTCCTATATGCATGAACTTTTACCTGCATTCGAGAGAGGCATTCCAGGGATGGGGTTTTCATTTACATATATACTTTTAGATTTTAAAAAGTACATGTGTACATTTTCATGGCAAAACTACCTGCACATTATTGCCGGTTTAATTGTGCGCAAGTAATTTTGCCAGGCTGTGTTTCCAAGCAAATTTACATGTGTGAGTTCGCTTTGAAAATTGGTATTATTTTTGCATGCAACAGCCCATAGATTTACAAAATCACCTTCTAAAAAATGTTGACATATCAAGAATTAGTGATGGTTCAGAACTCAGGGAGGATAACTTTCAAACAGCTGCCTGTAGTGGTATATAAGCATGTATATCACCGCACATAGGGGCGGATTTTAAAAGCCCTGCTCGCGTAAATCCGCCCGGATTTACGCCAGCAGGGCCTTGCGCGCCGGCGCGCCTATTTTCCATAGGCCTGCCGGCGCGCACAGAGCCCCGGGACTCGCTTAAGTCCCGGGGCTTTTTGTCGGAGGCGTGTCGGGGGGCGGGGCCGATCGACGCGGCGTTTTGGGGGCGGGACGCGCATTTCGGGGCGGGCCCGGGGGCGTGGTTTCGGCCCATGGCGGTCCGGGGGCGTGGCCGCGCCCTCCGGAACTGCCCCCGGGTCGCGTCTCGGCGCGCGTGGATTTACGTCTCCCTCCGGGATTTACGTCTCCCTCCGGGAGGCGTAAATCCCTGGACAAAGGTAGGGGGGGGTTTAGATAAGGCCGGGGGGGAAGGGAAGGGAGGGGAAGGTGAGGGGAGGGCGAAAGAGAGTTCCCTCCGAGGCCGCTCCGATTTCGGAGCGGCCTTGGAGGGAACGGAGGCAGGCTGCGCGGCTCGGCGCGCGCAAGGCTGCCCAAAATCGGCAGCCTTGCGCGCGCCGATCCTGGATTTTAGCAGATACGCGCGGCTACGCGCGTATCTGCTAAAATCCAGCGTACTTTTGTTTGCAACTGGTGCGCCAACAAAAGTACGCGAACGCGCATTTTTTAAAAATCCTAGCCTCATTGTATTTTATAACCTGCACATATCACATACATGCATCTTATAAAAAATGCATTATCGTTACCCTGCAACATAGGCACATATTTATGCTTATGCATGAATACATGCAATGCTTTGAAAGCCAGTATTTAAATGCATTGAATGCTTGTATTTTCATACCTATTTAAAAATCACGCGCTTATATTTTACGTGCAAAAATAAAGTGGAACTTACATAATTCAGGGTATACGCGTGCAAATTGATATATTTCAAAACATATATGTAAGTGAAATTACTAGTTTTTCCAGTTACTCCTCCAGTTTGCCCAGTCCTTCTCCAAGGCAGTGAGACCCTCCTGGTTCTTCAGCCTGAAATCCCCCTAGTTCAGTACTGTGTTCACTTCTGGAGACCGTATCTCAAAGGAGACAGAGACAGGATGGAGGTGGTCCAGAGAAGGGCGACCAAAATGGTGGGTGGTCTCCATCGAATGACTTATGAGGAGAGGTTGAAGAACCTGAATATGTTTACCCTGGAGGAGAGGAGAAGCAGGGGGTGATATGATACAGACCTTCAGGTACTTGAAAGGTTTTAATGATCCATCGTCGTCAACAAACCTTTTCCATTGGAAACAATTTAGTAGAACTAGGGGTCACGATTTGAAACTCCAGCGAGGAAGACTTAGAACCAATGTCAGGAAGTATTTCTTCACGGAGAGGGTGGTGGATGCCTGGAATGCCCTTCCGGAGGAAGTGGTGAAGACTAAAACCATGAAGGATTTCAAAAGGGCATGGGATGAACACTGTGGATCCCTAAAGGCTAGAGGATGGGAACAAATAAAAAAGCTTGGGGGTAACCTGCACGGAACGGCAGTTACTAGCTTGGGAAGCTTGCTGGGCAGACTAGATGGACCATTTTGGTCTTTTTCTGCTGTCATTACCATGTTACTATATTACCTAGACCTCCTACCTAGTCAGTACTAGGCAGTAAACACATTTAATATCACTTGTGCAAGATAAATAGGTGTAAAATTATGCGAGAAGCTGGCAAATCTATGGGCCTGATTTTCAAAAGCATTTGTGCGCTTAAAACTGGGTTTACACATGTAAATGCACTTTACCCTTGTGCTTTTGAAAATTTCATTATATGCCATTGAATTGTCCAAGTGCACTTTACATGAGTAAATGGCTTTTGAAAATTGCTACAATAATAGGTACATTTACGCTTGTAAATCCTTTTGAAAATTACCCCCATAGTACCTAAGTGAATTTTAAAATAGCAACTTAGGTGTGTAAATGTTTGCCCGCCTGGAACGCCCCTTGACTACCCCATTTTATGCATGTGTATATGCGCTCAAAAGCAAAAATACTCACGTGTGTTTGAGGTTTGTAAAATAGCATGTGCGCAAGTAGATGCTACTTATTGGCCGTATTTTAAAAGCCCTACGTGCGCTGGGCCTATTTTAAAAAGGCCCGGCGACGCGCTTAAGTCCCAGGGCTTGGAAAAAGGTGCAAGGTGATCCGGGACAGAGCGAGGGCAGGGGCAGGGCCAGAGGCCTCCGACATAGCGGCCATTTGCTGCTGTGTCGGAGGATTGCGCCGGCGCATGCAACTTGCGCCTGCCCAGAAACAGGCGCAAAAGGTAAGACAAAGGTCAGGAGGGGGATTAGAGTAGAGCTGGGGGGGTAAAGGTTAGTGGAAGGGGTGGGAAGGTCAGGTTAGGGGGAAGGGAACGGGGAAGGCAGCGTGGCTCGGCGTGCGCAAGGTGCACAATTGTGCACCCCCTTGTGATCGCCGACCCCTGATTTTGTAACTTGCGTGCTGCTTTCAAAATCTACCCCTATGCGCGCTTATGGTCATTTTTATGAGCGTAAGTCCTTGAAAATTCTCCTCAAGATGTTGCGGTGATGGAATGAGAAACACAGTGCCTTCAAATGTTTGTGTCCACAGCAATACTATGCAGTATGACAGAGATGACAGCTGGGGCTTGGCTTTCTGACAAATTAAGTCCAGAAACAAGGGACGCTACAACTAATTGTATTCAGAAACTTTCACTGCTGTAGCTGTGAGGGAGAGAAAAAAAATGTGATTTGCAGGCTCTGAGGAAAAGATGAGAGTGCGAGGGCGTGCCTGGGAAGCAGAGAAGTGGCTAGGGCTGCACATGCACCGCAGAGCCAGTCATGTTGGGGGGATGAGATCTGGCTCTGTCTCTTTGAGTCGGTTAGCACAGGGGATTTTGTCATCCATCATGGGTATACTAAAGCTTTTTTCAGGTGAGGAGTCTGCTAATAGCATGTGATCACTCTGAGGATAGTTGTTTTGTGGGTGCAAGCTAGATTGTTGTGCAGGGTCTTCAAATGGCATTTTAGAAATCATGCCAAATTTTTTGTTCATGCACTCAAAAAGAAATTTTTAGAATGAGTTTTAATGTATAGGCCCCAAAATCTCATAATACATAATTAGAGACCTTCATTTTGAGTTTTTATTTTATTTTCCTTGAGAGTTTCAATTTTATAACAAAAATAGTAAGTGTAAAAATTACTTTGTTATAATTAGCAGGAGAAAAATCAGTGGAAAAGTAATTTTTACCACTGATTTATTTTTTTGTTATAATATTGAAATTCCCCAGAAAAATAAAATAACTGAAAATGAAGGTTCCCTATATGTAATAAATGCATTTTTTAAAATAAAGTGAATTATAGTAGCGGTCCTAAGATCACATAACCCAAATTAAATAATAAAGCAGTAATGCTTGAATCTCTTTTCTGTATTTTTTTCCTGACATGGGTAACTGGAAGATGGGTTTTCTGTGAGTTTAACGCAGCATGTAGTGGTCATTTTCTCTCTGGTTTTTGTTTTTTTTTTTTGTTTTAGTTGTGATTTTATTGCTTAAATCTGTCTGTAGTAATAATTGTGTCTGATATGCAGCAGTGAGCTCTTTAGTTCAGTGGAAAAAATGTTATAATCCGATGAGGATAAATTGCTGTTAGTCCACGTGAAATGGAAATACAGGTTAACAAACAGAATAATTATGGGGTAATACCTTTTTTATTAGATTAACTTAATGCATTTCATGACTAGCTTTAATGACTCTCTTCTTCGGATCCAAACCGGATTGCTGCAGGTCTGTGATTTCCTGGACCAGAGTCCCCTGTCTACATTTATCCTGACAGAACTGAATGTTTGCGCTGCTCAGCTAAATGCAGGCCACGCCCCCTCACTCCCTGCTCTGCCTTTCTTTATCCGGTAGATTTTGCCAGGTTAAATTTCGCTGGTCAGCGGGGCAGGAAATTTAAATCTCAGCACTTGTGTGGGTAAACATTTATGCTTCTCAGACAAACATTTTTCAATATTGACCTCAATGGGGTGAATTTTCCAAGATTTGTGCATGTAAAATTAGCATGTACGCACGTTAAGTAGCTTGTACTCACACACATGCTATTTTAAAAACATCAAAAATATGCATGAATTTTTGGTTTTGTGTGTATATTTACATGCACAAAAAAGGGTCTTTCTGGGGCGGAGCCAAGAGGAACACGTGTAAGTTGCAATTTTATAAGAAACCTATGCAAGTACATTGGCAAGCTATTCATGCAATTTTATACCTGATAAGTAATGAGTGCAATTTATTTATTTATTTATTTATTTAGCATTTTTTTTTTTATATACCGAGGTATACACAGTTGCCTTCACTCCGGTTTACATTTATAACAACCTGTTACATTTAAAATTTAATTTTAACAATAAACTGTGGTAACTGGTATATAATAGTAGTATAAACAAAACAAGATATATAATAGGATAGGTACGCTGAAATGTCTGAGTTCAAATCATAAAGGTGACATCTGTAGTTTGAAAGAAGGAGAGTTAGTCATAGGAGGGAGATTGAATGTCAGAAGGCAATGGGATTATTTTTTAAGATCATTGTGCGTGCTGTCATTAAGAGTTTGGCTGAGTAGCCAGGCTTTTAGGTCTTTTTTAAAAGATTTTATGTTTTCTTGAGCGGTTAGGTAATGAGGTAACGAATTCCATAACTTTGGGCCAATGATGGAGATGGCTCTGTTTCTGGTGGAAGACAGTTTGGCATGTGGAAGTGATGGAATCACTAGTTGAAGTTTACTAGTTGTTCTTGTCGTGCGTAGGGAACTATGACTATGTATGATGTCATCAAGGGCAGTGTAGTCTGCTTTATAAATTGCTTTATGAAGAATTGTGAGAACTTTGAATTCGATTCTTTCTCTATTGGTAGCTACTGTAAATGGTTGAGAACAGGTGTAATGTGTTCATATTTTCTTTTACCCGTTAGGACTCTGGCAGCAGCATTCTGAAGTAGCTGCAATGGTCTTAAGGATGTCTTAGGTAAGCCAATCAGGAGAGAGTTGCAATAGTCCAAACCGGAGAAGATGAGGGCTTGTAGGACGGTTTTGAAATCATGGGGGTGAAGCAGTGGTTTTAGGTGTTTGATTACTTGTAGTTTATGGAAACCTTCTTTTGTTCTTGTAGAGATGTGTTTTTTATAGTTTAGATGATATCAGACTCATCTGTTGTCTGCTATTGTTGGGTGGGAGGTCTGGGTGAACTGTGGGGAGCTCAGCGGTGAAGAACTAGATGGACTGAGCGAACTAGTGCAGGTATCGACAAATTGGTGATTTCAATTACACATGTATAGTTTTAAAATATAATTACTTCCACTTATAAATCGAGTTCTGTTTTTTTTATGCATAAAATGCAAACTTATGTTTATAAAACAGGTAGAGAGTGTACATACACATTCAATGTTTTGAATGTAATAAGAAGAAAATAAGAAGTTGCCATATGGATCAAGCCCAGCATCCAGTTGCCAGCAGTGGCCAATCCAGATTACAAGTATCTGGCAACTACCCAAACATTAAATAGATCCCATGCTACTAATGCCAGTAATAGCAGTGGCTATTTCCCTAAGTCAACTTGATTAATAGTAGTTTATGGACTTCTCCTCCAAGAACTTATCCAAACCTTTTTTAAACCCAGCTACACTAACTTCTCTAACAACATCCTCTGGCAATGAGTTCCAGAGCTTAAATGTGCATTGAGCGAAAAATAATTTTCTCTGATTTGTTTCAAAAGTGCTACGTTCCAACTTCATGTATTATCTGAAAGAGTAAATAACTGATTCACATTTACCCATTCTAGTCCTTTCAAGATTTTATAGACACCTATCATATCCTCCCTCAGCCATCTCTTCTCCAAGCTGAACAGCCCTAACCTCTTTAGTCTTTCCTCATAGGGGAGCTGTTCCATTCCCTTTATCATTTTGGTCGCCCTTTACTGTATCTTCTCCAGTGCAACTATATCTTTTTTGAGATGCGGCGACCAGAGTTACACACAGTACTCTAGGTGAGGTCTCACCATGGAGCGATAGAGGCATTATGACATTCTCCGTTTTATTTACCATTCCCTTCCTAATAATTCTTAACATTCTGTCTGCTTTTTTGACCTCCTCAGCACACTGAGCCGATGATTTCAGAGTATTATCCACTATGATGCCTAGATCTTTTTTCTGGTTGGTAACTCCTAATGAAGAATCTAACATCATGTAACAGCATGGGTTATTTTTCTCTATATGCATTACCTTGCACTTGTCCACATTAAATTTCATCTGCCATTTGGATGCTCAGTCTTGCAAGGTCCTCCTGTAATGTATCACAATCTGCTTGTGATCTAACTCTGAATAATTTTGTGTCACCTGCAAATTCGATCACCTTACTCGTCATATCTCTTTCCAGATCATTTATAAATATATTGAAAAGCACAGGTCCAAATACAGATCCCTGAAGCACTCCACTGTTTACCTTTTTCCACTGAGAAAACTTACCATTTAATTTTACTCTCTGTTTCGTGCCATTTAACAATCCACAAAAGGCCATTGCCTCCTATCCTATGACTTTTTTGTTTTCTTAGAAGTCTCAAATGCTTTCTGAAAATCCAAATTCACTACATCTACTGGTTCACCTTTATCCATATATTTATGAATCCCATCAAAAAAAGTAGCAGATTTGTGAGGCAAATCCTTGCTGGCTACGTTCCATTAAACCATGTCTTTCTCTGTGTTCTGTGATTTTGATCTTTAGAATAATTTCCACTATTTTTCCCAGCACTGAAGTCAGACTCCCAGACTGTAGTTTCCGAAATCACCCCTGGAGTCCTTTTTAAATATTGGGGTTACATTGGCCACCTTCCAGTCTTCAAGTACAATGGAGAATTTTAATAATAGGTTGCAAATTTTTTTACTAATAGTTTTGAAATTTTCATTTATAAGTTCTTTCGGAACCCTGGGGTGTATACAATCTGGTCCAGGTGATTTGCTACTCTTCAATTTGTCAATCTGGCCTACTACATCTTCTAGATTCACTGTGATTTGGTTCAGTTCATCAGAATCATCACTCTTGAAAACAATCTCAGGAACCAAAATCTCCCCAGCATAATCATTAGTAAACATATAAGCAAAGAATTCATTTAGTCTTTCCTTGCCCACTCCTGTTTCACACTCTTAACCTTTGCAGCTGCACCTGCAAACATGCACACGTATGTTGGAGTAGATGTATGCATATTTAATAATCTGTGCATACCTGATATAAAATTTTGTAGTAGATCTCTGTGCAGCCTGATATATACGTATATAGGGCTACACAGAGTTTTTTGAAAGTAATCCTCAATGCCATTTTATTTGCTCATTCTTTTTAGACCTGAAGAAGAGTGTGTCCTGAAAGCAAGTCAAGGAATGCATCACCTTAGATTATTTTTTGTTGACCGTAATTTCTGTATTTATGGAAAGCAGTTTGAAATATTTGCACTAAAAAGCATAAACATTTTCCCTTGAAAAAAAAGAAGGAAAGTGCAGTAAGAAAACAGGTGTCTAAAAATGACGATGGCCCTTGTGTGCAAAATCTGTTTTCAGCACAATGTTTGCGATGGCATTTTAAGGCAAAGATGCACAGACACTGCAGGAACTGAGCGTGAGCCCGCTTCCTGGAAAATATCTCTGTAAACAAGCCAAACCCTCTGCGCTTGTGGATGGACTTTTGTTTCCCCGACTGCTTACTGTACATTGGAAAGGAACAGTAAAGTTTTACCAGCAAACCTATTTAGTCAAGAAGGAAACAAACCATTTCACAATTATGGATTAAATTGTGCATGTATCTGAAAGCCAGTGGTGATTCCATCTTCTGTCTGAGGGTGGAAATAGAAGGTATGGTTGCAAGATTGATTTGGGGAAGTTTGGAACGTTGTCATATGACTCCAGTTTTGTCTGAGTTTGCTATTGATTGTCGAATCTGTTTTAGAATTGTAATTTGGTTTTTTAAAGTTCTGAATGGTAATGGGCTATTAACATACTAACATGGTAAATGTTGGCAGAAAAAGACCCAGGTAGTCCATCCAGTCTGCCCAGCAAGGTTTTTCTTTTCTTTAAATGCTGCTCTGTGCAGGTTGCCTCTGGTCACCTCTTTTCTTCATTTCCATTCTGTAGCCACAGGGGCTCCTCTTTGTTTATCCCATGCCCCTTTAAATTCTATTCCTGTTCTTGTCTTCACTACCTCTTCCAGGAGGGCATTTCATTCATTTACCACTCGTTCCATGAAGTGCTATTTCCTGATGTTGCCGAGTCTACCCCCTCAGAGTTTCATATCGTGATCCCTAGATCTACAGCTTGCTTTCCATTGGAAAAGATTTGATTCCTGCACATCATTAATTCCTTTCAAGTATTTAAAAGTCGGTATCAAATCTCCCCCAACTCTCCTCTCCTTCAGATTATGCATATGCAGGTCTTTCAGTCGCATCTAATGTGTCTTTTGTTGCAGACCCCCCACCATTTTGGTCACCTTTCTCTGGACTCCTTCCATCCTGTCCCTATCCTATTTGAAATGAGGTCTCCAGAACTCAACATAGTTGCCCAGGTGAGGCCGTGCCAAAGATCTGTAAAAGGCATTACCACCTCCTTTTTTGTGCTGGTGATGCCTCTATGTAGCCCAACATCCCTCTGGCTGTCGTAGCCAACGTCTTGTCATATTGGTGTCCTAGATTGAGCCATGGAGATGGCTGCGCTCTAGCCAAGGTGAATTGTTAGTGATTCCATCTTTTAAAGTTGTTAAAGGAGCGAGGGTTAGGGCCAGAGAGTTTTCAGTAATAACTTCAGTGTTGTGGAACAAGCTGCTGCTAGAGATAAAGCAGAAGAGGAAGTATCTGGCCTTTTGTAAGAAAGTTAAAACATGGCTGATCTCTGCTTGAAGTGAATAAGGGTATTGGAGGTCAGTTGCTGATCTTGTATTTTAGTGATTCTAACTGGCTTGTTTCTGGTGTGTGTGTTTGTGTGTGTGTGTTTTTATGTTATAAAATTTTATTGTATACGGCTGTGGGAAATGGGCTGGGGAGACAGTTTAAAAACAATGAATTAAATATATATAGCTGTGTTTAAAAAAGGATTGGATAAGTTCTTGGAGGAGAAGTCCATTACCTGCTATTAAGTTCACTTAGAGAATACCCACTGCCATTAGCAATGGTTACATGGAATAGACTTAGTTTTTGGGTACTTGCCAGGATCTTATGGCCTGGATTGGCCACTGTTGGAAACAGGATGCTGGGCTTGATGGACCCTTGGTCTGACCCAGTATGGCATTTTCTTATGTTCTTATGATGATCCTAGTAATGGATTTGCAGAGAACGGCCTGTCATATTTATAATGCACTCTTTTCATAGGACCTGCCACTTAATGGTATTTTTTGCAACAGTGCTAGCCTGTATTCTGCAAAATTCAGAAAGGCACAAGATATTATACATGCCAGTAAATCTCACAGCATGACAGAGTCAAAAATCCCCTAAGGTGGTCTAAGTATCTCTTTTGAAACCTGAGAAAAAATTCCTTAGGATAAATATCTCTAATCTAGATAGTCATATAGTTCAGGAATTTTGCAGAAGTAGTGTCCTTATAAACAGAGCTGAAATAACATTTATTTAATTCTGTACAGTTTTGTAAATTAAACTTCATAAGGCAAAGAACTTAAACAGTCTTAACAGAAGTTGGGCATATTAATCTGTAACCCAAAAAGGATTTTACAGTAAACTTTTTTAAAATTGTAATTAAACCTTTTTTTGTTTCTTTTTTTTATCTTTTTAGTTTGTGATCACATTTTGTACATCTTGTGATTTAATGTTATTTCTATACTTTTCTTCTTTACATCTGACCTAGCCCCATTTTCGGGGTACATAAAATGAAAATAGGTTCTGACCCTTTAGGAATGAGGCAGACGCTCTAATTTATTTTTGTGGGTTCTAACTTGGGGTCATGTAGATGGGGAAGAGGACCCCATTAAAAGCAGTCAGGTAGAGGGTCACTGCTCCTAGACAGGACAGAGGGCACACTTTACCCTCCATTCCATTAAACCTTATCTCTATTCTACTGTAGTGCTGGCACAAGTACAAGATCAGAAAAAACCCCACACCATTCTCTGGCTTAACCAGATTCCATCTTTTATTTATTATGGATATTCCACCCAGCAATTGCATACATTTAGTAGAGGACGAGGAAGTCTAGGAGCCAAGGAGAGATCCAAGCGTTTCCTCCATCTAAGGAGCAGGCCAGAGAGGGAGAGAAGGAGTGAGATTCGTCCAAGACGAGGAAGAACCTCTTGAAGTCCACAGCGTGGATGAATCCGGGTGGGCAAGTGAAGTTGAAGAGACCCTCAGATGCTCTACAGAGGGGTGTGTAACTTACTGCGGGGATATGGTGGAGAGAGGCTTCAAATTAAAGGAGGTGAATCCCACATCCCACAGTGGAGAGCTGGTGTTTAAAAGGAAGAGGAATCAAGGAGTTAGTTTTCTCCAGTCCCTGTAGGCTGCGAAGACTGAGGAGTATAACGGAGTGTACACTTTGCATCCTGCCAAAGATTATGGAGGAATAAAAGAAGTTTGGTACCGGTTGGAGATTGGGAGGTCTAATGGCTGTTCAAGTGAAGACTGAGATTGCTACATATACATCTGGGTCTCCAGTAAACATCTGTGTTGCATCTTCAATATCTGATGGTATTCCCATGAACTCTGATTTTTTTTTTTCAGTATTTATTATATTCCACACCATGGTCTCAGGCCTTTTCTCTTGAGGGGGAAAGCTCTTGCAGGGCCCTCTCCTTACTGGAGGGGTCTCTGGCCCCCACCAGCCCACAGGCTGCTACTCCGAGGTCCCTCTCTCCCCAGTTGCAACCTAGAAAGGCCCAAATCCTGCCAAATCCTCCCAAATGTATTCCTTCCTGGGAGAGCCTCTCATCCAATTAGACCATCCAATAGATTTAAAGGTACCAGCAGCCCACCCCCACCCTCCGTATCCAGAACATTAGGATATTGTATAGACTCTCCCCACAGCAAATGCCATCCTGTGCTCATTCAGGGGTAGATTTTCAAACGTGCGTGCGCTACCCTGGCGCGCTCACATGGACACCTAATTTTATATGCATGTACGTGCAGGTGCGTGCATATTATAAAATTGGGGGTTGGCGTGCCCAGGGGGGTGCACACTTGAGGTCAGCTTCCAGTTGACTTGCAAGAGGGCAGCTCAGCGCCGATGCCCGTGGCCTTCCTCAGTTCCCTCCCAATCCACTCCAATTTAGGAGCGGACTGGGAGGGAACTTCCCAACCCCCTACACTAACCTCCCTAACCTAGCGCCCCCTAGCCCTAACCTAGCCCCCACAACATTTTTAATTTACCTCTTGCGCCTACCTGCATCCTGCCGGCACATGATCCCCTGGCCATTTGCCGCTGTGCCGGGGGCCTCTATCCCCACCCCCAGACCGCCCCATCCCTGGACCGCCCCTTTCCCTAAGCTCCAGGACTTACACGTGTGGCCAGGCCTTTGAAAATAGGCCCGGCGCGCGTATGGGGACTTACGTGTGTAGGCCTCTTAAAATCTGGTCCTCAGGGAAATGCACAGTTAAAACATGTTAGATAAACTTTAACCAATGAGAATCCAAGGATCTCCCCCACCCAAAATATCTGCTATGACTAGAACTAAAAGAAGCACAAATTTGGGGGTCTCCCCACTTAGGGAATTTGGAAAATATGATTTTGCCCATTTCACCATATGTTCTGACATCTATGCTGGTTTGAATGTGATTATTTTGAAGTTAAGCCAAAAGTATGGGTTGCAGGTGAATTACCCTTCTCCCCTGGGAACTTCCATCTCTGAGAGCACTTGCCATCACTGCTCCTCCTCTTGGCTCCATGTTGAAAGTAGTGCATCTTCGCTAATCTTGTGAAAATCGGACTGGGAATCACATGAACTTAAACCAGCTACATGCTGAACTCGTTTCCAAATAATGTGCGAAAGCTTTGCTTCAGCAGCAGAACTGGAGCTTTCACGCGCATTCAAAGGGCAAAAGTGCCATGCAGAGCCTTGAGTTAATGGCTAAATGTCCCCTCTTCTGCAGATCTTGGGCCAATTCATTAAACTTTGCGGGCACCTTTGCTGGTATAAATAGCATTTAAGCAAACATAAGTGCTCGTGAAGGTTAATACATCTTAAACCTACTGAAAACTAGATCTTCCGGAAGGAGTAAGTAACAGCTCCTTCACCCCCACTCATACAGCCATACCAAAAACTACACAAGTGAGAGACCTAGGAGTTCTAATTGACAATCGCCTGAACCTGAAAGCTACCATCAACAAAACCACCAGAGACTGCTTTTATAAACTCCAAGTGCTGAAAAGAATAAGACCTCTGTTCCACACCCATGACTTTAGAACGATTCTACAATCAATCATCTTCGCAAAGCTGGACTATTGTAACACCATCTTGCTTGGTCTCCCCTCATCATACACCAAACCACTGCAAATGGTTCAAAATGCCTCTGCCCATATACTCACTAACACTAGGAGAAGAGACCATATAACCCCCATCCTAATGGGCCTCCACTGGCTACCCATCCACTTCAGAATAATCTACAAGGCCATCCTCACCATATACAAAAACATCCATCAACTTGCCCCAATTGACCTTCTTTTCCCCCTCCGACTACACACCTCAACAAGACCGACAAGAGATGCTTACAAAGGATCACTTCAAGTACCCCCAGCCAAAACTACTAGACACATTACACTAAGAAATCGGGCCTTCTCCACAGCCGGTCCAACCCTATGGAACTCCATCCCCCCAGACCTTAGAATGGAACCCAGCCTCTCAACCTTCAAGAAAAGACTCAAGACCTGGCTGTTCTTGCAGACCTTTCCTAACTCCAATACTATCTAACTCCTAACAATCAATACACATCACCAGCAACATCATTATTAGTTACCTCTTACAATGTAATTATATGTAATTATCTGGTCTTCCTTTTCCTTCTTACTCCAAGTTCTATTTTTCCTTGTTAAATGTAACTGCTTTTTCCGCACTATTTGTTCAAGTTTAAGTTTATTTTGCACTCCTGTTTCATGTGAACCAGCATGATGGGACTATTGTCTTGAATGTTGGTATATAAAAAACTTAAATAAATAAATAAAAATAAAAATAAAATATGAGGAGTGATCTAAGTAAGCTTAAGGTATAATCAAGTAATTATAAAGCTATGGATACAGGTTAATGGAATGATTTTGGGGTGTCTGTTACATTATCAAATATTTGTTTTGCTTAAAAATGTTGGCAAGATTTTGGCAATATCAAAAAGGCATTTTTAGTGAATGGTAAAAAAAACAAAAAAAATAGAGCCACAAAGAGCCCTCAGATCCTTGGTTCTTGTCTACATAGACTATTTTTCCACCTTTACATTTTTTTCCCATAGAATTATGTAGAAAAATCCTTAGTAGTATTTTCCAGACGTAGTTCAGAATATTTTGAGAAGCAGTTAGGTTGTAACAGCAGTCAGCTAGTTTCTATTCTGTCATGATCAGATTGACTCCTGGCTCCAACGTTTTAAAATTAACATTCGATCCATATACAGTAAAATCAGCTGAAATGCAAATTTTAAAAGCATACCTGGCCCTCATATTTACTATTGTCATCTTGTCTGTATATATTATTGATAGGGTACTCAATGCTGTTCGTAGTAAAGAGAGAGTCATTCATTCTATCCCTGTACTGACCTAATAAGTGCAGTAATTTGAGTGTTTCCTGCCCCAGCAATATGTGGTACAATACAAATGAATTGCTGAATATTTAGAAAAAAACTAGTTTTTTTGACGTGTAGGTTTTTTTTTCGAAAGCACATATGACAAACAAAGAATGCTTATGATATAATTAAAAGTACTAACATATAAAAGAATACTTGTATGAGGGTTTTTTGTTTTTTTTTTTGTGTACCTTTGAATTAAGATAAGAGAATTTGTCTCACATTTTAGTACTCAATTGTTTTAGTGCGTGAGCATTTCTTTTTTTTAATTCTGGGCCTACAAATATATATTTTTAAAAAATCAATTATTTACAAAAAGGAAAAACAAATCCAAATTCACTGTGACCCAATATCAAAGGAAAAAGAGTGAGAGACAGAATGAAGGAGGGCAAACTAAAACAGGAAAAAAGAAAATATGAAAAAACTGCATCCACTAAATATCAATATAACAACCCTTTAGTTAATGGTGGACACCGAAATTTTACAAGAATCGAAAAAAAAGTCTCAGCTGAGTAGGCCCAGAGTACACATATCTAACGTCATGCTATTTCAAAATACATTTCTATGGATATAGAACAGTAAATTATGCACCAAGGGTCTGAGCCTCATGGTACATAGACAAAAATGTTCTCTAACAATCTTGAGTTGATCTTGTGACATCTGGATAAATCCATATTTTTTGCCCATAAAACAATGTAGATCTATTATGAAAAAACAATCTCATGACCATATCAAGCTGCAGTAAGTGTTAGAACACTTACTGCAGAAATAATGTGTGGAAAATGCAATCTCCAAGTGTTTGCTTGCCCACAAATACAGTGCAGCTCAAGAACGATAATGACCTGCATTGCATGCAAATGAATACTATAACTGTTTTATTGTTCAATTCATGTATTGTTTTTAATATGAGCTTTTGTAATGGTGATCTTACATACTGTGTTGTCTCTTGAATAAAGATAATTAAAAAAAAAAAAAAAGCAGCTCATTATTATGCAAATAGAATAATTCAGCTTGCGTTCAAGTTTGCAAGCTCCTGAAAGTTAACTACACCTCAAGAGCAGTTGCTAACTTTGCACTGGGAGCACTAGAACACTGATGTACATTCCAATGCTCCTAGGGTCAGATTTTAAAGGGATCACATGGCCCCAGAAACCCAGGTGAGCTCTATTTATGTGCCTTAAGGACATTGTTTTTGAATCTGTGCTAATTTGGGTTTGCTATGAGAAGAGATGTGAAGACTTAATGCAGTCAAAATGTTTGGGGGGGATTCCATTCATATTTATTAATGTACACATTTCTAGTCTATCTTTCTCAGCAAAGCTATACAAGGCAGATTACTGAAATAAACATAGTATATTGGGATAAAACAAATAAACATAATAAGACAATGCATCTAATAATATAACACCACCACCTGCCAAAAGCAGATTAAAATATCAGATGGTAAAAAATCAATTTCTGACAAGAAATGCTTCAACTGTAAGTGAGCCTTTAATATTTTCCTGAATCCCATGGGGTCAGATTCTTGTCTAAGAGAAAGCAGTAAGCTATTCCGTAGCTCAAGTCCTAGAAATGAAAATGCTCAGGGATGGGTTACCTGCAGCTGACATTCCTTCATGGAAGGAGCAACCAATAATTGTTTATTGGCTGGCTCGTGAAACCTGAGTAGGCGAAAAGAAAGACATCATTCTCAGATGTTCTGGTCCATCTTCCTGGAAAACTTTAAAAACTAGCATTAAACCCTTAAACTTTATCCTAGCTGCTATAAAAAGCAAATGTAGTGATATCAGACTAGGTGTAACGTGCTCCTGCCTTCTAAACCCTGTAATTAGGCGAACAGCTGCATTCTTCACGGTCTGCAGGAACTTTGGGGTTTTTTTTGGTCAGCCAAAGTAAACGACATTGCAATAATCCAATGCAAACAAAACCAAATGCTGGGCCACTGAACAAAAATAATCTTGATTTAAGAGATGCCTCAGGTGTATCACTGACCAAAGCTTAAAAAAGGCTGCTTTTATGAAGCAGTGGCTTTGCACCCTTACTGAACATTCTTCCATCTGGTGGGAGATTTTTTCATTTGGTGTTGGCCATCCCCTCTATTTTGGGATTGGTCAAGCTCCCCATGTATAAGCTGGGTTGAGCAAGCTCAGATTGTTTGGCTGTAGTTTTTGGTAGGTGAAGGCTGGAGATTTTTTGTGTGCTAGTGATCCCAGTAGGCCCTGACTTACAAAAAGGATTTCTTCCGGTTATCTCTGTCTTTATGCTCTCAAGGATCAGGAGGGGTTTTCCTTGAATGGAGAGAAGCAGTAAAGAGAAGAGATTTTGTCTTAAAGAAAGTGGGCCTGTTATTTTGTGACCCGACTGGCCTAGAAGGGAGGCCCCCTTTCTAGGAAGGAGCAGGATTTAGACTATCTACCAATCAAGTGGTCTTGCAGAGCTATTGGGCCAAAAAGAAGTTGTTTATTTTCCTGTTTTTAGGGGAGGAATTGTTTTTGCCTTCATCATCCCACCCCATATTTTTTAAGCACTATTTTTCCCTTTCTAACCACTGGAGAAAGGACATTGATTCAAGTTGGGAGAAGGATATGGAGACAGTAATATTGATTCATTCATCTTTTTTTCATAATGATGATTTTAACCATCCTCACATGAATTTTGTTCTTTTAAGTTGCAGTAAACATTTTTGTTGAACACCACTCCTAGTCTACTGTGTGGTTGTGTTACCTCCCACCTGAGAACTGTTTGGAAGAAGACTACCTAAGTGAATACCCTTGTGGACATTGAGAGTGAGGAGAGAGTCTGTGTGAGTCACCCACCCACAACACTGTGGGCCCCAGGAGACTGAGATCCTCCTTCCCGCTGGTGGAACCCTGGCGCTCAGGGTAAGACGTTTATTGCATGAGTGAAGGATTAGAGGATTGGGATGGTGAGAGAGGCCCTGTGCATTCCTCTAGCCTCTGAATCATGAACTCTAAAACCAAGAGAGGGTTACATTTAAAATTGCTTTAATCTGGAAGTTGGTCATCAATTACCCCCTAAGTCTAGCACTTCCATTTGATATGGAAAAGACTGACCCTTGATTGGTAGTTCCTGCATATTTAAAGGAACAGGGGTATGACTTACTCATAGAACTTTGATTTTAGCTAGGTTTAAAACAAATTTATTGGTAGACATCCGGCTCTCTACTGCTTTTAAGCAGTTGGTCAATAGATTTAATTCTCCTTGATTCAAGTTTACTATGGGTAAAATAAGCTGCATAAAGCTTATACAGTACCTCATGAGCTGCAATCACGTTCACCAAAGGGTCTAAATATAAATTGAACAAAGCTGATAATGCTGAGCTTTGAGGAGCACTAGTAGAAATAGCTTTAACAGATGACAGTCTCTCATTGACTTTGACTTGCAGAGCATGGTCAGCAAGGAATGACGTGAACCATTTTAATGCACAGCCCTCCATTCTATACTCTGCAGGTCTTTCTAAAAGAATCTGCTGAGAAAGTATGCCAAATACAGAGGACACATCCAAGAGCACTACAATGGCTGCTCTGCCTTTATCCATCTCAGCTAAAAATGAATCAACAAAAATAAACTATGATTCGTTCTAAATCATCTTTGATTCTTGGTCAACAATGAAACCATTTAACTGAGAGAGAGCACATTTCTCAATCAGTTAACTTAAGGTTGACAAATTAGCGAGTTATAGACCTATATCCAATTAATTGAGAGGAGCATTAGCTCTTTATAAAACTAGTCAGACAGCTGCTTTTTTCAACAGATTTGGCATAATATTTTTACTAAAAGAAATGTTAATGATATTGGTGATATAGTTGGAAAAAGTTGTCTCTAAACAACGGACAAGCTAAGATAGAAGGGGTTTAGGGTACAACTAGAGGAACTTAATGATGCTAAACATTCAGCTACTCTTCAGGTGTTACTGTAAAATAGGTAGCCCTCAGCTTTAGTAAGATCATGAGGGAAAAAGTAAAAGCACTGGCAAGTTAAATGTAAAACATTAATAAGACAGGCCAAGAGAGAATTTGAAAAGAAGTTGGCCATAGAGGCAAAAGCTCACAATAAAAACTTTTAAAAATATATCCAAAGAAGGAAGCCTATGAGAGTCAGTTGGACCGTTAGATCAGAGCCGTAGCATACCTATGGCCACGGCCATCAACGCCACTACCAAAAGGCGCCATGTGCCAATGAAAGCAGTACAGGCAACGCCGGTGGGTTCTCAGCAAAAGAAAAGCAGCACGGCCCCATCAAAATTGACGGCATGGTCGACACGGTCTTAGTAAGCAGAAAATTAGAGCAGCCCCGCTGGCAAGGTTGCTGATTCTGGTGGAGCCATGCTGCTTTCCCATTTACTAAGGCCGCACTTACCATGCTGTCAATTTCTGTGGGACCGCACTGCTTCAGAGGAGGAGGTGCACCCCTGCTGGAAGTAGTCCAATGTTAGAGCTGGCGTGGCCCCTTGGCTGGAAGTCATTTCCTTGGCCATGGGGGCTGAAGAAGGAGATTACTGTGACTACTTCATCAAGGAGGGAATTGAGTGAGAGAGAGAACATGTATGCGGGAGAGTGAGAGTGAGCATGTATCCTTGGTATGGAAAAGTGAAAAACATCATATGTGCTTGTGTGTGAGAGAGAGCATGTGTGCTTGTGTGTGGGGAAAATGAGAGCTTGTGTGTGAGCACATATATGTGGGAGAGTGAGAGAGCATGTGTGCTTGTATGTGGGAAAGTGGAAGCATGTGTGCATATGTGAGGGAGTATGAGAGAGAGTATGTGTGTTTGTGTGTGGGAGAGTGAGAGTAAGAGTGTGAGAAGGAAGCATGTGTGCAAGTTTGTGGGAGACTGAGAGAGCATATGTGTGGGAGAGAGAGCATGTGTGCTTGTATGTGGGGGGGGAGAGAGAGAGAGAGAGCAAGTGTGCTTGTGTGTAGGAAAGTGAGAGAGAGCATGTGTGTGCACAACTACCTTAGTTACTCTCTGCCTGGTAATACATGAAATTTCAGGGCATCTGGAAATCAAAAGTTCCAAGGTATGGATAACAGGACATTTTTAAAAATCCTTACTTTAATTGTTGGATTTTATTTTATGTCTGTTTTGAAATATTTCATTGATGTTTTGAAGATTTTTATATGAGTTTTTAAGTATTGAATGTTATTCTATTCATTAATTGTTTTGCATTATTCTTTTTATTGATATGGTTTTACTAAGGAATGGTAATGTTTGTTTTTACATTGTTGCAGTGCATACAGAATTTGGCTTGTTGCAGATTCCAGTTCAGTTTTTGTCTGTACATTTCTATTTACACTGTATGGTCTCTTTATTCTGTATTTGAGAATCTATCTGTGTTTTACATGTGTGACTGAAGTGAGTTATTCCATTAGTGTGTATTTTCTGTGTAGGGATCTATAGCAGCTTGGCTTGTTCTGTTTTCCTAATAGGGGGTGTATTACTTTTTTATGCCTGGGTAATATTTATAGTATTAACTTTCATAGGCAGGGCTGTTGCTGCTTGGGTGCTGGCAGTTACTAATGTTTTTATATAGACATTTTTTAAACTGTGCTTCACTGAGGGTCATGACCAAGACGCATTACAGTAGGCGTAATACCATGTAGCTTCCAAGCATCTCTTGCTTTTTTGCAGGGTTTTCTGGTTGGCACCTCAGCAGTGCATGTAAATATAATCTACATATTGTAAGTGATATTTTTACCTCAGAAGACTGTGCTTTGAATGTTCTTTTTCATGTAAAATCTGTTATAAATGCATAGGGCCAGATTTTAAAAGCCCTACTCGCGTTGGGCCTATTTTAAATAGGCCCGGCGACGTGCGTAAAGCCCCAGGATGTGTGTAAGTTCCAGGGCTTTACTAAAGGGGCGGGGCAGTGTGGGTATGGGGCGGAGCCAGAGTCCTCCGATACAGTGGCCTTTTGTGCCTGCCCAGAGGCAGGCACAAAAGGTAAGACAAAGGTCGGGGGGGTTAGAGTAGGGTCGGGGGGGAATGTTAGGGGAAGGGGTGGGAAGGTCAGGCTAGGGGGAAGGGAACGGGGAAGGCAGCGCAGCTCGACGCGCACAAGGTGCATGTTACAAAATCAGGCATACATGTGTGCGCGCCGGGTAGCACGCACACATGTACGCCCGCGCGCACCTTTTAAAATCTACCCCATAATTTTAAATTTTGTTATTGTGCATGAGGAGGGTATGATGGGGTGGTGGTGGGTGCAAGGCTGTAAAAAATTTTTCTTAGGGCCTCTAATACCCTTGCACTGGCTATGGGCATTGCTGTACAAACATTTAACACAGTCTCCCAACTCATGGTGTCATGTGTTGTGTAAAGGGGGAGGGCACAGTTTTTCACTTGGCCATAGGCACCAAATTACCAATTGCTCTGCATTAGATGATCGAGAGGTTAAAGGGGTACTTAGGGAAGCTAAGACCATCATGGAACGACTAAATGAATTCTTTGCTTTGGTGTTCACTGATGCGGTTGTTAGGGAGATACCTGTTCCGGAGACGGTTTTCAAGGATGATTTGGTTCAGATGAACTGAAACAAACTACAGTGAACCTGGAAGATAAAGTAGGCCAGCTTGACAAACTGAAGAATAGCAAATCACCTGGATCAGATGGTATACACCCCAAGGTTCTGAAAGAACTCAAACATGAAATTTCAAACCTATTACAAGTAATTTGCAACCTAGTATTAAAAGCATCCATTGTACTCAAAGACTAGAAGGTGGCCCATGTAACCCCGATACTTAAAAAGGGCTCCAGAGGTGATCCAGGAAACTATAGACCTATGAGTCTGAGTTCAGGGCCAGGAAAAATCATGGAAACTGTTATAAAAAATAAAATCACAAAACATTTAGATAGACATGGTTTAATGGGACACAACCAGCATGGATTTACCCAAGGGAAGGCTCCCTTCACAAATCTTCTTTTTTTTTTTTTTTTGAAGGGGTGAATAAACATGTGGATAAAGGTGAAATGGTAGATGCAGTGTACTTGTATTTTCAGAAAGCGTTTGACAAAGTCCCTCATGAGAAATGACAGTATATAAAACTCAATAAATAAATAAGAAAACTAAAAAGTCAAAGGATAGGAGGCAATGTCCTTTTGTGGATTGCAAACTGGTTAAAAGACAGGAAACAGAGAGTACAATCATTTAATAGGGGGAAAAGGGATCTGTACTTATGCCAGTACTTTTTAATATATTTATAAATGATCTGGAAAGGGGTACGATGAGTGAGGTGATCAAATTTGCAGATGACACAAAATTATTCAGAGTAATTAAATTACAAGTGGATTATGATAAATGCAGGAGAAACTTGAGAGACTGGAACATTGGGCAGATGAAACTTAATGTGGATAAGTGCAAGGTGATGCATATAGGGAAAAATAACTCATGCTGAAGTTACACGATGTTAGGTTCCATATTAGGAGCTATCACCCAGGAAAAGGATCTGGGAGTCATAGTTGATATTATATTGAGGTATCAATATGCTGTGGCAGTCAAAAATGCAAACAGAATGTTAAGAATTATTAGGAAGGGAATGGTGAATAAAAAGGAGGATGTCACAATGCCTCTGTATCATTCCATGGTGAGACCACACCTTGAATACTGTGTGCAGTTCTGGTCGCCGCATCTAAAAACAAGGTTATAGTTGCACTGGAGGATGTTTAGAGAAGGGAGACCAAAATGATAGAAGGCATGGAACAGCTGCGCTATGAGGAACAGCTAGAGAGGTTAGGGCAGTGCAGCTTGGAGAAGAGATGGCAGAGGGGGATATGATAGAGGTCTACAAAATCATGAAAGGACTTGAACGGGTATTTACTCTTTCGGATAATACAAGGACTAGGGGTCACGCCATGAGGTTAGCAAGTAGCACATTTAAAACAAATAGGAGACAATTCTTATTCATGCAACTCACAATTAAGCTCTGGAATTCATTACCAGAGGATATGGTTAAGGCAGTTAGTGTAGCTGGGTTTATAAAACGTTTGAATAAGTTCCTGTTTAAGTCCATAAACTGCTGTTAATTAATAGGGAATAGCCACTGCTTTGTTGGTATCTATTTAATGTTTGGGTACTTGCTAAATACCTTGGATTGGCCACTGTTGGAAACAGGTTACTGGGCTTGATGAACCCTTGGTCTGACCAATATGGCATATCTTAGGTTCTTATGTTCTTCTGAGAGGATGAGTTATAGTCATCCACATACCACTGATCAACTACCAAACAGTTAATTACCTTAAAGGTCCCACAAAAAGAAGAAACCTTATCAACAAAATAATCTGCAAACATGTCGGTATCCAACTTGCTATTATAGGTCTTGATAATTATTTGGTGATACTAAAGTCTCAAAAGGCTGATTTAAAGATTGTGTCAGTTTTATCATGCAAAATTGTTTTAGTTTTATTCAAAACAGATTTAGAAAGATTGGATGCCATTTGTAACTTAACCTTAATAGAGTTACTTTGATTTTTCTCCACTCGCCTCACTTGTTGCTATAAGTTAAGATAGTTTGAATTGAACCAGGGTGCCACGGAGCTATATTTTGATTCTTCACGGTCTTCAGTGGGGCTATGAAATCCATCTATGATAATGATTGATTAAATGAGTCAATCTTAGCATTAACTATTCCAATATCAGGCTTAGTCTGCATCTGCAGTTGCTCCTAACATTCCCTAAAAGCACGTTGGATCATAACTCCTCCTGTACAGTAAATCTAGGAGCTAAAGCAGCACCCCCTACTATGGCCATCTCAAGTGGAAAATATAACCCTAAAGCCCTTGATCTGACCATGAGGTAGGACTGGGATATAACTCTTGAGCTCTCCTCTGCTCCAACCAGCCCTTGAAATAAATAACAAATCGGCAGTGTGTTGTGCAAAATAGGTAGGGAAAGTAACCAACTGCAACAAATCTAGTGAAGACGTGAGTCAAAAGGTCTTTGATGAATCGCCATCAGGCTCGGTGAAAGCAGAAGTGAAAATCCCCCATCAACATCAAATTCTCATAAGTCAAATGAAGAGATGAAAGCTTCTGCAAAAGGAGGACACCTCCATAGTCTGAGAACCAGGTAGATGATAATTCAAACACATTTCCAGATTTCTGGAGGAAAGAACAAGGTCTTCACAGCCTTTACTCAAAGATAGCAGGGAGCTGGAAAACACCAACTGATTTATATATTTTTTTCTTTTCAACATTGCAAGAAGATAACACTTGTACCAGTAATATAGGATTAAAGGTTTAAATAGAAAAATAGCAGAGATCTAATTGATTACACAACAAAAAAGAAAAAAATCAATAAACCCATTGAATCCACATTAGATCCCAAATCATTTACGGGGGGGGAAGAAAGAATAGAGGAAGAAGTAACAAAGGGAGAAAAAGGAATAAAAAAACAAAAGGAAAAGGAATTGGCTTAATAGTCTGGATATAGTCAGATGATTGTAGTTCACTTCAAATCTGGATCAGCTCCAGTCTGATCTAAGAAAAAATACAATCGATCAGGGAATTATTAGAAAGGGAATGGTGAATAAAACAGAAAATGTCATAATGCCTCTGTATCGCTTCCTGGTGAGATTGCACCTTGAATACTATGTATAATTCTGGTTGCTGCATCTCAAAAAAGATATAATTGCGATGGAGAAGATACAGAGAAGGGCGACCAAAATGATAAAGGGAATGGAACAGCTCCCCTATGAGGAAAGACTAAAGAGGTTAGGACTTTTCAGCTTGGAGAAGAGACGGCTGAGGGGGGATACGATAGAGGTGTTTAAAATCATGAGATGTCTGGAACGGTTTGATGTGAATCAGTTATTTACTCTTTCGGATAATAGAAAGACTAGGGGGCACTCCATGAAGTTAGCATGTGGCACATTTAAAACTAATCAGAGAAAGTTCTTCTTCACTCAACGCACAATTAAACTCTGGAATTTGTTGCCAGAGGATGTGGTTAGTGCAGTTAGTATAGCTGTGTTTAAAAAAGGATTGGATAAGTTCTTAGAGGAGAAGTCCATTACCTGCTATTAATTAAGTTGACTTAGAAAATAGCCACTGCTATTACTAGCAACGGTAACCTGGAATAGACATAGTTTTTGGGTACTTGCCAGGTTCTTATGGCCTGGATTGGCCACTGTTGGAAACAGGATGCTGGGCTTGATGGACCCTTGGTCTGACCCAGCATGGCATGTTCTTATGTTCTTATCTCCCACCAGCATATTTCACAACACATATACAAGGGTAACGAAACAAAAAAGAAGCACCTAGCATGCATGTCTCATAGCAAGAAATCACTTTCTCCTAACTTGTGTAACTTTAGTGGCATCTGGAAATACCCATTATTTTATTTTCCATAAAACCTGACTTTTTTCCAGAAAAAATTCTCTTAACCATATTAAAATCCTGCTGAAATAGAAAAGATGCAAGTAACTGCCATGGAAGAGCGGCACTTCCGTTGGCATCTGCTCAGGCCCCCTGTCAGAGCAGCACCGGAGGAGGAGCAAGGCCAGCTCAGATAAAATGAAAAGTGCGTGCAGCTTGATGAAAGCAAAGACCTATTTCTAGGCGTCCCTTTTATGCACTGCCTTCTTAATTAATTTTGGAATATTTCTACAGTTGTACTTTTACTGTGAAAGTATACTGGTCGGTTTTAAAAGCCCTACGCACTCCAAAGCCGGGGGCAACGGGCGTGACGCGGCTCAGCACGCGCTACACAGATTTTAAAAACCGCGCGGGTAAACGTGTTATCTCCTGGTAAGCATGCAAATTGCAAAGCCTGAAGTCTGAGTGTAAGTATTTACGGGTTCCCCTACCGCATAACTTTACCTCTGCTATGTAAGTAATAAAATAACAAAAACTAGGCTAGTCAGTGGGGTTTTACGTGTCGCAGCTGATAGGGTAAAAGGGAGACAGGTTAGCTAAGGGGTTTAGGAAGTTCTCTCCTTTACTGCGGCGAACTGGGGAAACGGGTAACTGTGCTGTCAGGTGTATCTACTAAAATCCCGCCCACTTACACGATTGAGGCAGCATTTGCGCGTCAATATAAAGTCGTGTGCACATGTGCACGCGTATAAGACAGTTTTATACAGGGTTCACATATACGCGCGTATGTTATAAAATCACCGCCTCCATGTGTGAAAGCCGGAAAACGCGCGCACATGTGCGTCCCTGCATGGGCCTTAAAATTCACTTCGTAGAGTTTGTGTAAATCAGCGTGGCAAACTTTAATGGATTTTGATTTGTATTTTTTAGTTAGCAGAAAAGCATACGAGGGTATACGCTATATATTGTAACAAACTCCCTACGTACAGTGCTACACACCCGTGTGCAGTGGTACCGTACAAGGGCCGTGAGGAGACATTTGGGCACCTGGGCAGGATATCTGTGCAAGCGGTAATTTTCAAAGGGACTTCTGTACGTTAAACAAAACCACCCGCCCGATACGTGGGTAAATGTTCGAGTGCATATCCCACTCATGCATACGTTTATCTGAACTGGCAGAGGTGTTGCTGGGGGGGTAGGGTTTGGATTTATGTACATAGTTTGTAAAACTGGAACGTATGTGCATACGTATGCAGGAAAATCTTTGTGCTTGTCAAATGGCAGGTGCGGCTGGATTTGGTGGGATGTTTTTCGAAGTGGACTCACACATGCAAGTCTGCCTTAAAATTGGTGTAATTTATGCATAAATTTGTGGCATAAGTTATGTGGGATTTTTGAAAATTACCTTCTGTGTCCCCCACCCCTTTAAAACCTGAAAATTTAAAATTTGACATTGCAAGTCGAAGTTTGTAAAATATTGCAGCTTTGGCTTAAAGCATGAACATGTTTGGCCCCTGTTGAAGAACTCCCTGAGGCAGGTTTCTCCTTTTATCCTGCCATTGCACATTTTTCAGGCAAGTGTCTGTTCTGACAATGATGCAGGGCCTTCTCAGAGCGCCAGCAGGTACAGAACAGACACAGTTTGTGATTAATAGGGTCACATTTAGTGAGAGACCTCGAGACAGAACAACTTTGACAGAAACCAGAAATTAACAATTTTTTATTTCTTTTTAGATAAAGACTATATTCTGATTTGGCAGCCAGAGAGTAATTTTGAATTGCCTGCTCTATTAAGTGTGACAGCTCTCACCTGTGACTTATTACCTTTTCTCAAGATGACTGAAGTAATAACAGATGTTTTCCAAGTGCACTGACTAAAAGATATGTATAGCATAGTCATATCATATTTGGCTCCAATTACAAGAACATGGTTTGCTAGTGATCTTGATTGTAGGTTGTTTGTTGCTTTTGAGTGGTTTATGATAGGTCATAAATCTTTTATTTTAATATGGCATACTGGATACTTCATATAAATGCTAGTCTCTTTCTCTTTTCTGTTACTGTACTGGTTCCTTAGCAAAATAAGAAGCTGCTGAATTAAACTGCTTGTCCTTGTCCTGCTGCACTGGATCACTCTGATGGTTCCCTCTGGAATTGCAGGATAAGCTTCCCAACGCTACGAGTAGGGAGGGTAATTTTCAAAGACATTTCCACAAGTAAAACAGTGTGTTATGCTCAGAAATGGCCTTTTGCAAAATTTCCCACCTAATATGCGGGTAAATTTATGTAAATAATATCCTGTTCGTGCGTAAGTTTACCCAGCCTGAGCGGAAGCGGTGGGGAAGTGTTTTCACTTATATACACATACTTTTGGATTTTCAAAATTATGGGCCTGATTTTAAAAAGCATTTACACACTTAAAACTGGATCTTACTCATGTAAATCCACTTTACCCAACCCATGCAAGTTGACTTTTGAAAACAGCTACAATATATGCCATTGAATTGTCCACAGGATATTCACATGTAAGTGCACTTTATACACTTAAATGGCTTTTTAATATTGTTATGATAGTATGTTATGTTTACTTGTGTAACTCCTTTTTAAACTACCTCCTAAAATGGTAACTTTCAAAAAAAGCACACGGGTGCGCATAAATGCAAGTGTGTCGGAGCACCCAGAGATGCAGCAATTTTATAGCATGTGCACACATATGCATGCATGTTATAAAATAGCCTAGGCATGCATATATGTGCTCCTAATTTTAGGTTTGTGCGCACCCAGCAGCGTAAGTCAGGTTTCAGCCACGTAAGGACATTTTATAACGGGCAATGTGTCCACACCATGACCAGTTTCACCAGTTTGTCCACTAGTTTTCCCAGTCTAGAGCTCGGTCCTCCAAACCCCCTGGCTCATTAGCCTGCACTTCCCCCAGACCCCTTAAATTCTGCACAGATACCTGGAAATAGTTTTATTAAGATTTACACCTCCTCTATAGCAGAAGTAAAAATTACACGGTACTGGACCGGAGTGCACGCCCAGGCCCTTGCGTACTTTGCATGCACATCTCTTGGCCCCGCCCTGGAGCTCCTATGTCCCATCCACACCACGCCCACATCCCGCCCCTTTTTTATCCAGTGTGAGATATTCATGCATTGGGATTTATATGCGCATGTGGGCGGCTTTTAAAATTGGGTTGGTGCGCGCTTGTCCTACATGCATGCACTTCAACTCATTTTGGTGTGTGCCTGGCTTTTAGAATTCACCTTTTAGTGCATACATTTTCATGAGAAATTTGGGCGGATGTTTTAACAGGTGTACATTTGTCCTTTGGAAGAACACTATTATGGTTCTGAATATTCTTGCAAAAATGTCTGTCAGAAGGGACCGTAGAAAAATGATTAGGCTACTCCCTTACCTGTAGATAAGCAAAATTCCCATATTCTCCTTGGAATGTCTTAACTGCTTGGTGCTATATAGAAAAACTTTAACCATGTGGAACATATGGCTTTCCAAGAGTTTAACAGTTACAGCAATATATTTTCATAGCTTTATGGCCCAGTTTACATGTCTGGTTATTTTTGGTAATACTGAACTTGATATACATCATAATATCAGATTATTTCATAATTGTTCAAACAAAATATTTTAAGAAATGTATGCGTATACCATTAATTATATTGTCACTAAATTACAATTACAGTATTTAATTCCCAGTTTTCTCAAAGCTTTCCTATTCTTTTACTCAATTCAAAATTTCCGGTAAATGTCATCTCTGCTTTGAAGCTCCAAACCTGTTCCTCTGCTTGTGTGTGCATATTTTACCCAAATCAAAGTCTGTTTAGCTTTTTCAAAACAATTATGTACTCATGAGGTAGTAGCAACTGCTTCCAATGCAATGCAAAGGTCCCTTCTTTGCAGGCATTTCAAGTGCAACAGTGCACAATGTCATGACACGGCTCTCGACCATCCTTTGCTAAAGCATGTCTGGAGAAGTACTCTTGCTTCTCTCTAAACCCACCTTGGAATGTTAAGCTTGCATGATGGGGGCTCTAAATCAGGTCCTTGTCACTACAGATTCACCTTTGGAGGATGTCACTTAACCTCTACTTATGGGGTTATGGTGATGTGTTATAATGGGAAAGATTTATAGAAGGGACTGATATATTTCTTTAAGAGAAGGTTTTGGGAGAGAATCACTAGTGGGGAGCTCAGAGCTGAGATGCTTCTTGTCTCCCATTAGGAGCTGGGACTAGAAGCTGCAGTGAAGCCAGGGTGGGAGAGTATTTCTCTGCTTCCTTGCTGTCAACTGGCCAGCATCCAACAAGGCCATGGCAGTACCACTGAGCTGCTTGAGAGGAATTATGGTCTACTATGTTAATTGGTAGGGATGTGATCCCGCTTTTGGGATCGTCTGGCAGAGGGAAAAAATTGTTTTCCCGCGTTGCCCAGTTTTTGTTTTTTTTAGTGAAAAATCATTTTTCGGGTTAGTGCGCGCTAACTCATGTTAGCGCGCACTAACAAAAATAGCACTAAACAAAAATAGCACTAACAAAAATAACAAAAATAACAAAAATTAACAAAAATTAACAAAAATAAACGGTTTTTTGTTAGTGCGCTAACATGAGTTAGCGCGCACTAACCTGAAAAACTATTTTTACGAAAAATCGGGGGTAAAATTGATCGTTTCTTTCTTTTAACCGATTTCTAACGAATTTAGAAATATCGTAAGATATTTCAATTCATTAGAAAAACGATTCACATCCCTATTAATTGGGACATCTTCCTTAACCAGAGAAGATGTGTGAGAAGTGTGAGTGTTGGATATTATCTGTGCATGAAGAAGGACTAATTCCTTAGCTTCTATTCTAGAGGAGAAAAAAGACAAAAAGGTGATGCTATTGTAAAGGGAAATCCTTGGAGGAAAAATGGGTTATGATGGTTGTTATCTCACTTCTGTATAGGATATGCAAACACTGAGTAATCAGTGATTTCTAAGATATTTTTTTTTGTCTTTTTTGGATACTCCAGATTGGAAAATAAATGTCTGCTTCTTTGAAGATACCTTTCTGTTTTTAAGATTTTAATAGACTGGGGAAAGATATACTGAGTATTTTGATATTCAAGTACAAACAGTTTTAAACACATCTAGCTCAAGCCTGGTGGTTGAAATGGTAAATGCGGTGCACTGCCATGTATAAGATCCCTGGTTTGATCCCCAAGTTGGGACCTCCACTTCCCAGATTGGCCAGGATTGGGGCTGCTGCAGAGATGTTCACAATGCTTGGGGGTTGAGGGTGGCAGAGAGCATCGTTGTCATTGTTCAAGGGTGACACCTAGTGGCTAGATTGAGGGTCTATGATTGCAGAATCCAGGACAGAGCCCTGGTGCATGTCTCCTGGCCCAGGAGCAATGACTAGATTAAACACAAGTTGGGAAGGGATATAAAATAGCACATTCTAAGATACTTGAATGCATGCTGCACTAATGTAGCATGCACATGCTAGAAGAAAAAACAGCTGCATTGCTATAAGGAGTTGGCCTGAAGAGGGCTAAGCAGCAGCTTCGCAAATATGAAGGGGACAGTGGAAAGGTGGATGGGTTGGGTTGGAAAGGAGAGGGGTTGAGTGCGTTGGGCACTGTCTGAGGAGGGCTGGAGTGAGTGTCAGGTTGGATTGGGGAGAGAGTTGGGGAGGGGAAAAATTGCTGTGTGGGATAAGGAAGAGAGACCGTACCAGGGTCAGGCATGGAGTGGGGAGAGAGAGAGTGTTGGGGTTGTGCTGGGAAGGTGGAAGGAGATTGTAGTTGGCATCTAAAATCTGTAATATATGTATTCCAGAGATTTTTCAATGTATTTCAACTGCTATAAAAGACCCTGCTAGCACTGGGTTGACAAACATTTTAATACTATTTTGCCAAAAAATGTTGAGCTGTGCTAGCAAGGGCAAGACCTTTTGATGAAAACTTTTTGTTGTGCCGAAAGTTTAACACTGAAATTTTGAAACAGCAGCACTTCAGAACCTCAAGATGCTATTTGAGCTCATTTTGTATATACAGGATTTTAAATTCTCACAATAATTGGCCTAGGGCCTGCACTCTCTAGAAAGGCCTTACCTGGGAGCTCTTTAAATTTCTATCTTCTGGCCGGAGTCGTCAACGTTCAGTTTCTGTAGGATCCGAAACTGCATCAGTTCATCCTTTTTTTTTTACTGATTCAGGCAAATTAATTCTTAAATTATTTCTTCTAATTTGTTAGCTTGATCTTATACCCTACATTCAAGAATAGCTTGCTCCTTTTCCAAAATTGACACCTGGGTTTGGAGTCTTAAATTTGCATCCTCGTCACAATTTGTTCAGTCTTCTTCCTTCACAAGTCCGATTTTATGTTCAGTGATTGTTCGATGTGGATTCTCAGCTGAGATATTGCCTCCATTTTCTCTTTCTGACTTTGAGCATTTTTCTTCTGTTGGAGACTCATGATTGATTTCCAGATCAGAAGTGGGTTCTGGTTGTGAGGCAGTTACATTGCTTTTTCCTTTCTCTGTACCTCGACAGCCATAATAATTTGAGAGCATACGACTGATGGAGAGAAGCGACAGACCACCGAATCCAAGTGTTTCTTTCTTTTTTTTTTTTTTTAATAAATTATTTCTTAACAAATCCTTCCCCCTCTGCAATTTCAAAGAGAGCCAGATAAGGCCACTCGGATCTCCAGCCTGCAGGTCAGCTTTCTCTGCCAACCAACAATAGAAGGAGCGTGCTAAAGTTAGGTTTCACTTCGATTTTTCTATGATGCTGTCCTAGGAAATAGCCTTCTTTCTGCACCGTTAGGTACCAAAAGGGGAAAAAAAAAAAAAGATTGTTTCAGAGAGGGCCATTTAAGTTTATCCTCTTAGAGGGTAATTTTCTAACTGCTCGCACTGATGCAAAGACTGCTGGCATTTTGTATTCCTGGACATTTGCTTCAGTTTTTAAAGTGAAAGTACCCACATCGTTTCACTTTGAAAATTATCTCAGGGAAGCTATCTGTTCTGTGCCGGTAGCTTGCCTTAGCAAAAATATGTGCATATACTTTCTTTCCAAAAGGGAAATTAGTGTAGAAAATAATATATGAAAGCAAATTTATTCAGCTAATTATTTAACAGCTGTTTATTTGTCAAAATCACTTCCATATTGCCCATTTCCCTTCTACGGAAGGGAAAACCAATTTTTGAAAGGACGATACAAGTCCGGGGAAAAGTGGGCATTTTGATGTCTGCGTATTTTTTCTTTTTTGTTTTACCTGGTAGCTTCCACTGACTCTTTTGTACTTCTAGATCAGTCGGAACCCTTTCTGGCGCCGTGATCCTTCAAAAGCAACTATCCAAGGCCTTGTTTTACAATGCGTGTAGTTTTCGTATAGCACGCACTGTCTGCAACGTATGTGCTTTGTAAAGCATAGTGCATACTCACAGCCCAGCGTCTCCCCGCAGCCACCACTGGGATAGTATCAACAGAGGACTTCTGTACCAGAAGTCTGTAAGTGTATTGAATATCTACATTTTTGGAAAGCAGAGGTCTAATTGCTGATAAATTATTGAAAGAGGTAATGGACTATGTGGCCTGTGCACTACAGGTTAGCATGCACGTGGAAAAGCACTAAGGCCCTAGCATACACAATAAATCAGTGCTGAAAAATGCATGTAAATTAGAGAATATCGGTGGCAAATTAGGCTTTAGTGGGCGGGCTCTTAATAGCATGGTATGCTCTCCTCCACCTCTATTTCGCATGAGCTCATAAGGGCCTAAAATAAGGCACCTTCCTTGGACCAGAAGCTAAATGCTGTCATCCGTGTAGGGTTGGCTCGCTAACATTTAACACTGAACAGGAGGCCATGCCACTCCCTCCCCAACCTATTAGCAGCCTCTGACATTTTACAACTCTTTCCCATCTCTGTTATAGATGACGTGAAACTTTTGACAAATGTATTCCGCTCAGCAAGGGCCTGCTAGATTTCAAGTCATCTAAAATGATTGAAATTTTTATCTTTCCCTTAATGTGAGTGGGCTAGATTGATCTATTAAATGCAAGAAAATTCATACTTTCAAAAGTAAGGATGTGCACATGGTAATATTACAAGTAGTATGATTAATTGACACAGAACATGCTAAATTTCTTGGGGCCAGGTGCATTGATCCTTTTCCCTATAAATTTAGAAGGGAACAAAACTCATTAGAACATCTGTTGTTCAGACTGGATGGGACAGTGTTCATTTTATTCTTTCTCCACAAAGAAAACAAGAATTGCAATTTTAATTAAAAAAAAAAAAAAGAAAAAAAAAGCTTATCAAGATTGAGGAATGCTGATTTGTATTAATCACAGGAGAGTTATTTGTAGAGAAGGTAATGCTTGTTCTTCCTGAATGATTAAAATGCAAGAAGAAATTATATAATATAAAGTCATATTGGGTGGCAATTTCAACTTGGTAGCCAACCCAAAACTTGACAAATGAACTGCTTAAACTATTACCCAGCTAACTCAAGTAGTTAATTTTCTCTGCAGTAGCTTGGATTTAGTAGATGTCCTAACGAGACAGACTTTACATTTTTTTCTAACATACATCAATACGTTCTAAAGGATTTATTATATGCTGCTTTCACAGGAAACGATAGACTGGCTGAGCAGGACTACAGCTGGGGGTGTCTTCATTCTCCTATTGAGACTGGATTGTTGCCTGTACCAAAAGAAATGCTAAGACCTATTTCAGTGGGAAGATAAAGGGGCGGATTTTCAGAGCCCTGCTCGCCTAAATCCGGGCGGATTTAGGCGAGCAGGGCCCTGCTCGCCGGTGCGCCTATGTTCAATAGGCCTACTGGCGCGCGCAGACCCCGGGACTCGCGTAAGTCCCGGGGTTTGGCAAGGGGGGCGTGTCGGGCGCGTGTCGGGGGGCAGGCCCGGTCCGCGCGGCGTTTTGGGGGCGTCGGCAGCGTTTGGGGGCGGGGCCCGGGGGCGTGGTTACGGCCCGGGGCGGTCCGGGGGCGTGGCTGCACCCTCCGTACCCGCCCCCAGGTCGCGTCCCGGCGCACTAGCGGCCCGCTGGCGCGCGGGGATTTACGTCTCCCTCCGGGAGGCGTAAATCCCCCGACAAAGGTAAGGGGGGGGTTTAGACAGGGCCGGGCGGGTGGGTTAGGTAGGGGAAGGGAGGGGAAGGTGAGGGGAGGGCAAAAGAAAGTTCCCTCCGAGGCCCCTCCGATTTCGGAGCGGCCTCGGAGGGAATGGGGGTAGGCTGCGCGGCTCGGCGCGCGCACAAGGCTATCGATTCTGTATATCACGTCTTCAGCGGCCAATTGCACGCTTTCCCCGTGCAGGCGGCCATCTTTGTCTTCATCGGGAGGAGCTACGATCGCATGTGTTCCTGATGATGGCTTCAGAAAAGTAAGTTGCTTCGCCGCTGTCAGTGTCCCCCCTCCTCTCGGAGCAAGGCGGCTTTTCCGCCCTGCTCCGAGAGCAGGGGGGACACTGAAAAGTCGTTTCGCCGTTGCTTCTGCGCTGTCTTCGCCGTTGCTTCACCGTTGCTAGTGTCCCCCTCCTCCCGGAGCAAGGCGGCTTTTCGCGCCCTGCTCCGAGAGGAGGGGGGACACTGAAAATTCGCTTTGCCGTTGCAGTCTCCGTGGCAGCCCCTGTCCGGACATCGGAGGGGGGCTGCAACGTTTTTTTCGCTTTTTTTTTTGGCTTCGGGAGCAGGGGAGAGGCCTGGGGCTGCCACGGAGACCGGCACCCATGATCGCGGCGGGGGCAGGTGAGCGGGGGCTGGGGGAAAGCTTTCCACCTACCCTTACCCATGCCTCTACCGCCTGGGTCAGGGTAGGCGGTAAGTTTGCAGGTTAAACGCGCAACAAAACGGCAGGGAAAGGTAGCGTTAGTCGGGGCGCGGGTTACGGGATGCTAGGTGAATAGCTAATTCGCTCGTTTGCATGCAATTTCGCGCTAATTCACTCGTTTGCATGCAATATGCATGCCGCGGGCGGAAGGGGTTGCCCAGGGAATTTAGGCCGCGGTAGGAGTAGGTTAAAGGGGATTCGGGATCGCAGGAAGGGCTAACGCGGCCGAAAACGAAGTTAAAAACGGCTTAGGAGCAGGGTAAACGCGGCTGCACTTTACAGGATAGGCCTGATGGTTCTTCCTAACAACACCTTAGTGGTTGAAAATTTCTAATTCTCTTATTTATTATTTGAGTGTATTGTATACCGTCATTCCATGTGAGAATCATTAGATCACAGACAAAGGGTGAGTTACAAAGGCAGGCATACATACAGGCAAACATTCCAAACCAAAGGGTGTACTTCAAAGACAGACATATAGGGAGCATTTTAATCGTTATAGGGGGGGGATATGAAAATATGGGGTAATGTGCAGGACAGGGTTCTCAGAGTGAGGGGGAATCGTTTATACCAGTCAGAGAGTAGATATTATCGAATAGCCAAGTTTTCAGTTCTTTCTTAAATTTCTTAATGTCGGTTATTATTTGAAGATTCTCCGGCATTGAGTTCCATAGCATTGGGCCAGCAATTGATATCGCTCTGTGTCTCGTTTGTGTTAGATGAGATTTTTTTTATGGTCAGAATTTCTAATGAGTCTTTGTTCTGACATCTAAGCACTCGTGTGGGAATATGTGGTTTGAATGTTATTCCCATCAAATTATTCTTTGGATTGAAGGTGTTGTATATTGTTGTTAGTACTTTGTATATTATTCTCTACTGTACAGGTAGCCAATGCAATGCTATCAGGTTTGGGGTGATGTGCTTGAATTTTCTTTTTCCGATCAGTAGTCTGGCTCCAGCATTTTGCAGTAGTTGGAGCGGTTTAAGATGATTAGCCGGAAGTCCTGGAAATAGAGAATGGCAGTAATTTAAGTTTGAGAATATTAGAGATTGTAAAATGGTTCTGAAGTCAATTCAAAGTTGGCAACAACCTAGGGAAATTATTAGCCAATCAATTTAAATATTCAAGACTTTCAAATTGTAATACTACAGTGAAAGATGATCAAAGTAGTAGAACAAAATCAAGTCAATTAAGATATGTGCAAAATATTCTGAAACTTCCTATAAAGGAAATGATTTCAGTGGTCCAGCATTAAAAGAGTTTCTAATTAATATTCACCTCCCAAAACTTCAATAGGAAGATATTCTAGACTTACTGAATGTGCCAAGCCCATTGCAGGATATAGAACAGATAATTAGCACAATTAAACTAGTTAGAGATTGAACTCCAGATGGATTTGGAGCTGGATATCATAAGATTTTGAAGGATTATATGGTGTCCTCCTTGAGCCAAAATTTAGGATGAAATTATTCAAGGGAAACATGTTTTTGAATAATTCTATATTAATACCTATGATTACATAAAATAGACAGATTCAGATATACCAAGCTCTTATAAATCCTTATCATTGCTTAATGGAGACATTAAGATATTTGCAACAGTGTTTGTGGCTAGAATCACTAAGGGAGGGAATGTTCGAAAGGATTTACATGCGTAAAAATCGCATATATTGTAGCAATTTTCAAAAGCCCACTTAGGTGCATAAATCCTTTTAAAAATTACCCTCAAATGTGTATCAGTAAGTTAATCCATTCTGATCATACTGGATTTATAGAGGATAATTTTCAAAGGCAATTTCCGCCATAAAACGATGTTCATGGCCTTTTGCAAAACGTACCTGTTCATTATGCAGTTAAAGTTGTGCGCATATGTCCTGTTGGCGCGTGCGTTTAACTGGACTGAGTGGAAGTGTCCTGGGGTGGAGCTGGGGACATGCCTGAGCAAGAGGATAGTTTTGGATTTTCAAAAGTATGCATGTAAATTTTCTCGGCAAATTTGCACAGGGGTTTTAGCAGGTGTAATTGTGTACAGGTAGATTTCAGGGGGTCATTTTCAAAGCGGATTTATGAATGCAGGTCTGCTTTGAAAATTGGTCTAATTTACGCAATGTAGTTGCTGGCTAATTTATCAAGTGCGATGCTACCAATTACCCCCATCCTGGGTAGGCGCTCTGAATTAAATGTAAAGATTAATTGCATCTATTACTGGTGGAGCTGAGAATGTGGAATCAGAGGCTATGGTTTTATGTTCAGATACAGAGGAAGCATTTAGAAAACATGGCTAAGTGGCTACAGGAATTAGAGCAAATCGCAGAACACAAACTGAAGAAACGTTTTCATTATGTACTTAAATCCTCACATGCTAACTATTATAAGGAAATTGCTGCAAAGATATTATTGCTAAAAGGGCAAGTGTATGATGGGTATTTTGGTACAGAAACAATGCAATTTATGTAGGCCTTCTGATTCTCCTTTATAGCCAAAAAAAAAAAGCACTAACAAAATATCCAATGATGTTTGCTAAATTGGGCATTTGGGTTCTAACCTCATCTCAAAAAGGATAAGGAGAGAAAGGTAGAAGTCCAGAGAAAGAAGACTAAAATGGTTTGGGGTCTGTATGGAAAGCCATATGAGATGAGACTGAAGGAGCTTAACATGTATACCCTGGAAGACAGGGGAGATATGAGGCAGACCTTCAAATACCTGAAAGGAATTAATGATGCACACAAATCAAATCTTATCTGATGGAAAGGAAGCTGCAAAACTAGGAGTCATGCTATGAAACTCCAAAGGGGAGAACTCGAGAACAATGTCAGGAAATATTTCTTCATGGAAAGGCTGAGGGATGCACAGAATGCCCTCCTGGAAGAGGTGGTGAAGACGAGAACGGAATTCAAAGGGGCATGGGACTGACACAGAGGATCCCTGCTGGATAGAGAATAGAAATGAACCACCTTACTATTTATCACACCTAAAGTCTGCATTTCCATATGGAGTAGCAGTTGCTACTACCCTTTAAAAAAAAAAAAAAAAAAGCATGTGTGTGTGTGTGTGTGTATATATATATATATATATATATATATATATATATGTATGTGTGTATCTATATATAGATATATAAGATATCTATATATGTTCAGATAATTTCAGTTATCTTTTATATATCTATATATCTATCTATATGTAAAAATAAAAAACTTGGCAGGCAATGTAGAATGTCATCATTCATTAGGTTACTATGTTAACCGAAAATCTATGAAAATGAGCATTCCTTGGGGAGCTGTGATGGTCATCCAGCTTCTGGGAGTAAAGAAGAGGTAGGAGAGCTGCAGCCAAATAATGCTATTGGAGTGGGATCCCCTGGCATCCTAAGCCTTGCTGGCCCAAGAAGAGTCACCATAGGAGGAGGTTGACGGGAGTGATGAGGACAGGACGAAGTGCAATGGAGGAGGACACCCACCCCTGCTCCTTCGTCCCTCAGCCACACACACACCAGCCATCCCCTTAGCCACAATATACACCCACCCACGCAACCCCTGCTACTTTCTAGACACACACACTCACCTCCACCCTGCTGCCAGCCTCCCCCCCCCCCCCAGTTATATACACTTACCCTACCATCACACACTCCCCCCCCCAGTTATATACACTTACCCTACCCTCACACACACTCCCCCCCCAGTTATATACACTTACCCTACCCTCACACACACTCCCCCCCCCAGTTATATACACTTACCTACCTACCTCACACACACTCCCCCCCCCCAGTTATATACACTTACCCTACCCTCACACACTCCCCCCCCCCAGTTATATACACTTACCCTACCCTCACACACACTCCCCCCCAGTTATATACACTTACCCTACCCTCACACACACTCCCCCCCCCAGTTATATACACTTACCCTACCATCTCACACACTCCCCCCCCCCCCAGTTATATACACTTACCCTACCATCACACACTCCCCCCCAGTTATATACACTTACCCTACCATCACACACACTCCCCCCCCCAGTTATATACACTTACCCTACCCTCACACACACTCCCCCCCCCAGTTATATACACTTACCCTACCATCTCACACACTCCCTCCCCCAGTTATATATACTTACCCTACCATCACACACTCCCCCCCCAGTTATATACACTTACCCTACCCTCACACACACTCCCCCCCCCAGTTATATACACTTACCCTACCCTCACACACACTCCCCCCCCCCAGTTATATACACTTACCCTACCATCACACACACTCCCCCCCCCAGTTATATACACTTACCCTACCATCACACACTCCCCCCCAGTTATATACACTTACCCTACCATCACACACACTCCCCCCCCCAGTTATATACACTTACCCTACCATCACACACACTCCCCCCCCAGTTATATACACTTACCCTACCATCACACACACTCCCCCCCCCCAGTTATATACACTTACCCTACCCTCACACACACTCCCCCCCCAGTTATATACACTTACCCTACCATCTCACACACTCCCCCCCCCAGTTATATATACTTACCCTACCATCACACACTCCCCCCCAGTTATATACACTTACCCTACCATCACACACTCCCCCCCCCCAGTTATATACACTTACCCTACCATCACACACACTCCCCCCCCCAGTTATATACACTTACCCTACCCTCACACACACTCCCCCCCCCCAGTTATATACACTTACCCTACCATCTCACACACTCCCCCCCCAGTTTATATACACTTACCCTACCATCACACACTCCCCCCCCAGTTATATACACTTACCCTACCCTCACACACACTCCCCCCCCAGTTATATCACTACCCTTACCCTACACAATCTCACACACTCCCCCCCCCCAGTTTATACACTTACCCTACCATCACACACACTCCCCCCCCCCAGTTAATATACACTTACCCTACCATAACGACACACTCCCCCCCCAGTTATATATACTTACCCTACCATCACACACACTCCCCCCCCAGTTATATACACTTACCCAACCATCCTCACAAACACTACCCCCAGTTATATACACTTACCCTACCATCACACACACTCACTCCCCCCCAGTTATATACACTTACCCTACATCACACACTCCCCCCCCCAGTTATATACACTTACCCTACCATCACATACACACTCCCCCCCCCCAGTTATATACACTTACCCTACCCATCACACCACTCCCCCCCAGTTATATACACTTACCCTACCATCACACACTCCCCCCCAGTTATATACACTTACCCTACCCTCACAACACTCCCCCCCCAGTTATATACACTTACCCTACACCTCACCACACTCTCCCCCCCCCCAGTTATATACACTTACCCTACCATCACACACACACTCCCCCCCCAGTTATATACACTTACCCTACCATCACACACACGCCCCCCCCAGGTTATATACACTTACACTCCATCACACACACTCCCCCCCGTTATATACACTTACCCTACCCTCACACACTCCCCCCCCAGTTATATACACTTACCCTACCATCACACACACTCCCCCCCCCAGTTATATACACTTACCCTACCATCACACACACATCCCCCCAGTTATATACACTTACCCTATCATCACACACACTCCCCCCCCAGTTATATACACTTACCCTACCATCACACACACTCCCCCCCCAGTTATATACACTTACCCTACCATCACACACACTCCCCCCCCCAGTTATATACACTTACCCTACCCTCACACACATTCCCCCCCCAGTTATATACACTTACCCTACCATCACACACTCCCCCCCCAGTTATATACACTTACCCTACCCTCACACACACTCCCCCCCCCAGTTATACACTTACCCTACCATCACACACCTCCCCCCCCCCAGTTATATACACTTACCCTACCATCACACACACTCCCCCCCCCCAGTTATATACACTTACCCTACCATCACACACACTCCCCCCCCCCCCCCCCATCCTTGTTTTGTTTTTAATCTGTGGTAAGCTTTTCTATAGTTCCTTTTGTTTTGAAATTGAGTCAGCCTAAAAAGGCCCCTAGAGATATGGTTCATTTCACAAAAATGCTGATAAGCACCTATTGTTACTCCCTCCAAATACACTTAATTGCCTGAAAAATAAGTACATAAAAATACTATTTATAAACGCCAGGATCAGAGGCCCTAAACAAATATGCAGTGCGCAAGACGTGCCTTTCTATCACTGTTTCCCTAGGAAGCAGGCTAATCAAAAGTTTTAGGGATCACTTTTTTGATAAAGTCCACATATGAATTACTATGGCAGGCCAACTTCAGTTATTAGCAAAAGTTATTAATTGTGGGAGAGAGGCGGAATTGGACTTTATTGTAAAGAAAACGAAAGCTCAAAGATATTTTATCGTTGTGCCCATATTGCTAACTGGACTTGGTTATAATCCCTTTCTATTTCAATTCAGTGATGCAATATTTAGGAATGGTGAGGATTAATGCATCTCTTGGCACAGAGAAGGACATACAGATCTCTTCTATACTTCCTGGAAAGGTTTTTTGGAAATAATCCCAGAGGAGAGCAGGAAATTAGTTTATAAAGAGACGGGTGAGTGTTGGAAGGTATAGTGCAAGAAATAGACCTTTGCTGATGGCAGAATTTATGTACAAATTATATGGATTTTTTTTGTTGGGGTCAATGGGTGACTGCCATGTTTCTTCTCCAAGTCATTTATTTTTTACTCTTTCTTTTTGATGGTTTGTATTGCCACGTTACTGAGTGTTGTTCTTGTTCTGTATATACTAATCATTTGATTATCGGGAGCACAATGAGACTGATTCGTGAAACTGCGTGATCACTTAGGCCCACATGAAAACCTATGGGATTCACTAATGGGCCATTGCACTAAAGTGACCTAACCAGAAATACACGTTCATGTGCACTGACACACACACAGGTGAATTTTCAAAGGAATTGCGCATGTAAATGTAGCATACTATCATAGCAATTTTCAAACCTCCCTTTACAGGGGTAAAGTGTATTTACACATGTGAAACTCAGTTTTAAGCGTGTAAATGCTTTTGAAAACCAGGGCCATTATTAGTAAATAGGCCCAGCTGAGATTAATTCCCTTTAATTTATTGCGTTTTCATAAATAGGTCCCATTGTGCACTATTGCAATCATAAACGTTTAAAGAGTGAATTTTCAGTTAATATATTTGCAAAAGTCTTTGTGGCTAGAATCACCAAGGGAGTTCCGGTATATATCATAGCAATTTTCAAAAGCCCATTTATGTGCATAAAACCTTTTGAAAATTACCTCCAAGGTGTGTTGAAAGTGCGGGCTAGTTTGTAATCAGCTTGTGAGAGTTTTAATAAAAGCCTAATATTAATGAGGTAGTGAGATACAAAGCTATGAAAGACAGCTCATTACCCATTAGTGCATTAAAAAATAAAGTGTTAAATCACAAAAAAGTTAACATTCGTTAATGCCAAAAATGTAACTACAGGAGATGTAGTTAAAATTTTGTGATAACGTTGGCATTCCCACACTAATTTTAACAATTGTAAATTAATGAAAAACTCATTTGCATATCATGAACATGAGCTGTTAAAAGCAAAACTCATTTGCAAATCATGAACATGAGCTGTTAACACAAGGAAATAAACACACATTAATGGCCAATGTTAACCTACTTTTGTATATTAGTTCCTTACCCCCTAGATTCATCAAAATCCTATGATTTTGCATGGATAATGCCCATGATAAGAAAAAGGGGCATGTTTATGATAATTTTAGAATTACCGCACCACACACTGTTAATTGCGCCCTACAATACTTGTTCAGTGTTTCGCAGCTTGCGAAGTGCCCAGGGGAGAGAGAGAGACTCTCTATAAGGCCTTCATAGTAGTCAGTTATTTATATCACTACAGGAGGGTCATCTAATAACTCATGGTGAGGTTTTGGTGGCGGTTTAGGGTTTTGGGGACAGTTTGACATGCAGAGTGAGAAGTACGAACAGCATAGTAGTCCTCAGTGAAGATTTGATGTCATTTGCAGTGAGGAAAGTCTCACAAAGGTTAGATTTCTACAATGTTCTCTCGCCTTAGCTTGATGGACTCTATTTCTGGCGTTAAAAACATTCAATGGCATGCATTACGCTATCGCACTAAGCAATATTGCCCCTCATTTTCATTAATCCTGCCCAAACCCCTCCCCAATCCCGCCCCTTCAAAATATTTGCATTCGCTCCATGCGGAAACATAACTGTCGCATGCATTAACGCCTTAACACATTTTGATGAATTACCCTGTTAGGCTCTTATGTGGCCTTTCACCTTGAAAACAGCAACTGGCATTCCTGTGTAAAAAAAATAATTATGCAAATAAGAAATTGTACATGGTGTCCAAAATTAGCATGTGACTCACTAAAGCATGCAAAATTGTGCAACCAGCTGCACAGGCATTTTTTTCTCAGAAAGCTTTGCATCCCTTTGGGGACTTCACCAAGTGGAAGAAAGCTGGCGAGTGCCCTGGGATGAGGAAGCAGCAGCAGGTTGCAGGTTCTGTAAGGATCGGGCAGTTGTACTGTAGCTCCTTGGTTTCCCACTGTATTTGCCTGCACGGTTGGTGCTCATATTGAGGGGTAATTTTGCAACATCATGCAGAAGTTTCACCAGTGGTCAAAGAAGTCAGTGCTCCCCGCCGGCGGTACTGTTCACTCTGAAAGGGATCCCAGCAAACCTACCCGCCAACATTTACGACTGCTAACATTGCACAGAATATTTTTTTCTTGAAAATGTATGTGCATACTTTTGGTGTTCCAAGAGTATTCACTTAAGTCGAAACCCTTCCCCCAGAAATGCTTCCTCTCAGTCTGAGTAAACTTACATGTACACAGGTCATTCTGTGTACATGTAAAAAGGTCATTTCTGCGCATAAAGCAAAGGTTTACCCTCAGAAGTGGCTTTTGAAAATTCCCCCTCTGTAAGACCAGCAGGATCTCGCTGGGAATGTTCTTGAGGGAGGGGGCACATTTATAATTGTATAGTTTAATTATCAAGAGTCTCAGGGGGATGGGGACCTGAGCCATGCGCTTATCAATGCCTTTTGTGCCCACTTAGGTTTAACCTAAACACCAGTTGTGACTGTGCCACTGGTCCCGAAGCTAAACAGAATCAGGTGCCGAAGAGGTTCCAAGATTTATAGGCCAAGGGGTCCAAACATTAGCTCTGGGTAAACAGGAGCCAAAGACATGATCCTCCCTCACCTCAGTACCGGTCAGCTGAGCTGTACCAGTCTGCACACCCTTTGGTGGTGTTTGTTTAGGGTGCTAGTCTGTGACATTTGCATAAATAAAGCAAGCAGATACATCCTGCCTGACGGCGTTTACTATGCAGCTTACTTTTTATGGGGAGTCTCCGAAGGCCGGTTACGTTGGATCCTTTTTTTTTTTTTTACTGTGTGACTCGTGATGTGTACAAATCTTTACTGTTTCTCTTAATTGTGTCTCTCTGCATGACCCTTGTAACTGCAGACAAGTGGCAAGGACCCAGTTAAAATGCTGATAGAGAAGTTTTAATTTTCCATATACTCATGTGGGGTGTTCTGTAACCCCGTTTCTGAGGGCACTCCCTGTAGAAGGAAAGGGGGAAACCCTGCCTGCAGCTCTGGATATGGATTCTCCGGGGGAAGGCAGCAAAAGCTGCACGACCCAGGCAAAACGCTCTCACAGTCTCTCAGTCAACGGGACGCACAGAATGGGTGGTGTTTGTTTATTGAAAACAGAAATATAAAGCGTTCACTAATTCCAAAAAAAACCAGAATGCAGTTGGTAGAGCTTTAACAATCCATAAGCTTAAAAATACGGTTTCTCCGGCTGCTTGAGCAAGGTTACAGGGAAGCTGAGCCTTCCCCTTCGTCTCCCTTAGAAAACCCAGCAAGAAACTATGAAGTCCTCTTTTTCCCCAATTAAAAAAATAGAAATCCCTGGCTGATACAGCAGATTCCTCGACAAGTTGCCCATACCCACTCTCTCAAAGTAAAGGAAGGCAAACCATTCTGGAGAGCCCCAGCCCTGGCTCCTCTGGACGATGGCGCCCTCTAGTGACTCATGCAGCCTTCTTCACAGACGCGAGCAAATGGCTCACCCTGGGGCCGATGCAAAACAGTGCACTCAGCCGAGCGCACTGTTTAACCCGCAGTTGGACGCGGGTTGTGTAGGCGCGTCCACAGCCCCTTATGCTAAAAGGGGATTATCGCCTCCACAACATGCATCCAACGTGCCACGAAACTAATAGCGCTCGTTAGTTGCTTGTTGATGAGGTTGTTGATGAGGTTATTGTTAGCCACCCCAAATGCAAAAAAAAAAAATAAAAAAATGTCTACTACGCACATTTTTGCGCTCAGAAAGTTGTACAGAAAAGCAGAAAATACTGCTTTTCTGTACATCCTCCAACTTAATATCGTGGTGATATTAAGTTGGAGGAACGAAAGATGTAAAAAAAAAAATAATTTAAAGAATAAGTGCCAGCGGTTAGATTTGGGAAATGGACGCTCAGTTAACCAGCATCTGTTTTCCGAACCCGTAGCTGTGCGCTGATTAGGAAAAAGGACTTCTCCTGGGCGCCCGCTGTCAAGGAGGTGCTAGGAGCGCGCAATCGACCCTAGCGCCTCCTTGACAGTGCGATCCCTAATTTAAATATTGCATGGCGCCCCCAGGAGAGGTGCCTGGGGATGCGTTAGGAAAGCGGACGCTGAACACTCAGTGCCCCTTTCAGCGCATATTTTTTTTTTTTGTTGTTGCGTTGGCCACAATTATCACTCAAAACCAACTCTGCATTCATGGAATCTCCCATTGCTGAAAATTTGCACATTATAATACATGCAGTGAGGCCTAGCCTGCCTCATGGATAATTGTCTTTCGTGCTGCAACTCTGGGCACTGCTCTGTGGCTGAATTTGTTAAAGTAAAATGATGATAATCTTTACCCAGTAATCTGATTCCAGTTATTTTGTTTAAAAAAAAACAAACCCCAAAGAAATCTTTCATCTAACCATTCTTATCAGCTCACTGCTCGTGCTCCAGGCAGTTACAGAAAAAGCGGACTCCACACAATTGTGCATTTTGTTAGCAAAATATAAAATTAGGTTTAAATTCACAAGTTCACAGCTTCATTTTTCATTGTACCAGTAATGTTTTTCCCCTTCCAGATTATCCTACATAATTAGGGGTGTGTTTTTAGTGAAGCCAATGCTGTCTCTTTCAAACACAAATCACTTAAATAATTTGTGTGTGCTCTTATATACTATAAGCTAAATGGGCATTTTAGCTTTTCTAAATGTTAGGGCTCTCTGAGGGTGGTATCGTGTTCAAATAGAGTTCTACACACATGCAGAGGAAACACATGTATAGTAAATCATGTTTTTCTGTTTCGGATCAGGGCTGTATGGGTGCTAACAGAACTTTCAGCAGCTTCCTGATAGGCTTAGTCGATGGGGTCAGAGGGCAATGCCACCCATTTAGAGCAAAGCCCTGAAACTGCAGGAAAGAGTAGTGCAAGTTATTTTCTCTTGCTGCAAATGTGTGGCACTATATTTTAGCTCTGTATACCCTCAGAGAACATTTCAATTTGAAATAATTTTGGTTTCCGAGTCTGTTACTGAGAAAGTGAGCAGGCTCATTGTTTTAGTTACTTTTTGTGCATTTTCAGAGAAATAGGCCATTGATTTAAAATAAACTGTTCCTTGTTGCATCCTGCATGAGCTGAAGCTCGAAGTCTACAGTATTGTACGTTTCGTTTACTGTGCAATAGCTGTGCCTGTGCTGGGCAGCTGAGTAGCAGAGAGCTGGGTTCTTAGACTAAATATTATTTTATATTCCAGCATTCTTTACTCCAGCTATAGTTCTCTCTTTAATTCCAAAAATAGACTCTTTCTGGTCATTTCCACTTTATCACGCAAGTGCAGCTGCACTAATATAACTATCTTCACCAAACAGAAAACTGAAAGTGAAATTTTAGACTTTTTTTTTTTTTATCTGAGCACTTGGAAAGATCCGGGTGTCTCTTTCATCGGAGTGTTGTCAGAAGGCACGCTGTTTGCCAATGTGTACGGTGAAGATTTGCAAGTGAATGACTGCATAAAGGAAATTTCAACTAGTTGTAACATTTTGAAGGTAAAATGTGACCTGATGCACAAGCAGGCCCCAGATTCATAACGGCCTACGAGGGCTTGCAATGCCTCAGGCTCTCTGCTGCTGCGGAGAGGAGCATGTGTCAGATTTATGTTTAATCTGTTTATTAACGTTTCCGAGAATTGACAAGGACAGATGTTAACGCATGATACATAATGTTCTCTTTTACATATCACATGCTTATGCAAGGACAATCATAACAGGGACGTTCTGAGGTCCCCAAACCCCCCGCTGCCTTTGCTGAGAAGGTTTACATCGTTTTAAAGATTAAAAAAAAAAAAAGGTGCTAATAATCTAAATCATTAAGAATAAGGCTTGGCAGTATTGGTAAATATATATATATATATATATATATATATATATATCCCCAATGTCTTTAGTAGAATTTCTCATCTGACCCGCATCATCTTTGAAAGCTAAAATATGGGTCCTACCCTCCCAGGATTTTATAAGGCTGGCCAATAACTTCCCTGCTTTATTTCCCTAATTTTATATTTATAAATATATATATATTTTATATATAAATATATATATATATATATATATATATATATTTATATATATATATATATTTATATATATATATATAAATATATATATATATATATATTTTATATATATATTATATATTTGTATTTATAATGAAGTAGGCTTTTCTGGTGAATAAGCTCATTAAGAGCGCTTTGGGTCATATAGAACCGTGTGCGGGTTGCGACTGAAGGATTTTGGCAATATCTTCATTTTGCTATACTTAGTTGCTTTTCTAAACTTAATGTTCTATTAGCAAGTTCTTTTTTTTCCACTTTGTACCACAGGCAATCGACTCCCCCCTGTAATACAGCTTTGGCAGTCTCCCAGTGGAGAACTGGCTCATTCTGCTCTCCTTGATTAAAATGAGAAAATTCCTTCCATTTCTCCCATAAATAATCCTGAAATTTGGTATCATAATAAAGAAAAGATGGGACTTTCCATCTCTGACTTCTCTGTAGTGGGGAAAGCCCGGTAGTGTTCACCCAGACGGGGGTGTGATCAGATATTGCAAGTGGGCCAATCTAGGGTCTCACCACCTTGGAAAAATAATCCCGGCTGATCAACAAATAATCCAGATGAGCCTTGGATCCATGAGCCCTAGAGACGTGAGTAAAGTCCTCCTCCATGCCCACCCCTGCCTTACACCCCACTTCTGCAACCAAAAGGGAAAAAAAACCTCTAAAGGGAATCATTTGTGCCGTGAGCCCACCCCCCACCTACCAGAGGTAAAAGAGAGAGAAAAACAAATTGACATGATCAATGATCTGAATCTCTAAATACGGATGGTGATACACAGGTGAAAAAATAGAAAAAACCTTTAAACACACTTATGCTATTAATGTGTCCTGTAGCTGCCCTCAGCCAGAGTTCAATCCCTATATAAAGTCATTGGCATCTGCCACAGAGGTGAAGAAACGATTTTGCCCATTGTGGAAAACTTTTAATGTTGCAGGGAAGAGCAGAGTTGATCGGATTCACAGCTTCACCAGTTGTGTGCAAGTAGGAGCAAACACTTTTCTACGCGAGGCAATGGATGCAGAGTAATCTTGAAATGAGAATTTTCTCTCCCTCAAGGCGCATTTCCATTTGGCACTGGCAAAAATGCGGAATATTGACCTTCTGGTTGAAGTTAAGGTCCCTACAAATGACTGCTCAAGATTTGGTGGCGACGCTGTCCCCAGAAGGCAAAGTCCCCAGATGGTAGGTCCATTCAATCTGCAGGGCACTATTTTTATTCAAATTGAGTGCTTGTGTCAACCAAGTTTCCAGCTGTGTGCCTAAAGGTTGCTCCAGGATAGATTCAGGCACTCCTATAGCTCTTAAATTGTTCCTCTGTGACCGGTTTTCAAGTCATCAACCTTTGTTTGTAGAGCTTCGCAGGAATCTTTCAATGTTTTTAACTCGTTCAACATGGAGCACCTTCCACGTTGGAAAGACGCTGTTCTGTTGTCTGAAGTTGCTGTTGAATAGCCGTCAACTGTGTACTCACACCAGTGATCTGAGAAGAAAGGTGAGTAAATCTACCCTCCAAGGCAGCAAAAATAGCTGCGGCAATATCAGAGCCCATCATATCTGGGCTTTCCGTCGCCAGATTAGTCAGGCGCGTCGGCCATTTTAGATTGTTCCTTTCACCTTCTCCTTCTCTTTCTTAGCTGCTTCTGTCACTATTCTGAGGTGTAAATCTAATTTTAAAAAAGAGCAGTTTGCCCCATAAAGCAAAAGAGAAGTGTATGCTGAAATCCCGGGCAGATCTGAGAGTAAGCTCGTTGATGTATCTATTAAAAGGGGAGAGGGCCCTCGGAGAGATCAGGAACACGTCTGCTGTCTCTCACAGCATCACATGACTCCATGTGTCAGATTTAAAATCTGGAAGGAGACCTGGGCAGAGTGCTGGGAAGTGTCTGGCCCTGAACGCTGCCGCACCTGCCAACAGGTGCATTGAATCCATAGTGAAGAGACTGTTAAAGCAGCCTGTGGGATAAGGACTGGAGGGAAAGAACCAAGAAGCTTAAGCAGGCTTGTAACCTAGGGATGATTCTGGACTCTAAACTCACCATGACAAATAACACATCTTCCATTACCTGCACCTCATTCTACAAGCTCCGCCAATTAAAAAAAACTCAAACCACTCCTCTTTCCACATGACTTCCATTATGTTCTCCAAGCCTTGATACTTACCAGTGTAGATTATTGCAACTCTCCCTATTTAGGTCTCCCTACCTCCACTCTTCGTCCCCTCCAAATAATACAAAACTGTGCAGCCAGACTGATTTTTAACATATGCCACAATGAACATATTACACCTGTTCTTAAACAACTACACTGGCTGCCTATCCATCAGGGCATTCAATGTACAATATTGACCACTATTCATAACCTTATACATAGTATATCCTTGGTTTGGCTCTGTTCATCACTTCAACTTTATCAACCTCCACGTTATCTACGCTCAATGGACAAAAATTACTTAGTCATCCCCACTGTCAAAACTACTAGATTAAATCTGACTAGGACTCTCGCCTTCTCTATGGCAGGACCCACTATTTGGAACTCCCTACCCAACTACATTCGACAACTTAATTTAAAAAAGCCATCAAAACATATCTTTTCTTCCTTAGCCTTCCCAGAACCTAAATCCTAACCTTTGGTGTCTCATCTTAATGTAATGTTATTTTTTAATGGTTTTTTTCTGAGTTTTGTATTTTAAATATGTACATTTCTTTGTAAACCGTTTAGATTTGCGAAAAGCTTGTATAGGCGGTATCGAAATTTTAAATAAATAAATAAGAAGTCAGGAGTGGAGAATTTATAAACTCGAAAGGAGCGTGGTTTCTGGCCTAATAATCCTGACTGCTGGCCTGATGAGCTTTTCTGTCCTATGGAGTATGGATGTTTAAAAAAAAAAAAAAAAAAAGTTGTCAAGGCGTTACTAGGACAATTAAGGCTGAAGAATGTAGATTACATTGTAGGCTTGTGTTTGTTTCTAATTCCTCAGGCCTGTAGCTAGGGGAAGGGGCAGCTCAGTAGGACAAGACTTTCTCCTTTGTTTGATTTTATAAATGGTGCTGCACTCTTTCTCCCCCTGCACTGGGTGCCTCCACTTTTATTTTTGGATGGCATGTAAACATATTCCAGATCAGTCTTCCCTGGAAACGGTTTCTTACAGGTGAAAACTATTTTCAGCGAGTAATGGTCCCTGTTGGCAGATGCCGCAGTTTCAGTGCTTGCAGCAAATGCACAGGCACAGTCGCAAAACAGGATCCTTTCAGGGGCACGCTTCCCTCGGGCTCTCCTCTTCCCCAGGGGTTGAATTTCTTCTCTCAAATACCTTCCTCCTTTCTTTCTCTTCTGGTGGTTATCAGTAGCTGGTGCACAGATCCTTGGGATAATCTCTTCACCCTTCACAGGAGAGAGATTCCTCCTTTGGACTCCTGTATTTGGTTACTTATTGAACATCTACTCCACCAGTTCCTCCAGGGTCGAATTAAAGTTGCCTGCACCTATAGGCAATGGGAGAGAAAGGGTTGGTCCGCCAATCCTGATTCCTCCCCCCCCCCCAACTAGTTCAAGGGAGCTATTTCTTCCCTGGTTCCTCCTGATCGACCCTGTCCAAATACTCCTGTCATATGGCCTCTCCCCCCATCTCTATGTCGTGGTGCCGGTCCCAGAACAGAAGCAGCAGCAGCAGCAAGGAAACAAGGAAATGCAGTGCAGGGCATTCCTGCAGCCCTCGTGTGTTGACCAGCCATGCGGTGCCCCGCCCCCCTACTCCCACACAAGTTTCCTGTTACTATGGGAACCGTGCAAGGGGAGGGGTCTTCGCAGGGCCGCAGGAGGGCCCCTGTGCTGAACTTCCTGGCTCCGCGTGCACCTGCTGCTTCTATTATGGGGCTGGCACCACGACATACAGGTGGAGGGGGGGGGGGGTGCCGTAACAGGCGGCATGCAGCGGCAGTGGTGATGACGACACTCCAGCATCGAATTAAAAAAAAAAAAAAATTGGGTTCCAGCGGCAGTTTCCTGTGCCTAAATCCGGGCTTCTTTCTTCCACACCACTACTGGAAACTGAGCATTTCTCCTTCGCTGGAGAAGCACTCCCTCCGTCCAGCCCCTGGGAAAGAGGCCAGCAGACCTGCTGGCCTCTTTCAGCTTCTCTCCATGACTCTACCTTCTGTCCGGCACAAGGCAGAGTCATGGAAAAGACCGACCCTGCGTGGATGGGCCATGCAAACACTCTTAACTAACTGTACTCCCACTGCTACACCCTCTGCTAAAACCTTCCACATTTTGGGTTAATACGCTTTTCTTTAAAGTCCCAGTGCATTGCTTTACAATTAGCTTATTTCATTGGGAGTTAAAACAAATAGTTTAGCCTGTGCATTAAACTGTGTGCTGAATAACTCACAGCTCATTATGTCAGCCCCTAAGTTTGCCAGTTAGAGCCTTTTAATAATGTCTCTATGTCTATCACTCCTGACCAGTCACAATGCAAATACAAGTCCCTGACATACTGGAATGTAGTATATGTAAGCACATTGCCTCTACATGGTGATTAAATACCATGTTTTTTGCTGCACAGCAATAAATTTTTTAAACGTCGATGAGATGAAAGCTGTTGTTTAATTATGCATTACATTGGAAGCATACTATTCATGAGCAGCAAACATAAAATTAAGTTGATGGCAATCCATAATTTTTAACAATGTATGACTGGAATCATTTGAATTCAGATCCATATATAATTACTGTAGTTTATGCAAAAATATAGTATGGAATTGGTTTTCTGAAGCACTAATGAGTACACCAATCAAGGCTCACTGCTAGCTGTGGTTTCTGTTTGCATTCCTCACCCAGCGAGTAGTTCTTTTCCTCTGACTGTTGTCGTAGGTTGCAGATCGTTGTTTTACTCTAAGGGCAGCAAGGTTTCATCACAACTTTGGCAAGCATAAAACTACATCTGTTTTATCAATAAAACGTTCTAAATTGATTTTTCCTCTCCCTCACTGGCCATTTCACAGCAAGAAATGTTGTGGGGTTTTTTTGTTTTGTTTTTCATTTTTCAAGGTCAACAAGTGTAGATGATACATTTTTATAGGACTAGCAATGCATTTCAAGAGCCAGGCTTCTTTTATTGGATCAATATATAATGTGCTAAGATCCTAACTCTCAAATCTGTTCATGGTGAATTTGCGTGCACGCTAGCACTTCACCCTGAGCTCCCCCCCAATTCACCCAGACTTCCCACTCAAAAATTGCAGACAACAGACAAGTCCAATTTCACTGGCGCTAGTCAATTAGCAGGTGAAAAAGTGTACAAACAAGTTGACTAATGTATACATGTAAATCTAAATATATATCAAAGGCTTGTGTTGGTTTGTCTGTGGCCAAAAGGTGGTGCCTGGTACAATGGAAAGTGCACTGTGCAAAGACAATATACTCTGTCTATAAAGCACTGTTGCACAAAACACAGGCATAGGCACCTGCCACCCATGCAGAGGCATACACACTCATGCATGTGCAGACATGCAGAGACATGCTCACTCAGGCTCCCCCAAATACACATACACACACACACACACACACAATTACAGGCACCCAGACACAGACACAGGCTATTATTGGCCAGACAACCTGAGCAACATCTAATACTGTTAGCTAATGTGCTCTATCTGTGAAGCCCTGTGTCTCATGCTCCTATACACAGGGACAGGTAGGCATATGCACAAAGATGCATAGGAGAGTGCACAGACTCATACATGCAGAGGTAAAGACACACAGGCCCCCCTCAAACACACATTAATACACACAGGCAGAGGCACCAACACACAGAGCACAACACACAGGTACATGCACAGGGAGGTACACACAGGCATAGGCATATGCCTACATGCACACACACACACTTGGTCAGATTGGCCTATCGAGAGCGAGTGAGCAGGTGTGTGAGCATGTATATAAGAGATCGATTGAGCCAGTGAGCATGTTTGTGAACAAGAGCGTGAGTGTGAGACACAGTGAGCATGTCTGTGAGATAGAGCATGTGAGCCGGTGAGCATGTACGAGAGAGAATGTGTGATCTAGTGAGCATGTGTGTGAGAGAATATAAGGGAGTTTATATGAGAATGAACATGTTAGAGAGAGAAGAAAGTTGTGCCTATCTCCCACCCCTTACTAATCCATGACAATCTCAGGGTGACTGGAATCTAAAGTTCCCAGATATGGAGAGCAGGGGATTTATTTATTGCTTTTTCATTCCATACAGAGTCTGGCTTGTTGCAGTTTCAAGTTCAGTTTTTGTCTGCATGGTACTATTTATACTTTATCATCTCTTCATTTTGTATTTGGTGAGGGTCTGTCTGTGTTTAAATGTGTGACTAAGGTGAGGTATTCTGCTAAGCAGACTTGCATGGATGGAATGGGGGTCTACAGCTTTGTTTATTCACTGCTAGTCTAGAAGAGTATGCTTTATTTCTTAGTTATTTAGGAAAAATGTGACATTTATTTTGGAGATATTTGGGCTTAATTCTGCCAGGTTTCAGAGTCGACTTGGCGTGTTAATGCATGTGCTGCAGAAGGGAGTCAGATACCCTAAGGGCCGGATTTGAAAAAATCCCCCATACTGTCCTGCAATCCTCCACTGCACACATAGGCTGTTATAGATCAGACTACCCGAGCAACATCTTGCACCTTTCGCTAATCTTTTATAAAACAGCAACTACCGTGCATACTCTTTGACCTCGCCCCAGAAGTTGTCCTAGAATGCCCCTTTTCTACATTGGTAAAATGTGCGCATGAAACCAAAAATATGCACATACTTTTGATGTTTGTAAAAACTGCATCAAATACCGGCTTCTTACACATGTAGCTATCATTTTTATGTGCAGAACCCCCTTTCGAAATGTGCTCAGAAAAGCGATGATGCCCAAATATACAAAGCACATGCTCAGTTGGATTACAGCATCCGTGTTCGTTTCCAAAGCTGTAAGAAATGGTCAAATAAAAGGATGAGGAGGGGAGATGTGCTTAGAGAGGGGCGAGAAAATGAAGGGGATCGAGCAGCACGAAGAACAATGGTCACGAGTGATGAAACAATGCCTCTATTAAGCCCTTTTGTATGTGCTTCAAAGAGCTTGATCATTTAAATTGCAAATGCATTAGGTTAGTGAGTAGTTCTACTTTACAACTTCCTACAGCTTGAAAACAAACACTACAATTTGCTTGTCTATTCGGGCAACATCATCCATAGCTTATTTTGCATTGATCTGATGAGGCATGGCTCTCGGAAGCCAGTTACAAATATATTAAGTTAGTCCAATATTGAGGCGTCGCCTACAACCCTACCTTTATCTCTCCATATTTAAGTGATGGACCATGGCAGCTGGACTACTTCAGTTCTCAGCATGCTTGCCATACTTCTCCAGAGGTCTTCGCTATTTACTCTTCCCATGGCTCCAGAAGATGGTTTTGTAGCACTGCACATGCAGACAGATCAGTGACGCAATAATAAGGGAAAAGGTATCGGGCTGCTGTCAGGGGAGACAGAACAATGTTACAGGAAAAAAACACAGTGCAAAGGTTATTTATTTATTTATTTAAAACCTTTTTTTATGCCGGTGTTAGGGTGAACATCACATCGGTTTACAATATAACAGAATGAATAGAAAATGCAATTAACAAGGGAATAAAACAGGTGGGCGAAGAGAAACGCAGGAAAGCAGCATAGAAAGATAGTACAACTGGTGCAGAGTTCTTAACATAGGTAACTATTGGAACATATCATGTTGGATAATATCATGAATGCTAGTTATTATGTACATTATATACATTAATAGAACAACAAAGGTGGGGAGAAGAAAGGAATTGCAGTGACGTGGATAGAAGACATGGATTTAAGAGCCAGATGTTGTGTTAGAAAGCACCTTATAGACCAGATCAGGAAACTATCGAGGCGATGTGAAAAAGAGTTTCTCCCATTTCCTGCCCTTGAAAAAATAAATGGTTAGTGCTTGTAGCCTCGATGCTGAGAATGGGCATTGAGAGTTTATCGTGTGTGGGGGTGGGGGAGTGTTATAAGAAGTGGGGCCTGGCTTGTTCTAATGACTATAGAAACAATACAGACTTCTGCTTTCTGTCAGAGATATGATATAAATAGGCATGTAATTAGGGTTGCTGTTTTTGGTGGTATATGTAATTGAGGTTCTTTTGACTGTACTGTGCAAAAGCAGTATTGATTGCAGGATCTACATTGTTTACTGTTCTTGATAGGAAAGTTCATTCATCATGCCTAGAAACATCCAGATTTCTCAGATACCAACAATATCATCGTGTCTGTGAGCCTGAAGGGACCGAGTTCATTTCCTACACCACCAAACTAGCTGCAAAGCAACATGGAGCATTGCTGGGCACATATATATGCATTAATAACACAATGACTCTTTTTCATAACTTTGTGGTCTTGGTTTTAAAAGTAGATAACGGTATTTAGGATGGCAGTTTTTATGTAGATATAACAGGAACATTACGAGATAACAGGAAGACGTTTGTCATGTGAGATGCCGTGAGAAATGTAGAGCACACTGCGATGTCAGCAAAATAAGGTCAGAAGAATGGACACTCAGGAAGCACAGCGGCGGTTGAAGTAAACGAGTGTATGTGTTGAGTCACCGCTGAGACGTAAACGGTGAATGTGAAGTTGATGTTTTCAAGATGGAAGTAAATGGTCTTTGGGAGTGATATTTATATTAGTGGATATAAAGCCAGGGAGAGATCTATTCCCCCTGAAGAAGCCTGCGGGCGAAACGAGGGTCCCTGGTCGGAGTAGTAAAGAAGAAGTGTTAGAGAGAACTAATTTTTCAGTATTTTAGGACCATTACAGTTGTGTTACTAAAGGAATTATTTGTTTGCTGTTTTGAGTGACTGAGCATGGTATGAGTATATGTGTGTTAGAGGTAAGGTGGGGCAAATAAAGTAATTGATTATGTATTTTCATGTATGTAAAAAAAAAAGTGATAGTTTTTACATGAAGAATATAAAGGATATTTAAAATAGGTATGTAAAATGTAATTGTCATATTTGAAATACTGTTTGTGAAATTTTTATATAAATAAATGTATTATATTTGAATTATATTTTAGGGATATGTTAGTAGATGTTGAATTTGTTTGATATTTTACAGATTATGAGAATCTTTCTTTTGGATATTCACTACTGAGATCTTTGAGAGAGCTGTTTTTTCCTTCTTTGTGTTATTTACCGCAGGGAAGAGTTACACATTTTGTAACCTGTGTGGGTTATAAAATACTGGGATAGATCTGCACATGGTCATACATACGCATCTGTGGGCGTGGCAGTTCTTATAAAGTTATCCTCCCGCATTCCTAACTGTGTATGGGGCCGATGCAAAAAAACCAAATACGCTGAAAGCGGGTGCTCAGTGTTCAGCGCTCGTTTTCCTAACGCGCCCCCAGGCACCTCTCCTGAGGGTGCCATGCAATATTAAAGTTAGGAGTCGTGCTGTAAAGGAGATGTTAGAGTCGATTGCGAGCCCCTAGCACCGCCTTGACAGCAGGCACCCGGGAGAAGTCGGCTGGCCGCTGGTTAAGAAAATGGATGCTGAATTTATCAGCATTTGTTTTCCTAATTGGCACACAGCCATTGGTTTGGAAAACAGAAGCTGTTTAACTGAGCATCCATTTCCCGAACCTGACCACCAGCACTTAAAAAATTTTTTTTTTTGTTTTTTTTTTTTAATCTTTCATTCCTCTGACTTAATATCGCCACAATATTAATATCATTATTATTAATTATTATTAATTATTAATTATTATTAATTATTACTTAATATCATTATTATTATTAATATTAATATCATTATTATTACTACAACTATTATTATTATTATTATTATTATTAAGATAAATGTTAGTTTTTTACCGAGTTTTGTTACCTATCCACTTGTTAATTGTAAACCGACATGATGCGATATCTATTGCGAATGCCGGTATAGAAAAACTTAATAAATAAATAAATAAATAAATTTGATGCACTAGCAATTAGTGTGTCATTATTTATTAGATGTTTTTTCCTCTCATCAATGCAGGCAAAGTACTTCTATTTTAAACAACAGCTTTGGAGTCAAGTGTGGTGATTTTTGTGCTTTAATTGGGCTGAGGAGCAGACGATCCCCAGTGAGGAAAAACCCTAAGGCCCTTAAAGAGTTAAATCTTTTACCCACTATGCAGGAACCCCCGGCCAGGATGTCATGGGGGTCTGTCCTTGGCCAGAATTCTCCCTATGGACCCTTGAGCCCAGGACCAGGTGGGAACATCACTATCACTATATTGAGAGGTGTTTTACCGCGCGCAGTAAGTGTTACACAGTAACATTTCATAGCACAAGCTTTATTGCGTGGGCCCACTAAATAATGATCCAAATATTTCTTGTGAAGGCAGAATCCAAGAATGCCTTACATTTTTATTTTAGGCAGATGTTTCTAATGTGTAGTTATTTTTTCTATAAACAAAACACTGTTTATTCAGATGCCTAATTATGGCTGACATGGGCAAGAATGTTATTCCTCAGATTCAGAATTCAAACACTGCCGCTGAACTGCCCTTTGATGTCTGGAGCATTACGCCTGCTTATTGCAGGATACAAAATACTTGTTTTTCTTTTTTCCCCAGCTATCAAGTGGACTGAAATTTCCAGGTGGAAAAATAATTTTTTAACAGTAACTGTAATTTAAAAGTGCATCTTCTCCCCCTGCTTCACGGTCCCTTTCTTTTTGAAAAGAAAATCAAGGAAGGGGACGGCTGGGGGACCATCTGCCATTTAGGTCCCGCGCTTTCTCGGGGCTTGCACTGGCTCCCAGTCTCAGCAAGTTCTCCGAGATGCTGATTTGTTGAAGAAAAGTCCATGCTCTGGCTCCTTGGGGTGATTTCTTTGCTGGGCGGTGCAGGGAGGCGCCTCACCATGGTGTACTGGGCCGCTGGCAGAGAGTGCTTGTGAGCCAATCCCTCGTGGGTGGGGGGAGCTGGCAGGAGCACTGTCAAAGCACTGAAACACAAAAAATAAACTCTCTTCGGAAGAGAGAACCTGCTAGGTCTGCCTTGTGACTCTCCTTTCCCTTATCAAAAGGAAGTAAAAGACTCCTGCGCGCTCTGCGAGGAAAGGAAGCAATAACATGGCATCCGGGTGTTGTCCTTCTCGCCCTCTCTGCCATTTGTTCTGGCACAGGGGGCAGAAAATGTTCCCACTGCAGTGACCTGTGCCACGGGCCTCACAGATAGGAATGGGGGGAAAGGTGAGCTAATGTATGAGAGTCCTCGGCCCGCACAGTGGTGGTTTCTTCACTCCGGCCCACGGCAAGTTTCTCTCTTTACCAGCAAACTGCTGCAGAAGAGGACGGGAGGGGGGTCATTTGCATCCCTTACCCAGCAGGCCCCGGGAGAGGACTCCAGGCTTCTGTTACCATGGCCCCAGCTTCCAGAGGCCCCCACACCCCTTGCAGCTGGAGAGGACACCACCTTACTGTAAATGTACTTACAGATTTTATACAGAAGGAATTTAATTCAAAACGAGAGCCAATAAGGTGGGTAACTAGGTTAGATATAAGTAGATTAATTGTAGTGTTTTAAGGATCTTTGTCAGACAAATCTAAAATAATTCAATAGACTAAAAGTACTTTAGATTAGCCTTACATCCCTACCCCTTTAGGATTTCTAATTTGATAACAAATCAACAAAATTAAAATACAGGCAGTAGTCCTGCAGTAAGGGAGAGGCTTTCCAGTCTTTTACAGTGAGTGCCACGTGTATGATTATCTTCCAGCTGGCGAGAGGTTGTGTTCCCTAGGGCAAGTGTTACGATGGGTGGCTCATGGGGCCCCGTGAGCCGCTGCACTCACCCTGGACACCACAGACTTGCTTGTGCGCCAGACCCTTCTCTTCGTGGCAGGAATGCTGCCAATAGCTCTCCTCCTGGGCGTGCAGTGCTGCCCGCACATGCACCCTTAATGAATGCCCCGCGCTGGGAACTCCTGCATGGTGCCCCCAGATGACGTCAGCCCGGCCGGGCTATTTCAACAGGACCAGTCCTAGACTCAGCAGTGGGTCTCCTGCATATTGCAATGAGCGTTGCTCCTGCGTGCTTCTGTTCCTGGGCCTCAGCATTCCTTGTTCATGTCTCCCAGTATTCCTGTCTCGTCCAGTCTTGCCTTGCCCAATCTGCCTCGTCCAACCTTGCCTTACCTAGCCTGTCTCATCCAATGCTATCTCCTCATCTAGTCTCATCCAGTGTTTCTCGTGCATTTTCATCCATCCTTGGCCTGACCTCTTGATATTGACCACCTGCACTGGACCTGAACATGACTGCCTGCCGCCTGGATCTGACCCCTTGCATTGGACCTGATTATGTTTGCCTGCCACCTGGACCTAATTGCTTGTGATATACCCTGTCTACATTTGTCTGCCTCCTGCCATGACCGTTGACCAATTCCTCCTCTCTCCAGTCTGCTGCCTGTCCTGGCCCCAGCATGCCTCTGGACTCTTGCTCACTCCACCACTCTAGGGACTCACCTAAGTCCTGGTTGCTTTCAAAACCTAAGGGCTGAACCTGCGGGGGAGGTGGCTGTTATAGGCAAAGGTCTGTTCTGCATCAGGGTGTGTTCACCAGCTGTCAGTGTAAGCTTATTCTCACACTGCTCATCACACAAAGAGTGGAGTCAGATCTCTGGAGGCTAGAGTGGCAGACCTGGAGGAGTTAAGGGAGACAGAGTGGCATGTAGAGGAGACCTCAAGAGACATAGTAGAGAAGTCCTACCTCCAATTGGGCAGAAATGGAAAAGGGATCCAAATGAAAAAAAAAACAAAACAGGAAAAGCATAAGCAATGGCAAATTAAATGTAAAGCATTGATAAGGAAGGCAAAGAGAGAATTTGAAAAAGAAGCTCGCCATGGAAGCAAAATCTCATAATAAAACCTTTTTCAGGTACATTTGAAGTAGAAAGCCAGTGAGGAAGTCAGTTGGATCATTAGATGATCAAGGGGTGAAAGGGATACTTAGGGATAACAAAGCCATAGCAGAGAGACTAAATGAATTCTTTGCTTCGGTCTTCACTGTGAGAGAGATACCCATGCCAGAACTGATATTCAAAGGTGATGATTCAGCAGAACTGAAACACATCTCAATATACCTGGAACATATAGAAACATAGAAACATAGAAATGACTGCAGAAGAAGACCAAACGGCCCATCAAGTCCGCCCAGCAAGCTACACACTTTATCCATTTTTTTTCCCTTTTTCTCTCTCCCACCTGTTACTATTGGCTTCCAGTACCCTCCAGCCCTAATTCCCTTCCACCCCACCACCAATTTAGAGAGCAGCTCCATATCTGCATCCAAGTGACATCCAGCTCAATTAGGGGTAGCAACCGCTGTAACAAGCAGGCCACCCCCTTGCCCCATACTCTTACCCATCCCTGTTTTTATTTTATTTATTTATTTATTTTTTTGGAGATAGCAGCCCTCCATCCTTCCGCTCTGTGAAGGTGGAACACTAACTACTGGCCACTGGCATCCCGCTCCGTGAATGCCTCTGTGGCTACTGCCGCTCCATGCAGTGTTTGAATGCTGCTGTGGCTACTGCCGCTCCGTGCAGTGTTTTGCTGCCTCCACTTTATTCACGCCCTCTAGACTTGATGGATCCACAGTGTTTATCCCACGCCCCTTTGAAGTCGTTCACAGTTTTAGACTTCACCACTTCCTCCGGAAGGGCATTCCAGCATCCACCACCCTTTCCGTGAAGAAATACTTCCTGACATTGGTTCTTAGTCTTCCTCCCTGGACCCTCAGCTCGTGACCTCTGGTTCTGCTGATTTTTTTCTGACAGAAAAAGTTTGTCGTTGTCTTTGGATCATTAAAGTTTTTCAAGTATCTGAAAGTCTGAATCATATCATCCCTGCTCCTCCTTTCCTCCAGGGAATACATATTTAGATTCTTCAATGTCTCCTCGTATGTCATCCTATGAAGACCCTCCACCTTCCTGGTCGCCCTAATATAATAAAGCAAATTGACAAATTAGAGTACCAAATCAAACTAATAGGGTCATTCATCAAAATGCGTTATGGCGTTAACACATGTGATAATTGTGTTACCTCATACTGCAAATGCACATTTTTTGAAGGGGCAGGATTGGGGAGGGGTTTGGGTGGAATTAATTAAAATGTTACCCAGGTAGAGAGTCCCTCAAGCTAGGTTGAGAGAACATTGCCCAAATCTCATCTTTGGGTGAGTTTCCTCACTCCGAAGGCCATCAAATCTTCACAAGAGACCACTGTTCTGTTTGTACCTGTCACATAGAATGTCAAAGTGGCCCCTAACCCCCTACACTCTTACCTAAACCCCACCTCGAGTTACTTGGTGGGCCTACCATAGGGATACAAATACCTACCTATGGGCCATGACATTATGGTCAGTCTCTCTCTCTCTCTCTCTCTCTCTCTCTCTCTCTCTCTTTCTTTCTTCTCCCTCCCCCCCCCCCCCCCCCCCCTCCCCCCGTGTGTGTCTAGGACCATTAACAATGGTCCCCTAGTTGAATGAAGGAAATACAACAGGTCTGGCACTTATCGCAGAATCTGAAAATGGTATTGCAATTTGCGCTAACTTAGCTCTTCGCACAGGTAATTAGTGAAAATTGCGATAAATGCTATATTAGCATAAAACACATCCCTTTTGCTATCGCATGCGGTACTTACCGCATTTTGATAAATCCAGGCCATAAGTTGTTAGAGTAGAAGTGGGTCCCTATAATTTTATTGAATCTTAACTGCCATGTATTTGACCATTTCTCTTGCCTTCTTAGATCATTTCCGATTCGTCTACTCCCTCACACACTAAGAGGGAGGCAGACACGGTCAGTACTTACAGCAGCACAATGCCTGCAGTACTCAAGGAATCAATGTGTCCAGTCCGGAAGTTTGTTGACAGTATAATAGTAGCTCATGTTCCTTTTGCGATGTCCATTTCAAGCATGTCTGCTCGCTGTCTGCTGCAAATCTCCCTGCCACAATGTGCTCCAAGAAACAGGCTGCTTAAACCACAAGGACAAAATAAATAGCATTTCATGGATAGGTCTAGCCCCTTCTCCTGTGCTTAAACAGAAACCCTAAGCAGCTGGAAGCCCAGGCTTTACACAGGAAGGATCTGAGTCGATTTAGGATACTGTACGACAGGGTAGATTTTTAAAGATGCGCCGATTTTATGACATGTGAGCGCCAACACACGCATATTATAAAATCTGATACCTACACGCACATGTGCGCCCAATTTTATATCGGCACGTGCAGGTGCACGCGGCAACACAACCGGGACATCCCCAGTTCCCTCCCAGTCCACTCCAGGACGGGGAGGGAACTTCCCTAACCTTTCTCCCTTTTCCCCTCTCTTCCCCGACCCCTAAACCCACCCTAACTATGCTAAAAGTTTTTGTTTTTAAACTTACTTCATCCTTGCAGTTGAAGTAAGTTGCGCGCGCAAGTCACCGGGATAGCGCAAAATGGCGCTGTCCCGCCTGGCTCCCGCCCCCAGCCCACCCTTTTTGTTCTGCCAGCACTTCTGCACGTTCTGGCAGATACATGCGTGGCCGGGCCGTTTTGAAAATGCGCCCGGCCACTCGCGGATCTGCCGGGATTTCCGCGCACCGGCATTTTAAAATCGACCCATGAGTGCCAATTCAAACTTAAGCAATCAACCCCACACTTCAGTGACATAATTAAACAGAAGATCAGTAAAGGAGTCAGCACAGGGTGGACAGAAACATTTTCTGAGCTCCACTTCGAGAGAGTGTTCCTCTCCCCTGGCTACTGTGCCCAAGAAAGAGCGAGTCAGAATTTATCCCACCCACCTGATTTGTTCTGTTGTAAACCTCTTTGATGGTGTAAAAAGCAGTATAACAAGTCAATAAACTAAACTAAACAAGAATGTTCTATTCAGAACGCTTCTTTTGACAGCGCAGTAGCCTTGGAGACTCTGGACACGACGCATTCATGGCCATGGCAGTCATTAAACCGGTTTTCAGACTTCTGCTCATTCACCCAGACAGCTTCCCACTCTTAGGTTTCCAAATACACACTCACTTCTATTGCCTGTGACAGAGAATCCACTGGATTACCTCACTAGCACCTGGAATAGTGTTCACTACTTCGACAGTTTCCTATTCATTTCCCTGTGCCCAAATGTTGCAGCGTTTTCATCAGGTCACCAAAAGTCTCAGTATTCTATTAGCAAAGGATGCTAGTGTCAGACATATTATCACATTTGAAACACTTGAGATTAGAGAAAAGCTGGGCATATGGCAAGAGTTTCTTAAACATTCTAACAGCACATCCGCATAGCAGACTCCACCCATTTCAAGCATAAGGTTCAGTATATATTGTCACAGAGCACATTCGGGCCGATACAGTAAATCCCGCGGGAGAGCCGGCGCTCCGAGGCAAGCACCCGCTCTCCCAACGCGCGCCCAGGCCACTCTCCTGGGCGCGCGATCAAGTATTTAAATGAGGGCCCGCGGTAAAAAGATGTGTAAGGGACACTAGCGCGTCCCTAGCGCCTCCTTTTTGACAGGAGCGGCAGCTGTCAGCGGGTTTGACAGCCAACGCTCAATTTTTCTGGCATCGGTTCTCGAGCCCGCTGACAGCCACAGGTTCAGAAAACGGACGCCGTCATAATTGAGTGTCCATTTTCCGACCCGCAGGCACATTTTAAATGTTTTTTTTTTTTTAATTTTTTTTGGGGGGGGGGCCTCCGACTTAATATCGCTATGATATTAAGTTGGAGGGTGTACAGAAAAGCAGTTTTTTTTCTGCTTTTCTGTACACTTTCCCGGTGCAGCTTCGCTGCACATTTTACTTTCTGTATCGCGCGGAAATAACTAATAGGGCCATCAACGTGCATTTGCATGTTTCAGGCGCTATTAGTTTCGGGGGGGGGGGGGGGTTGGCAGCGCGTTTTTGACGCGAAAACGCGTGGCCAAACACAGGTTAGTGCACTGTACTGTATCGACCTGTGTGTGTGATGCCATGACCTGATAGATCAATGGGTCCATATAGGTGTCACCAAGAACACTGCTTTCCTCCAGCTCTTCCCAGTTGTAGCATCACTACACTACTGGGGCTCACATTTTCAGGACAGAAAATCAAATCAATCCACTAAATATCAAAGTTTCAGAATTGCTGAGAGTTGTTGTGTTACGATACCTACAATTTAACATCATGGTGTGGGCAAAGCATGTTCCCGAATGCAACAGAATATTGCTGACTCTGTTTCTAAGTTATCCCTTTTCCGGAAATTAGACCCAGAAGTGGATGAATAGGGAGAATCCTATTCATCCAGAAGATCCCTAGGAGCTTGGCACCTAAAAGCATGGAAGCTATTAAACAGCAATCAGTATTAACAGGAACATGGGCAACTTACAGGAGCGTTTACAAAAAAATGAAACAATTCCTCCTGAGCAAGGGAGGGGTCCCAGGTCCCATGCTGGTACATTTGATAGTGGATCATGTCATTCAAGTGAAAGAGGGTGGTTTAAAGTAATATTAGCTTCATATATAGCTGGAATGTCATTTTTTCCTAAACTCCATGGTTGAGACAATACTTGTCAATTCTTCACTACTGAAAACTTGCTTTCAGGTTGGGGAAGGGTGATTAGGCCAACTCACGATAAGAGGCAGCCAGTAATATACGTGGCATTAATACAGATATGTGATGCACTGGCAGGTATATGCAATTCCCCTTTCAAGGTTGAATCATTTAGACTGATATTCACACTTGGCTTTTTCAGAGTATTCCACATTAGCGAATCATTCCCCCCAGAATGGCAGACACGGCATAGAGAGGATTAGGTTTCCCAATAGGGGAGAGGCAGAAGAATATTCCAGGAACGGGAGGCCCCTGGGGAATCAGTTTAACCTAGGGTGAAGATAGTAAAGAAAAGAGTATAAATGGTAACTCAATGAGTCATTGGGAAGCGTTCTGAGGAGTAGAAAAGTCAACATCTTGGAGGGAGCAAAGGGAAAGGCAGTTTAGGAGCTGAGCTCTGCCGCAGGACTCCAGTTTAATCCATAGGAGAGGGGGTTTCCTTCCGGCAAGTGGTGTGGGGTTGACTGAGATCCAGAACCTGGGACAATAGGGAGAGGAATGGTTCCTGAGTCAGCCACCTGTCAGTAATTTTGGTACAAAAGGGGGAGATTCTCTAACATTCTTGTGGAGGTCTGATGAATCAGAGGTCTTTCTGGGAATAGTAAGGAAGTTCAGGAAGCATAAGGAATTGTATTCACCTTTTTCTGACTTTTGGAATTCAAGAAACTGTTTCTTGTCTTGATAGTGTACTCTGGACTGTATCCATTTTTGTATGATGACTTTTGTATTTATTTTTTCAGTAAAATATAGTTTGGAATGCAGCACCTTGAGCACGGACTGGTTAATTTCAAGACTAATCCCACTGTAAGGCCCTGCAGGTTATCCTGTCCCCAACAATAGAGTCTGTATTCCCCCAACCCAGCAAAGAGTGGGTCAGAGCTCAGCAAGGCTTGAAAATGTGACCCCTTTGTTAAGAGGGGCTTATATACACATCAAGTATGATAGATTGTCAGCACACACATACAGAGGGGCAAGGGGCAAACGCTAGTCCTGAGTACATTGAATGATAATAGCACAAGCCTAATACAAAATTCTAGGACTTACTGGGCAGTAACACCAGTAGGCTGGCTACAATCCTAGTTCAATCAGACTTGTCGTCATTAACTTACTATCAGTTTACTGTAATATCTAAATGTTACCTGGAAAGTACTGGCCTAGATCCAAAGAAATTTGGCACACATTTTTTTCACATCAGAGCAGCAACTAGCATTGAACAGTTTAGGTTGCCTGACAGGGTAATTCAGCAAATAGGACAATAGCAGTCAGCAGCATTCAGATTATATGTCCATATTCCTGCAGGGCAGTCATTCATGCAAACTAGTAACTTTATTATTTGACTTAGATTTGTCCTATAGATGGAGGATTATCTGAATGCTAGGGCAATCCTTTGTCTTTTAGGCAGGCAGAAGAACCTGTGTGTGATTATATGGGAGTCACATAGGCCTTACAGTTGCTGTCATAAAACTCCATTGGATGGGCATTCGATGCATGAGGTGGAAGGAATTAATACTACTGATGCATCAACAACTGTACTTTTGGGCATGTCCCAGTGCAGTCTGATACACCTGGGTGGCAAATTTGATCTCTGCCCTCTTACCTGTCAACAGTTGATTGCAACTGTAATTCAGGATTTGACTGAAATGACTACTTTCCTCCCTCCCGAGAACTCTACTGCTCTGGTCGGACATTATACAGTGATGACAATTGGCAAAATCCATTTTGTGGACTGGAAGATTGAGGAAGGTAAGCCAACAGATTAGTTGTTGGATGGGTGGTTTCCAGATCAAGCATGATTCGGCCTCAGTCAATTGTCCCAGCTTCTATCAAATTGACACAGTGCATTTATCTAACATTGGACAAGATATTTAGAATGACATTCTGAAAGCTTTGGAGACACTGTTTGTGGCAGTGCACAGTTTGACTTTTGGAGGGGTACTTGGGCAAGTTGTCAACTGTCCCAGACCTATGGTGGGAGGTATCTGAGCCAAGCAAGAGTTTGAAATGAGCAGCAGCTGCACATGGCACTTCTTGGTGGAGAGGGGGATCCTTTGCTCCTAGCGTGCGTGGGGGGCAGCCTTTTAGCAGTTGAATCTGTGTGGTGAGGTGGTTCTGTGACTAAGTGCCTGGCAGGTGGCAGTTCGCAATAGCGGGAGATTTTGAAATGCTTCAAGGTAATGGCGCAAGAACCAGCAGTAGTGGGGCCCATAGCTTGGGGGTTAAGACTGCTCAGCTTAACCCATGGTGGGCAGTCAAGCATTAGGTCAGCACATGGCTCAGAGTAAAGGCTTATGATTGTAAGTTATAATTGTGTTTATTCAAATAAAAGCTGTGGCCTGTTTTAGTTAAAAAATGTGTGGAATTTGATTTATGGTGATGGAGGGGAGGACAAGTGGCACGCATGTCGCAACCGCCCATGTTAAGCTGTGCTCTGGCAGGAGAAAGAGATGACTTAAAGACACAATCAGTATTCCATAAATATATATCTTTGATATACTGTTAATGCCTAACTTTTATGTCTCTTGGGTCCTCCATGTAATATTTGAGGTCCATATTCAAAAGCATTTAACCGGATAAATCAGAAGCTATCCAGCTAAATGAAGATGGTGGGCACTTATCCGGATGAATTCTAGCTGTTTAATAAGTTAGCTGGATAAGTTAGGGGCATTCTGGTGGTGTAACTGGTAGGAGTTGAGTTAGCTGGATAACGTATCCAGCTAAGTCTGGTCGGCCCATAAAGCTGCTGAATATAATGAGCTAAGTTAGCTGGATAAGTTTATCTGGCTGACTAGCCAAGCTGCACAGTGGCTAAATATGGACCTCTGTTTTTTTTTTATTTTCTTTTTTTAAATGCTTTATTAATAAATTTCAAATCAAATATACATAATATATTCAATAAAGAAATGTTGGCATATTGAACAAAACATAAATGTTTATGCAATATTATAACAAAGAAATAATATTCATTGCCATTTTAGATCTCAATATGATGGGGGGAGGGGCCCTGAGGAAAAAGCCAGGGGGAATGGCTTACAAAACAAAGATGCAGTATTATCTATAAAAAGGTGGTAGCTGCATAGCATGAAAATCAACCCAATTGACACATTATCCGCTCTATCTATAGTAGGTAAGGTCTGACTTCTCCGACGAGCTTCCACAAAAGTTTGTAACTGGTTATGATCAAAGAAAACAAATTTAGCAGACGCTAAGATTATCACACATTTGCAGGGATAGCGAATAACACAAGCTGCTCCAAGAGAGAGCACTGACTCTATCATTGCAAGAAACTTTTTTCTCCGCTCTTGTGTTGCCTTGGTTATATCTGGAAATATCCAAATCTTTTGGCCTCTAAACAGAGAGTCCTTATTCCGAAAATATAGACGCAGGATATTATGACCTTGCATAAAAACGAATGACACCAGCAATGTAGCTCGATCTAACACACTTTCTTCTCCAGAATTTTCAAGGAAATCAGTCAAATTAGAGGGAATATCTGCCACATTATTATCCAATGATCTTCTATTCGTTGGAAGAAAGTAAGCCTTTTCAATAGGAGGGAGGGCATTCTCTGGTAATTTCAACACTTCTTTTAAATATATGGAAAATAGATCTAAAGGTGTGATCAAAGAAATTCGAGGAAAATTGAGAGAGAGTTTTCCGTGTTCTCAATTCTGCGAGAGATGGAAGACAAATCTTTGATAACATTTACTTGTTCATTTTGAATCTCCACTATGCTAGTTTTCACCTTGGTCACTTTCCGTTCCATAGAATTAAACTGCATTTCAAAAGATTGAGAATTATTATATAAATCTATAGCTAAAGAGACCAAATCAGTAAGAGACTTTATTTACTGACATTAGGACAGGCCAAAGATTCTCCAGGGTAACAACTTCAGGCTTAACACAGTCAGAGATGTTGGGAAAAATCGTAGGAGAAATCCTTGGCAGTGTATTAACTTGTGCCAAACCTGCTTTCTGTGAAACCGTTGTCGAAGAAGGCAATGAGACCTCACTGTCCTCAGTAAGTCCGTGCCCTTCTAGGCCCTTCTTCAACTTCCAAACGCCGGATTTGCACCTTCCCTCTTTGTTTCCCCATTAGAAAAGAAGAACTGAAATTACCGGGGATTTATCGGGAGCCGTTCTGAAACGCGTCTGCTATGCAGCGGCCATCTAGGTTCTGTTCTTCCTCCCCCGGACCTCTGTTTTTAATTGGTCTTCGGTACATAGCCAGCAGCCTAGATTAATTCTAAATATTTTGGAGTATCTGTCTCTGATGTGTTCTGTGATCAAACTATTAAGCTCTGCCCATGCTTGAACAGCTGGAGAGAGAGGAGAGTTACCTGCGTTCTTTTTTTTTCTGGCTGGCTTTCTTCCAGGAAGTGGTGCTTCCCATTTTGTTTTCCCTTATTCCCGAATCACCAGTTTACAAAGGATTTGACCCCCTTTTGTCCCACCACGTTTGTTGTGTCCAGATCGGCCGCGCCTGCTGTTGGTGTCCGCTGAGGAGCCCGCTGTGTCCCCTGATAGGCTAGAGGGCTGTGTCCCTCGTCACATCAGCACTGCAGATGGAAGGCATGGGGGAATCGCAAGGTCCGCTCCCGCCAGCCGCCAGCGCTGCCACGATGCGACTTACCCCAGCCTGCAGAATCTGCAAGCCATCGCTGTCAAGGTGACTCCCGCGTCCCCTCTGATTAGGAAGCACTGTAGGCAAGGTATTGTACAAGCAGGCCGGAGACTGGAGAGGCAAAAGTAGAGGAATTTGGTAACTTTTATTCTAATCTTCTTTAAATATTTCTTTTTATTTTAAAGCTCATACCACAGGGTACACATCACTCCTGAGTCCGGTTACTGTTAAAAAGGCTTTTCAGCTTAAAATTTGGTCTGGTTGTTAAGTATTAAAAGCTTGCTTAAAAAGAAACACTTGAGTTTCAGAAATGTTTATTTAAATTTGTTTAGATCAGTATTTTATGTTCAGTGTATTTTATGATGTATGTTTTTATTGTAATCCACAGTGTATATCTTTAGAATTACGGAATGCAAGTGTATACAATAAATAGCTCACAAGTTTCCCTCTGGGGTTACTTCTGAGTTCTGGTCACCCTGTCTCTCTCCTCCTCCCTGCCACATTCTTCCGCTTCTCCACTTGTGAATCTGCCAGCTTAGCTGCTACTTCCTTTTCCTTCCAGCCCGTGTAAGTTGATTCAGTGGCTGCCACCTCCTCTGATCGGCCCGGGACGATTCCTCTTCCTCCTCCTAGCTACTGCATGGTTGATTCAGATGCAGGCATCTCCCTCCAGTCAAAAAAATGGGCAGCACCTGGAGATTTCCTATGCTGTTCTGAAAACCCGGCAATTCAAAAAAAAAAAATCTAAATTTTCCAGATGAAAACTGAAGAGTTCCTAGATATGCCCCTGGGGGGTACAATGCTAAATTCTGGAATAACCCACTTCATAAAGAGGGAACCGTGTTCTTCTTAATAGCAGTTTGAGAGCTTGCTTTTGGTTGCATAGCCTCTTGAGAGTGCACTGCTCCCTGGCAGGCTGAATCAGCAAGGCTCGCGGGAAAACAGGCTTCAATATTCAGTGCCCGCTGTCCCAACGCCCGCCCAGTCACCTCTCCTGGGCGCCCGATCCTGTATTTAAATGAGGGGGTCACGCTAAAAAGGAGGTGCTAGGGACAATAGCATGTCTGTAGCGCCTCCGTGGCAGCGGAAACCCAGGAGAGGTGGCTGTCAGCAGGTTCAGGAAACCGACGCTCAATTTTACGAGCATTGGTTTTCCAAGGCCGCTGACAGCCATGGGTTAGGAAAACGGCCGCCGGTAAAATTGAGCGTTCGTTTTCCTAACCTGACCAGCCAGCACTTTTTTTTTTTAAATTTTACATTTTTGGTTCCTCCCACTTAATATTGCTAGGATATTAAGTCAGAGGGTGTAAAGAAAAGTAGTATTTTCTGCTTTTCTGTACTTTTTCGGGCTGCTCAGAAATTAACGCCTGAGCGTAAAATGTGCAGCTTGGCCGCACTTTTTTTTTTTCTTTCAGTATCCAGGGTGCATATAACTAATTGACTCATGAACATGCATGTTCATGGGATGAGCATTATTATTTTTGGGAGGGAAGGGTTGGACGCACGTTTGATGCGTTAAACTCCGAGTAGTGGACACATGTCAAAAACACGCGTCTAACCGTGGGTAGAACAGTGCGCTCAGCACACCTTACTGTATCGGCCTGTTTGAGCGTTGCACTGTCAACAGGTGGTTCCTGACAGGTACAGTAGGGGATTGCACACCACTTGAAAGGAAACAGATTTCTCATGGCACGCACTAAGCCCCAAATCACAAAGATTTCTTTGCAAGTTTGCTTTCTTCTTGTGGCGTAGGCCGAATTGTATCTTGCTACTCGATATGCCTCCTTAGAGAGTGGGGAAGAAACTTCAGTTTTGCAATCTTTTTAAACCCACCACGATGAATTGCATGTGTTTTATGAGCCTGCGTGCTTGGCTCTGCTGCCGCCTTGTTGATATGTTGAATTTAGGTCTTTAGGACTAGCCTAGTAACTGGGTAGGTCTGCCATCTCTTGCCTTTCTTTTTTTTCCCCCCAATTTTTCCCCTCCAAAAATGTGCCCTTGCTCCAATGCGTTTTCATAGGGAGTTAAAGCATCTTCTTTCTTTGCATTAAATCTCCCCCACCATCATTTGCAGATTTTAACTCGTGTAGAGCTGGATGCTTAGCATCAGATCAGATCTGCAGCCTTGCACTGAGTGTCTATGAACAGTTTCCTGCCTTTCCCCCCTCAGTAACCTTTCACTCTTCTGTCTGGTGCAATCCCATTTTCTCCTGATAGGTGCAGCTGTGCGAAGTGCTTGGGAGAGAGAAGAATGCTAAGAATGTCATTTACACATTTGTACTGGCATGCTGGCAACACACTGAATTGGGGATTGGTCCTTTCAGAATGATCTGCATCTTCTGTGGGAAATTAGGAGCTAAGAAACCCTGTAAATCTTTTCAGCCTGTGTATTTTTCCAGGATCAAATTTTAAAACTTTTACATGCAAAATCCTTTTTTATTAGGCTGTTTGGGGAGTTTTATAGGGAATAGCAGCCTCCTTGAGGCAGAGTGGGACAGACTGCTATAAGATTATGTATCGTTGCATGATACCCCGTGGGCCCGATTTTAAAAAGCATTTACATGCTTGAAATTGGGTTTTACACATGTAAATGTAATTTACTCGAGTAAGTGGGCTTTTGAAAATTGCTACAATGCATGCCATTGAATCGTCCATAAGTGCACGTCACCGGAGTAATCGGCTTTTGAAAATTACTAAGATAATGCGTTACATTGACGCGCATAACTCCTTTGAAAATTGCCTCTAGTGTGCACAGTGTTCATTGTAAGCACAGAAAATGAATGCAGCAATTCAATACTACATTTTTTTTTTAGTTTTATTTATTAAACTTCATATTTAGTTTGTAAGAAACAAAACTAAACGGTTTACAAAATCAAATTAGGTGTGCAATAAATAAATAAAAACGGTTCATGCTATAAAAATAAAAAAGCATTAGTAAGACACACAGTGATAGATAATGAGCTTAGTGGTCCAAGATGAACGTCAACAAGTAGAGTTCATTTTATAGACGCCAAGTATTAGAATGAAGAGTTGAAGGAGTGGCTGAAAAGTCTTGCCTTCTCTTTTTCCTGAGTTTAGGATGGCTCAGCTCACCGGGAATGTCCCATGGCAAAGCATTTTGCAAGTCATACAGGGTACAGGATGTGAAGAAGATTCTGTACTCTCTTCCCCTACCCCTGAGCTAAGCTCAATGCAGTTTTTCTGGCTGGTCGATCTTGGGGTTGTTTGTTTTTGTTATACTCAAGTAGTGCAGTCCAAACATTATGCTCATTTTAGTGCAGTGCATTTGATTTAAACGTCTTTGCCCTGCTAAAAATGTTTTTAATAAAGTAAAAGAGCAGTCCATAGGGAGTGCCCTGAGCCAGGAGGTAAACATGAGGGACAGGCGTTCCTCGTAGCCCTTCCTGCTCCCCAAATCTGCACCCCTGCCCCTTTCTGCCTGTTCCAGTCCCCAGCCATGGCTGCTTGTGTGTGTACGCCGCATCACAGTACCCAAGGCCCCTTCCTCGCCTTTCTGCGAGCTAAAGCTGGCATCCACCGCAGGCTCAGAACCTCTCTAGCCTCTCCCCACCCCTTCCAGTTTCTTGTATCCTTAAGCACGGAGTCTCCAAACCTTGGACTCTTCCAGCTTTCTCTCTGTCCATCTCCATCCTGTCCTGCCTGCAGGCGTTCAGGCTATTGGCAATGCAGAATGACATGGAAAGAGCTGCTAAGGTCTCAAATGTCAATGCCAAGAGTGTCCCTCCTGCTGCCTGAATCCCGTACCCAGAGCAGAGCGGGAGAGTGAGCTGTGCTCAGCAAGGGGGTTATTCTGCCAGCGGCCGAATGTGAAGTAGCATGGCCAAATACACAAGGCCGCTTCCCCCATCCACTCTGAGGTGTCATCCTGGGGGACAGTAAATGGTACCCACCCTCCCCCTTCTGCTGACACAAGTTTTCAGGACTCTCTAGAGGGCATTATGGCCATTTTGGACTTTAAATGAATGAGAGAGAATAAAACTGAAGTTTCAGCAGATTTGCTGTGCTTTTCTGAGCAGCTGCTGCACCAGATGTGTGTGGAATAACGGTCACTGGTACCCGAAGAAGAGAGTAAAGCATTTCCTTAGGCCTGTAGCTAAAAGATATGAGACCTGTGGGATACCCACAAATAAAACAATACGTCTTCAGTGGTAAAGGAATGGCTGATGGTGCTTTTCTTTATTGTGTTAGCATCATTCTGTTGAATAAAATATTTTCCTGTTATTGCAACATTATTTTTTGATCTCGAGTGTCACATGAAGATCTAGAAGAGACTAGGTATGCTACTGTAAATAATAATGCCATTTTTAAAAAAATATTTAACTAGTTGCCGTTCTTAATGAGAAGTTGTCATGGTGACTTATCGCAGGGGTTTTCATCACCAGTTTTCTGGTTTTCAGGAGATCCTCCCTGCATATTTGTCCAGGTTATTTGCATATATTTGCTCTATGAACAGGGCTCTATTTTGCATAGCACGGTTAAACTAAAAACCTGACCTGTTTGTGACCCTTGAGATCACCTCCCCATTCTATATTTGAAAGCTGCTGCCAGACTTTTGTGTCTCGGAGAAAGTCCTCCTGCACATTACAGAAACTTTTGGAATCTCATTTGTTTTTAAACTTAGTAAATTGGAGACATGCAAAAATTTCTTTTTAAAGAAAACAAAAAATTAAAAAAAACTGGCAGCTCAGAGGGGCTGAGTCACTAAAGCCAGCTCTTAGGATGCACACTAAATAGCCAGCTAATCATTGTTCATTTAGCAGAGTAAAAATCTGCACTAAATTGGGCATGCGTGTTCATGCTAAACATAGCACATATGCACATGCAAAATATGCAAATAAGATGGTAATGAGCTCATTAACTCTTTTCATCCTTTGCATAAAGAACTGTGTTAGCTCCGATAAATTTATCATCAGCTGGCACGCTAACACTTATGATGGGGCCCTCTTCCTTTTCCCCTCCCCCTACCACACACTCCTACCCCCTGTAGCTTGATATATCCTGTGAAGCGAAGGTAGACGGTGCAGTGGGGAGGTGTACTGAGATCATGGCAGAAGGCTGATGTTTTCTCTCCTGTTGGGGAGGATTTTGGAGGCCATCACTGGGATTTGGGGCTTCAGGAAAGGGTATCTGTAAGAGCTGGCCTTCTCTGGGGGAGGGAAGGTGCCCACAAACGGGCCTTCAGGGAAAAGGTGCCAGGAGGGGCTTTGTTGTCAAGGGAAGTGGGATTAGGGGCCAAATGCCTAGGCACTAGCCAGGAGTAACCAGCTCTTGCATTTTAGCCTGAAAAGGTGGGGGATTTTGAGATGCAAAGCAAGTATATGGTTAAAAGGTTCACTTTCCCCTTAGCGTAGATCTTTTTAGCATGTGGGCACTCTGTATGTCAATCATTTAGTGACACGCCTGCTAATATTGATTGTAGTAGGCCTTTTGAGGAAAGGGTCACTTTCTCCAGTTTTCAGAGTGACATGTGCATACGGTTGCATTGAAACTTGCCATGGGTGCAAAGTGCATGTGGACGTTTGCCCCTGCTTTTTCGGCAGGTAGGTTTTCCATGGAAAATAATGCGCGCAGAGCTGAAAATAGTCAGCACATAAGCCCTCCCTCCTTTCAATGGGACTCAGTCCGAATGTCTCCTGTGAGATGTTTGCTACGTGTTTCATGCACGGTTCTGCTCTCCCAAGTGCTAGCATGAGTACAACTTTATTCTGCGCTTTTTCTGCAGCCTTGGGAGCCTACTCCATCAGTACCACGTAGGAGAAATCTCGGTGCTTAGCCCTTTTTGAGCAAAAAGAAGTAGAATAATTTCAAGCTTCATTGAAACTAGAGTTCTCCGTACACCACATGGCTGAGATTAAAACTTTGCCCTCGATACTCGAGTGGCCTGACAAAAACCAAAACATGTTATCCTTGCAAACGTGGTGGGGTAATTTTACTGACATGTATTAAAAAAATAAAATAAAGCATTTCCCTTTTAGCCTTATTTAGTTTTGGTTGGTCAGCAGAAAGATTAGCTAACAGGTCTGCAGCTTTACACATCTGGCTGATAAGATTGGTGTTTGCAGTTGTCATTGGGATTATCAAAATATTTCTGGTGTGTGATAGATCTTGTGATTGACTGGTGCAATAAGTAAATAGCAGGGGTGGAAAAATATATACTGCCTCTTGCCTCTTCCAAAAGATCACACTCAGTCTGTTCCCACATGCCTGCACGACAGGGGAGAGGAGGCAGAAGAGGGAGGCGTTTGGATGGGTCCATCCAGCCTCTTGGCAGCAGGGAATAATTTACAGCCAAACTGTTGCCTGACAGTCGCTGCTACCCAGTATAACTCTACTTAAAATTATTTACCAAAATGCAAATAACAGAGAATGATTAAACAAACTTTGATTTATTATCTTCGTCTGGTATTTTTTTCTTCTCCATCTTTTTTCAGTTTCCTCCGTCTGTTTTGTTCTCTTTTCATTCATTCTTGTCGCATGAAACTTCTTGGCTTTACGGCTGCTTGTCACTTCCTCCCTCTGGTACTGTCTCCTTTTCTCTCTCCTTCCCCAAGCTTTTCTTTCATCACATCTCCCAAAATTCTTTCTCCAGAAACTGCTTGCCCTCCACTCCTCGCTCTGCAGCCTTCTCGTATTCTCCCCAACCTTTCTCCATCCTTCTAGCTGCGTTCCCCCTTCACTGCCTTTACCTTCACCACGGTCTCTCCTCTGTAGCCTCTCTCCAACTGTCCATCAGTCTTTTTCCTTCATATTTTTTATACCACATAGTCTGTCTCCCTTCATCTCTCTGGGGCCAATGCAATAAAGGTGCCTAGAAGACGGGCACTCATATTGAGCGCCCATTTTCCTAACGCACGCCCCCCCGAGCGTGCTGCCTTGTGCAACTGCACGGTATGCACACCTGGTCGCGCCGGGCCTGCCTAAAGGAGTGTCTCACTTTTATGGCTACCTTACTTTTTTCTTATAAAGGGTCCCTCTCTCCTTTAGGTTCCTCATTTTTCTTTAGAAGATAAATTCAAGAGAATTCTAGGTAGTACATAAAAGATCCTCTTTGATACAATTGACCTTGTTTTTAGCAGTTCTCATGCTATGGCATTGGTTGCTGATGAGATGTCGGTTGACAGGCAGTGCTCTTGACACCTGGGACAGAAATCCTCCCCATAATTCATTGGGGTGACTCTGTGGATGCTTTAGTTGTTAGCATTACACTTTGTCGGGGTAATGCAGTCAAATTAGTAGAACATGTGGACTCTGCAAAATGTGGTATACTTAAAAAAAAAAAAGCATGATTTGTTTGTTTTGAAATTAAAGTGCTTTGGTGATTGACAACCTACAAGTACTATAGTATAGAGAATACAAATGTGAATAGTTATTGGACTAGACTGAGCTAGACAACTTTTATTACTTGAGGCTTTTAATAAATATTGAAAGAAGAAACACTATACATTTCTTTTAATGTAGGTTCAGTTGGTGTGGCAACTGACATTTATTCCAAGGAGAGAGGGTGATAGTAGGGTATCCTGGGGAATAGGTCCTGGGGCTGGCTATGTTTGGTGTCTCCACAAGCAACAGTTCAGAGGGGCTAGCGGGGAAGGCTTTGTCTTTTGCAGTTGCCACCAAAATTTGCAACAGGGTTGGTGTGCCAGGAGGAATGGCAAAAGCAGGGGATAACTGAAGAGCATTTGAGTAGTTAAGTAAGTATCAGCTACAAAAATAGCAAAGTCATTCATTTTGGGTGCAGAGGCCAGAAAAGCTGTATGAGACAGGAGAGGGATCATATCTGATAACATAAAAGTGCCTTAACAATAGGATCAGACAGTTATCAGAATATGTAAAATGCAAAAGCACAAAAGACTTTATTCAATAAAGGATTTTTTTTCCATAGGCACAGACTGGATAACAGGTTTTTTAGAACAAGGTGTGCAATGAGAAGTATAAAAGCAGAAAACGAGGTGCGGATTACTCTGTACTTATTATTGCCAAAATCCCTTTGAGAGTATTAACATTCAGTTTTGAAGGTTGCATCTTTTTAATTGGTGGTTCTCAAACTAGGGTTAGATGGGATGGATCGTTGGATGGGGACAAGGAGCATGACATATTTGGTATGTTGAAACTTTAGTAGCAGTACATTGTACTTCAGTTTAATAATGCTGATGCTAACGTGTTTTGAGTGCAGAGTTAAAAGTATCACTGAGAAGAAGAAAGGGAAACCCTTGAGAAACATCGCCTTGAGCACTGTTTCTCAATGAATGCGCCTTCAGGCCTGATCAGGTGTTGCACAGAAAAAAGTCACCACTGCCTGATGCTCAGATACAGGCCAGCACCTGAAATCTGCTCTCATCACTTTGCAGCGACAAGAGACACCAGCAATGGCTCTTCAGCTGATAGGAACTCCTGTCTGAAAACGTGTAATTATGCATGAATCTTCCTAGCCACCACATGAACCCTGACTGTGGTAATTAATGGGCAGCACGCAGGGTACAGACAGCTGGGATCTGCTTTGTGCCGCACACTCAGTGCATGCAGCACCTCCTCAATCTTCCCCATCATTGAGTCCTTCAAGCCTCTGTCTTATCCCCAGGCCGAGTGAGACAGGGAGAGCGTTCACTCAGCACGGGCTGTGACTCACTCTGGGGCCGATGCAATATTGGGTGCTGAGCTCAGTGCACCGCTAAACGCGCGGTTGGACGTGTGTTTTACACGTGCTAGATATACGCCCAAGGAAATATCGGGATTGTTGCGTCCAAAATGCGCATCCACACCGGCACGTAGCTAATAGCGCTCATCACATGCAAATGTCATGTTGATGAGGCTATTAGCTAGTATCCCCAATTAAAAAAAAAAAAAATATATAAATAAATAAATAAATATATATATATATATATATACGACTGACGCACCCATTTTAATGCTCCAAAACTGAGTATTAGGAACAGTAGCAGTGAAGGAGCTCTGACAGATAAGGTAACTAACCGAGCCAGCTGCCCTCGCCCCACCAACTCCTCCCTTCTACTGCAGGAGCCGGTGCATCACGACAGCCTGGAGCTTCACCTTTACCAACTACCTCCCCCGCAAGTTGAACCCTTGGGTTCTGGTGGCTGGCAGGACATAGACAGGACCTTAGGGTGGTAAAGATAACTGAAGTCCCAAAAGTATACTGGGGTCAGGGCAAACAGCAGACTAACGGAATCAGAGATAGGGCAAGGTCAGGGCAGGCAGCTAGCAAGAGTTCCGGTCCAAGTAAGAGGTCAAGATTTTGGCCGGGTAACTCGTGAACTGCACAAGATTTAGCCAGGGGGACGGCATGCGGTGATGAGACTTAAGGTTGATGGTTGGCGCTGATATTCCGTGTTTTCTGGGTAAGTCTGGTCGTGCTGGAAGGCTGTCCTGACGTTATCCTGATAACTTTGACTATGGCCCAAGTATGTTCAGTGGAGCGCATGCCCGTTCGTATTCCACTGTGGGTATCTGAGTTACCTGCATAACTTCCTCACTCCCCGGCTTATTCAGTGTGGACCTCTCTAGGTTTACAACCTCATACGCGCTCAGGAATTCGGTGCAGTGAGACAAAATATTGGTTACAGATGTTCAAAAACAATGTTTCTTTTCCCCCTAGATTAATGAACTGAGCCACGTTCAGATCCCTATCATGTTGATGCCAGATGATTTCAAAGCCTACTCAAAGATCAAGGTGGACAATCACCTTTTCAACAAGTAAGTAGAGAGATGGCTCGCTTTTCCGCTACTTGAGCTTTTCCCTTTCCATGATGCTCATCAAGTGCTGTGAACTCCATAATTTTCCAATGGGAAAGAATAAAGCATTGCTTATTAAATAAATATTATGCTTTGCAAGGAAGGAATCTGCTCGAGCTGCCTTCTGTTAAAAAGGTACCATCTGTGTGAGACCAGAGAGCGCTACGTTACCGTTACCTCCCTGCTGATGTTAGATCTGAAGCTTGGATTCAGTTATTATTTCGGAAGAAAGTGAAGGGATATTTACAGAGACCTAGTAGGTGACAACTTGCAAGGTTGTCACCTTGCAAGGGCCTTTCTAGCCCTGTTTTCATTTACATCTGTTTTTTTTATTTTTTTTATTTCTGTGGTCATAGTGGTTGTAATTGGTTGTGGCAGGGAGGCATTTTCCAGATTTTAATAGCCCTGGTTATTTGAAAGTCAAGATATGTATACCTGGTATATTTATTTGATTTTTGTTGTTTTGATAAGTTTTAATTTTGAGTTTTATTTTGTATTTCATAATCATTTTACTATTTTAAGGAATGTTTTTTGTTTTTGTTTTTTTTTACATGTTTTATTTTGATAAGGCGAGTTATACATTTGTAAAATAAAATAAACATCTGTACTGCAATATGAGGGAGGAGAGAATCTGTTTTGCACATGGTATATTGTTTTCTCTGTTCCCTTCTTTGTGTGTGTATGTTATTGTTAAGCACAAATCCATATGCATTTGGATGCCTGATGGCTCAGACAAAATCTAAAAATATACCCATCCAAACTTGTTGGGCTTTCAGCAGCTAAAACCAAAATGCTTGTGAATTAGATGACTGATAATGTTGGGGGAAGGGGAGGATTAGTGGCTACCACAGAGAGCTCCGAGCCGGCATGTTTAGCTCCCAGCACTTTTGTCTGCCCGTGCCGCGCCGTAACCTGTCGGAGCTGGGTAATAGCGCTTAAATTCTCTCTTCCTCTGGCTTTGCAATTGTTAACTAGCGGTGCATCCCAGCCATGGCTGCATGCAATGATTCTGCAGTATTCATTTGTGGTGCTGATTGTGGAATCTGTGAAGCTGAAAAATACTATGTAAATCTCAGTTATTACTGCTGTGTATCTAGAGCTAGGCATGCAGTCTATATTGTACAAGAAGCTAAATGTTTGGTATATTTAAAATATCAGTATTATACATTTTTAAATAATGTATGTTTTTATAGCTGTATGTATCCTGGGCAGTTAGTATAACATACATGTGTTTTTGCCAACTTTCTCATGTGAGCTGTTAGAAAATTACCCACAAAGTACCAGTACTATACTTTTTTTTTTTAATTAATTTTAAAAATCTACAGTACTGGGACAAAATTACCCATAAAGTAACAACTCACATAAGTACATTGTCAAAAATGCACATAAGATATACCAGATTTCAAAGCAAACTTCTGAGAATGTAGTCTCTTGAAAAATTATACCACCAAAACTATCCACTCACCTGCTAAAATGTCCAGAGACATTTTTCAGGAAACTTTACACACATTCTTTTGAAAATACCAAAGTATGCATTAAGTCCAATAACCTGCCCATCTCTGCCCCGGGGAAGGCTGCCACTCAATCCAGTTAAACTTATACGCATACAGCACAGACCTATGGACTTTAACCCTCATGTTGGTTGGGCAATTTGATAACAAGTAGGGATGTGCATGCATTTGAAACGAGACAGGAAATGTCAACAACATTTCCTATTCTGTTTCATTACATCTTCAAAATGAAATAGAAAGCCCATGAATTTTGTTGGGTTTCTTCATTTTCTTTTGAAAAAAAAAACCCCCCACACATGACCTCCCCCGCTGACCCATGGCCTGCTCTGAGGCCTGCCCCAGAATCTCTCTGACACCTCTCTTCCCCCTTCCCGAAATAATACTGGAGCTAGGAACTACCCCAGCCCTGAAATACCCCTCCAGTGGGGTCAACAGAGAAGTAAAAGAAGCAGCAGAGATGCCCATTTGCCTCCTGCCCTGTCTGTGTCCTCTTCAGAATGATGCCAGTTGGCCCTAAGACCAGCGCCATAGCAACTTTTAATATGATACTGTCCTCAGGGATGTCAGGTGCATTTAGCTTCTTAAATATACTAAAAGTTTCTCTTTTGTACACACATTTATTTATTTATTTAGGCTTTTTTATATACCGAAACACATTGTGTACACTTCATGTCAGTTTACATTGTATCTGTGGACAGTCTTTAATGATGTGTCCTAAAAAGCTTTAAAACAAATAAATAACCCTATAAATAGTAAAAACATCTAAAATTCGAATATACTTAATTTTTACAAAATAATAAAATACATGAAATTCATTCAATATCAAACTAGTTATAAAATAGGGTTTATAATAGACATTCTTTGCAATAGTCTAGATTCACAGGGGGAGTGGCTAAGAGAAGTCATACTGCATTGTTGAACGCCTGTGCGAACAACCGTGGTTTTAGCTGTTCCTTAAAAGGTTGTATACTCGCCTCTAAACGTATATCCAGTGGAAGAGAGTTGCACAGTTTTGGGCCGGTTACAGAGAGGGCCCTTCCTCTGACTGCATTAAGATGTGCTGATGTGGGAGATGGAACTGGGAGAAGTGCTTTACCTAAGGACATACGCCCATCTCTGGCAGAGATCCCTCAGTCAGCATCATATTTCTATAGAAGCAACCTGCCTGCTTGCTGACTGTGTGCCAGTGCTTTCAGTCTCAAACTACATTTTCCTGTTTCTCCTAAAGAGAAGGAGAAGAAGATGCTAGCCCAGCCAGGTTTGGATTTCTCAGGGTAACCAAAATATGCAAAGCCGAATGGCCCATGGATCAGATGTTGTCAGAGATGCTGTATGTCTTATGAATCTTCATTGCAGAGGCACTGAACCTCCGAGGCCGGGTTTGGAACCCCTCTGCTTTATTGACCTCACGTCGGGAAGGCACAGCTCCAGTTCTGGAGGGCTGCAAACCAGTCCTTTTTCTTTATGGTGACCAAAACATGCCAAATAGTCTTGTTTCTCAGCCCAGACGGGGTACTTTCTGCTTCTCCAGGAAACCAGATTGGTTGGCTGCCCTCAAGGACTGGGGTTGCCCACCCTGCCTTACTTAGTGCTTAGGACACCGAAGAGCGGGAGGGAAATGAAGGGAAATGGAGCGCATGCGTCGATTCAAGGTTTACTGGCTCGGCTCTCTCAGAACACAAAGCCCGAATCTTAGAATGTGGCGTGAGTGAGGCAGAGGATGGACGGCCTCTGGTTCCGTGAGCGAGGCAGAGGACGGACGGCCTCTGGTTCCGTGAGCGAGGCAGAGGACGGAGGGCCTCTGGTTCCGTGAGTGAGGCAGAGGACGGACGGCCTCTGGTTCCGTGAGTGAGGCAGAGGACGGACGGCCTCTGGTTCCGTGAGCGAGGCAGAGGACGGACGGCCTCTGGTTCCGTGAGCGAGGCAGAGGACGGACGGCCTCTGGTTCCGTGAGCGAGGCAGAGGACGGACGGCCTCTGGTTCCGTGAGCGAGGCAGAGGACGGACGGCCTCTGGTTCCGTGAGTGACGCAGAGGACGGACGGCCTCTGGTTCCGTGAGTGAGGCAGAGGACGGACGGCCTCTGGTTCCGTGAGTGAGGCAGAGGACGGACGGCCTCTGGTTCCGTGAGTGAGGCAGAGGACGGACGGCCTCTGGTTCCGTGAGTGAGGCAGAGGACGGACGGCCTCTGGTTCCGTGAGTGAGGCAGAGGACGGAGGGCCTCTGGTTCCGTGAGTGAGGCAGAGGACGGACGGCCTCTGGTTCCGTGAGTGAGGCAGAGGACGGACGGCCTCTGGTTCCGTGAGTGAGGCAGAGGACGGAGGGCCTCTGGTTCCAGGAAGCAGGTGCTGACGATAGCTGCCCAGGCTTGGCCTCCAGGGACTTTCCGTTTTCAGATTGGCGTCTGTTTCCGGTGAGGTCTGGCAGATGTGAGCCCTTGTAGGGGAGGAGAGGGAGGCGGGTACAGACAGATTATCCCCTCACCATACTAATTATTTATTTATTTACTTACTTTTATAGTTCATGGATCTTTTGCCAAAACCAGATACAAAAACTAAATAAACCCCATGAAAACTGTGTTCCTGTGCAATTTTGTGGTCCTGACAGCCTATTTCATTGTTTTTCAGCGTTTTGAAAAAAATATCTGAACACGACGTATATTTAAAAGCACTGAGCGGTGCTCCAGGTCCTGGCGCTTTCTGACCTTTTATAACTCGGCAGACAGGTTACCGTTTTTCTGAAGACTTTTTGTTTGATGATCTTCTTTTTCATGCCACAGATAGTAATATCCTTACCAGGAAATGCTAAGGACTGTTCAGCTCCTATCACTCCCCGTTCCTGCATTTTGGATTTTTCTTCTGCCTCTGCAGTGTCCTTCCACTCCTTTGTACCTTCCTCCAGCTCATTCAGAGCCAGGGCGGGGGATCGGACTCCGTGAGCCTTCATGCACACCCCGGCCAGGGATTTCCCCCTTACTCTGTGTCCCACCCCCAGACCACCCCTTCCAACATTGTGGTGGACAGTCCTGGGCTGGGGGGGGGGAGGGCATACAGAAGGCCTCCTTCTCGACTCTGATGCCCTTAATCACTGGCCGTGCCGCCCTCCCACACTGGGGGATGGTGGTGGACTATGAATTGGTACCTCGGCAGCATTGCCAGCCCTGGCTGACCCGGGGAATCTTCTTCTTTTTTTTATTTATAATTTTTATTGCTGTCAATCAAAAACATGGAAAAAAAACCCAATATGAATAAAAGACTGAGGTTAAACAGCATTATGCATTACAGCTCATGATGTATAATTCAAAATAGAGGTGTATAGTGTAAAATGTATAGTCGCACAGCACCTGCCACTGGGTCGGGTCTGCCTTTTGGATTAAAGGATGCCAGCCCAGTGGGGACCAGTTCTGGAATACAACATTTGTTCTCTTTAAACTGCCGAGTATATTTTTGCAGTGAAAACATTGTTTAAAAAAAAAAAAAAAAAGAAAGGATGATCTGCTTCATGTTTAAGCGGTGTCGGGGTGGAGGAAACCATCTTGACGATTGCCAAAACTGTGGGATAGGTTCAGCGATGGGAAAGCAGGCATCTACCCGTGGTCACTAAGTTAACTGGGCAGACTTAATCCAAAGAGAGATTTTTCCGTTGGAGGGAGAAAGGGAAGGAAAAGCTTCTTAATTGCTCCTTTTTTTTTTCCCCTGAATGACTGTTCGCAGTGCAAATTGATTACACGTGTGGCCTTTACCTGGTAGCTGGATACCATTCATTCAGCTGGTCATGGAGCTATTAATGCGCTCTAATCATCAGCTCTGTCTTGCAGTAATTTATAGTCCCCCCTCAAGGTCCTCCTAATTAAATTATACGGTGTTCCTCATTCTCATTTACTTGTAGGGATCCTTTAGCATGAACTAAATGGCTGGTGGTAAGAAATCCTTTAATTCAGTTGCAGAGTTAATAGCATTCGTTATAGCTGAGTAAAGCAGATGGCGGTACCAAGGCATTTTTGGTCTTCTGATGCAGGGATGGTATTGTGTGCCAGACCCTCTTTATTTCCTGACGAACGACTTCCATGGACAATGGAGGTTATGAAGAGGACAGCAAGCGTTAAGTGACAGTTGACACTGAATATTTAGGTTCTGCATTTATAATGGCAAAGCTTGCCTTATTTTTTTCATGCTTCACACTTTCCCGCCACCTATAACATGTCAGTGGCACAGGCTGAGCCTCCTCACGGTGATTCAGAATGATTTCACGTCTATCGTTTGAATGCCAAAATAGTTTACTCCATTTCTCGTGTGCAGCGTAGGTGTAGATGGTGTTGCGATGCTAGCGGGCCCAGCTGCGAGAGCAGCCTCTTACCTCTGCTGCCAGCTGCCCTGACGCTGTCTTTTGCGGCCTGAAGCCGCCGTCATCTTGCCTCTGCGTCCCCGGAGGCCGCTGACATCATCTTCCTGCCATGCAGCAACAGGGAGCCACTGCCGTCATTTCTCCTGCGCGGCAGGGCCACCGCACACCCAGTCACCCTCGTGACATGATGCCGCTGTCGCCAGGTCCTGGCCTCACGGCCTAGTGCTGTTCCTGGCTGTCTTTGCGGCGGTCGGAGCCGTCACCGTTGTCCTGCCTTTGTGGCCCGGTGGCCGCCGTCATCGATCCTCCTGCAGCTAGAGGAGCCGATGTCAGGACCTGCCTTGCGGCCTAGTGCCGCTCCCGCATGCCCTCCACGACTTGGATGCCGCTCTCCGTGGTCCTGCCTCCTAGGCGTGTGCTCGCACCTCTCCTGCCTTCTTAAAGGGCCCACGGTGGGAGTAGCCCCACACGACTTGGATGCCGCTCTCCGTGGTCCTGCCTCCTAGGCGTGTGCCCGCACCTCTCCTGCCTTCTTAAAGGGCCCACAGTGGGAGTAGCCCCACATGATGATGTCATCTGGGTGTCTCCTCTTCTGCCCTATAAAAGGGCCCTTCGCCAGTCCTTACAGCGCCTTCGCAAGGAGCTAGTCCGCTCCTGGATTCCTCTTCAGTTCCAGCTCTTCTTTCCAGGAGGCTCCGAGGTTCCTCTTCGCTTCTTCAAGGCACTCTGTTCTTCGTGGAAATTCCCTTGTCGTCGTCCATGGTTCCTGGTCTCTCGTCGGATTCAGTCTCCTCGTCTTCAGATGTCCAGATGTTCCTGTCTTCAGATGTCTTTGTCTCCAGATGTCCTCCTTCCCTCCAGCTCCTCTCTCTGGATGTCCTTGGATGGTCCAGTTTTTCGATACCTGTTTCCAGTTGTTCCAGTTCCTGTATTTGGTGATCCCTGATCCGCTAGTTCCTAGCTCTGGGTTCAAGCCTTGCCTCACCCGCCGGACCTCACATCCAGCCGATCTTCCTGGGAGTAAATCCATATCTGATCCGGTGTCCATTTCCGGTCACTGCAGTCCTCTTCCGGCTGGATCCTTCTTCAAGCTCTGCCCGGATCCCTCCTTCGTCCTGAGCCTCAGTCCTGCGCATGTCCCGCTCTCTGTGTGGTCCGTGACCAGCCTCTTCAGGTTGTATAGGGCACGCAGTGGGGCAGGGTGGTTTATGACCAGCCCACAGAGGGCTGAGTAGGGCGCCCTGAGGGGTAGAACCTGCCTAAGTCTCCAAGTGTCCATGTCTTGTTGCAGTGCCATCGCCTGTCCTCGACCTCTGTCCGTCCTATCGCATCTGACGTTTCCAGGTGGCAGGTCCGAAAGGGCTATCGAGTGGCCGGAGACCAGCATTGTGGTGTTGGGTCTCTTCTGGTGCGTTCAGGTTCGGCAGAGGTCAGGGCTCCTGGTTGTCAGCCTGTCCGCCCATGCTTGGACACGTCTTGCCTGTCTTGGCGCTTCCATGGAGCTCCTCTGCAGTCGTGCCATGGTCCAAGGGCACACCAATCTCCCCGGAATCAGGACTGCTCCCAAGCGCTCCCCCAACAGAAGGGTTTCAGCCAGTGTCAGTAACAGTATTCATTTCTTTTTGTAGATGTGATAAATATTTACAGGTAGCAGGTATACATTAAAAGAATAGCATTTTTTTCCCCCTCAGGCTGTAACAGTGTATGCAACTTTATCTCCATTATTTTAGATTAAATTAGATTATCCAGTCCATCCACTTGAAAGACTTCTTTATTTTGACCAATAGTGCTTAAACTGTTTTCTCCAGCTGCCCTGGAAAATTCAGCTGGAGGCTGTCAGGGAGGCCTTCTCCGAGGCTGCTCGTGCACAGATGGTGATCCTTTCTGTATTCCAGGGACCCCCTCACCCCATGCTTCATCTCAGCTATTCACCTATGCCCTGCTAGCCCCAAGCCAATTGTTGATTTCTAGTGTGGCCTAATGCTGACCATTTTCTCTTACTCCAAAGTCAGCTCGTCAATATAGTGAAATTCTACTTTCCCCTTTTTTTTTCATGTTGCTTTATCTGAAAAGTAAGGGGTGAACTTTAAAAGAGTCGCTCACATTAAAAGGCCCATATTTGCGAGTATGTGGGCCGAGCACAAGCAACTCATATTTTAAAACTGGTAAATTATGCGTGTATATGCGCACACAACAGAAGGGAGCAGATTAGGGACAGGTTGGAGTGTTCAGGAGTGGGACCAACATTTATTTATGCACATAAGTCCTGATTTTTAAAACCTGTGCATATTTGTTCTGCTCTTGTTCAGGTGCAAGTCCAAATAGAACTCATTACAGCCAAAACTGACTGGATGAGGAGTCTGGGTAAACTGGGGGGAGTGCAGGCTGAGGAACCAGAGGGATCTTGATGACCTAGAGATAGACCGGGCAAACTGGTCATTTCCTTCACACGCACATGGTTTACAATTTGCTCACTTGTGCATGTAAAAACCAACAAGTCCTAAGGAAAGATACGCTATGAATGTTTCCTCATGTAACCACTTAAAATTAGGAGCACACATATGGGAGTTAGGTGTATTTTATTCATACGCACTTGCACGGATGATTAAAAATTCCAGCACATGTGTGCTTTTGCCCACCTAAGCGCATATGTGGGCACACGTGTACTCGTTTTACAGTTACTGTCCCTATATGCAATAAGCATGCTCCATGGAAACAAAATAAGTCTTTTACATCCGTGAATTCACACTGAAATGTTGCCGTCAAAACAGAAAAGAGAGCAAATGCAAGGAACCGCCTGCCCTGGTTTCTCTCCATGGATGCATCCATAATTTATCACTGACTGTCAGTGCCAAGTTTGGAAGTAAGTAGTCCTATCTTATCGATTAGAAATCCCATGCTACTTTAACCCCTGGGCTGGTAATCCCAGATAAAGACCCCAGGAGCCACTCCTCAAATAAAGGGATCGGGTAGCAAAGTTCTGACTTGATGTTAAACCAATCTGGTGTTCAGGATTCCCTGTTGAGGTAAAGACTCTAAGCCCTGCGTGTTAGTTAATAATCAAGTCTACAGTGTACAGCACTAATAATCACATTGTGGTAAACAGCAAAAATAATAGCACAGGAAGCAAGTGTTGGTTCCCAACTTAACTTTTACTGAGTAAAGATGGAAAGCTGATGAGAATGCTCAGTTACAAGTCCTTATTCGCTTCAGTCCATTTACAGCTTTACTTCTTTCAATAAATTTGTGACTTTAAGCTTCCAATTAATTTACTCTGCTACTGACGTCCATTTCTTTTCTGAATCCTAATCCTTTCCAATTAGTGGGGTAGTTTTGGAGCTTCCTCCCAAAATTTGGTGGATAGGATGATATTTTCCCAATTTAGATTTAATTAAAGTCCCATTTTCCATACCTTTAGTCCAGTTGTTAATCACTCTCTTATTTCCCTGTCGGTACCTCCAGGCTGCTCTCTTCCCTGGTGATCTCAATGAGATGGTTGTGGGGAAACCAGTTGGGTGCCACAGCTCTTCACATTCTTCTCCTTAGGAGTTAGCCCAGATCCATTCCTCCTCAGGACTTCCACTAGTCTCTCTGCACTCTCTGTTTGAGTGACCCTGTTCCTCTGGGATGCTATTACCTGGAATCCCTGGATGCTTAGGGGACTCAGGTCACAAAAATAAAAATCTTAAGAAAAGGGAAACCAACCATAGAGAAAGGAAGGTAGACAACTCCCTCCTCCTAAAAACAACATAAAGTTCCCAAGGAGACATCTTAAGGCTTGACAAAGGCACTCTTTCCACTTTACTAAATCCAGATCTCAACCCTAGAGACCCAAGAAAAATCAATACAATCAGGAAATAGCATAATGGCAAGCTGCCTCCCAAGGGATCTCTGAACAGTCCATACCCTAAGATGGTGGCAAGTGTTTCAATATTTCTAGGCTCCACATAGGGCAGTTACGCACCCCCACTAACCAATTCTCTATTCTTTCCCCATAACAATTGATTATTCCATATGGGTTCTGTTAGGGATTTGGTAGGATCTCTACACTGCTACACTGACCTGCTGTGTTAGCTGAGGCCTGTGAAATGAAATTAGTTTCAGACTCCTGAGAGAAGGGGACTTGAGTCGTTCATGGCTTGGCGAATGTTCAGGCCAGAAATTCAAACATTTATGAGGGCACGCGCTAGAATGCCCAGTGGCCCAATATTAACATTAAGGCTATGGGTCGGGACCATCCCCCCCCCCCCCTCGCAAGGGTCGAGGGAGGGTCAGCACATTATGCCATCCCTCCACTTACGGGCTTGCATTGCGAGAGCGGCACCAACGGATGACGTCGCAAGCCAGATTTAACGGGTTGCTTTTCCAGTACCACCCCTTTTCTTTGCTCCTGCGTTTTGAGACAGCGGGCAGGTAACACACACTGGTGAGGCGAAATGTTTGCGAATCTCATCCTGGCATATTCAAAGTGTGGCACGCCCCCCCCCCCCCCCCCGCCCTCGCACAGGTAATAGCGGATGTGCATGGGAGTCCGCTATGGTTGTAGGACACCCTCCTTTTCTCTTTAATCGTCGGCAGCCAGCAGCGATCTGGCGAGGCAGGCAGCGTGGTCGGTCTCCATGCAGGGGGAGCCGGGAAGAGCACCATGGCCGATTCTCAGCCCCGGTCATTGAGATTGGGTGCGCGGAAGGGCGCGCGGGCAGGGGGGGGGTGCAGACGTGAACAAAGGGAAGCAGGCGAAGCGTCGGAGGGAGGACTCAACTACCGTGGGCGGCCCAGGCCACACACCTGAGCCAGGTGGCCTGACTTTGTCAGTTGGGGGAGACCCCCTTGCTTGGAAGGACATGGAGGGGGGGGGGGGTCGGGCTTTATGGCTGTCTTGCTAGGTAACATGGCGGACTGCAAGGGTCAGACAGTTGGTGTCATGTGAGACCTGTTGCTCATGTACTGAATTATTGTTCATTCTGTCAATAATAAAGCTGCGGCCTTTTCACTCAGGTTTTTCTGTCTCTGCTGTGCTTTGTTTGAAGGAAAGACTCTTGGGCTGTGGGAGGGCGGAGTCACATCAGTTATAGCGAATGTCGATGTTATTTATTTGCCACATTGCCATGTGCCTAGGACACCAAGTTCAGAAAATTGCCCTGCTGCTCTCTGATTTCCAGGGGCGAAACTCCCCATCCCTAATCCTCAGCCTGTGGGCACCAAATTCTTAAATCCAGCCATGCTCATTGCCCAGGTGGATGAAAGGAGCAGCAGGCCAGGGCAAAAAAAAAATGAGTAAAAAAAGAAGAATGCGCCAACAGCAAATGAAAAGTCAGGAGGAGTGCAGCCCTCCTCCTACCATCCCGATTGGAGTGGAGAGAGGACTGGAAATCAGAGTGGAAGGAGAGGGGAGAGGCACATTTACGCTTGCCTGTCCTGGGAGCCGAGATGCCTTGTGTAACGAGTCACAAGCCTCAGGGCGTACTGGTACCCTGGATGGTAGCTGCAACCGACTTGGGCTTGGATGGAGACGAACCCCGGGAACAGTGCAAGTCAGTGAAATCAAGGCATTGCAGTGGTGATGTATGGGGATCCCACCTTCCCTGCATCCCTCCTAGGCCCCTGCTTTCACTGGGCTGGGGCAGGGCTCCTCGTGATATCAATGATGACCCCCCCCCCCCCCCCATTCTCTCCGGGGGCTCCTGGAGATATCACTTCTGAACCCCTCTTCTAACTGGGGATCCACAGTAACATTTCCTTAGTTCACCTTCTCAACTAGGTTTTCAGGATCTCAAGACAATAACTGTCTCTTTAATGTCCAAAAGAGAAAGTTCATTTATTCCTTTAGTTACTTTTATTAGTAAATCTCACTGGTACCGTTTCCATTCGGGCATATCTCCCCTTTATTGCCCCAGCAGAATTACAATCCTCCCATAACAAATCACAGTCCAAGTTCTTGGGCTCAAACAAAGCTGTTGTCATTTCTGCCCAAACAGAGACCATAAGACGACAGGCTTTCTTCACAAACAGCACCCTTAAGCCTGCTGCTCTTGATCCTAGCTGCTTTCTCCAATCTAGGCGGTTCTGGGCAATCTTCTCTAACATCGCTGAGGCCACTGGACATAACTGGTCCTGGCTTTAGCTTCCAGTATCTGGTAAATAGGTAGGCGTTCACCCCAGTATTGCTTTAACACTTTGCTTTACTAATCAGGGGCCAGCTCACCCCTAGGTATTTTTAGGCATAATTAGTTATTTAGGGAGGGTTTTCCTTCTCTGAGGCTAAAGGTTTCTGTTTGCTTCTTAGGAGGAGGTGGTCTGCCCCTATGCAGCTCTCGCATACAGATTACTAATTAAGCCTGGCATTTTACTTCTGTGCATATCACAAATGTAGCTTTAAAAAAAAAAAAGCAAAAAAACAATATTCCTATGCATTTCAGTACTGCAGTTTATAAAATGAGGAGAGGCTTATTTCTGGGCACTTTGCGGTCTCTGTTCACTTAGGGGCAGATCTTAAAACATACGTGTGCGGGTGTAGATTTGTTCGTGCAACCCGGCGCAAACAAATCTATGCCCGATTTTATAACCTGCGCACGCTGTCGCGCGCAGGTTATAAAATCCGAGGTCAGCACGCGCAAGGGGGTGCACACTTGTGCACCTTGCGCACGCTGAGCCCGAGGGGAGCCCCGATGGCTTTCCCCGTTCCCTTCAAGGCCGCTCCGAAATCGGAGCGGCCTTGAAGGGAACTTTTTTCCGCCCCCCCCCCCCCCCCCCCCCCGCTACCTTTGTCGAAAATTCCCCGGCCTGGGGGCTGCTTCGGAGCCCTCGGCTATGCCCCCTGAACGTCCCCAGGCCGGCACCACGCCCATGGCCCCGCCCCTGGAACGCCCCCGAATGCCGCGCCGCCCCCGACACACTCCCCAAGCAAAGCCCTGGGACTTTTGCGCGTCCTGGGGCTTTGCGCGCGCCTATGCAACATAGGCGCACCGGTGCACAGGGCTTTTAAAAGTTACCCCTTATTGAAGTTCTTTACCCACTGCTACAGTGTCATGCATCATTTTTTCTTCTGTGCAGCTTTTAATTTAGACACCGGACAAACTGCTTCTGTGCCCTTCACAATTACTGCTTATAGAGGGATGAGGGGTTTACTCCTAGGCAAATCACAAAGTCTCTGCTTATAAGAGCACTTTGCACGCTGCTGCCATTACATGCGTTCTCTTTACTGCTTTTGAATACATTAGAGTCCTCTGGTGCAGCAAGACAACCTGGGCAGTGCTCAGCAGGAAAACAAAAAAAATCTTAACTCCAAAACAGATTACAGCCTTACTAGGTTCTAGCTTGCTCATCGACCTTGTGTTGCTTCCCTTATCCACGTCTACAAAGCTTTTCATTTCATTTTCAATTAGCAGTTTGTGGCAATGTCCTGCTTAGGCAGCATGGCAAAAGAAAAATATCACTTAACTTAAAAGCCACAGTGTGGAAAGTCCTGTCTCTGGGGCACCCTCATCCGAGTCTCCTTCCAAAAGTGAGAAAGCTGCTTTGCTTTGATAGGGGATGTTTGTTTGGGCGGGCAAAGCTGCCCCCTCTCTCCCCAAAAGCTAATAGCCAATCTATGTGGGGTTAGTGACGCCACCTAATACCAGCTCTTCCCAGCTGAAACTCTCCTCAGGTTAGAGAACAAGTGGCCCCTGGGAAATGTAGTCTTCTAGTGCAGCAAGGTTGCTTATTTTCCCTTTTAGCCTATCTAGATCTTAGCCAGACCTTGCTTTTCAGTTCTCAGGTACCAATTTCTGCACAGGGACTAAGAAATCTATTAGTGAACCATCATACTTGTTATAACTCTGATGTTGCCTCATGATTATCTTGTATCACTAATTCATATTTCTTTTCTTCTTCATCAAGGTGATGTCAACATATCTTTTGTTTCTTTTTATAATGCAAAAACAAGGTTGGAGCAGACACTACCAAACTAAATATATATATATATTCATTTTTCATTTCTAATAGATGACATCAGTTACTCTGATGAAGGTCCCATTCAGGGACCAAAACCATTAGGATATTACTAAAAAAAAAAAAAAAAAATCAATTTTTTTTTTTTTGTTTGAGACTGCTGTTACTCTTTTGTGTTTTTTTTTTTTCTATCTTTGGTAGGCTTTTAGGCTTTTTTTTTTTTTTTTTAACCCTTTAACAATTCACCTATGTTCACTGAATATCTAGTAATGGATAGCATTGTGTAATAAAACCATCTCTGTGTCCATCTTATTTTTTGATCCATCATTATACTGCCCCATCAAGCAAATCTCAAATATTTTTTGTTTTTAATGAATATGTTTTAATTTTAAATTGTAATCATTGTAATATTTTATTTGCATATGTTTTATTTTTGTAAATTGCTTTGGGCGATAAATACTTATTGGTAAAGCACGTGATAAATGATGATAAATAAATAATTATGTAGAGACATTTTGCTTATGTCAACTAATGTAAAATCTTAAATACTGGAAAATCAATTTAAATATAATGTACAGTTCAGTCACTATTGCTTCCCACAATGCATGTGGGGTGACAGCTTGCCCAGAAATTGACAGTCTTAAAAGAGCACAGATGACACATGGTATCACTTCATGCTAAGGTCTTAAGCCAAGTAATACAATTGTACTCTCCAATTAGCCGATCACTTCTTTTCCCCCAGTGTAATCCCAGTATGAGCAAAAAAAACTGTATGCTGGGCCCAATGATTTTTGTTGTTCTGTAATAATTCGATCCAATAAATGTGTGCCTGAATAATGGTTACTGGAACTTTTCTATTGTTTCAGAGAAAACATGCCAAGCCACTTTAAATTTAAGGAATACTGTCCGATGGTCTTCCGCAACTTGAGAGAGAGGTTTGGAATTGATGATCAGGACTTCCAGGTACGTTCCCTACCTTTCTGTCACCTGCTCTCTTAATCAAACGTAAACCCTGGGTAGAGGGACTTTGTGCAACAGATTCAGCTGGCCTGGGCTTATGTCTTATGTAACCTCTTGCAATGCAAACAATTTGCATGAGGAATCAAGGTTTCACGTGGGCCCCTTTGAGAAAAAATGAAAGACGCATCAGGAAAGTACAGCATTTTTTCGGGAAAATCTTTGTTGAACTTTAGAGTTTCTGAGCCATGTAGGATTTTCCCACAAGCCTTGCACATGTGAGAATGTCGTATGCACAGCATAGTTGCATGAATGCACTCAAGATGACGTCCCTTCAAGTACAAGTTTGAATTTACCCATTTATCCACCCTCCCCACTAAATAATTTATTGGTTAAAGGGGAAAATATGATGTTTTTGCTCATTTCCTAAAAGTAGGAAACAATAGCTCAGTAGCACAATAACTGAGTGGAGCTCAGCAGACAGCTTCTTTGGAACGACCTGACCAACCTTGTGTCAAGCACCTGGGCACCTCAGCGGTTTCCATCATGCATTTGTTTGAGTGTTATGCTCACTCTGCTCACAAACGTTCAACTAATTACATCATAAACCTGGGAGCTAAAATATTTTCAAGTATGTACTAAAAAAGAGGAGGGTGGGGGAGATATTGGAAGGTTTATTCCTATTAGGATGGTGAGTTGGTATCCCTTTTAGCTATAACGTTAGGACTGTAAAACAGGTACACTTCAGACTTTACAGGATGGCCCGGCCTGGATGTTCAGTGGCAGTGCTGTGCACTTCTTTGGTAGTTTCTCTTTGGATGGTTGTTGTCAGCCTCGCCTGCGTCCAGTAAATATTGAACGAAATGGCAGGAAAAGGTAATTTAAGAAAGCAAGTTACAAAAAGAATTAACAGGTGGCCAAGGATCAGTGGATTGTTTCCAACATTTGTTTTCCCTCACTTATATTTTACTGGGGCTTTAGGAGGCGGTGATACCTTATATTGGTCTAACCTCCAGGATTTTGGAACGCACGAGCCTATGCCAAGCAGGCATGTGCGTGTGTGTGTGTGTGTGTGGTCTCCAGAGCTCATGCACTACAAGGTCAATTTTGTTTGGCCACAAAAAGGTATCAGAACCTCCTAAGATTTCAATAAATACATTTTCTCCAGATTGAAAACATCTGCTAGCACTTTGCACATGTATTGTTTCACTCAGCGGCATTGTATCTCCTCCTCTACGACGACAAAGCAGGAAATTGTACTGTGAAATATATGATTATAAAATAAGATCTAGCTCTAAATGTAGCATGAGAACCCTAAAAATTTTGTAGACTTCCAAGCCACAACATGAGCACAGCCTTTCAGATTAAAGTCTCTGGCCTTCATAAGTCTCATTGTGGGCCACCCCACAGGGTGAATTTGGGAGGGGGCCATGGTGTATACAGCTTGATCTTGCTGCTCCTTTTGCCTCTCTGCATCCTGGTGTTAGCTGTGCAGTCAGGGCTGGTGCAAGGGTATTAAGCACCCTAGACAAATCTTCTATCTTGTGCTTGTCCCCCTCGAATCCCCGGTTCAGGCCCCGGCTCCAGTCCTGACCTCATTCACTCAGACAGGCCCCCCTCTCTTACACACACTTAGGTTCCTTGTCTCATTCACTCACGCACCCTTACCCAGGCTCCCTCCCTCTCTCTCGCTAACACCATTGCCCTCTCGTACGCACACAATCCTTCTCACACACACACAGGCGCTGTTCGCGGCCTGCTGAGTCTCTGCTGCTTGCGGTCCGCGAGTCTTTTCTCCTCTTGGCTGTGAGTGGGATAGGCTCCGCTTGCGGCATCATGTGGCTGCTCTTGGCCGCCCCCTAATGGCTGACGCCTTAGGCGACTGCCTAGTTTGTCTGTTGGGATGTGCTAGCCCTGTGGCAGTCCCCCATCCAAGATGTGCTTGTCTTCTCTCCCAGGAGGCAGCAGGAATGGCCTCTCCAGCAGGCAAGTAGGGAGTTGAGCACCATGTAATAAATAAGAGCCAGGGAGTGAAGGCCAGGAATTGGGCATGGAGAGGAGAAAGCCTTTACCACCTTCCTCCCCAATATTTACCTCCGGGCTCATGACGGCAGCCAAAGGCAGCTCTCAGGAAGCCCTGCAGTCTGGTTTTGGACTGCTGCTGGCAGGATGTGGTCTGTTTGGGTGGCAAAGCGATAAGAGTGGCATCTAGTGTCTAGCATGCTTGATCTAGTGACCCTGGGGACAAAATTCTGCTGAAAATGTTTTAGTAGGCCATCTCGAGGAGCATCATTTGTCATTTTAAAGAACAAAATATTGATGTCAGTTTGAGCTTTTATTGACAAAATAAAGACAAATAATACTTGCCTTTATTTTATTTTTATTTATTAATTTTTATATACTGATGTTTCATGAGAACATATCAATCACACAATATTGGCTCTTATACCATATGTATTCCGGGTACCCCAGTTGTAAACAATGCTTCAAAATGTCGGTACACCTGGTCTTCTCTTAAAGCTTATTAAGAGCAAGCTAACATATATTTGTGGGACCTCTCCTCCCAGGGTCATGGTATTTTTACCAGACTCTATCTCATGGTTCTGGGTCCATTTTACTTTATATTTTTTTGGTATTTGTCATTTTTCACCAATCACCATTTTTTTGAATTAAATCTTTTTTTCTTTTTTTCAAAGCCAATGAACATAGTCACTTTTCAAAAGTCACTGAACTCAACATCAAAAGTACTTATCTGCACAACCCAACACGATCGTGTTTCGGACCACATCCCTTGAGGTCCTGCTTCAGGGGACAAAGATTTTCATCATTTTTCTGTGACAAAATAACCAACAAGAAGAGTTCAATAGCTGCATTCAGTCAAGTACATTCTTATATCCGCTATCCCGGCGTTGGAATCACATCGGTTTACATTTAACAAATATCCATTTAAAAATATTTGTTTTTCCAAAATTAAATGAAAAGATTTAAATACATAGTTTCATAATAAAATAATAACAAAACAATTAAAATAATTAAATAATTAAAATAATTGATGACAGAAGGCTGGACTTTGATGTCATTATCTAGATCATGGGTGGCAAACTCCGGTCCTCGAGGGCCACAAAAGGCCAGGTTTTCAGGATAACCACAATCAATATGCATGAGAAGTTTTTTGCATACATTGGAGGCAGAGCATGCAGATCTATCTCATGTATATTCATTGTGGATATCCTGAAAACCCGGCCTGTTTGTGGCCCTCGAGGACCGGAGTTTGCCACCTGTGATGTAGGTGATTCTTGAAGGGTCTAAGTCTTGGTGCTCCCAATCAGGCTGCATTGCAAACCTTGGTGCAATTCCACCACGGCAGAACATGAGCACGGGGTGGTGTTTCTGCCACTCAAGAATGTCAAAGCCCTTGGTTTTTAAAACTTATCTCCTCTCCACTCAGATAAACAAGGACAATATAATTTATTTTTAATGGGTAACCATCTTGCATGCCTTTTGCTGCATATGGATGGCATTTTCTTTAAAGAAATGTTAACTCCTAATAAAGCACTTTCAGGTGGTTTTGATTTGACTGTAAAAACTTCAGAGCCATTGTGAAGCCACTGTGAGACCAGCTAACGGGAATCAGTCACATCGGATGGCACAAGGATAATTTGATGCATTAAAAATGGCATTCCAGTTCTAGAATCGTGCCTAAAGTTTTGAAATCAAACACAAAGGTACTGAAAGTTTGTTCAGTTCTTCCTGAAAGAGTACTGGTATCTCAAGTAAATATTTTGATGTGATTGCTGGTCTCACGCTTGTAGACTGGTGTTCTTCCTAATTCTCCTCACCTGAACACCTACAGCCTGAATAAGTCAGGCTCCACTGGAAACAGGATACTGGGCTTGATGGACCTTTGGTCTGACCCAGTATGGCGAGTCTTGCGTTCTTATTTCATTGTACTTGTGTTCCTGTTCGCCTAACATATTGAAATCTTTGAGTGCCAGCTTGCTTGGATCTGAGTATACGTGAAGGTTTTCTGACTTCGCTGTGTGAGAGAATTCTTACTGCTGTACTGCAGGGATGGGGGGTGGGGGGTTCAGGGGTCCGGTATTTGTATTTCGGGATCTGTTCTGTAGTATTGGGAACCTGGGCAGACTCCACTGAACCAGAGGGCTCTTGACCGCTGTTCCTCCCTGAAGGGAAGGGGATCCCCTATTACATTCCGTAAGGACATACCATACATTTATTTTCTGTGCTATCGCCCTCCTCCTTTGGCAATCCATATTTCTAGAGGAGGCGTTGTACAAATACAATATAAATATATATTCTGTAATTTCTCCAATACGTCTGAAATGCATGGATAAGATGCTAACGCGTACTTTTATTTTTTTTCACGCTGGTATTTTCTATAATTGTTTTCAAGTGGAGATGATGCTTCATCGTTGTGCTCATTGTGGAAACAAATCCATGGAAGGGGCCACTTTTGTTAAGTGATCGCCTCCCATGACTTTCAAGATGGGGAGCAACAATAAAACACAATTACTGAAAGCAAAATCTTAGTTTAACAGGCAAGCATTAGTGGGGGAGGGGAGGGAGGAGAAGTTTTCAAGACTCTGTGGATTGCTGCTAAGTCTGTACATAGTTTTCCCTGCTGACCTTCTGCCAGTTCAGAAAGAGAAAGTGCCCACATTTTCCCTTTGGAAAATTGCCTCGGGGGTGGGGGGAGGGGAGTATCTGCAGGGATCCGCAGCTGCCTTCTGTGCAGGTATTTTTAACCATGGAAAACAATTCGTGTAGTTTTGAAAATGCGAAACCGTGCCTGTTGCTGCCTTCCTGCAGCCAAACCCCTACCTCCGAGCCTGCCTGTTTTCTCTGGGGGAAGGATGGGCAATTTTGAAACTGGCAGTTTCCCTAGGTAAATAACAGTTTTACCCAGGTACAAACGGTGTTTGAAAATTGCTCTCATCCATTTAATGGTTAGCGCCTCAGTATTCGTGGGACCGTCCGTGAAAGACAGGTGCGAGGTCAGGCAGTTTACCAAGGTCAGAATCCAGCACCCGGACGACACTGAAGAGCTCAGAGAATACTGAACAGCCTGCATGTACAACAATATTGTATTTAAACCGAAACTTCCGGCTGAGGAGGTGGATTTTGTGTTAGAACCTGACAGGGACTAATGAAAACCTTCTCCAGCAAGACCGTACACCATGGAAATAGTCCTGACATTTTCGTCTGGAAAATTGCTGGAGGTCATTCTGTGAGGCAGAACGTTAGATCCTGAGTATTGTTTTGCCTCTCAGATGACTAATTACTTATGCTGCATGAGCTGCAGAGGTCTGAGCAACGTCAGCTGTGGGATATTGTTAGCCGCTTATTTTTGTAATAAAGGATTCTCTGGTACTTCATTTGGTGATTCATTTCTTTGCGGCCATCCTGCTGTAGTTTGCCTCTTCATGGTCTTGTGCAGTGTATTGCCTTCTATTTTCCTGGAACAGAAACACAGAAATACTTGTTTGGATTCTGTTTATAATTTGTAACCAGATTTTTTAAAATTATATATTTACTTCCAATTTATAATCTGCCTTTCCACACAGATGCTCAAGATGAGGAACAAACCACAATCAGTAAAAAATTAAATATAACAAAATAGTTAAATCACAGGCATAAAAATATCACCACCAGATAAAAACATGCAGGTAAAATAGGATATTCTTGTATTCTGGTCTGACTTTAGAGCTCCCTGTATCAAATATTTCTTTCCTTTCCACTGGTACCTGTTGCATATTTTCTGTTTCACCATTTGGAGGCCTAGTTCTCTTTTGATCTCAATGGCAAGATTATGCCTAAATTGAAAAATGATTGGGGGAAGTAAGGGTGGTTGGAGCCACGGAGTGTTTTCTGGCAGTAACAGGGCCTACAGTGGTGCTTTGTTGTTTACTGTTGTTAGCACAGTGTGTGAGCGGATGGTTTTCGTTCCTTATGAGACGTGTCTCGTGCCTCGTTTCAGTGAGCTGTCACATGGAAGCCAGCATATCCCCACCACCCTATCCCCAACTTATTGGAGCAACAGCTGATGATTCCCTCCACTGCAGCAACAGATTGAGTCAGACGTTTGCATCAGTTGTTGGACCCAAGGACTGATAGTTTCTTTTGGGTAGTGGTTTTAGCAGGCCCCCAAAGCTGTCAAAGTGGATCAGAGCAGTGCCTTGGGAAAGTCCACTGCTGTAGATGATCCTTTTCACATGAAAGATTAACATCAGCAGAGGTGGAGATCATCTCTCAGGCCAAAGAGACTTATTTCCTAAGATCTTCGGAAGTAGTTTTCTGATCATTTAGAAACACTTATTGACCTTCCTACAAGTCTTCAGATTGTGTTGCATGGTATTTAAAACCTTGATAAGAAGTTTGACATTTTTTTTTAAAAGAACATTATTAAAACCGCAGAATAATCTTTAGAATTAGAGGTAGATGTTGCAGAAATACGCTGTGATTTGCTGAAGCTCCTAAAACTGTTACTACTTTGAATTTATAGTATCATAATGAGGCAATGATGAAGACACTGAGAAAACAAATCTCAGTTTTGAGTTTGCCTGTGTCTTCAGAGGAGTAATTTATGGGTTTCACCAGAAGAAAATGTATAGCTTTATCATCTAAAACTGCTGGATTTTGATTTTCCATCTTTATTTAGGTTTGATCAGGGATTTTGGACAGGAGAAAAGGGCCTTTACAACCTAGTTCTGAATCTTTAATACAGCAGATAATCCATCCGTTGTGTTATCAGATAATGTGTCTTGCCTGTGGGCAGGACCGTTGCTTCCGTTATGCAAACTAGGCAGTCAGCAAACTCCGGCCAGCTCGGGTCTCAAAGGGGTGCTCTGCCAGAACCAATACCGCCAAAGAAGGGGAGAGCTGGGCTGGAGCTACTGCCATTAATAGGAGGACGTCCTTTGCTGGAGGAGGGGTGCATGACCCAAAGGTTTGTCTAAGTTGCCAAATACTCTTGCACAAGCCCTACCTGTGGAATCTCTTGTCATCTAGTTCCTGTCTTGTATTATACAGAATCAGACAAAGATATACATTTGAATATTGTGAAAAAGACACTGATAATATATGAAAATTCATATATTTTGTTATAGCCAGAATTTCTGAAAGGAGTAAAAAACAAAACATTTGCTTCTTTATATGAGAGTTTCTGTAATATTTAATGTAGCATTTCTCTGTCCAGTGAAATTTTGTATGTGTCTTGGAGGTCTAGACATATATTTTATGATTATGAAGAGTCTAAAGCATTGCTGGGTAAACAATATTTAAAAATGTATATGACAATAGCATTTCAGATATTAGAAACTTATTAAGAACCCAAGAACAGGTACTTTTGAACTTTGGGATAGTTTTCCTTCGATATCATCCTGGCATATTATATAGTCCGTGGTCATTTGAGCAAAAACGTCAGGGATTTGATATTTGAAGCTATTTGTGTATGTAACTTAGCCAGATATAACTTATCTGGCTAAGCTACAAGGGATATTCAGTGGCATGGCTAGCCGCTGAATATTAATTAAATCTATTAATAAAGTTGCTATTTGGCCTGATCAGCCAGCTCTATGGCAGGTCTAACGTAACCTATTAACTGGAGAAGAGCGAATACATTAATCAGATAAGTAGCACCACCCACTGACTATCCGGCTGACTTATCTGGCTAAGTGGTGGCTGCTGAGCATAGCCGAATATTCAGGCATCCCCACTTAGCCAGATAAGCTGTACATATCCGATTAAATAGCGCTAAGCGCACTTTGAATATCGGCCTCCCCATGTATAAATATGGTTTGTGTTTAAACATTTGAATGAAATATCTACATTTTGTCTATTTTGGTTTAATTATGTTCTTTTGCTCATGAGGGCTCTAGGTCATAAATCTGTGTGTGACCTTCTTTTGAATTTTCTTTTTAATTCCAGAGTGCTTGCTGTCCCTATAAACTGAGAGCAGGAATCTTCTCTTTTTGTAAATTAATATTTTTGAATAGATTTTTTTCTTTTATGACTTTGTATTTTGATTAAGAATAGTAATTTATCAAATTAATTAAAAAAAATAACAGATGGATAAGAGAGATGGGATTAACTGAGGACCTTGTTATATTTGCTCAGCATGTTTTGTTAGGTTCAGCCACTAGGTGGCAGCCAAGTATCTTGTTCTAATTGCACTTACTGCTTTCTCTGTGGTATCTTCATTTATAGCAGCAAGTGGATACTGATCTGATAAAGGGAGCATAGCTCTCGAAAGCTAGTCAAAATTGAAAATGAGTCCAATAGAAAGGTCTCACCTGCAACTTATTGATCTTTATTTCTCTGTACCTAAGTAGATTAACACAATCACATTTCTTCATTGTACCCTACCTTACTGAAGACTGCCCTGTATTGCTCAGTTTGTCAGGTTCATAACTGATTTAAATTTTAAAATCAAACAAAAGTGAAAAATATAAATATTGTTTTATTTTCATAACTAACAGAAAGCATATAAACACTTAGGGGCAGATTTTAATACCTACACGCGGGCGTAGATTTGTGCGCGCAACCCGGTGCGCACAAATCTACACCCGATTTTATAACACGTGCGAGTAGCCGCACGCATGTTATAAAATCCAGGGTCGGCGCGCGCAAGGGGGTGCACACTTATGCAGCTTGAGCACGCCAAGCCCTAGGGGAGCCCCGATGGCTTTCCCCATTCCCTCTGAGGCCGCTCTGAAATCAGAGCGGCCTCAGAGGGAACTTTCCTTCCATCCTCCCCCACCTTCCCCTCCCTTCCCCTACCTAACCCACCCCCCAGCCCTACTTAAAACCCCCCCTAACCTTTGTTTTGCAAGTTGCGCCTGCCTCTGGACAGGTGTAGGTTGCACGCGTGGGCCAAATGCCAGTGCGCGATCCCCTGGCATAGAGGCCCTACGGAGGCCTCTGGCCATGCCCCTGCCCTGGACCACCCACGCCCTGCCCCTTTTTTCAAGCCCTGGGACATACGTGCGCCCCAGGGCTTGCGCGCGTTGCCGGGCCTATACAAAATAGGTTCAGCACGCGTAGGGCTTTTAAAATCTGCCCCTTAGTGAACTTCTCTATAAACTACATTGACAGTATATTAGACTTCTGCCTTGGCCCAATTATAGACATCACTAATGATTTTTATAGAAGAAAATTAAAAAGTGCCTGTTGAGTAGAGATTCCTGGGGCACTCCATTATTTAATGTCCTCCAGTGGGAAAACTAACCATTTACTCCTATTCTCTGATTTCTGATTTTAAACCAGTTTGTGTAGCCTCAGGTGGGCATGGGTGGGTCATGGGTCACTCGCTTTGAGTTCAGGCGCACCCAACACTGGAAGAGGGCATGTGCTGTATGGCTGCCTTGGGTCCCATCACACAGTGGCCAAATAAGGAGAAGGCTGCTACTGTATGCATCCGTGGTGCCTGAAGAGGCCTGAAGCATGGCCACCGCTATTCCCATCCTGCAACAGCTGAAGAAGTGGACTGGTAGTGGGCTGAAGAAGAGGCTATATATATATATATATATATATATATATGTGTGTGTGTGTGTGAACCTGTTTATGGAGGGGGTGGAGCCTGAGACACAGCATTTTGCAGACAGAGCATATTGTCTTAGCACAGTGCAATTTCCAGGGTTCAGGGTGCCACCTGGTGGCCACAGATAGTCATGACAGTGTGACTGGCACAAGCCTTTTATATATATATAGAGAGAGAGAGAGAGACAATTTCAGGTGGTCATAATAAGAATGTTATACCTACTCACTTAGCGGTAAAGTCTGCGAATACAATGAATACTCTGACTTTACCGAGATTTCCAAAGCGAACTCGTGCACACCAGTTTGTTTTGAAAATCCTGCCTTAATTGACTAGGTATTTACTGAATTGCACCTGCACAAAGTTACACCTGCTCTGTTGATGATGTAACTTGTTTGTGTAAACTTATGTTCATACTTTTGAAAACATTAAAGTATGTGCATAAGTCCTATCCCCTCCTCCACCCTTGAATGTCTTCTGTGAGTTTTCCTAAAAGCATGTGCAGAATAGGATTATGGCCACATTTTTAAGTGCATTGGACCCCAGTCTATTTTCACAGAGCTATTTTTGTTTAGGTTTTATTCACGTAAATACTTTTGAAAATCAGGTCCAATAAGTTCTCAGTCCCTACCAACTCTCTCCCTCTGTTAACCATCCTTTATTTCTGCATTTTTTCAACAGATAACCCTGAAAAATATAATAGCACCAGCTTTTCCTTTTTTTAAATTATTGCATAATTGTACAGCTAACCCGAAAACCTTGTGAAAATTGCTTGCATTTTATATAGTTTCTTTAATAAAGAAAATTCTACAATTTATTCCATAATTTGTAGAATGTTGGTACATAGGGGATATTTTATTTATTCGTATATTGCTGTTAAATTTGTAAATTAACTAAACCAGAATTATACTAGGGAGCTGTAGAGTTTGCTGCTGAATGGATGCATGAGAAATGTGCTCTTAGAGGAACAAGTCAAAAAATCTGTAAACTCGGCAAGTAAAATTTCTGCCTCTTCCAAATGCTTATCCTATGAGATACATTGACAATAGTTTAAACTAAATGAGGACGTAGCAGATGTAAATTTGTTGATCTGGGCTGTCATTCCCCCAAAAACAAAGAAGTAAAGAAATAAAAGGTGTTTCTAAAGAACTGAGAGGATAAGGAGGTTAAGAGTTAGGACTTGGGGAAAGAAGCAATATCTAGAAGGGGTATGTGTGCAAATCCCAGATTCGAAGGCATTGGTGGTAGAAAACGTTTTGAATATTGTTGCTGTCTCAGACATGGTATAAGGGAAGTTCCTGGGGACATAACCTGGGAGTGGATTTGGATTTTGGTTAAATTGCTCACCTTTCCAATTTACAATTCAGATACAGTAATAAGATCCCTGTTCTAGAGGGATAGCAATCTAAGGGCTGGATTCATCAGTCTTCGCAGAATGAAGGGGGCGGGGAGGCAAAGGGGGGGTGGGCCTCGGAAAGGCTGCAGCCGTTCGCACCACGGTGGTGTGATTTCGACGGCCGCAATGCGGCCGGCTATAGCTTTCGCACAAATAGCACCACAGTAAAAGGTGGTGCTATTCGCCGCGCTACTGCTGGTAATAATGTTCCTCACATTATAGCCGGCAGCGGTGCCATGGCTGACTCCTCCCCCTCCTCGCCCTGACTCCTCCCCTCCAGCTAATTGGCATTATATGGCATGCGATAATGCCCTAAAGCACGCAATAACACTTTGAAAAATAACCCCCTAAATTAGTACCTAGGGCAACAGAGGGAAAATGTCTTGCCCAAGGTCACTAGGACTGTCTTTGGGAGAAATGGGATTTAAATCATGGCTTCCCTGGTTTTCAGCCCCACTGCTGTAGCCACTAGGCTACTCCTCCAAATATTTTGTTGGCAAGACTCTTCCCTTTTGTCCTTCTTCCTCCCAATCCCACTGTTCCTGGTGGGAGCTATTCCTGCCAGGATTGGTGATCTCAGAAGGCTGACTGGAAGGGTGGCTGGACCAAATAGGCTTAATTTAAGAGGGCACAAGACAGGCGAGCCACTCTCTTCATCTGAATGAAGCCTCAGAAGCAAGGAGCATGTGGAAGGGCTAGGGGAAGACACATCTGAGAAACTAAACATGATGTACAATTCTTGCCCAGAGGCTGAAATTGAGTGCGTGAGTAGTGAACAAGCGAGCAGTGTCCAATCTAGCCATTGGCTCTGGTTAGCAGTGGCCATGTGGAGAAACTGGAGGGCTGCTGGTTGCTCCTTGGTGGTGGGGATTCACACCGATCTATGGCTGTAGGTAGCAGGAACTACAAGTGATCCTGAGGAATGCCAGATTTGGAAGTGGTTGTGGTAGCCTGGGGTGACTCACAAGCATCTGGATCTGTGAGGGACTTCCCTAAAACAGGGGTGCTCAAACTAGTCCTTGGGACCCCCCAGATCGTTGGGTTATCAGAATATTGCTAATGAATATGCATGCGACTTATTGCATGCAACGCCTCCAATGTATGCAACTATCTCTCATGTATATTCATTAGGAATATCTTGAAACCGGACTGGCAGAGAAGGGACCTGAGGACCATTGTTCTCTCTAAGGATTGGGTTGTTGTGTTTAAAACTTTTGGGTAAGTTACTCTGTAGCACTACTTTCTTTGATGCAAAAAGCCTATCGATTTTATACTCACAGTAACCCCAATAAAATATTTGTATGAAAAATATTTTCTGCAAGAACGTTTAAAACCGCTTTCTGCATGCAATAATGAGCAAATTTCTGTTTAAAATAGAAATGACGTGAGATGACCATAATGCTCTAAAAGCCAGTGATAAGCACCATCATTTTCTCAGCCAGTCTAAATGTTATACAAGAATTGGACCTTTAAAATACAGGCAGTCCCTTACCAATTAGAGACTCTGCTTCTGTCCTGGAGGCTGTTTCTATGGAATCCACAACCGGTTCCTATGACCCAATCTTATTTTTCATCAGTTCCCTCAGAAGGAGTTTCAGAGCCTACAGAAATTTCCTTGAGATATCTGGTGGCAGATGTCATGTATGAAACTTTTACTGACTCAGCCCATGTTACAACTTTCTCAATTTTAAGTTGCAGCTTCTTTGAAAATTACCGAGGTTGACCAAAGGATAGGAAAAATTGAATCCTTGGTAACAACACGATTCCGTTACTTCAGAATTACAGGCAACTGCATTGGTGAAAATCAAGGATAATTTAAATCTTCATTACAAAATTGAGTTACTGGAAAATAAGTCTAGGTCTAAAAACCTACAACTTATCAATTTCCCTAAAACTCTGTGGTTGTCTGGAATAGAGCTTTTCAAAAAATATGTTGTAGATGTATTGCACTATTCGGCTAATTGCTAATATGTACCTGTAAAAAAGAAGGCTCTCAATTCTGTAGCACCTTCTCCTTTTAATATGGCTGCTCTTACAGATAGTCCTGACCTCTGTTTCTTCAGAATTCTCAACATCAGATTGCTACTAGAGGGACACCTATTTCCTTTGTCTATGAATCAGTTAAAGAATCTGTTTTTCGGGAGTACTTAAAATTTTAAAAATGTATTTTTGTGGACACAAGATTCAGATTTTTTCCTGACATTTCCAGAGAAATTCAGAGAGAAGGAAGTTTATTCTTCAATTTAAACCTTGTGAAAAGGTGCTGGAAGTAGGGGAGGCCTATTATTGGGCCCGAACCATGCCTGAGTCACCACGGGTTAAGAAATGGACACCCAATATGAATTTATTTTTTCTCCTGCTAACGGCACAATATACTCCCACAGTATACACAGCCTGGACCGTGTATATTAGGCACCCAGAAATTGTTGGTATTCTGTAGCGAATTTTTTTACGATTCCGCTTTCTGTGGTACTTCCTATTTAGTAGCACGATGATACTAGTAGGAGGGATCACAGAAAGCAGGAATTTTTGTTTTTTTACACTGGCCCCGGGCTGGTATAAAATTATGTGACACATAGGTTCTCACACGGACACACACATGCTCGCACGCACACACACATGGCCTACTATGACTTTGGGCTGTGGTGGGATGAACTCCACCATGTCCTTGACAGCCGCCTCCTCACTTTGGGCTATGGTGGGATGGGCGCCACTATGGCCTTCCTATGCTTGGGGGGAAATGTTGCGTGTGCTTGAAGGAAAAATTGTGTGCTAGTGTACACGCGTACAGCTTAAAAGAAACACTGCTGAGGGCCAGTTTGAGCCCCACTGCTCTAAAAGATGCCAGGCTGCCGGGAACGCTGAGGCGTGTATTTGCGGTTCAGCTCAGTTGACTTCATTCTGGGAAATAGCATTGTGTTTTTTGAATTTATTTAATAAAGCTGCAGCACTATTTTTATACCACATTGGTGCGATCCTCACTTATTTATTGGGTAGTTAGAAAGGTGAAGGGAAGAGGGTACCCCAGCTATCAGGGTTATGCGTGAGTCCTATGACCAATATATAGTCATACCAGGCTATGATCTGTTCAGTTGAGGAAAGAGAGTAGGCAGATGATGTTGGCGCTTTTGCTACCTGGGAAACATTACAGTTATTCTTATTGGCTTTTGTTACTTTACCCCAGTAATTAAGCCTTTTTAGCATGTTCATATCATCACGACTGACTGTGATATCACGCATGCAGAACCAAGACTGACCTGAGTGCAAAGGCAGAACCTCTCAGGGACTGGCCTTGGGGAGGATCGTGTTCTATTACAGACTTGTGGCTGCATGACAAGTGCTGGTCAAACCCATTCCTCAGCCATCCCCATCGCAAAACCTGACAACTTGCTTTTACATCACTCCCCCTCCCCCCCTTCCCCCCTCATGTTTCTTGTGTTGTTGTGTGTGTTTAGTTGACAGCTTGAGAGATGGGGAGTGGTAGAACAAATAACAAAACTTAAACTCACTAGAATAGCAGTGCAATTATCTGCACATTTTCTTCAAATGCCGTACTAATTGGCAGCCTGGAATACATTAAAATGCTTCACAAATCTGTGCTACAGTGGAAAAAAAAACAATTAAACTCTTGAAATAAGGAAGTGGTCAAGCTCACTGGAGGATTTTTCTTGGGCATTTTTCCTCCTAGAGCTTTGCAGTGCAGAGGGGTCTCCCGGTATCTTTCTATACCATTCTGGGAGCCTTGTTTATTCTTTAAATCAAGTCTTTATTTTCCTTTTGCTCCCTGGAGCTCAGTTTCTGGGGCAGAATGTCTTTGTTTCACATACACTTGGGGATTTTATTCAGCCTTCTCGCTCGCTTTGCTGCTAGATTCTGTGCATCCATGCTCCTCTGGTAGCTCTGTAGTGTTAGATCAAAGAACGGAAAAGGGACCAGAAAGTTTGGACACCGAAAGGAATAAGCATGATGTCCCACTGTTGAAAGGGAGCTTGCCGTAACATGCGTTGCGACCAAGGCAGGTTTGGATAGCCTGCAGCTGTGAGCTCTGTTGATCAAGGGCTGTTTTTTTTTGTGTGTGTGGGTGTTGTTTGTACAGCGCTGTGTATGTCATGTAGCGCTATGGAAATGATCAGTAGTAGTAGTAGTAGTAGTAGCAGCAGCTGTCTTCAGGCGATGTTGGCATGAAAAGGACCACTAGGAAGAAAAGGATCTGTGACTGTGTGCTGCCCTTGCTCGGTTGACTAGTGCCGTCTGCATTCCCCAGACAACACCTGGACTGTGGCTTTTCTCTGTTCTTATTTCACTGAGCAACAATGAAAGTGTTACTGACCTAAAAAGGTCCTACTCTGTAGTATCTTGATGTGCTGAACACGAATATGACCATGAAAAGTTTTTATTGGCTCTCGTTTTGAAGATATTTAATATAGTTCACTTTCTATGTTTAGTCGTGTAAATTTATCCAGTAGGACTGTAAATAAACCTAGAACGATGTCATATTGCATCATATTGCATAATACCATCATGCACACATCATCCAGAGTTTATTACATCATTTTCTGATGCAATGCAGTTCTACTGCCATGCTGCTGCTGAGTAAGCTGACGTCAGCAGTGTACTATATGAAGCCCAGTCAGAAAGGGTGAGCATTTGAAATATTCATGCTGGCTGACTACTGATGGATACTCTCCAGAGATTCTCCCGAACAGGTGTACAAGAGACAAGCAAAGAAATCTAAGACATAGTCTATGACTTCATTTTTGAAACGGTATTAACCGTAGGTCTCCTACTATTGGCATACAATTCAAGATGTAATTATATTTTTGCATATTACAAAAAAACTAGAGCCAATTTTGCATTTTCACAGTCACATTCGTGTTTAGCACATGGAAATTTATAAGAATTGACTAATTTCATTTCCGTAACATGACTTTTGTGAAAATTTGTTGCCCATTGTTTTCCATACATCTGGATACTGTAGCCTCAGCTTTCTAGAGAAAGTTCTGTAAATCCTGCACAAAATCAGGTTACATGCATAAAGGTAGATTTTAAGAACCACGCGCGCTCACACATGGACATGCTGATTTTATAATATGCGCGTGTATATATGGACGTTATAAAATCCACTACCCGCGTGCACGTTTTTATATTGCCACGCGTGGATGCTGTCTCTCGTGTGTAAGTGGGGGGATTTTAGTAGATGGGTGCGGCGACGCATTAGGCCTATTTTCCTGTTCCCTCCCAGTTCGCCCCAGTATTGGAATGCACTTCCTAAACCCCCTACCTAACCTGCCTCCCGTTTTCCCTACTAGCCCTGACCCCCTAAAACCCCGCTGACTACCCTAAATTTCTTTATTTTACTACTTACCCGCAGTCCATAGCAGCAGCAAGTTATGTGGTTGTGGGGATCCCAGTGTGCGCTTGTGCGTGACACTGACCTAATGGTGCTGTCCCCGCCCGCCTATGCCCTGCCCACCCATTTTTGCAAAAACGTATCCAAGGTGCGTATCAGGAGACTCGTGCGTGGCTGCGCCTATCCCAGTCATAGCTGTATCTCCCGGATTTGCCCTGCGTTAGGGTTTTTAAAGATTTGCCCTATAGTTTTTATGCGAACTGAGCCTCAGACGATTTTAGAACAGCCGTTTGCATGCATAAAACCAAGTTTTATGTGCAGAAATGGCTTTGAAAGTTCCCCTCCCCCGTGAGGATAGTTTTCAAAGGGATGTCTGTGAGTGAAACCGTGTCTTAAGCACCGAAACATCCTTTTTGCAAAATTGTTCACCTAACATGCAGATAAACATATGCCTGTAAGCCTACCCAGAGTGAGCGGAGGAGTGCCTGAGAGCAAAGTTTGGGAGGGCTTTAGAGTTACGCATGTAAGTTTTGGATTTTGAAAAGTGCGCGCATACATTTCCATCAAAGATTTGTGCAGATGATTTAGCAGGTGTAACTTCTGTGGGTAGATTTCACCTTTTCTACAGAAATATTTGGACAAGGGGCTGCCGTAAATTCCCTGAAAGTTTGGATAGTGATTATTTCCTGTTTAAGGAGATAAGGTTCAGAGAGCATGGGTTGCTTCCCATCCTGATGTTTCTTTGTTTCCTTTGGTGGAAAAGGTGATTTTTATTTGAGTGGCCATTTGCTCTGCCAGGGATCTTCTGGAGCTGCAGGCTCTTTTCTTGCAGAGATCTTTACTTGGTGCTATCTGCGGAATTGGTTTCCTTTTGGCTAGGCTTGTCTTTGGCCTAAGTTTGTTTGCTTTGTTTGGAAGGCTTCGTAAAGGTGAAGCTGCTTCCAAGTCTTCTTTGACTGGTTAGATTAAGCTTAGCTATTGCTATCTCTGGGGGTGAGTAACAGGAAATAGATCTATTTTATTCATCTTCCAGGTACTAGCTGTTATCGAATGCTGGGCCTCACCCAGCGTGGCATTTCTTATATTCTTATGATACGATTTCTTTATTGGTATCTGTAGAAAGGATGGCAATTTATGGAGGCTCTATGAGCTCATCCTACTAGGACTTGAGCTTCATTATGGGCAGAGGTTTGACTCCTCCTCCTCCTCCTCCTCCAGAGAATATTTTTTAGGTGATTACTTGGTCTCCCTTACGTTCCTTTGCAAAACATTAGAGGCCGGATGCTTGAGCCAGAGATGGAGCAGCCTTGAGGCAGGTGTTCTCACAGTGGCCCTGGTGTCCTTCCATCCATATTAGTAGAGGTTTAGGTACATCCCATGCATCTGGATTCGTGTAGTGGGAGACGAAAGGAGAAATTTAGTTTTACTTCTTAATTTCCTTTCCTTAAATCCAGTTATACCAGGCCATGACCTTCCTGGGAACTCAGGGCCTACGCTTTTCTCCTAGGCAGTAGGGCCTTTTGATGAACCAAAGTCTTCATTCTCACCCTGTGATGAGAACTTTAGTTCTTCCGACCTCCTTTTTTTCCGTCTCGGTCACTCTCTCCTGGTGGGCACACCAAGTGGGGATTTTCATGTAGAGGTTTTGGACTATTTAGATTTTTTTTTAAGAGGTAGCTTGTTTCCTCTACTTCCATTGCTTTGACATAAGGATACCGGCAGTTAACTGTGCTGCACATCCTGAATGTCAGTGATGATATCACGGAAAAAGGTGTGTCCTCTCCATCTGCTAGTAGGAAGCGAAATCCCGTGTGTCTAGTTCAGTATAGAAGGATTTAAGGAGAGGAAATTAGCAGGTAAAACTAGTATAAATTCATCTAGATAAATCTGGCTATGCTCATCGCCATGTCCTCTGTTGAAAGTATGAATGTGATCTATGTGTTTAGAGCATTAGGGTAAAGGTTGTTGTACATCGACTGATTTGATACGTGCATGGTTGATATAAAAAGCAGAATTAAGCATTCAACGAAAAGAGGAGTAAGTTTTTACCTGCAGATTTTACACTAATTTGCAAAACAAAATGATCCCAGAAAAGCTCCCTGCACACTTTTACACCTGTTGATTTGTGCAGGTGTTTTTTTTTCTGACAAAAAAAATATATATACGTACTTTGGAAAATTCAAGTGTATGCGTAGTTCCAAATCCTGCCCTAACCCCACCCATAGGAATACCTCTTCACACTGCAGGTAAAAGGACGTGCACATAGAGGATGGACAGTTTTTAAAAAGCCCATTTTTCTAAGAATAAAGAACTATTTTACGCACAGAAATGGCTTTTAAAATTACCCTCTAATGTGTGTGGGTAGTTTTTCTTGGATAATTTTCAAGGGGAACATACATCTATCCTTTCCTTTTGTAAATGAAAGTCTGTGGGTAAAACGCCCCCATGGACTTTGTAGAAATGTGGGCAGTTATAAAATTACCCCTAAACGTTTTAGAGTAAAATTGCTAAAATCTGCACACCTGTGGCGGATACAAAGCCTTGAATGACCTTAATGGGTCTGTTATGTAAGGATTAACATGAGATGCGTTAAAGATCAAAGACAGTGCCTTGACCTTTCCATCTCCTGCCTCTCTCTCCAGCATCAAAGATCAGTCCCAGGCCTACCACCCATGGGATAAACATCCTTGCTGTGAAGTGTTTTCATTTTATAATTGGTGGCAAGGAGTAAAATTACTAATTCTTTTGGAGAGAGAGAGAGAAGCTGTACTGCAGGATTGCTTTTTAGGAACGTATTTCGCCAGAGATGAGAGCAGTCCTGCAAGTTCTGTGCTTTCTCATAGTGTGCCAGTCTGAAAACCATCTTTTGCCACGGCGCAGAGAGCAGATGAGGTCAGTAGAGGAGGCAGGTTGCATAGGGCACGTGGTTCCCAGCAGAGGTAGGCAAGCAGGGGTGGCTATAGCAATTGACAGGATAGGTAAGTGCCTGGAGAGAGGCAGCCACCCTGCCTGTGTGAGCCACTGGTATTTCTTCATTTGTGGCGCCACGCCACGCCACTGTGGCCGTCATTCTTCCTTGCTGTTTTCTAAGTATTACATATGAAAGTTGTGGGGACGAGGCCGGGGGTGGGCAGCCGGGGGGTAAAAATCTGCCGATGCACACAAGTACAAATGACCTATTGTTCATCTTCATACTGTACGTGAAAATAAAATGCTAGCTCTCGTCGATGGCGGTATATTTCATGCCTGGCTGGCTGTTCAGAATAGATTCTGGGGTTTTATTTGTTGTATTGTTTGGTAGGTGCGAATATCATTACAGGGCTTTTGGCAGTGGAGGAGAGGAGCCTAGTGATGGTTAGAGCAGCGGGCAGCAAACCCGAGCAGTCAGGGTTCAAATCCCACTGCTGCTCTTTGTGACCTGAGGCAACTCTCTTTACTCTCCATTGCCTCAGATACAAAACTTAGATGGTGAGCCCTCTGGGGACAGTACCAGAATGTAATCTGCTATGAAGTGCCTGAAAAAGCAGAATGCAAATTTTAAAAAAAATTATTTTTTTTTGTTATTAGGAAGGAGAGAGCTTTCCTCCATCTGTTGCTTGGATTCATGGATTCGGACTTCTGCGTTTTGGTTGATCTGTTTGAAAGCATTTACATAGTGCTCAGGAGCTTGAGTAGAGGCTGCACTGCTGTGAAGTGAGGCTATTAAAAAAAAAAAAATTTGGTAATGTCCAGGCCAGAACAATTAGTTGAATTCCACTTGTATGTTTTTCTTTTTTCGTAATTTTCTTTTTCTTCGGATAATTGCTCCAGTGCTTTCATGGAGCAGGCATAATCAGTAATGTTACTCTTGGCAGCATAATTAATTAACATCTTGTTTGTGGTTTGTATGACTAATGCTTTATTGTTTCTTTGGTGAGGATGCCAGCATGATGTGAAATAAGTGTGCTGTTTACTTTATTAGCTCTTGTTGAAACCCTGTTAATAGGGAAAAAACCGGTTCTGCTAATTAACCTGTGTCAATGCTATGAGCAGAGTGTACCTACAGTGTAATAATAATACAAATTATGCAACAGCAGATGAGTTTGATTCAGCGCATCCTTCCAAGATATGCCGTGAAAGATGTACTGTAGGGATGTTAGTACTCTTGAGTGCTGGTCCTTCTCTAATAATAAAAATAGTCTGGGTCTCATCCTTGCAGAAATTTGAGACTAACACCAAATCTGCGTTACTTGCTTTTTAAAATGTAGCTTTGCCCTGGCAAGTTCTTCCTGCTCCTTTAGGGCTTGCAGCTTCAGTCTAAACTTGCCTTTTTTTTTTTTTTGGCTATAGCACCACGAGACCTCATTGGCCGCCACACTCTTAGCCCAGCCACGATAGTGACAATCCTCAGCCGGGAGCGGGGGACATAACACCAGGTCTCTTTCCAGCACCTTGCTCTCTCTCTCTTGTACTACTGACATCCAGCCACTAGGGGTTGCCATTGTGTGCAGTGCCTAGGGCTCCTTGTCCAAGGACCTGTGATCGCTGCCTCTGCAGCATCCCCCCCCCCCCCAACCAGACTGGGGAGTGGAAGTAAAAACCAGTAATTGGACAAAGCTCCTCCCACAAGAGGGGCAGGGAGCAGCAGTGCTTCGGCACCATCGGGCCAGCCTGGGGCGTACCCTCTTTTATTATGTAGCAGTACCTAAACCTAACAAGACATCACTGCCACAGTGGAATGAGCGTAATACAAAAACCAGTGATGTAGGCTCATAAGGATGGAGCACCCTTGAGGCAGAGCTTTCGAAACGCAGTCCGTGCTAGGTGTGGATTTCTGAGGAACTGGACCACACTGAGATATCCTGCAAGATGAGTTTCATCACTTACATAAAACCAGCAGAAAGGGTCTGGCATTGCTTGGGTAGCCTGGCCTATAACAGCCTGTGTGTATGTGTGTATGTGCCTCTGATTGTGTGTATGTGTGTCACACTCTGTCGTCCTGCGGCCCAGGGGAAGGGAGCTCCAGGACGGCAGGCACTGGAGAGGGTATCGCTGAATCCCTCCTGACTCCTGCCTCTGCCCTGGGGATCCTCGGCCCCCACATGCACCTTCTCTCTCCTGTGATCCAAGGAAGGAGAATCCCCAGGTCCGCCCTCACCGTCTCCCAGACCTCAGAAGGGGATTCCTGGACCAGCTGTGCCCATGTGACCGAGAAGCCTGAGTGAACCTGCACGGTGGCCATTTTTTACAATGGTCAGAGCAACATTGTCAAACAGACCTTTTAGTGGTCATTTTAGCCCTTTTTATTTTATTCTTTTTTTTTAAAGCCCCATTTCATGGTACAACTATTACTATCTTTGAACGAAACCTCAGTCTGCATGAAAGGCAACAGGAAGTGGTCTAAGAGAGCCTCCACACAACTGGGATGCATTCTGTTTTAATATAAAGATTACTAGGTCTTAGGTTGAAGACTGAATGAGGAGATGTGAAATCGAAACAATGTCGGGCTGGAGCAGCACAGGTTGCTCTAGGACTTCCCTTTCATATCTTTCTATCATTAAAACAATGTTCATTGAAAATGTCCTCAGGTTGGGATCTGCTCTCTGCATTCGGTGTCTACCTTGCAATTTTGTTGTGTCTGCTTTTGGTGTCATTGTTTAGATGGCCGAGGTTAACCCAGGGGTCAGCGGCTGTGCCATGTCCTGAAATCAGCTAGAAGCTCGCTATAGAAAGCCCGTGGCGCAGTGCCGTCCCTTTGGGTTTATTTTTCCAGGAATAAGGAATAATTGTAGCTTTGTTTCTTGACGGTTTTGAAGCACACAGTAAGAAGTATGATGGCAGTGCTAAGATTACGTGTTCAGCTTTCTAACTTTGAAACTGTTGACAGTGACTCTGGAAGGAAGCCAGCAAAGTGTGGCTCAAGAGGGGGAAGTGCTCTATATCTGTCCTGTCCTGTCCCATTAGGTACGAGCTAGCACTCTGAAATAAATAAATATGAAAATGGCATTCCTGCAGTAAGTATACAGGCTTGCATCCTCAGCACAATATACAAGTACGTATAACTTCCGTAGAAAACATCCAAGCATATATAACATCTGAAGAAAACATCCAAGTACATATAACATCCACGCACATATAACATCCACAGCACAACATCCAAGCACATATAACATCCACGCACATATAACATCCACAGCACAACATCCAAGTACATATAACACCCACAGCACAACATCCACGCACATATAACACGCACAGCACAACATCCACGCACATATAACACCCACAGCACAACATCCACGCACATATAACACCCACAGCACAACATCCACGCACATATAACATCCAGCGCACAACATCCACGCACATATAACATCCACAGCACAACATCCAAGCACATATAACATCCACGCACATATAACATCCACAGCACAACATCCAAGTACATATAACACCCACAGCACAACATCCACGCACATATAACACGCACAGCACAACATCCACGCACATATAACACCCACAGCACAACATCCACGCACATATAACACCCACAGCACAACATCCACGCACATATAACACGCACAGCACAACATCCACGCACATATAACACCCACAGCACAACATCCACGCACATATAACACCCACAGCACAACATCCACGCACATATAACATCCACGCACATATAACACCCACAGCACAACATCCACGCACATATAACATCCAGCGCACAACATCCACGCACATATAACATCCACAGCACAACATCCAAGCACATATAACATCCACGCACATATAACATCCACAGCACAACATCCAAGTACATATAACACCCACAGCACAACATCCACGCACATATAACACGCACAGCACAACATCCACGCACATATAACACCCACAGCACAACATCCACGCACATATAACACCCACAGCACAACATCCACGCACATATAACATCCAGCGCACAACATCCAAGCACACATAACATCCACAGCACAACATCCACGCACATATAACATCCACAGCACAACATCCACGCACATATAACACCAGAATTGTATAGGTGGCAGAAAAGCAAAACACTGCAGTAGAAGATCACTATGATACCTTCTCTTAAAGCCTAGATAAAGGAAATCAAAGCAAGTGCATCTTTGAAGAAAAACACTGCCTATCTATTATAAGAAATGGTAACCTATGTTCAACTACTGCTTCTATGAACCAACGGAAAGAATCTGGATGCACCTCCAAAGGTAGCCATGAGGAATATGGGGGGGTGGAATAACACACATTAGATAGTAACATAGTAGATGATGACGGGAAAACAAATAACTGACCCATCCAGTTTTTCAAGTTATTCCTGACCACATTGCTAAAGATATTTCCTAGCTGCCACCTGTGAAATATCACACCTGTAGGATATCACTCCCTAGCCAAGACATTTTTTATCTTCCTCCTTTATACTCCACTATCCTGGTTAGATGAGCATTCAATATCCCCTATTCACTATAGTTCATACCCTGCACATCTCTCTTTCTTTATCTAATTACAAAGCTTTGCAATCATTTAAATAGCCAGCAATAATAATATGGCTTTTGTCTGAACAGCTGGCCTCCTGGATCGATGTGGCCTTTCCAAGCAGGACCCCTCTCACACTGACCTGGTCAACATGAGCAAATAGTCTGCCAGACAGACCCGGTTATATGAGTACCTGCATTTCTGCTAGGACATCTACTTATTACTGTACAAGGAATCTGCCAGAAAGCTCCAGGTTCGAGTTAATTCTGTCATCATGGCCTATCAGACGGGCTGCCTGCATTTTCTGCTAGGACATCTAACATTGCGTAGTACCCACTGGCCATTCATCCTAGCAGCCCCAACACTCTTATTTTTAATTGTTCCATTATGGCACATTAATCACATGCTGCTATGTAGTATTTCTGCTGTTTCTTGCTGTGGTTATCCCATTCTTTCTTGAAGCATGTTACAGTTTTAGCCTTCACCACCTGCTCCAGAAGGATGTTCGTGCTTCCATCACCTTTTTTTCATGAAAACATTTTTCCTGATGTTGTCCTTAAGGCTATCCAATTGCAGCTCCTTGTTCTAGAATTTGCTTTCCATTGAAAAAGGTTACCACTTGTGCACTATTAATACCTTTCAGATATTTGAATGTCTTTGTCATATCTCTCCATTCTCTTCTCACATCCAAATATATATATTTATAATATCAAGTCTCATCTCCTAGAGCTTTTGAGGCTAACTTGAACAATTTGGTAGCCCTTCTCTGTAACATCTTCATTCTGTCTGTATTCTTCCAGAGGTACAGCCTTCATAATTGTATTCCATGTGAGATCTCATCAATAACCTTTACAATGGGATAATCACTTAAGAGTGGATATTCATAGCCTAGATGGCTAAGTAACTTACCCCTAGATTCATCAAAATGCTATAATTTTGCATGGATAACACCCGTGATAAGAAAAAGTGGCGTGTCTATGACATTAGGTAGTGTAAACCACCACCAAAACCTCACCTCAAGTTATTAGCTGGCCCTCCTATAGTGATATAAATAGTTGAATACTTTAATGGTCTTATAAAGAATCTCTCTCTCTTCCCTCTCTTTCTCCCCAAGCCCAGAAATGGCCGAAATGCAATTTGCAATCTTTATGGCAAATTGTGTTACGGCCATTTTGGGCATGTTTGCACAGTTTAATGCCAGAAAAAAAGGTGTAGTTATTTCTGGCGTTAAAAGCTTGCAGTAGCGTGCGTTACCCTCTCGCACACAATCCCAGCATGACGACTGGGTGTGCAAACCATGGAATTGCAGGTAGCGGCACACTCAGGGAGGCGGCTGGTCAGTGGCGGAGGATGGAGAGAGTGCCGCCACCGGAAGAAGGTATGAGTGCTCTCTTCTTCTTCGGTCCCCAGAAGAGGATATGAGTATCCTCTTCCAGCAGCCAAAGACACAGAGGGCAGCCTGTGTGGTGTGGAGGGAGGGTCATGGGGGCAGTGGTGGGGACTCTATGCACAGGACGGCGCAAAAGCTAGCGTCAGCCGTGATCGCACAGTGCAAAAATACCCTTCATTTTCATTAATCCTACCCAATCCCCTCCCCAATCCCGCCCCTGTGAAAAATTTGCATTCACACCATGTGATACCATTACTATCGCATGCGTTATGGCTTTATCACAGGCATTAACGTCATCATGCATTTTGATGAATGACCCTGTTGGACAGATAAAACTTATCCGGCTAACTGCCTGATTCACTAAGGCATTTTTCCCATTCTGTGTCTATGGGAAAATGCCTTGATGAATAAGGCCCAATGTTACAAACATAAGAACGTGCCATACTGGGTCAGACCAAAGGTCCATCAAGCCCAGAATCCTGTTTCCAACAGTGGCCAATCCAGGCCATAAGAACCTGGCAAGTACCCAAAAACTAAGTCTATTCCATGTTACTGTTGCTAGTAATAGCGGTGGTTATTATCTAAGTCAACTTAATTAATAGCAGGTAATGGACTTCTCCTCCAAGAACTTATCCAAAAATGTTGCTGAATATCCACTTAGAAGTTTCTACTTAACTGGTTTAGACCTATTGAGCAGGTCTAACTTAAATGGAAAATGTATCCAGTTAAGTCTTAGTATTGCTACTTAGCCGGATAACTTATCTGGTTAAGTAGCACTGCCCTGAATTGCCCACTGCCTGCTTTCAAGTTGAGCTGAACATAAATGGATATTCAGCAGCTGCTAGATAGCCAGAGAAGTTCCTGCTTATCTCTTCCTGTGCACCCAACATCTCACTGGTTCTGGCAAGCATCTTATTGTACTGTATCACTACTTTGAGAGATTTCTGGATCTAATCACTCTGTGCATGGATGAGGAAAGAGGGCTTTAGATTTCGGGGGACTGGGCAACATTTTGGGGACTTGGGAGCCTGTTCCGAAAGGATGGGTTCCACCTTAACCAGGTCAGAAACCAGCTGCTTGCATTAACATTTAAAAAGGTGATGCAGAGGCTTTTAAAATAAATCATGGGGGAAAGCCAACAGTTACTCAAGAGCATACGGTCTATTGTGTGGTTTCTTCAAAGGAAACTGGCATAAAGGGGAAATTAGAATGTGCCAATGGAGAGGTTATGATAGAGGCAGAAGTAGCCTAGGTACATTTACGGTAAATAAAGAACAAACGTAAATGATTTCAACTGCTAAGCAGATTGCGAATACAATTTTAAAAAACATTCTTTAAATTCTCTATATGCAAATGCCAGAAGTCTAAAAAATAAGATTGGAGTTAGAATGTGTGAACTGGACGAAAACAGAGATATAACAGGCATTTCAGAGACCTGGTGGAAGGAGGATATCCATTGAGACACCATGATATCAGGTTACAAATTATATCAAAACTGGTGGAGGGGGGTGGCACTGTATGTTAAGGATGCCATAGAGTCAAAGAGGATAAATGTCCTACAGGACACGAAATGCAATGTGGGATCTACATGGCTGGAAATTCCAGGGGGAGAAGAGTATAGCAGTGGAATATACTAACCAGGACGATGTAACTAACCAGCAGTGGAATATACTAACCAGGACGGTGTAACTAACCAGCAGTGGAATATACTAACCAGGACAATGTAACAGAAAAGCTAACACATTAGCAACACTATCATAAGGGGAGATTTCACTTACCCTAATATATATTGTAGAAATGTCTCATCAGGACATGATAGGGAGGTAAATATTCTAGAGGCAAAAATGACTGCTTCATGGAGCAGCTGGTCCTTGAACTGATGGGGGGGAAGGGGGTGGAACTACTTGAGATCTAATCCTCACTGCAAAGCAGGATCTGGTGTACAAGATAAAAGTGATCATAATGTAATCAAATGTAACTTAACCACCGAAGAGAGAATATTAAAGGAAATTAGTGTGATAGCATTTACTACCCTTAACAGAACACATGGGGTAACCTGCACAGTGCAGCAATTACTACCATTAGCCACTTGCTGGGCAGACTGGATGGACCATTTGGTCTTTATCTGCCATCATTGCTATGTTACTTTGTTATGTAAATGACATAGTAGAATGTGCCTTAAAGGCAGCAAATGAAATAAAAGGTCTTGAAACAATCTGAAGTGATGCATTTCTGATTTCCAAATATTAAGAGCACGTGAAAACACTGACAGGCCAATGCAGTACAGTGTGCCCAGCCTAGTGCACAGCTCAATGAGCGGTTGGACGCACGTTTTGTTGTGGACACACCTAACCCCTGGTGCAATAAGGGGATCATGGTGTCCAAACAAAGGCGTAGCTAATACGGTAATGCTCATCACGTGTAAATGCCATGCAGATGAGGTTATTAGTTATTACCCTGCAATGCGAAAAAAGCTGTAACCCATAACATTTTACGCCTGCCCTGGAGCAATCATAAAGTCTTCCGCACGTCAAGGGCTCAACTTAAAAACAAAAAAAACCTGCTTTTCTGTGGTTCTTCCTACTTAGTATCATCACAAGACTAAGTAGGAAGAACCAGAGAAAGCGGCACCATGCGAAAAAAAAATGTTGAAGCGCACAATATACACCCCCAACATACATGCTCTGAGCTGTGCATATTGTGGCAGTAAAATAGCTGCAGTGGGAAAAAACAGACGCTTGTAGATTGAGCGTCCGTTTCCCTGGGCGCCCAGTGTTATGGACATGCTAGGGACGCACAATGTATCCCTAGCGTGACCTTTTTTGTGTGGCAGGTGATTGTGCGCGCATTAAAAATAAGTGCCCCCATTTTGGATGCTTGGTATTTAGTGCATCCATATTGCATCGGCCTGTGAGCTATTATTATAAACTCTCCTGAACAAAGCAGACCTTTTCTTTCCATGCAAGCCCTACTGATTTGGGGAGATATTAATTTTTTGACTACTGAGCATACTAGCTCAACTTCAGCAGCTCGTATCTATTAAGAGAGAACCAACTTGGAGCATAGTCCCCCATCCATGTTCTGACACATCATAATCTGGCAGCCCAGTAATATAATTTGAGATCAGGCAGAGCGACGCTTCCTTAATGCTTGGGCCAATCATATTGTCTCTGCTTTAATTCTGGGAACTTTATTCCAGTTACGAATATCACATTGATGATATACAGATGTTTCAGACTGGTATAGAACGAAGGGCATTTAAAAATAAATATAAAAGGCAGGAAAGAATATTCATCTTTGAGAAAATGTATTTGTTTATTTACTGTATTTGTATTGTAGGCTGCTCTTCCAAATAAATAACTGCCTCAGCAGCATATGGATTAAATAGACAAATTCAAGAATAGCAGTAAAAATCAGCATAATAAAATCAAACATAAATATTACAAAGTGCCTCACTCAATCAACCAAACCACTAATGTAAAAAAACAAACCATACCCAGAAAAGCATCTTAACCATGACAAATCCTAAAAATAGGTCGTAACAGCCAAAATAACCGAAACCAAAGAGATTGAAAAATGTAATTTATATGCAAGCAAATGCATGACTTTTAAAACCCAGGATCTGACATGTATCCTGAAGTGCAAATAAATTGGCAATCAGACCAATGCATGCCATAGAATTGTGGCCATACAGGAGACGGACCTGCTTCTAGATTTTAGTAAGCCGCAAATGTGAACTTAGAGCATTCTGGCTAAAGTCTGCAGGAGGAGAGAGGAAAGTACACAAACTTTAGCCTATTCCTGATGTTTGAAAATGACCTTCTGTGCCTTGAAGCTTCTCTCCGAGATCATGAGCCTATTGCAGTTCAGTATAGTAGATGAATGTCTAGCAAACAAGCTAACACATCCTGGGATAAATATTGAAAACCTCTCTTTTTTTTTTTTTAAGTTAGCTGGGAAGACATATCCAGCTAACTGAGATGCTGAATATTGTCACACTTTTGGCGTATGAAAAGCTCTTGGGACTATGTACTATGGAGGCATGCACATGAATGTCAAATAAAGATAACAATGCCATTCTATGGGTACAAATCCCATTAATCTTATATATATAATCTAATGCTGGCTATGTAATATAATCTAATAATGGCTATGCTGCTGAATATCCCCATAGCAAGCACTACTTAGGCAGATAAGTCGTATCCGTCTAAGTTCAGACTTACTATTGAGCAAGGCTAACTTACCCGGATAAGTCATCCACCAAACGCTGAATATCGCACTGCCCCGATCTGTCCACTATCTGCCCACAACTTATCCGGCTATCTAGCAGCCGCTGAACATAGCCAGATATCCAGCGGCCACCACATCGCCGGATACGTCCTACTTATCCACTACTGCTAAACAGGCCACGAATATCGGCCTCCTCGTTTCTATCTCTAAAAGTTATACATTTCTAATAACGGATAAACTCGGCAAGTCATTAGCTCAACCTCTTGAAAAATGGCAAGTTGAGGGGGCTTGGGATCATACAATGCAATCATTTCAGAATAGCTATAAGAAAACACGATGATTCATAGAAAATATGGGTTCAAGGGAGGTCATTTAATGCATCCTATATATCTGTGCCCTGAGCAAGCTCATGCGCAAGCTTGTCTGACACTATTGTCACTAAAGTGTCAAAAAGAATCTGGTAGCTTGTAAGATTTCTGGACATGGAGCAGCCAGTTGCACAGAATGGTGATGATGCAGTGGTTGACAGTGAAAGAAATGTTTTCCAAGAAGATGCAATCTTTAGAGTATTTGTAAACCAATTCTGGTTTTAAGCAATGTAATATCAAGGGCAGATTTTACATAGATAAGTGACTGAAGTCAGTAGAATTTCAAGGGTTAAAATTGAGAATGCCTAACATATGTCTAAAGTTAGTGTTAAGATAAAGAGATACATGTGTGCTGTTATCTTTAAAAGGATTTAATATATAGGGAAAAGGAAATATGGATAGGAGCAAAGGGAAAGTTGGTTATGATTGTTTGATGAGTTTACATCCTTAGGTTTAATTGGTTCAAGATTTCCATGATTTTATCTTCCCTTTAAAAATTGGACTCTGCATTATAAAAGGGAGTGACACTAAACTTGAAAGTTAATTTGCAAAATGTAATGTAATACCTTTAATCTTGCATTCAGCTGGAGAAGAAAAATTGCACCAAACAGGAAAGGACCAACTGTTTCAGGCAGCAAAATGCTTCTTACAGCTTTTACGCTGCCAGAAGATCAGAAATACTAGAAACAGATACTGCTTGACATTATTCTATATTTTCCATCAGAAAATTCTTCCCATTAGTGATGGCAAATGAAAATGATCACCTCCTATGTTGATGAAAAGGTAGATTTTAAAACGAGTGCGCGCGCGTCCATGTTGCGCGCAGTTCCTGGCACGCACTCATGGACGCGATCATTTTATAACATGCGCACGTCAGTGCACCCGTTAAAAAATATATCTGCATGCACATATGCGCCGGATTAGAACATCTGCGCATGCATGTGCGGTCGGCCCGTGACTCGCATGTGCGGAGGAGGGGGGATTTTCAAAAGTGCCCTTCCTCCCTTTTTTCCTCTCCTCCCCGACCCCTAAACTATCCCCCTTTTTTTTTTTTTTTTCATACTTCCTGCTCCTCGGGAACAGAAGTAAACTACGGCGCGCGCTTCCCCGGGACAGCGACTAATGGCGCTGTCCTGGCCCACGCCCCGCCCCTCCCCTCCATGCCCAGACCACACCCCGGCCCACCCCTTTTGCAGGGTCCGACATTTGTGCGTTTAACAGGGGTTACGCTCGTGGCTGGGCCTGTTCTAAAATGCGTGCAGCGCGCAAGGCCCGGCCACGCGCGTAACCCCCGGTTTTTACACACTCTGCCCTTTTAAAATTGGGCCTTTAGGGTGTAATTTTCAAAAGGATTTACATGTATAAATGTAACTACTGTTGTAGCATTTTTCAAAAGCCATTTACTCGCGTAAAGTGCACTTATGTGGGTAAATCTTATGACAATTCAATGGCTTATATTGTAGCAATTTTCAAAAGCCCACTTACATGGGTAAAGTGCATTTACACATGTAAAACTCATTTTTAAGCGTGTAAATGTTTTTCAAAATCAGGGCTTAAAAAGGTAATTTTCAAAGCCATTTCAGTTGTTAAAACTGTGTTTTTCCTAGGGGGGTCTTCAAGAAGGAGGCAACAGGAAACTTTTCTATAGAACCAATGGGGGGGGGGGGGGGGGAATGGGAATCAGAGTCAAGCAATGGCAATGCCCAGTGGCCAGATGTAGGCCCAAGAGCGCATAGTCCCCAGCCTGAGCTGTGGCTGCAATGACTGCACTAAAGTAAGCTGGGAGGCGATATCAGATAGAAGAGAACTGCCCGGGAAGGGGAGAGAGAAGGCTTATGATGCCAAATCCCAGCCCTGACTCCAAATGAGCTGGAGGAAACTACACACACATATATATATATATATATATATATATATATATATATATATATATATATTTATATTAATCACTGGAATAAACTACCTACAGATCTACGCCAAGAACCATGCCACAAGAAATTTAAACAGAACTTAAAACATGGCTCTTCAAAAAAGCTTACTATCTGTGAACTCTATCCATGTTGTTACTTATATCATATCATGACATTGTATAGAATAATTTCCCATTCCTTCTTTCAGGTTTTAAGCCATCTATTATTAACTCTCATATTGGTAACATTTATTTTAAAATATATATCCTTTCTATAATAGTATTAATCTGTCTTCTAATCTTGAATTACAAGAAATCACTAATTAGTATAAGTTACCCCCACATTCTGTCATAATTGAATTGCTATTTTTGTTTTTGATATTCTGGATCCTCCAGTCCTCTTCCCCTCCTTTGGAAGTATTGTTGAGTTTTATCGTGTATTAATCTAATGTTTTTTAGTTACATTATTAATGTTCATAATCTTATTCTGCTATAATTTAGTTTTATTGTAAAGCCTGTTGCTAATTTAATGTTCTCTGTAAACCGAGGTGATGTTTGCTAACGAACCGCGGTATATAAAACTCTTTAAATAAATAAATAAATAAATATATATATATATATATATATAACCCGGTGGGGGGGGGGGGGGAGAAGGAAGCACTAATGAGGAATGTGGATGATGTTACAAATATGTTTTTAATAATGAATTACTGATTAAAAAAAGAGCAAACTCGAATTTTACATAACACATTTAAAGTACATACATAGACAAAGTAAAATGTGTACAAACGAGTTTGAAAAACATGCACTCTACAACTGAACACACAGATGTCTAATCCCTAATACACACTCTACATTTGTATCAGCAGCAGCTCCCAACTCTAATGAATGGATACAATGTGTTAATATGAAGACTAGCTCAAGCAGACAAAGCATGAAGTTGCAGTGTTGCTATTAAGACAATGGCACAAATGCTTTTAACCGACAGCAATGTATCCAAGGGGCTTGAACAAACACAACACAACACTAAATGCCCATCCGCAGTCACTAAGTGAAGTGCACATAAACGCATGCATAACAACTTTCATACAAGGAAGATACAATCTGAAAGATTTGTATTAGAACATTCCCTTAAGATTACATCCGTTTCCCTAGATTGTGATTTGAAACTAACAGAACAAATCTCTTGGTGCCACCACCAAACAAATGGAACAACAAATCCTGGGTCAGGTCATAAACATCCTTGGTTCTTAAAATTGACAAAACTACCCCAATAACAACTCCACCAGATGACGGTGTTTTCAATCCCGGGTCAGATGGAAAAATCCCAGCAAGGACCTTGTTTTGTCGGAGAGGAGGCTTCCTCAGGGGAGACTCTTGGTGCAAAACAATTGGTGGAATCTATTGCAACTCGGCTGATCCTAACACCACCGGAGGGGAAAAGCTGCACCAGACGACATATATCAACTAAGTGAAAAAGAGAAAATGATTGGAAAAACCATCTCACACCATCTAAACAATTAAATGAAACTGTTTCAAATACTGGGAGCAAAAATATGCCCTATGACTAAAGGTATAAGCTTCTGAAAAAAGCGTATTACGTAAACCAATAAGAAAACAACGTACTATGAAACTAGTGAAAAACAAGCTTGCATAAAAAGCAAACCACACCATAACCTTCAAATGAAAAGAATTAGATAAGTGAATAAATACAACAGACGTATACCTGACGGAGCTGACAGATGCCTGCCTGCTCCATGCTAACTTGTGAGATGCACCTTCAGTTGTTTCATGGAAACTTGAACTGAAAAGGAAATACAAAAGCGCTTTATGTCCGGGATGGCATAGAGTCCAACAGGATAAACATCCTGCATGAGACTAAATGCACAATTGAATCTTTATGGGTAGAAATCCCTTGTGTGTCGGGGAAGACTATAGTGATAGGGGTATACTACCATCCACCTGGTCAAGATGGTGAGACTGACAGTGAAATGCTAAGAGAAATTAGGAAAGCTAACCAAATTGGTAGTGCGGTAATAATGGGAGACTTCAGTTACCCCAATATTGACTGGGTAAATGTATCATCGGGACACGCTACAGAGATAAAGTTCCTGGATGGAATAAATGATAACTTTATGGAGCAATTGGTTCAGGAACCGACGAGAGAGGGAGCAATTTTAGATCTAATTCTGAGTGGAGCACAGGATTTTGTGAGAGAGGTAACAGTGGTGGGGCCGCTTGGCAATAGTGATCATAATATGATCAAATTTGAATTAATGACTAGAAGGGGGACAGTAAGCAATTCCACGGCTCTCGTGCTAAACTTTCAAAAGGGAAACTTTGATAAAATGAGAAAAATAGAAAAAAACTGAAAGGAGCAACTACAAAAGTAAAAAGTGTGCAAGAGGCGTGGTCATTGTTAAAAAATACCATCCTAGAAGCACAATCCAGATGTATTCCACACATTAAAAAAGGTGGAAAGCAGGCAAAACGATTACCGGCATGGTTAAAACAGGATGTGAAAGAAGCTATTTTAGCCAAAAGATCTTCATTCAAAAATTGGAAGAAGGATCCAACAGAAGAAAATAGGATAAAGCATAAACACTGGCAAGTTAAATGTAAGACATTGATAAGACAGGCTAAGTGAGAATTTGAAAAGAAGTTGGCTGTAAAGGCAAAAACTCACAGTAAAAACTTTTTTAAATATATCCGAAGCAGAAAGCCTGTGAGGGAGTCAGTTGGACCGTTAGATGATCAAGGGGTTAAAGGGGCACTTAGAGAAGATAAGGCCATCATGGAAAGATTAAATGATTTCTTTTCTTCGGTGCTTACTGAAGAGGATGTTGGGGAGGTACCCATACTGGAGAAGGTTTTCATGGTAATGATTCAGATGGACGGAACCAAATCACGGTGAACCTAGAAGATGTGGTAGACCTGATTGATAAACTGAAGAATAGTAAATCACCTGGACCGGATGGTATATACCCCAGAGTTCTGAAGGAACTAAAAAATGAAATTTCAGACCTATTAGTAAAAATTTGTAACCTATCATTAAAATCATCCATTGTACCTGAAGACTGGAGGATAGCTAATGTAACCTCCATATTTAAAAAGGGCTCCAGGGGAGATCCGGGAAATTATAGTCCGGTTAGCCTGACTTCAGTGCCAGGAAAAATAGTGGAAAGTGTTCTAAACATCAAAATCACAGAACATATAGAAAGACATGGTTTAATGGAACAAAGTCAGCATGGCTTTACCCAGGGCAAGTCTTGCCTCACAAATCTGCTTCACTTTTTTGAAGGAGTTAATAAACATGTGGATAAAGGTGAATCAGTAGATGTAGTATACTTGGATTTTCAGAAGGCGTTTGACAAAGTTCCTCATGAGAGGCTTCTAGGAAAAGTAAAAAGTCATGGGACAGGTGGTGATGTCCTTTCGTGGATTGCAAACTGGCTAAAAGACAGGAAACAGAGAGTAGGATTAAATGGACAATTTTCTCAGTGGAAGGGAGTGGACAGTGGAGTGCCTCAGGGATCTGTATTGGGACCCTTACTTTTCAATATATTTATAAATGATCTGGAAAGAAATACGACGAGTGAGATAATCAAATTTGCAGATGACACAAAATTGTTCAGAGTAGTTAAATCACAAGCAGGTTGTGATAAATTGCAGGAAGACCTTGTGAGACTGGAAAATTGGGCATCTAAATGGCAGATGAAATTTAATGTGGACAAGTGCAAGGTGATGCATATAGGGAAAAATAACCCATGCTATAATTACACAATGTTAGGTTCCATATTAGGTGCTACTACCCAAGAAAGAGATCTAGGCGTCATAGTGGATAACACATTGAAATCGTCGGGTCAGTGTGCTGCGGCAGTCAAAAAAGCAAACAGAATCAGGCCTATCCAGTACCGAGCGGTAGGAAGAGCTGCGTTAGTGCCTACGGCACCCGCGGTTACCGCCCGCACAGTGCAGCTCACCTACCGCTCGATCCTGAAGCCTAATTATATGTAAATGTAAGCCGCGTCCGAAAAGCCTTAGGCCCGCGCAACCCAGGATACTGGATAGAGCGCCTATACAGGATCCTGGGTGCGCGGGCCTAAGGCTTCACGCCACGCTGGTATCTGTCATTTCAAATGTCATTTGAAATGACAGATACCAGGAAGCAACGGCGGCGACAGCGCAGAAGCAACGGCGAAACGACTTGTCAGTGTCCCCCCTTCTCTCGGAGCAGGGCGCGAAAAGCCGCCTTGCTCCGGGAGAAGGAGGGACACTGACAGCGGCGAAGCAACGGCGAAGACAGCGGCGAAACGACTTGTCAGTGTCCCCCCTCCTCTCGGAGCAGGGCGCGAAAAGCCGCCTTGCTCCGGGAGAAGGAGGGACACTGACAGCGGCGAAGCAACGGCGAAGACAGCGGCGAAACGACTTTTCAGTGTCCCCCCTCCTCTCGGAGCAGGGCGGAAAAGCCGCCTTGCTCCGGGAGGAGGGGGGACACTAGCAACGGTGAAGCTTTCCCCCAGCCCGGACGCCGGCAAAAAACTTACTTTTTTGCAGCCAGCCATGAGCAGGAACACGATCTGGCCTGCCTTAGCTCCTCCCGACAAGATGACCGCCTGCACGGGGAAAGCGTGCAATTGGCCGATCAAGACGTGATGTCGTGACGTCACGTCTTCAGCGGCCAATTGCACGCTTTCCCCGTGCAGGTGGCCATCTTGTCGGGAGGAGCTAAGGCAGGCCAGATCGTGTTCCTGCTCATGGCTGGCTGCAAAAAAGTAAGTTTTTTGCCGGCGTCCGGGCTGGGGGAAAACTTCACCGTTGCTAGTGTCCCCCCTCCTCCCGGAGCAAGGCGGCTTTTCCGCCCTGCTCCGAGAGGAGGGGGGACACTGAAAAGTCGTTTCGCCGCTGTCATCGCCGTTGCTTCACCGCTGTCTTCGCCGTTGCTTCGCCGCTGTCAGTGTCCCTCCTCCTCCCGGAGCAAGGCGGCGCTTCCGCCCTGCTCCGAGAGGAGGGGGGACACTGAAAAGTCATTTCGCCGTTGCTTCTGCGCTGTCTTCGCCGTTGCTTCTGCGCTGTCAGTGTCCCCCCTCCTCCCGGAGCAAGGCGGCTTTTCGCGCCCTGCTCCGAGAGGAGGGGGGACACTGAAAAGTCGCTTTGCCGTTGCAGTCTCCGTGGCAGCCCCAGTCCGGACATCGGAGGGGGGCTGCAACGTTTTTTTCGCTTTTTTTTTTTTGGCTTCGGGAGTAGGGGAGAGGACTGGGGCTGCCACGGAGACCAGCACCCATGATCGCGGCGGGGGCAGGTGAGCGGGGGCTGGGGGAAAGCTTGCCACCTACCCTTACCCATGCCTCTACTGCCTGGGTCAGGGTAGGCGGTAAGTTTGCAGGTTAAACGCGCGACAAAACGGCAGGGAAAGGTAGTGATAGTCGGGGCGCGGGTTACGGGATGCTAGGGGAATAGCTAATTGGCTCGTTTGCATGCAATATCGAGCTAATTCGCTCGTTTGCATGCAATATACATGCCGCGGGCGGAAGGGGTTGCCCGGGGAATTTAGGACGCGGTAGGAGTAGGTTAAAGGGGATTCGGGATCGCAGGAAGGGCTAACGCGGCCGGAACGTGAGTTAAAAGTGGCTTAGGAGCAGGGTAAACGCGGCCGCACTTTACAGGATAGGTCTGAATGTTGGGAATTATTAGAAAGGAAATGGTGAATAAAACGGAAAATGTCATAATGCCTCTGTATCGCTCCATGGTGAGACCGCACCTTGAATATTGTGTACAATTCTGGTCGCTGCATCTCAAAAAATATATAATTGCGATGGAGACAGTACAGAGAAGGGCTACCAAAATAAGGGGAATGGGACAGCTCCCCTATGAGGAAAGACTAAAGAGGTTAGGACTTTTCAGCTTGGAGAAGAGACAGCTGAGGGGGGATATGATAGAGGTGTTTAAAATCATGAGAGGTCTAGAACGGGTAGATGTGAATCGGCTTTTTACTCTTTCAAGTAATAGAAAGACTAGGGGGCACTCCATGAAGTTAGCATGTAGCACATTTAAAACTAATCGGAGAAAGTTCTTTTTCACTCAACGCACAATTAAACTCTGGAATTTGTTGCCAGAGGATATGGTTAGTGCAGTTAGTAAGTATAGCTGTGTTTAAAAAAGGATTGGATAAGTTCTTGGAGGAGAAGTCCATTACCTGCTGTTAATTAAGTTGATTTAGAAAATAGCCACTGCTATTACTAGCAATGGTAACATGGAATAGACTTAGTTTTTGGGCATTTGCCAGGTTCTTATGGCCTGGATTGGCCACTGTTGGAAACAGGATGCTGGGCTTGATGGACCCTTGGTCTGACCCAGTATGGCATGTTCTTATGTTCTTATAATAAACGGCTTATTAATGCTCACACTACCGGTAAACTGAAATAGCATATGGGGAACATTGGGCATATTACTTAATCACACAGTTTACTTGGGAGAAGTGGTGGACCAGAGAGGGAACTAAAGAGGACTGAGAAACCTGGGTCGCTAGCCATGCATATACATATGGCTTGTTCTGACTGAATTCTGAGGGTCAGCTTTGTCTAGGCAGTGTCTCGGTGGTATGATGCATGTATATATATATATATATATATATATATATATATATATATATATATATACACGCACACACAGATATACAGTGGCTTGCAAAACTTTTCAACCCCCTGAAAATTCAGCAGATTTGTGTGGATTACAAATGACACACAGATTGTTCCAGACAGTGTGTTTACTGTAGACCAGCATGCTGTTAAATTGAATACTTCTGCAAGCAGCATTTTTCAGTTTTGAATTTTATTTTACAAAAAATGCAGAGAAATAATGAATTCTGACTTTGAAATTTTACTTTAAGAGCATGTTGGTCTACAGTAAACACACTGTCTGGAACAATCTATGTAAGTGTGATTTGCAATCCATGTAAATCTGCTGACTTTTTAGGCAGTTGAATACTTTTGCAAGCCACTGTATGTGTGTGTGTGTATATATATATATATATACATATATCACACAAATCCATCTCCTGATGCTAAGATTTGGAACTTGGAACAGGAAATGCATTGAGCAAGCTCACGTTGTAATAGCAGCTCAAACTAAAAGCAGAAGCTAAAAGCACTGGCCCACTCCTTTGGTTACCACACTACCTCATTTAATATGTGCCAAATCCCCTATGTAACCCAGTTCCATTGGGATCAGTGAATAAAAGGAGGAAAGAAAACAGATCTTTCCTTCCTAATGGAAAAAATAGGATCATAATTATAGAGAAGTTAAAGAAAATGCAATACATGAACTACGGAAGGCTTGCATGCAGCAGAACACCATCCAAAAGAAATAATCCCTTCATAAATCCATACCTGCTTTATTACAGCCAGGGCCGGCGGAAGCACTAGGCGAACTAGGCGGTCGCCTAGGGCGCCAGCTTCCCGGGGGCGGCACTGCCCCGGTAAAATTAAGAGAGCCGTAGCCTGCCCCGGTAAAAATAAAAGAGCTGCATTAAGCCGCCGCCCCCCCGATAAAAATAAAAGAGCCGCTGCCGGCAGCCCGCCCCTGCCCCGCGGTGCAAAAAAAAAAAAAAGCTGTTGCATCCGCGGCTGCCCTTTTCTTCTTCCCGCCCCCCCTGACCCGGAACAGGAAGTGATGCGCGGGAAGCAGTGGCGTAGCCACGGGTGGGCCTGGGTGGGCAGGTGCCCACCCAACTTAGACCCAGGCCCACCCAACTGGCACCGGAACTGCAAGGCTGTCGCGGGATCCCATCCCCGCGACAGCGAACAAGAGAACCCACGCCTCGCGCGCCATCACCGCACACATGGGGAAGCGCTGCTGCGGCCGTATGGCCAACCGGTCTTCCTGTTCTGGGGGGGGGGAGTGGAAGCGCCGCGCGCAGCTTCCGCTTCCTCCCCCCAATGCAGGAAGATCAGCTGCCTCTCCTGCTGCCACCCGTTCTCCTGCTATCTTCGGACCAAACGGCCCGCCGAACTTCCTGTTTGGGGGTGGGGGAGCGGAAGCGCCACGCACAGCTTCCGCTTTCTCCCCCAAAGCAGGAAGATCAGCTGCCTCTCCTGCTGCCACTGGCCTCCTGCTATCTTCGGGCGTTGGGCCGTACTGCCCGCCGATCTTCCTGCTTGGGGGGGGGGGGGAGGGAGGAAGCGGACGTTGTGCGCTGCGCTTCCGCTCCCCCCCCCCCGACAGGAAGTTCGGACGCCCGAAGATAGCAGGAGTCCGGTGGCAGCAGGAGAGGCAGCTGATCTTCCTGCTCTGGGGGAGAAAGCGGAAGCTGTGCACGTGCTTGAATGTGTATGTGTGGATGAGAATGGGAGTGTGTGTGGGTGAAAACTGGAGCCTGGGTGTGTATGTGGGTGAGAATGGAAGCTTGAATATGTGGGTGAATGAGAGCTCGTATGTGTGGTTGAGAATAGGAGCCTGGGTTTGTGGGTGGGTGAGAATGGGAGCTTGAATGTGTGTATATATGGGTGAGAATGAGAGCCTGGGTTTGTGTGGGTGGGTGAGAATGGAAGCTTGAATATGTGGATAAGAATGGGTGCTTGAATGTGTGTATGTGTGGGTGAGAATAGTACCTTAAATGTGTATATGTATGGATGAGAATGGGAGCTTGAATATGTGTGGGTGAGACTGGGAGCATGGGTTTGTGGGTGAGAATGGGAGTCTGGGTTTGTGGGTGAGAATGGGAGTCTGGGTTTGTGTGTGTGGGTGAGAATGGGTGCCTGGATGTGCGTCTGTGTGTGCATAAGAATATAAGCCTGGGGAGGGGTGAGAAAGTGAGAACTTGAATGTGAGCTTGTGGGGAGGGGGGGGAGAGCATATGAGAGTGACAGCTTCAGTGTGTGAGAGGGAGTCTGTGAGAGAAAGCGTGTACGTGTGTGTGTGTGTGTGTGGAAGGGAAGAAGACAGTAATAGAAGAAAGACACTGAAAAGGAATTAGGAAATGAGCTATAAGGGAAAAAATGGGAAAAAGAGACCAGGACCAACTGATTAGAACAATACAAAGATCAGACAACAAAGGTAAAAATATATATCTATATTTTGAGATGTTAGCAATTTAAATATAAGCAACACAACCGCTCTCTCAAAATTTATGGACAGGTAGGAGCCGTGTATAAAATCGTAATAATAAGAAGGCTAAAGTACCACAAATCACCGTGAATTATGTTTGTATCATTAAGTAAACCTCATACTTAGGCGTAGATGTGAATGCTATGCTGCATAATTTGGCATTATTTATCAGTAAAAAAACAACTAGTAGACCTGCATGCCTACAGCCCACCCATGTTAACCTTGTGCCCACCCAAAAAATCAATTCTGGCTACGCCACTGGCGGGAAGGAGAAAGAGCCGTGCTGCATGAAAAAAATAGCGGCGACAGCAGCATCGGCCCCTGAGCAATTGAAGCAGCCGGTAATCGGGAAAGGAGTCAGCAGCTCGAGCCTCCTGCGGCCGATGGGATTCTTCCTTCTTGGCCTGTGGGGGCTGGAGGAGGCTGCGGCAGCTACCATTTGTTCTCGGGGGGGGGGGGGGGGGGAAGTGAGTGAGAGAAAGAGAGAGAAGCAGCCAGCTAGCCTGTGTGTGATTGAGAGCCTGTGTGTAAGTGAGAGAATGTATTTGATCGAGAGCATGTGTGTGTGATTGAGAGAAACTGGTCAGAGAGCTGATGTATGTGATTATGTGAGAGACAATGAAAGTGACTGCTCAGAGAGATGACTGATGTGTGAGAGTGTGAGACAGTCAGGGATGTGACTGATGTGTGTGTGTGTGTGTGAAAGAGAGAAAAAGCATGGAAGTGAGAACTCTGGGTATGTGTGTGAGAAAGAGAAAGTGATTATGGGAATGAGAAGCCTGTGCATGTGGAGAGAACAAGCATGGGAGTGAGAGACTGGTGAGTGTGTGTGAGAAAGAGAAAGTGATTATGAGAGTGAGAAGCCCATATATGTAAGTGGAACACGGGCGTGGGAAGCCTGTGTGTGTATGGCATGAGAGAAACTGTTCAGGAAGGTGACTGGTGTGTTTGTCAAAGACTGTTTGGGAGGTGATTGGTGTGTGAGAGACAGAAACTGGTCATGGGGGCATGTATGACTGATATGGTGTGTGTGTGAGAGACATGGGCCTTAAGGAAGAGGACCATGAGTATAGAGCTTAGCCACTACTGCTGCTTCTGGTGTGTACTACAGTCTGCATGGAAGAGGAGTAAGAGAGCTGCTGGAGGGGGTAAGTAAAGATGGCTTTTTAAGTTTATTTTTCTTGATTGACTGCCATTTTAATTATTTAATATTATGTGATGTGTCTGCTTTTTTTGTTTGAGCAACAAGTATAGCTTTGGTTTATGTTTATTTTATTTATTTTTATTTATTTATTTATAAAAGAGTTTCTATACCGTCGATAAGACAAATCATCTCAATGGTTTACATGGCATAAAAATGTCAAATAAGTGTTCTGTTATAAATACAGACTTCGTTATTTTCATTAATGCACAATGTAAGTTAATTGTGTGTGGAGGCGGGGGGGGGGGGGGGGGGGCGGCATAGCTGACGTTTCGCCTAGGGCGCCTAATACCCTTGAACCAGCCCTGATTACAGCTCTGAAACTTCAGTCTCCAATGCACCCCAACCTAACATAGGACACGTTGACAATTTATATCTGATTATAGAAAGCAATTAGGTACAGGAAAGGCAGGAGGAAGAAAGAGAAGGACATGGATATCCTCAGTCCTCAATACTCCTTGACCTGAGACTAGCAAAGACACAAGTATGAGAGACATTGCAAACTGGCTGCTCTGACACAAGTACAACCCCTCTCCACATACCTGAAGAAATGTCTGCAGGGAAGCAGCAAGAGATTTTGTTTACATTTGTTTTTTCTTGTAAACTAATCTTTAATATTTTGTACATTATTTTTGTGTATTTTACATCATAGCATTGAAGTATACAGTAGAAATAATGAGTTATAAATTGGTGTGTGGTGTTTGAAAGTGTGGCACTAATTTTACACTAGGTTGCATAATGCAGGGTAGCCCATGGAAAAGTAGCCTGCCTTTTACACTAGGTTGTGGGCTAATTTTACACTAGGAGGCGGGCTACTTTTCCATGGGCCACCCTGTAGTAAATTGATTGGACAATGCAGTGCTATAAATATTTAGGGTGAGGGTTTCATGCTTGATAAAATACTGTTGCTGTATGGCAGTACTGTTTGTGTTCTCGGTACTACTTTCTACAATCACAAGGAGCTAGGGCACCACCACATGCAGCATTCAAGCCATCTGTGCCATGCTGGAGTGGCCACCTACCTCAGAGGGCTTTAGATCAGAGATTGACAAGTTGGAGAGAGGGTTCTAACCTTGGGTGGGAAGAGGCTGCCTCATGAGCATCCCTCATAGTTCAGTGGCGTATCTGGTTGACTTAACCCTCAACTCTTGTTGCGTCATCTCTATTACAACACCTGTCCTGCAGGCTGTCGAACTATCTGAAACTATGCAGGACCCAAAGCACATGCAGTGAAACACATGCATAGAATCATGGCATTGAGAAAGCCGTTGTGGGATGTCCCTTTATGTTCCTCTGTGACAGCATTGTGTCTTTGACATGTAAAAGTGCATAACAGTAATAGAAAATGTACTGTACTCTCCTTTATGAAACTTTTGCTTGGTAAATTAATACATAATTGAAGAGCTGATGAAGTGTTTGGGGATATCTCTTCTCTGTCTGTGTCATTCTATCCCTCTCCTCCTCCTTTTCCCCTGTCCTGTACGCCACATTTCCCATAACTCCTACTACAGCAGCCCCAAATCCACCATCCGCAACCCCCAGTGTATCCTGTTTAACTGAGCTCTTTCAACAGCATGTAATCTAAAAAATGAAGACAGTTGCTAAAAATGAGATGTTGGTGAGCGCCAGTTAAATAGCAGGTGGAGGAGAGCAGGCCATTCTATTTAACATGCACCCATTAAAGCTTTATTTGAAGATGTTGCTGCATTTATGTGCGTATACACGATCATTTTAGCACATACATACTAAGGTCTTTTCAGACTGGTATGGCAAGCACACTGTTTATAGCCGGTGATTAATGGCCTTAAAGGTGAATTTTAAAAGCCAGGTACATGCAAAAATTAGGAGATGTGTGTGCCCACCCGCTATTAAAAGGTGAGTGCAAATCCCAATGCATGAATATTTCACATGGGGGGGAGGGGCGGAATGTGGGCAGGGCATGGGCGTTCCAGGATGAGGCCAACAGATGTGTTCCCAAATACACACCTGGGCGAGCACCCAAGTCCACTGCCGCATACCTTTACTACTGCAGTGAATGGGTGTCTAGGGAAGTGTTTGAGGGGTCTGGATTAACTGGGGGGTGCAGGCTGATGAACCAGGGGAGTTTGGACACCTATCTGAACCCTGGACTAACTGGTGGACGAACTGGTGAAACTGGTCAAGGCATGGACACACGCCTCTTATAAAACTCCCTCACACGGCACAGACTCGACTTTATGCAGCTGAGTGCACACAAACTTAAAATAGGGTGCACATATACATGCACCCAGACTATTTTATAACATAACATGCGCGTTTATGTTGTAAAATTGCTGCGTATCTGGGCATGCGGCGACATACGCATATCATCCGTCTCTTTGTGATTTGTGGAGGAAGCAATTGCTTAAATCCTTTAAATCTAAATTTATTAAGTGTTTTCAGACAAAAGTAATGATATCTTATAGTGTGACAGAGAAAAAGGGTCTCAAAACCAGATGCCAAACAAAATTACTAAATCCCAAAGGATATAGAAGAAATGATCCATATTAGGTGCAAAATGTCTTATAAAAGACAAGTACTGGGACCCCTGGCAGGGAAAGTGGCACCAGCCCTTTAAAAGCAGCTTAGTCTGTTGAAACTTTAGCCAGTTTTTAAAAATAACAAAAGATTAGTAACTTTTTTTTTTTTAAGTTTTATTATAATAAAAGAAGCATGTTGTCGAGAAGTGGGGAGAATACCTTCTTTTCCTGCTTTGTGCTCCCGAACCACCGATCAGCTCAAAGCTTCCCCAACTGCGGCGTCAACATGAGGAGGGAGGAGGAGCAAAGTCACTGACAAAAGGAGGTGAAGCACCACCAGCACACGAAAACCACCCACCAAAGGGGCGGGCTCCTAGGCGAGGATTTCTTTTTTCCATCTGCAGGATGTTTTGGAAGCTTTTGGCTTTCCTGGCCCTTTTTCTCCTTCAATTTACTGAAGTAGTGAAGAGGAAAGGCCGTTTGCATTTTACTCTGGTTTCTTCGTCTTCCCAACAGACTATTACTGGTTTGTTCGGAGCCATGGAGCAGTCATAATCAGGTGCTATGCTCATTGTGGATTCAGCTAAGGAGAAGGCAGGTAATCTACCTGAGCTAGAAACATCTTTGAGCCCTGATTTATTGCTTACCACCTCCCCAGGGTTACTGTTGCTGCTGTTGATGTGATTGTTCCTGGTCCAGGAGACTCTTTGACGTTGAGCCTGATTCTGTTACCTTAAAGATGTCTGGACAATTATTATAGGCCTTGAAAAGACCGTGAACAAACAGCTTTCTGATTTTTTTCTTCTTCCCTGGAAGTTACAAGGGGACAACTAATTGCTGTACAATCTACTTCTATTAATCAGCATCAAAGAATTGAAACTTTGAAACTCAAAATAATTCATTTCAAGAATTTAGAGTCTCATCAGTCAAAGATAATTTATCTGTTCATAGGAGGCTTGAGATTTTTGAAAATAGGTCTAGAATAGTGAACTTGTGTGCTCTCAACTTTCCCAGATCGCCACTCTTACCTCCTTTGGAATTTCTTAAAAATTACATGAAAAGAAGGTCTTGGAATCTTTGGACTCCTCTCCTTCGATAATAAAGGGGTTTGAGTGAGGAGTCTGATATGATTGAAAAACCCGATCGTTTAAATTTGATAAAATTTATGGAAGAATCTACTGATGTTATAGTTGACTGTGCTATCTTACTGGTTAATTTTTCATCTGAAAGGGAAAAGAGTATGATACTGCGGTTGTTTTTTTTCTAATAGACATTTTTTATTTATGGGCAACAAGGTCTGTAAGCAGACCCAGTCACAGAGGAAGGTTTTCCTCCAGCTTAGAGATGCCTTTATTGGGCTTGGGGGAATTTTTTCTGTAAGGTACCCAGCTCAGTGTATAATTCAGTATTCTGGTAATACGTACGTTTACTTTGCACCCTCTTAGTTGAAAGCTTTTGTAGAGAACAGGTCTTCTCAGGTTATTGCTTCTATCCCTGTTCCTTAGGGGAGGTACGCAGTATATAATGGATGATTTCTTACAATACAGCGTCTAAATATATTGCATTTTCCTTTTTGTTATTTGTCTCTCTTTCTCCTCTCCTCCCTCTGAGGTCAGAATTTTTTGGGGCTATTAGAATGATTCTTTCCTTTTAATTGTATTCTGTATCAGTCTTTGTTGTGTATTTCATGTGATAATGGCCCTTGTTTTCTGCAAAGCATTCTTTTTGGGCTTATTATAATTGATGAAAATCATAAAGAGTTTAAAAAAAAAGTTGTGTTTCTTTTAGGGTTCCCATGCTTTCTTTTAGCTTAAAAGTTTTTAAAAGCATCAGTTTTGTTTCCATGTGAAGTAATGGGAGCAGCATGACTGTGGCAGTGTTCCAGCTCACAGTTATTCCAGTCTTCAGCAGGACACAATGACGTACTAGATCATAGCAAAAAAAAAAAAAAAAAGGACCAGTTAGCCCATCCAGTCTGCCCAGTGATTTCTGTCTACACTGTTAAGCATCTGTTCCAGCTGCTAGACATAAAGCAGAGCAGTTTTTGTCATCTTCCTTTATCTATAAAATATGAGGCTTTTGAGACCCCCTTCTATTGCTATGTTGAAATTGACTTCTTGATCCCACTTTAGGACCATTACTCACCTTCTCACATTTCATGCTGAAAGTGAGGATCCTGAAAACCCAACTGGATAGGTGTGCTCCAGATTAGGATTGGAAAACACTGCATTAGCATATATTTTCCACCTGCTAATTGACTAGTGCAAGTGAAATCAGACTTGCCTGTTGTCTACCGTTTTGGGGTAAGAAGGTCTGGGTGAACTGGTGGGGGGCTCAGGGTGAAGTGCTAGCTGCTTTAAGTGAACTGGAGGAGGAATGGGTGAACTGGTTTGGGGGTATTGATGAACTGGTAGGGATTGCAAAACTGAATTAGTTGGTGTGGATGGGCAAACCTGATAGGCCATATGGTCTTTTTCTGCCACCACATTTCTAGGGTGATTCCAAGTACTCATGCAAGTAAGTATTTTCAAAAGATCATGCATGCATGCTTTATAAAATACCTGCCCCCGCATTTAATTCTGTGTTTATTTGTGCATAAAATACATGTACATATGTTTATACAATAGGTAAAGAAAGCATTGCTCTGGAAATATACTTGCCTACTTTCAGAGCAGACATAAATGGTATATTATAAGCTTTGCAGCTCCCACCACACAGTTGGTAAAATGCTAGCATTAATCTTTGTTTGCCTACTTATTTATTTATTTATTTATAATTTTTATATACCGATGTTCCTGTAAAGAATACATATCGCACCGGTTTACAAGGAACTGAACAGTCACCTCCAGGGCGGAAATACATTAAAACAGTCGCCTCAAGGCAGAATACATTAACACAAGTATACAGGAAAACTATTAAAGAGAACTTTCATAAACTCAATTAAATGTAACTGGGAACCATAAATCAGGAACATATGTACAGAGGTAGGTATATCGTCATAAATCAGGAACATATGTACAGAGGTAGGTATATCGTCATAAATCAGGAACATATGTACAGAGGTAGGTATATCGTCATAAATCAGGAACATATGTACAGAGGTAGGTATATATACTTAGGGGCGCAAATGTTATACCATGGACAGGTTTGAAAGTTAGGCTTCTGGGATAGGGACCTAACTACCGTACTTGATTTGTAACTTGCCTTGAGCTCAGATTTGAAAAGCTGAATATTAATCCAAGATACAACTCTAAGATGTCTGGGACTCCAAACCTCCTTATTCCAGAGAATTTATTGAAATTGTAGAGTCTGATTTTAACAGAGGCTGAAAGTTCTGTAAAATTCGTTCAGTGGTAACCTGTCTGACTGTGCAAACTTTCTTATAAATGGATTTACCAGACAATATCCTGGTACTTAAGAATATTTAAATAGAAAACGATCACCCCAGGAATCTGGGGACAAAAAAATAAGGTCTTAGTGCAGGACGGAAAAAACAAAACAAAACACTAATGTTGTCATGCCATCTGTCAAAAGCAGGTATTACTTGCAAGTTCTCTAGCAGAGATTAAAATTGTCCAAAATTACCAGAAACTCAGATGACAACGTAGCTGCTGATACTGTCTCCAGTAATGACGAGAGGGAGCAGAACTGAGAGCAAATGGCATGACGGACCAAACAGGCGGACACTTTAGGGAGGGCAAAAGATGATAATGCCAGAGGCACTCACAACCCTCAGGCTGAGACATAGCAAGCTATCTTATAAACTGGGTCCCGTTTTTCAGTTTTTATTTTATCTTCCAAGGAATTTATCTATGTTTTATAACAACGAATAAAAATGGGAGAAAATCAGTGCCGAAAAAAGTCAAGAAAAGAATTCAGAAAAGCTGCTAAAGCCTCACCACGTTTCCATCTCCCCTGCTGTAGCAGGGAAATAACCAGGGCGACAGAGCTGGGAAGCAGTAAATGTGCTGTATTCTCACTGCCACGATTCAGTAATGAATAATAAATCACCCCATGCTTCCAATAATAAATCTTTCATCGGGCCTGGTTATTAACTGCCCTTGGCATTTATTAGCAGTATAGTTAAAACCTGAAATTGCAGGTTGCACTGATTAACAGAGACACATCTTTCCCAGGAGACAGCAGGAAGAACTGTACTTGAGTGTGAGCTCTAAATGAGTCCTCAAACTCCTGTCCCATAGTGTGGCCTAAAATGGAGTCAGTAACATGGGGGGGAGGAGCATAACAGCATTACCTCAGATGCACAATCTCGGGGCCTTTTCCCCACAGACACAGAATGGGAGAAGATCCCATTTATATGCTGCAGCATCATAAAATTCAATGCAGCCCTCTGGGGACAGGGTAATTACCTGGATGAGATCTGCTTTGAAGTCCCTGAAAGGCAGAATATAAATCAAATAAATACATAAAGTAAAATGGCAGCAAAACAACCTACGTCTAGGCCCATAATCTGCCATCACCGGCTAACACCGTCAAATTAGCCTTAATGTGTCCAAAACGCGATGCAGATAAAAATGGGATTAGAGACACTCTATTGCAAAACTTTTTTTTTTTTTTTTTTTGCAAATGAGGATCCTCTGTGTTTCTTTTGTGCCATTATAAAGTAAATATATTTAGGTCTGAGGACACTGGGATAAATTGTGTGCATGTATATATATATTAGTCCTCTCCAATCCAGCTACAGACATGCCCACAAACATCCATTCACCCAAATACACACACACACACCCACCCCAGTGGGGACTCTGCTCTGGACTCTGTATTCGTGCCAAGGTAGAAAATATAAGGAATGCCTAGGTGGGGCAAGTGGCTTTAACCAAACAAAAGGCAGGGCCAGAGCTAGAGAATTTCAATCCCGCTCCTCTGGTTTTCCTGTCACTGAGTGTACTGGATGTTAAGGGAACCCCAGGAAAGAAAGAGTGCTGATTGCATGCCAAATTCCAAAAGCATGTTTTAGGTCTCCATGGCCTGAATGTATGCACTATAGATGTCTTGCACTTACTTGCTGCTACATTATAGGCTCCCTACAACCCTGGCACTGCTCTTAGCCATCAACCCTACACATGCGTGGGCCGCAGCAAAACCAAATAATTAAAAAAACAAACAAACAGCATTGGGGGCCTTCCAGCCCTCTGCTTCTGACCTCATTTAGGAGAGCAGCACCAGGTAGCCCACTCTATTCTTCTGGATCCCCCTTAACTACCAGTGCAAGAAAAAGTGGTTTTCTTATTTGGAGGGGGAGAAAGTATGAGTCATGGAGCCTGAGTGTGAGAAAGTGAGCGAGTGTGTGTGAATCAGGGAGCCTGGGTGTCAGCATGAGACAGAGCATGCAAGTTAGGGAGCCTGTGTGTGTGTGAGAGCATGAGAGAGCATGCAAATAAGAGAGCATGTATGAGAGAGAGTATGCAAATCAGGGAGCCTGTGTTTGTGTGAGAGAGCATGTGCAAGTCAGGAAACCTGTGTTTGAGAGTGAGAGTGTGCAAGTCAGGGATACTATATGTGAGTGAGATTCAGTCAGCTGTGAATTTGTGTGTGTGTGTGTTAGTGAGCATGTGTGTAAGTTTGAGAGAGATTGTGCAAGTGAGGGAGCAGAAGTATTTGTGAGTTAGCCTGTGTGTCAGGGAGTATGTGAATGTTTGCTTGTGAGTGATCATATTAAGAGTGTGTGTATGAGAATGAACATGTTTGTTAATGTATATGTTTAAGAGAGAGGAAAATGTTTGTATGCACCCCCAACTCTGACTAATCTTTGACAATCTCAGGGTGAGTGGAATGAAAAGTTCCCAGCTATGAGAGTGAAGGATTTTTTTTCATCTTATCAATTTTAATTATTGGGTGTTATGTGATGTGTCTGATGTTTTAAAGTATTTATTTAATTGATATTTAGGAAATTAAAAAAAAAAAGGTATATGCATTTTTAATTATTGGATGTTCTAGTCAGCTGTTTTGAAATATTTATTCTTTGTATTAGTGTGGTTTTACTATTATTTATATTTCTTTCTTTTTTTTATTATTGTTTTATGAGGAATGATGATTCTCTTTTTCTATTGTTGCAGTGTGTAGAGTCTGGCTTGTTGCGATTTCCAGTTTAGTTTTTGTCTACATGATTCTATTTATACTTTATGGTCTCTTTATTCTGTATTTGAGAGTTGGTTTGTGTTCTGCATGTGAATGAGGTGAGGTATTCTGCTAGTATGCAATTTCTGTGTAGGGGTCTTTAGCAGTTTAACTTGTTCTTTTTTCCGAATAGGAGGTGTATTGGTGTTTTCAGGCCTATTGTAATATTTGCAGTGTTTCCTTCTTGTAGGAAGTATTGTTGCTATTTGTCTACTAGCAGTTAATACTGTTTTAGTATGGGAGGCTTTCTATATTGTAATTGTAATTCAGCTTAATTCAAAGCATTCTGAAGGCCAAGCCCACACCCAATGCACATTATAATAGGCCTAATACCATACAGATTCCCAATGTCTTTTTTTTTTAAGGTTTTCTGTTTGGCACCACAGCAATGCATGCAAATATAATATACATGTCGTAAGTGATATTTTTACCTCAAGACTGTACTTTTTCATGTAAAATCTGTTATTCTAAATGCATAATTTTTTTGTGTGGAGGAAAGTTTGGGCCTATTCAAATTGATTTTGCTTTGTATATCAGTAGTATACTTGCCAGTTTGTAACTTGACTTGGCAGGAGTATTTGTAAACATGCTAGATATCCTCTTGGACAATACCTCAGCAGAGGCAAGGAGCAAACATTCATATGCAACCCCTTTAAAACAAGATGCAGATAAGACTCCTTTAAATGCACTTTGTATTTTATTTTTTAGGGGTTTTCATGATTTATTTCAGCATACTTTATTTTCTGTTTGAGATGTTTATCTTGAACATATTTTGCAAATAAATAAGTAAATACTAATGTTTTTATCTGGGAGACAAGGGGTGTTCATGTCAGAGGAGTGAGCTAGGTGTGTGTTTGTGTGTGCAATCTCCCTGTCACACTCTCCACTTTGACTCTCCCCCCCCCCCCCCCCCAACTCTGGCCCTTCCTCTCTTCGCCCTGTGTGTGTTTGTGAGTGAGGGGGTGTTGAGGGATTGGTGTGAGTGATCTGGGGAGTACGAATGTATATGCGGATGGATGTTGGGCAGTCATTGGGGATGTGTACATGTGTGTGTGTACGTGCACTCTGTTTCCCCCATGCACTCTCCACTTTCTCCCCTCTTCTGTGTGTGTGTGTGTTTGGGTGGGGAGCGACTGGGATGGGGCAGTGGTGTTCGTGGGCGTTGTGTGTGTGTGTTGTGAGGTTGGCGTGAAGGATGTGTATGTTGGGGAGAAAGCGCTAGAGTCTGAGTAAGCTGGGGGCATATTGGCATCTCTCCCCCCACCCCCACCCCCACACACTTCTTCCCTCACTCTTGTGTGTGTGTGTACCGTTGGGAGTGTGTGTAGGGGTAGAGGGTTAGTGATGTAGGGAGTGTATATGTGTGGGTTGGTGTAAAATGAGCTAAATGTGTGTAGGGGGAGGCAGGGGTTGGCAGTGTGAGGTTGTATATGTGTTTAAGGGGGATCATATTTTGGGTAGGTAATTGTTAGATAATGTTAGGGGTGTGTGTGAGAGTGTGGGTTGTGTGTGTGGGGAGAGTGATGAGTGCATGTGTGTAGGAAGGGAGTGTGTGTGTGGGGCAGACATGCTTGTGTGTGTGTGTGTGTTTATGGAGAGTGCCCGTTTGTGGCTCTTGAGGACCAGAGTTGGTCACCCTTGACAGAGGCCATACATATTTATTTTATTTATTTATTTATAAGGTTTTATACACCGACATTCGTAAGAAACATCACGCCGGCTTACAATTAACTATTAATGCTGGGAAATTACAATGAACAGGGTGGGGGGGAGGAGAGAAGGCTAGAAAGACAAGGAGGGAGAGGCAGAGGGAAGATAGAGAGCTAGCGAAGGAAAATTGAAAGGAACAATTATATGGAGAGAGGCGGAGCATAACCTTATTCTGAGACTACAATAACATCATAGGAAATGTACATATAAAACAAGAGTAACAGTATACATATGCCAGTGTATCTATTTATTCAGGAGCCAGTATTGTAAAAGGCCATTTCCTCAGTTAAAGCACCGATTTACCCACGGAAATGGCTTTTAAAATTATCCTCCCTGAGTTTATGGTGGTAAAAAACATAGTAAATCAGGTCCAAACTAGGGAAAACCCTGTAATACATCTGACCCTTAATGCAGCACTACGCATCAGATTCTTTGATATATCGGCCTGTCTCTGTCCTGACTCTCTTGCTATACTTAGGCTATCCTACGTAGGCACATTTCCCATTAAACAAAAGCACCTATTGTCAACACTTGGTCCGTCTCTCTCTGTCCTTCCATCTGTTTGCATATATCAGGAACTGTCTTCGTGGATGGTTTGAGCTGATATTTGGTACTGAGGTGCCAATTCTCCTGCCAGATTTCAGCCATATCCGTTCATTGGGAGGATCGTCATGTGCTAGGAATGTGGGGCCATTTGTCCTTTTGAAGGAGTGGGAAACCCAGAGTGTAGAAGAAATGAAGACAATGAAATGTGCCTTTGGTGCATTATTACTATAAGTGCACTCTGCTGCTTGTTTAATTCTGAATATTTATACAGGCTGTGATGCTTTTTTTTTTTTTTGTAGTCTGCTGGTTCCTCGTTTCTCTTTTTTAATTCCAGCTCAATTGGAACCAGTGCTGGGATTCTGGCACCACTATTCCCACTCTGGACATTGCAGCAATGTCCTGGAGTCATGGGCTCTAAATCTGGCCAGTAGGTTCACCCTTATTGATGACAACTGGAATGCAACCCACATCAACTGACCAAGGATGTAGGAGTGCCAATCTAGGACTCGAACCAGGGATCTCCCACTGAACCGCCAGGCTAGCCAAGCAATATCTTTTTCTTTCAGCCAGCATGTAAATTATCCAAAGATGACCATAATGTGCATGAGCTTTCAAAGCTATTTGGTCTTGAAAGCTCACCTACATCTGGGAATGATTTTCATAATTATCCAATAAAAGTTACCATAGCTTGTTGGATCTTTCTATTCAGAAAGCAGGCTGGAATAAAAGAAAATTTGAGACCTTGTAAGCATAGACATTGATTTGTCATGCAGTTTTACAGTATTAAGGCTGGATGATAGTCAGCGCTTATTTAAATATTTTAGAGACGTTAATAGATATGGTCTGTGTTGCATTAAAGACAATTCTAAGCAATTGGAAAGATTATACCCTGACTGAACCTTTCAGTCATTTCCAGCTGTCATATTCTCAATCTTTGCTTTTCATTGCAACTGTTCCTGCTGCCTTCAGACATGCTGTGATCGCACCATTCTTCACAGAACCTTCACTGAACCCTATCTGCCTTGCTAATTATGTTCCTATCTCCCTCCTGCTTACAGTCTGATTACAGACTACTTGAAAGTGCAGTCTACTATTGTTGCCTGGAGTTTCTTGAATTCCAAAGCATTCTCAATCTGTTTCCGTCTGGCTTCCAGCTTCTCTATTCCACTGAAATGGCACTTGCCAAAGTTTGTAGTGACTTCTTCATGGCTAAGGCCAAAGGCTACTACTCAGGCCTCATCCTCCTTGACCTGTCTACTACTGTTGACACTGTTAATCACATCTACTCCTTGATACTCTGCCCTCATTTGGAGTCCATGGCATCCTAGTTCTCATATCCCCCCATCTCACTTCTAGTGTATCTGTTGGCAGAACCTCCTCCACCTCTATCCCATTATTGGTCAGCATGCCCCAAGGCTCTTTCCTGGGTCCTCTTCTCTCTTTACACTCGTTTCCTTGGTACTCTGATCTCCTCCCATGGCTTTCAATATCATCTTTTTGTCAGGGACTCCCCACATCTATCTGTCTGCTCTGGCTCTTTCACCCAGAATCCAGTCTCAGATCTCAGCTCGTTTATTTAACATAAGCTGATTGGATGGCCAAGACTGAACGTCTTATCTTTCCTCCCAAACTCACTTCCAATTTCCAAATTCTTCTATCTCAGTGGATAGCACTATCATCCTCCCTATGCTTTTAACTTGCAACTTGGGATCGTCTGATTACTCGAGATCCTCCTCTGCTCATATCCAAAACATTGCTAAAATATATTGAGATCAATTTTCAGCACCACTTAGCTGGTTAGGTTCTGACTTAGGGCCAGTTTCATAAAGGCTTTTCTCCCATTTTGGATCACTGGAAAAAACCCTTAGGGAATCAGGTAGTTAGCCAGTTAGGTGGCATTATCTGAAAATTCAGCTGCACTGACTAACCACCACTTAGCTGGCTATCAGGCCGATACAGTACAGTTAACTGGCATTTGGACGAGCGTTTTCAACGCGCTAGCTTTACCTCTTATTCAGTAAGGGGTAACAGCGCGTTGAAAACGCGTGTCCAACCCCCCCACCTCCCCAAGACTAATAGCACCCGCAACATGCAGATGCATGTTGATGGCCCTTTTAGTCATTCCTGCGCGATACAGTAAGTAAAATGTGCAGCCAAGTCGCACATTTTACTTTCAGAAATTAGCGCCTACCCAAGGTAGGCGTTAATTTCTCTTGGCACCGGGAAAGTGTACAGAAAAGCAGTAAAAACTGCTTTTCTGTGCACCCTCCGACTTAATATCATGGAGATATTAAGTCAGAGGTCACGAAAGTTTAAAAAAAAAAATTTGAATTCGGCCCGCGGCTTGCAGGTTGAAAACCGGACGCTCAATTTTGCCGGTGTCCAGTTTCCGAACCCGTGGATGTCAGCGGGCTCGAGAACTGACGCCGGCAAAATTGAGCGTCGGCTGACAACTGCCGCTCCTGTCCAAAAAGAGGCGCTAGGGACGCGCTATTGTCCCTAGCGCCTCTTTTTACCTCGGGCCCTAATTTAAATATTTTGTTTTACTGAATCGCACGCACAGGACACTGGCCTGAGCGGGCGCTCACCCACTCTCCCACGAACTTTACTGTATCGGCCTGTAAGTGTTTATCTGGCTAAACAGTTAGCCAGATAAATAAGGAGCTGGGCATTCTAGGGAGGAGCTACTTATCTGGCTAAGTGCCAATTTTCAGCCTTAACCAACTTAGGGGCTACATTAATCAAGCTATCGCATACAATAGGAAGAGGGGAGTGTTTTATGGTTACAATGTGCGTTATCTTAACGCTTCGATAAGGTATTACTGCAAAGTGCATTAACTTTTTGCACTTTGCGGTAATATCACAATTATTGCATTTCCTACCTGCAACCACGGGGAGGGGGGGGGGGGGGGAAGAGAGAGAGAGAGACTATCTTTAAGGCCTTTGTAGTAGTTAGCTATTTATGCTACTATAGGAGGCCCACCTAGTAACTCGAGTTGAAGTTTAAGTAGTAATGTAGAGGTTAAGGCCCACTTTGACATTCAAAGTGAGACGTACGAACAGAAGATTGTGAAGATTTGATGTCCTTCAGAGTGAGGAAACTCAAACATCGATGAGATTTGTACAATGTTCTCTCAACCTAGCATGATGTTACCCATAACGCGAGTTGGAAAATAACCCCCTTAGTTATCCAGATATGTCTAGGAGAGCGATTCAACTGTCCTTAGTTGGATAAACTTATCTGACTAACTATAAAATAGCTGAGTTTATTCAGCGTCACTACTGAATATCTCAGCAAAGTTAGCTGGATAAGTTTATCTGAGTAACTTGTTCAGCCGGATAGCAGCTGAATTTTGGCCTCATTGTTTCTTTCTTTCTTCCTGTACTAGGTCACCAAAATCTGCTATTTCCTTTCTGAACATACTACCCAAACCCTTATTCGCTCTTCGTTACCTCCTGTACGGACTACTGTAACAATCTCCTTCTTCCACGTCTGCCGCAGAACCATCTTTCTCTGCTACAGTCTGTTCGAAATTCAGCTGCTCAACTTATGTTCTTCCAGTGTTGTCATGACCCTGTTACCCTTCTTCTATGGCTCTACATTGGCTCCTTATCTGCTTCCACGTTCAGTTCAGACTACTACTTCTCACCTGCACATGCATTCACTGTGCAGCTCCACACTGCCCTTTCGTCCCTTACCTCCCCCATGTCCCCCCTAACGACCTCCGTTCATCGGGCAAGCTGCTCCTATCTGCTTCCATTGCTAATGCCAGACTCTGTGCTTTCTGTCTTACTATGTTCCTGTGTTAAGCTTCTTAGTCCACCATTAACGTTTGGAAATGTGCGAACTATACATTGTTAACATAAATAAATATATGTGTATATAAGTATGGATGTATAATCTGGAATGGCCTTCCTGAATTGGTGTGACCGTATTCAAGTCCAGCTTAAAGCCTCCTCTTTGAGATTGCTTTTAAATCCTGCCTGAACTTGGCCCTCTCATGTTAAACGCATTTTATTCTACTAAAGTGATTACTAGAAAATGATTTGCCTTGTTTGTGTGTCTCAATGCGATTGCAAGCTCCATGGAGCAGGTAGTGTCTCTCTTGCGTATCTGTACAGCGTTGCATATACCTAGTAGTAATATTGAAATATTAAGGAGTAGTATTACCAGATATTCTGCAATTGCATTAGCTGAGAAATCTAAGAAGAAACGCCATTGTATACCATTTGGGACCCATCTTCTCAGTAAATTCTGTTAAAAATGGTATGTGTTCTATTCTAATTCTTAGGGATTTTGAGGTCTCTGTGAGTTTGTATCCAGTCTTTTGGGGGGTTAATTTTCACAACTGGGGTGTAAAGGTGTAAAGTTCCAGGGTACTTTTATCTGCAGATTTTGTACCAGTTCTCAAAAGGAAATATACAGGTCCTTTCCCTTTCAAAATGACATAAAGTAAAAGTATCTTTTATGAGATTTGCACTTCTTTTTTCTGCAGATACTTTTTTCAGCCAAAACAGCGCGCACACTTTCAAATATACAAACACAGGCACAGGCACGTTGTCGCCTCTTCCCATTCCAGGAACGCTTCCATGAAAATGCAAGAGGATACACATGGTGGAACAGTCTGTTAATGTTTATTCACATACAGGGGGGGGATTCTCAAATAGCTATTTTATCTGGGTGTAGGACGAAGGCCTTCACGGATTGGGCTTGAAACTTTAGCCATGTGGGACAAATCTGCTTCTTCAGGCTCTGGAAGTACAGACTGTTCTCCTTGGGTTAGAGTGAAATTAATCTCTGGCTTCAAAATGTTACCGCTTCCTTATAGTCTCCTTGACAATTCTCCGACCTCAATACCCATCACAGGAAATTGCTTAGGTTAAACACCTGGGTTCAAGATAGGGACCTCCAGTCAGTTACAGAAAGAGTCCAGAAAACAAGCTAAGAAGCAAACTCCAACTTACTGTTCTTCAGCAAGATCTCAGATTTGGCAAAAAAAAGAAAACAAATTACAGAATATTTAACTTACCTGCCTTTGCTGCAAAGCACTTCATGCTACTAGATATCTAGTCCAATGAGCTATGAAATTAACAGAAAACTGCCCTGATCTGCAGTTCTTCTAGTTGGCTTTCTCCTTACGTACACTGGGGTCGATGTAATAAGCCCTACGACAAAATAGGCGCTAGTTATGAGCGTGGGTTTTGATCACCGCGCGCGGCTGAAGATGTTGCTTCCGCGGAATGTAAAAAAACATAAATTATGCAAATGATTTCCATGCAGAAATCCACGCACATACCGGAAAAGTGCACATACCTAAGCACAGTAAGGGCCTTATGTAATAAGTGGCAGCATCCATGCTCAAAACCCACGCCAATAATCCATACATAAAAGAGAGCGAGAGAACGGGTCTCCCTATTAAGTGAAAGTATAACCCTGGAAAGTATTTTTAATATTTCAAATAACTATGCTGCAGAAAACATGGCAAATATTCTCATGGATGCTAATTCACACTGGCATAGCAGCGAGATAGGTGCTCAGTTGGGCACCAATCTGGATGCTCGGGTGCCAACATAGGTACTCAGCCGGGAGTGAATATGGTCTTTCTGGCACCCAGAAAGGCACCTAGCAAATGTTGCCACTCAGGAACTCAGCTAGGCACTTAGTTGGTCGCGAATCTATATGATTGGGCGCCCAGAAAGGCGCCTAGCTAATTACCGATCTTGCCGCTCAGACGCCGTGCTAGGCGCTGTTCTGGCTGTGTATATGGCCACGCGGGTGCTGAACTAGGCACTCAGCTGGTCGCAAATCTGGCCACTCGGAAATCAAAAAAAGCACCTAGGGAAGCACCTACCTAAGCTTGGCCATTCCAAAGCTGAGAAAAGCACCTAGTGATGTTGGCTGCTCGGTCCCCCAGAAATGGCCTAGCTAAGCTGGCCACTCGGATGCCGAGATAGGTGCTCAGCTAGGTGGTTTTCAAAATGTTCAGATGCCGACATAGGCCCCCCCCCCCCCCCCCCCCCCGAGTCCTCACTGACGCTTAACTCATGCCCTGACCGTAGTGGTAAAAAACCCGCAATAGCATTAGCGCAGCTCCCTGCATTGAATATGATTAGCTAATCGCCTCCTATGCATGCCATTAGCATGCATTCACACAGGAAAAAACACAGGTCTTTAAGCGCGTTCGTACAAGTTTTTTTCCTGCGCACAAAACTTATAGGGCTTTGCGCGGGAAAACGCACATACAGACACGAGTACAAGCGCACACAAACCCGTGGCAGCTTCAGCGCACCTTATTACATCGGCCCCACTGTGACTAAGCGACACCGTCAGATACTCAGCTCAGCTCTATAAGGCAAAGACAAAAAGAAATTACACACTTTAAAACTTAACAATATAAGAAATGCCATGCTGAATCAGACCAAAAGTCCACTGAGCCCAGCATCCTGTCTCTGACAATGGCCAATCCGGGTCACAAGTTACCCAGCAGATCCCAAGGAGTAGATCCATTTCTTGTTGCTTGCTCCCAGGGACAAGCAGTGGTTTTCCCAAATCTACCTGGTTAACAGTGGTTTATGGACTTTTCTTCCAGGACCTTGTCCAAACTCTTTTAATTTTTTATTTCTGAATATTTTACAATAATTAAACAAAGAATACACTTTGTAATAAATGCGGTTACAATGGTAACAAGAAACATAAACAAGATTTCTAAGAGATACATTTCCATGACCCCTCATCGTTACAATTGAACCTTGATAAAGTAATTAAGGGGGGGGGGGGAGTATTTTATATCTTATTGAGGAACTAAACATAAAAGAATTAAGGAAAATATCACAGAAGGCGATCCAATACAATCTTTTTTAATACCCCATTTCTAATCTGTTCTGTCCTCTGCTAGCTAGGAATTGTTTCAAATGATCAGGGATAAAAAAGACAAAGGTGTTCTTAGACATCTTTATAATACAGCGACACGGGTATCAGAGTAAGAACTTCGCCCCTATCGCTATTTCATCAGGTTTTAATAGCAAAAACTCTTTTCGTCTAGTTTGAGTGCGTCTGGCTAGGTCTGGAAACAGATGAACTTTTTGACCATGAAATAGAGCATTCAAATTTTTGAAATAGGCTTTCATAATGAGAACAAAATCCTATTCTGAGTAACAAGAAAGAAACAATACAGCTCTGTCCACAACTTTCAAATCAGAATTCTCCAGATATTGGGTCAAATTAAGGAATTCTGGGTTCATCTCTCCTCTCTGTAGAGTAGAAACAACTCTCTGGGACAGAAAGTTTATCTTTTTAAAGGTTGGTATCTTTTCTTCTTGGAGTTTTGGAACCTCTTTAACATATCTTCTCAATGTAAGCAAAGGCAATTCACCCATTATCTTTGGAAAGTTCAAGATTCTAATATTTAAATGTCTTAAATGATTTTCGACCGCTTCCAGTCTTCGTGATAAGATGGCATTTTCGCGGGCAAGGCCCCCAGTAGTTTCCTGCACATTCTTTACATCTTGTTTTATTGCTTTCCACTGTTTGCATCTATTGTTGTGAAGCCAATCATCTTTTATCATTAAATCCAATTTCTTTTCAACATTTCCAACCTGAAGTATCTGTTCCCGTAGCAGTTTAGACATACCTGCCATGAACTCCCATAGGGAGGCCTTTGTCACCACCTCTGGTCTGGAAAAATCTTCACACTGGATGTTCCAAGGAGAGCCTCCTTCTGCACCTTCCTCCTCCGCTGTGCGTACAGGGCTTCCAAACGCCCCTCCACTCACGGGGTTCGGGCGCAACTGGTCTCCTGAGTCTGCAGTCGCTTCCGGGTTAACCACAGAGATCCCAGCCAGCTCAAGGCGTTGGACGGGTGTTCCGCCTCCCGCCTCCATATCTACCGATGTTCCCGGGGAAGAAGCCAGCGGAGGTGGTCTGGGGTCCGGCGGGGACAGAGTAACATCCGACGAGAGTAAGTCTCCTTTCCTTACTCAGTCAATGGAGCTTATCCCCGGCGTTGTTTGTATTGGGACGGCGTATTGAGAAATGAATCTTTGCTCTAAAATAGGACCAGGCTTTGCTGGGTACACTCGGACCTTACCCTTACATTTATGCGGCATGTTAAAAGCAGAAAAATCCTGATTAAACAGGTAAATTTAGGAAATTTTAGGGAGAGCAGGAGCAACACGACCATTCACACCGCCATCTTGCTGTCCAAACTCTTTTAAATCCATCTATGCTAGATGCCTTGACCACATCTCCTGGCAGCAAATACCACAGTTTCATTGTATGTTGAGTGAGAATATAGTGCATCTAATGAGTTAGTTTCATGGTGTGAGCCCTAGTCTTAGTACCGTTTAAAAGGAGAAATAGCCGTTCCCTATTTACCAGACCACTGACCATTTTAATATTTATTTTATTTTTATTTTATTTATTACTTTTATATACCGTCAATCTGTAAAACAATCTTAACCATAGCCACCATATGTATTACAGATTTTGGTATCATTGGCAAAAAGACAAACCTTTCTTTACAACCCTTCTGTTATGTTGCTCACAGAAATGTTGAAAAGAAATGGTCCAAGGACTGATCCCTGAGGCACACCACTGGTAACTATCCCCTCCTTAGAGAAAACGTCACTTACCACTTTCCTTTGTTGCCTCCCACTCAGCGAGTTTCTAACCCAGTCGGTCACTCTAGGATCCATATCAAGCGTGCAAATTTGAGTTAACTTTCTCCCTCTGCTTTTCCATTTCCCCAGTTCCATACCCCTGTTTCATTGTAACTTTATTGCTCTTTCAGGTTATTGTTAAAGTTATGTTACTATGTTTCCTGTAAACCGATATGATATGACCTACGCCATGAATTTTAAAGTCGGTATAAAAAAGCATAAAATAAATAAATAAATTTTATTTATAAGTTTTCTGTGCGGAACGGTGTCAAAGGTCTTGCTGAAATCCAAGTACGCTACGTCTAATGCTCTCCCTTGATCCAACTCTCTGGTTGCCCAATCAGAAATTGATCAGATTCGTCTGACAAGATTTTCTTTTGGTAAAACCATGCTGTAATCCATTGAATTCCAAAAATTGCACTACCTTCTGTTTTAGCAGTGATTCCATTAGTTTGCTCAAAACAGAGCTCAGACTAACTGGCCTGTAGTTCCCAGGCTTTTCCTTACTTCTACTTTTATGAATAGGAACCACATCCACCCTTTTCTAGTCCTCCAGAACTACTCCAGATTCTAAAGAATTGAAAATGTCAACCAGCGGAGCTGCCAGGACATATCTAAGTTCCCTTAGTACCCTTGGATGTATCCCATCCGGTCTCATCGCCTTATCTACTTTAAATTTATTTAGCTCCTCATGAACACACTGTTCAGAAAATCATTTGAGGTTTACTTCACTTCCAATCTTATTTGTGTTTGTTTTATGTGGTCCTGTTCCAGGCCCTTCCACAGTGAACACTGAACAGAAATATTGGTTAAGCAATTTTTCTTTTTCTTCATCAGCCTCTACATATTCCTCCCCTTCACCTTTGAGTCTTACAATGCTACTTTTGCACTTCCAGCATTAACATATGTAAAAACAAACAAAAAAAAAAACACTTGTCCCCCCCCCCTTTACAGTATTTTTTCTTCTATTAGAATTTTCATGTTTGACTAATTTCCCCATTTCTCTTAATTTTTTGGATATTGTTGCCTGTCTTCCTCTTTCTGCAATTTCTTGCTAACTTTTTCTCCCTTATTTTTTCAGCTTCTTCTTCAGAAAACCATAACGGTCTCTTTTCCCTCTTACCTTTATTTACATTTATAACAAAAAAGATTGGTTGACCTTATGATATCTCCTTTTAGTTTTGCCCACTGCCCTTTTATTTCCCTTAGATTTTCCCATCCAGCTAATGACTCCTTGAGGGTATTCTCTCCATTTTGAGAAAGTTCGTTTTCCTGAAGTCTGCGACCCTCGCCATAGAATGAACCTTCATCTCTTGTGTGCTAATCTTGAATCACACCATCTGGTAGTCACTGGCTTCCAGATGATCATCCACTACAACATCAGAAATACTGTCCCTGTTGGTAAGCACCCGGTCCAATATCATCCCCTCCCATGTGGGTTCCATTTCCAGGTGACTGAACAGTTCTCCTTGCAGAAAATCCAGGATCCTCCCTACTTCTAGTAGATATTTTAGTTAGGGTCTCCCAATCAACAGCTGGAAGATTAAAATCCCCTGGCAGCAGCACCTCCCCTTTCACAGCAATCCTGTGAATATCCTCCATTAAATCTCCATCCATTTCCTCTGTCTGGGATGGAGGTCCGTATATTACACCAGTATAAACAGATGCTCCATTCCTTCTTTCCAAATTAACTCACAGTGCTGCCTCTTTACCTCATAAACCCAGCAGTGCTGTTGCTTTAATACTGTTCTTTATATATATAATGCTTGGGCCTGCCGTTTATTCTCCAGGGTACTGATATGCAGGTATTAGGGGAAAAGCGCAGGACTGCTTCTATGGCCAAGTCCAAATGCAAAGCACGTTCAAGCAGCATTGCCTGAATTATCAAGAAGGCTGCTCACTTGTAAAAATGTTGCTAGCAATAATTTTGATATGGGTTTGACAGTGCTTGGTGTGGAGTGTTAATATTACCACCCTTAACATAAAGCTCGTTGGGAACCTGCCCAGAGCGGCAGTTACTGCCATAAGAAACATGCCAAGGAGACTGGATGGACCATTTGGTCTTGGTCTTTGCCATCAATACCATGTTACTATGTTATCTTTATAGCTGGACTTTCATGTTACAATTAAATGCCTTAATACATTTGTGACTTCTTTAGACCTTTCATTTATTAATGGAGGTAAAAGCCAGTTATTCGAGTTCTTAAAATGTATCTTTCCTAATAAAGGGGCAGTTGTGAGCTTTCCCTCCCATTAAAATGTAAATATTAAATGCCCGATCAGTCACCGATATCTCCTGCTTCTCCAGCAGTTTTCTTTTACTTCTTCCTTTCTCCTCATAGTATCAGAAGGATACTTGTACTCCTCTTCTCCAAAGATCTGCAGCAGATGTACGTGAGCCCTTGTAGGGGTCTGTTCAAACTCCTTTCTCCCCTCTCTCCTCTGGATGGCTGTTCGTCATCCCTTCTCTGGAATCTGATGATCCCCAGGTCCCTTCTCAGTGAAGAGAACCTCTCCCATGTGGATGTTCAACAAAAGACTCTGAGCCTCTAGTTAATGGGGAAACCAGCAAAAGTTAAAAGAAAATCCCTACACATGAGACCAGGAGGGTGGAAAAAACTCCCAACTTAGAAAAAGGAAATGTTCTTAAAAGTGTTTTTTCCAAATAGAGAGAGACTGTCTGACTCCACATCCTTCCCAGGTCTAATTTCTGAGAACCCCAGAGGCCTACCCCCTTCAACACCATCAAAACAGGGGACAGCTGCCCCATCCTAGGGCAACCAAAACCTTCCACAAAACAAAATGGTGGTCAGAGGGTTATATATCAGAAGAACTCACCATTTCACATCTCCCACATGGGGGAGCTAACTACCCCATTATTATAATGATTCCTTCCCAAACAAGAATTGGTTTAATCCTGCACTGATCATTACCTTTCCTCACCAGGAATTTCAGCAAGAATCTCAGCCTGCATGTCCCCCCTTCCCTCTTTTTCTGTCTCTGTGAGTGGCTCACTTATCTTCCCTGTCTTCTTGGGGGTCATCTTTGATTCCCCTCTCTCCTTCTCTACTGACATCCACAACACTAAGAGTGCCATTTCTTCCTCTATTATAACTAAAATCCGTCCTTTTCTTTCTGAGTGTGCTACCAAAAAACTCCACTCTATTATCACCGCCTTCTTAAAATACTGCAATTTGCTCTTCGGGGATCTTCCATTGAATCAATTTTTTTTTCACTGCAATCTATTCAGAATTTAGCAGCATGAATTAACTTTCTTCAGTCTCGGTCTGACCATGTAACCTCTCTTCTGAAATCACTTCACTATCTCCCCATCCACTTCCGAATACATTTCATGCTTCTATTATTCACCTACAAATGCATGCACTCTGCAGCTCCCTATTACCTATCTTCTCTGCTCTCTAACGCATCCTTCCTCGTGAACTTTGTTAATTGGGCAAGTCATTTTTATCTGTGCCCTTCTCCTCCACTGCTGTCTCCTGACACCGTGTTTTCTGTCTTGCTGTGCCACATACCAGAAATAGACTTCCTGAGTGGGTGCGTCATGCTCCGTCTCTGGCCATATTCAAATCCAGTCCAAAAACTCATCTTTTTGAGGCTGCTTTTAAACCTTAACTGCTTCTCCATAATAAATGCATTTCCCGTACACTGCTGTTTGTCATGTACAGTATGTTTGTTTTGTCTAGATTGTAGCTTAATGAGCAGGGACTGTCTTCTATGTCTATCTGTACGGTGCTCCATGCATTTAGTAGCGCTTTAGAAATTATAAGTACTATTGTAGAATTGTAGTAATAGTAGTAGTATTAGTAGCAGTAGCAGCAGCAGTAGTAGGTGAAGAGCAGAGGGTGGCTCAAATATCTGACAGTCTTGATCTAACTGCTTTGTTGGAAAAATCAGTACAAGCAGAACAGGCCACACTGTTGGTCTCATTTGTTTTCGAACAGGACTTAAATAGGATTATGCACCTCTGCTTTCCCAGGGGTTAAGAAATTTGGGTTTATCCAGAATTAACCAATGTGACAGGAGATGTGCTTTAGGCACTTCAGTTTTTCTATGATATCCCAGTAAATGTATTGCTAAATATTTCGGTGTAGGTGTGTGTGGTTAGTGTGTGTATGTATCTCTCTCTCTCTATATATATATTGTATCAAGTAACAAGTATATTTTCAAAGGGCTACGCGCATAAATTTCGGAGTTAACGCACGTGGCCAGGCCTTGCGCACACCGGATTGTAGAACATATGTGCGCATGTTATAAAATCAGTGTGTTCATGTGTGCGCCAGCAACTGCACGCCACCTGCCCTTTTAAAATCTACTCCTATATGTATATATAGATAGATATACAGTATGTATAATGAATAAATGCCACCAGTCTGGTTTCCTAAATATACTAAATACAGCCCCTGTAACCACCAGAAGGACTTGGAAGATTCTGCGCTGCACGCAGACCAGCAAGCGGCAGGTAAGGGGGGGGATTGGGGGAATTTCAGCTGAGATTAACAGTCAGATTCTGCTCCTTATCTTCGTTTGTACCCAGTGGTGCTCCCAGTATTGCTGAATCTCCTGCTCTTGGTCACAAATTGACTGGCGCCATGGGGTTTGATTTTTTTTTTTTTTTGGGTTAGTTTGCAAAGTGTCTGGAGGCTTGAGCATGGACTGCAAATGAAATCAAAAAAGTATTTACAAAAACGAATATATCACACCTGTGCCGTAAGAGCCAGTTTGTTTACAATGGTATGTGTGCCTTGTTCTCTTCCTCTCTGCAAGTAATTGCCTCTGCTCACATGGAAACGGCATATCAGCAGTGCTATTCTTGACAGTATGATTAAGGTCTGGCTTGTGTGACGAATGTTTGCCTCCCTGGACAGCAATTGCATGAAATGGGTGTGCTGTTTCCTGGCTTGACCCTTGCTGAATCCTTTAGTGATATGTAAATGAAGTGGCATTCCCGCCCTCTCCCAAACGTTTGCTTCTAAAAGCATGTGTTAGCCTTATTGAGCTAACGTCATCTCTACGGGCCCCCTTGTTGGTTTTCCTTTAAGAGCTGTTACAAGCAAGGGCCGTGTGTGGCACACTCGTTATCTGCCGGAATTTGTGGTGTTTGGGCAGGGTCTTAAAATATTTTAGAGAAGTGGTGTTTGGAGCCAAGAGCCTTTAGGTCAGATGGGGCATGCTCGTGCTCTCCCACCTGCTTTCTGTGTGATCCTGGGCCATTGGTTTTACTCTGCCTCAATGTACCAAACTGTCATTGGATAGCAAGAACCTCAATAAAATACAATACGATCTGGATGTATATCCTGTCTTTCCTAGCATGAAATACTCAAAGCAGGTAACAGCAAATAAAGTTCAAAAGTTACAATCAAACATGCAATACTAATATAAATATAAAAATACAAAAAACAATCAATCAATAAACTAACTAATCTATAGCTAATGATTTTAACGCCTGCCCTGCTGATATTGTTATAATAACCCCAGCCTGCATTACCCTTGCTCTCATACAGACCCGGCACAAAGTGATATGCCAGTTTTCCTGCCTCCGCTAGAATTGGGCAGCCCGGAGCGGTCGTTCCTACCCCTAACAGAACTATTTCTGTGGCCAAGTCCAAAAGCAAAGCACTTTCAAGCAGCACTGTCTGAATTATCCAAGAAGCTTGCTCACCCCATAAAAATGTTACTAGCAGTAATTTATTATGGGTTTGACAGTTGCTTGGTTTTGATTGTAAATATTACTATCCTAAACATAAGGCTTGGGGGTAACCTGCACTTCTCATGCACTTTTTATTTTTAGAAGTTTAAATTTGGAAATACAGCCTAGAACTGGGTGTTCTAGAGGTTTGCTTCATAGTAGGGTTGCCACTTCACCCCAGGTCAGCTGAACAGGCTGATCCAGTCCTGGTTTTGTCCCATGGCTTCCATGGATTTGTAATTCTGATTTTCTTAGGGAAATCAATGGGGGGAAAAAAACAGATCTACAAATCCATGCATTCGGTAGGGTGAAACCAGGACTGGATCTGCCTGTTGAGGGGGCAGCCCTACATTTCAACCTTTTTTTGGCTAGGAGCATAATGTAGGATCTGAGCCATTAGTTGAGGGCGGTGCGGTTTTGGCCGTTTAACTAAGGTTGGAGAACTTGAACAAGATTGAGAGGGTCAGAGAGCTTAATACTCTGGCACCCAGCCCCACTGGGGTTATGACTGTGTGATAGTGCTGATGATGCACTGCTAGGCATACAGCAGTGTACAGCAGAGCCAGTAAAAGTACTCTCACATTCCACCTACCAATGAAGATTGGGGCTCTCTGGAGTGATTAGGAACTCATTCTGGAGGGGCAGGACGGAGGGAATTGGGCTGCTTACAATGAGGGGTGGATCTCCTTAGTGCTGAGGTGGGTCTTCATATTTGGGGTTGTAGTTACTTTGATCAGGTGGGTTGGGATAAGGTTTCATTATGAGAGTTGAGGGAATGAAATCCCTCATGTTAAGCAGCACTTGCACTTTGGATTGGTTAGTAGAGGAGATTTTGAAATCCAGTGCATATATACTATAAACTTTTTGGATTAGTATGCACACTAATGGCATGTGTGTGCACTATGGTGACCTTTTTTGTTTGTTTTTTTTTGCAGGCCTGCACAAAAATTTAGTTTATCACCCATTAAGTGATCTTTTAGCAGGCACATTAAATTTTTTGCAAGCCCACAAATAATTTTTTTTTTTTTTTTGCAAGGTGGAGGAGAGAGGCTTAAGAACTGAATTTAATAGGTTTTGTTCTACAAAACGGACTGCAGCAAGTGGACTTTTAAATTGTGTCAAAAAAGCATGCTAATGATGTCTACAGTTTTGAGAATTCATGTAAAATATCCAAGAGTTTAGAGCTGACTTGACTGTTGGGCTGGTCAATTTGTTTCAGTATGAAAATGAAGCATGACTAGTATTTTTAATGTTTTTTTATCAGTTTCACAATATTCTTCCTGTTTGATAATGTTTACTGCAGGCAAGAAGCTTTCCGTTGCAAAAAATGTTACATATTTAAAAATAGTTTCATTTCTGGTTTGTAAAGATGGATGTTGCCAAATTTCTTTCTAAAGGTAAACTGCTACCTTAAACTTAACATCTTTCCTTCTGATCTCACTTCCCAACTTCCACGTTTTCATATCCCTTTGGTTAATGTTGTAGTCTTCCCAGTCCCCTCTGCCTGCAACCTTGGGGCCATCGTTGACGCCTCTCTCTCATTCTCTGTGCATAGACAAAAACACTACTAAAACCTGTTTCTTTCTCTCTAACAAAACTGTCTATCCTTTCCTTTGTGAACATATTGCCAAGATCCTTATCTGCACTCTCATCTACTCTTGCTCGGAGTACTGCCACTTCCTCCTCACGGGTCCGCCGCTGAAGTGTATTCAAAGTTCATCTGCACATCTTCTTCCTCCAGCATCATCACGTTACCCTGTTAACCCACTTCTCGTGCCTCTACATTGGCTCCCTATCTGTTTCCGTATTCAGTTCAAGAATCTTCATCTTATCTACCAGTGCATTCACTCTGCAGCTCCACACTACCTCTCCTGTCTAATCCTTTGCCTTGAGCTACCAGTGAAAGGTGTGATCTAAATACACAATCAATAAAACTATGGCTGGAATAATGTTCCTGAGATGGTGAGTTTTGCTAAATCTCTGGCCATATTCAAGTCCTGCTTAACATAAGAACTGCCATACTGGGTCAGACCAAGGGTCCATTAAGCCCAGCATCCTGTTTCCAACAGTGGCTAAGCCAAGTCACAAATACCTGGCAGGATCCCAAATAGTATATGGATTCCATATTGCTTACTCCCAGAGATAAGGAGTGGCTTTCTTCGGGTTTGCCTGATTAGTAACGGTTTATGGACTTTCCTCCAGGAACCTGTCCAAACCTTTTTTTTTTTTTACTCCCAGCTATATTATTTGCCTTTACAACTTCCTCCAGTAATGAATTCTAGAGGTTAAATGTGTGTTGAGTGAAAAAGTATTTTTCCAATTTGTTTTAAATATGCTACTTTAGTAAGGTCATGGATTGCCCATAGTCTTTTTATTTCTTGAAAGAGTAAACAACTGATTCACATTTACTTACTACACTCATTATTTTATAGACCTCTATCATATTTCCCCTCAGTCGTCTCTTCTCCAAGCTGAAGAGCCCTAACCTCTTTAGCCTTTCCTCATAGGGGAAATTTTCTATCTCTATCATTTTGGTTGTCCTTGTCTGAACCTTTTTCAGTTCTGCTATATCTTTTTTGAGATGTGGTGACCAAAATTGCATACGGTATTGTAGATGTGGTCGCAGTTGTTACGCTCATCACCTGCGGCAGCCCCGCAGTGTGGCCCTCTCACCTCTCTACACAAGCTTCAGGCTCCCGCTCCTCTTCACTGGCAGCGGTGGGCCGCCAGTCCTGACCTCGGACTTCCGCCAGCACCTCCGGCCCTGCTTCGCTTCCCGGGACCTCCAGCCAGGATGCCTCCATCCGTCTGGCCACTCCGCGGAGTTCGCGGAGAGACACCACCGGCGGTGCTGCGACCCTCCCTAGGCGAGCACGTGCACACCAGTGAAACCTTTAAAGGGCCCACGGCGGGAACCTGGCCGCAGACCCAGATGCTGACATCAGTTCCCTCAGTGCGTAAATGCTCAGGCCTCGCACTCAAGCGTTGCCTTTGCAACAGGTCTCCTGTTCCAGGTTTCCTCATACTCGTTGCTTCTCTGTGAGCCTTGCTTCGTGTTCCTGTTTCTCCAAGTTCCTGGTTCCTGTTCTGTGTTAATCTCGACTGTGTGCTGATTGACTTCCTGGTTCTGACCATCGCTACATCTGATATTGCCTGCCTTCTCCAAGCCTGACCACTGCTAAGCCTGACCTTGCTTGCCTTCTCCGTGCCTTGACCATTGCTATGTCTGACCACGCCTGTCTTTTCTTTGCCTTGACCATTGCTATGTCTGACCGCACCTGCCTTCTCTGTGCCTTAACCATTGCTACTGTCTGACCACACCTGCCTTCTCCATGCCTTGACCATTGCTACGAATGATTTCACCTCAGACTTTCTTGAGTCCAGAGTTCCACATTGCTTGCTATGCCTTCCAAGTGCTGCCAGCTTCCATTCAAGCTTGACAGTGACGCCTCTGTCCCTATCTTCTGGACACAGACTAATGAGGCTTCGGCCTCCCTTTGCTCAGGCACCTTTAGTTCCTTCTTGTTCCTTGGTGCTGAGTTCCTGTTCCATATCCCGTCCAGGATAGGACCACGCCATCTGCTGGCTGCTGTCTCTGGGCTGAACCATCTACTACCTGTACTTAACATTGAGGCCTGCCTAAGTCCTGCCGGCCCCAGCACTTGAAGGCTGAACCTGAGGGGAACGTGGGCTGGTATAGGTGAAGCTCCAGTGGCCTCCAGCTTCAGGCCACTCCGCCTGCTGATGGTGGGACCCGTAGGCCCTCGCCTATGGGTTGTATCAATCCCACCTCAGCCTAAGGATCCACCTACTAAGCAATAGCAGCATAGAGTGCTAAGAAGTACTATGACATTATCTGTTTTATTCTCCATTCTCTTCTTAAAAATTGCTAATATTTTGCTTGCTTTTTTGGCTGCTGCCGCCGCACACTGAGCCGAGGACTTCAATGTATTGTCCATGATGATTCCCAGATCGCTTTCCTGGGCAATGACTCCTAAAATGGAGTTTTCCAAGATTGCTTTTAAATGCAAAAACCCTGAGTCTTCTAAATATTAGCCTTCTCGTATTAAACATGTTTGCTGTAGAGGTTAAGTAATTACTAGAAATGTATTTGTCTTAGTAAGGCTGACTGAGCCCCTCTATATTATTTAGAATGTGGAACCTTCCAGCAGTAGGAGGTTCCAAGAGCAGGGCCCAAAGACTTGGGTGCTGCTTGGGGTCCATGGCTCAGTGGTTACATCTGCAAAGATGGCTCAACAAGTCACTAGGGGGATTTTGTTAACGGAGGGAGCAAGGGCTCTGGCTCTCTTTAGCTCCAGGACGGGAAAAGAAGTGTTGCCTTTTCTTCCCATTTGAAGAGGCATTCCCTCTCTTGAATGAGTTGGAGAGATTCCAGGAGGGGTCCTGTGCTCTGCGGTGCTCTGTACGGCGGTTTTTCCCCTGGACTCGGGGGCAGGACTGCTTGTCTGGGAAGCTGAAGTCATCAACCAGGTACTGCCAAATATTCCAAGTGGGAGAGGAGAATGTTCTAGTTTCTGAGGGATGTGAACAAAGAATTAACCCCACTTGGGTAAGCTTCATAGAGCAGGAACTATCTAATATGTATTTGCACAGCACTGCCTATGCCTAGAAGTGCCGTAGACATGTTAAGTCATACAAGTAGGAGAGTGAGCAGATCCTATTCTTTTGGCAGGAAATAAGTAAGAGCAGTATTCCAGAGATACCGTTGGAACTATTCACAAATGTGTTCTTTACATCCAGAGAAGAAGGGCAAATTAGAAACCTTAGCTATTGTTAACATTTTTTGAAAGCCTTCTTGGCTACAAGCCCATCTGTTGGTTTAGGCGATAACCTTCTACTGGGGAGTTTAAGTATAAAGGAGAAAGCACGTTTTCAGCAAAACATTCAGGTTCGGTATGATTAATCCCTTAATTGAGCTGGAACACTGAACCATGTAAGTATGATCCCTAAACTTTCTCTCTCTTCTTTCTGGCCAGTGGATCTTACTACATAGATGGCATTATACAGCCACCCTGTATGCTTGGGGCACACTCAGTACCAGAGCTTAGTCCCTACTCAGTCCTGCAAACCCTGGCATGGATCTTGCAGTGGAGGGAAGGATTACCTTTAGAGCGCAAAGCATTTAGGTGGTGGTTTAGTATCAAGGAAACACTTAACACAAGGTTGTGTTTTTTCAAAATGAAGTGTTTACTAAGTAAGTTAAACTAGAAGGTTGCAAGTTACAGACGTTAAGCAGGAAATATTCTCAAACAGATATTGAAATTTCACAAGGGGGGGGGGAGTGGATTATAATCCTTGTAGATACTCTCCTGGGATTCTTTCACTCCTTTTTCCTGGGGATCATGGCTGCTTGGACAGATGCCTGGCTCCTGGACCCCCCCAAGGACCCTTTTTGGTACCTGATACTCTAAATGCTTCAACTGCTGTCCTGCACACCTGTGCCCTCGTCTCTGGACACCTTGATAAGAGCACTGAGTGGGCAGTTCTCTCCTTTTCTCCTTTCTTCTTTCCACACTGCTGGTTGTCTGTGGACAGGGGCAGATTTAGCAGTTTGCCACCCTACGCACTTTTGGTGCTTGTTATTATTTGTGATATTTGTGGGTGGATCCTTGGGCGGGTGGCAGATGACCACGCCCACAGGGGAAGATCCTGAGAGGGGCCACCGGTCAGGCTCAGAGTTGGGAGACAGACACACACTAGTTCTTTTATTAAACTGTAAGTGAACCACCAGAGGTGGCAGTAGTGAGCTGGAAGAGCCCGGCTGGGCTGTAGTCCCTCAGACACTGGAACAGCGATCCCAGGATGGCTGAGCTGTAGAGAAACTAAAATATAGTGAATAGGCAGAGTATGCAGAGTTCAGGAACAGAACCTGGATGGTAACACTCACACAATAGTCTCTTGAGGCAGCCCAGAGGCTGGAATGAAGTAGGCCCTCGAGGAGCGAGTATCTGGTTCCAGGGAAAGCTCTGACAGAGATATGGTAACTCACTGGTGGTGTAGGCAGCGGTGTCGTCTAGGGTCCGGGAACGTGGGCCCTTGAGGAGCGAGTACCGGTTCCAGACTGCGACCTAAAAAGTAAGAGAGAGAGCGAGGCCCCCGAGGAGCGGGTACCCCTGGTAAAGTCCGAGGAGGCAGAGTAGCAAGGTATGCGGAGAGCAAATCCCATCCGCAGCGATACCTGGAGGAATATCCCCCTTGCTAACTCGAATAGCTAGCAAAAACGAAGACCTTAAGTATCCGGTGAGGATGACATCATCTCAGGGGGACGCCCCTGAGGTTCACGCCACAGCTGGTACTTGAGTCGGGGCCGCGCACGCGCCCTTAGGCTTCCAGAGAACATGGCGGAGGGCAGCGTCTAGCCGGTCCGGGGACGCCGGAGGAGGTTGGCAAGATGACACCGCGGCAGCCAAACTCCCATCAACCAAAGAGGGAGTCGCCAAAGAGGTAACGAGGGCGGAGTGGAGACGTCGGGCAGCGACGGTCGCAACAGTGCTCTCACACCTCCACCCCCTGTAAGGGTCTGTTACAAGGAGGCAGAGGGCTGTTCTCTGCTGAATGAGAGTCAACAGAGCTGGAAGGCAGCAAATCTCATCCAGCTTGCTGCCCCTAAATGTTTCCTGCCCCTAGACACAGACATAATGGGTGCCTACTGATAAATTGAACAAATCAAACAGAACCTCTCTATGCCCAAGCAGAAAATACAAAAAGGAGAGAGGAGAAGTATCTAATAATTTTACCAAATAACTTCTCTGAATAACTGAACTCAGTGTGCATAGATCTAATCCACTGCCTCTCGCCTTGCAATGGGCCTCAAGCAGTATCAGAAGACAGTGCTAATGCTCAATCATATACTGGTTCAGGTAATCACTGTACTACTACTAATCCAGTATTAATTACTCAAAAACTAGTTTTATTATCAAAACAAAAATTTAAAAATTTAAAAAAATTGGTTGATATTTTTGTACAATAACCAACAATTTTGTAGACAACACCATCTAAGACCCCTGACAAAGGCCAATGTTTCGATGACTTACCTGTTTCAAGGGTTACCGATTCTCAAACACATGTTGACAATGTCTCAGTTTGGCAATAATGCTCAAACATAGACCATCTACTGATAAATACAGGGCTGCCTCTGGACAGGCATCTGACATTCACCTTTCCCTCTTCCTGCAAAGATCTTTGTTCACACACAGAACTTAGATCAAGGTTGTCTTACCCCACAGAAAAACATACTGTCTCAGTGCAGGGATACTGCCCATCCCGCTGCTGGATCCCTCAGAAACAGCTACTCATAGTACAGTATGAAAAGCAGCAGCACAGGAGACTGACTGTGTGTGGCCCTGTATACCCAATAAATGATTCTGAAGACACCAGCCAGGCTGTACCCCCTTCGCAATCTCCTGTAGAGAGATGAGAGACTGGACCACCTTGCCCCTGGCCTTCACTGACCCAGACCCAGGACTATACTATTGCGGCCACTTCTAGGGGGAAGTACCATTGCGAATGGTTCAGTCCACTTACTACTCTGACAGTCTCAAAATGTCCTTCAGAGGGAGGACCATAGAACTTAGTGGAGGAAGCACAGACTCCTCTACACATGTATGTCCTGATAAGTTACTGGTATATCCACAAAGAGGTCTTGGGCTTTAGTATCTGTGAAGCTGGTGGCATTACCTGGATAACTTTAGCAGAATATGTACTCAGGTAAGTGTTTCCACTGAATATTCCTGGATAAAGTTATCCAGATAAATATTTAGCAAGGCTATTTGTCCTCCCACACTTATCTGGCTAACGTTTTTTCCGAGCAGCGCTGAATATCGGTCCTGCCCAGACATAGTGAAAGTGCAGCCCAGGAACACCTACAGGTAAATGTTGTGTGGGTATCTAGTTGCCGGATCAAAGCTTAGCCAGAGACGGGGGGAAATATTCAAATCTCGAATTTTGTCCAGCTACCTCCAAATGTTAGCCAGACAAACCCTTTTAATATCAAGCTCTTAGTGTCCCTTATAGACAGGTAGTTGGATACAAAAGCAATTGGGTTTTTCTTTATGAAAACTATATAAACAGGAATGCACTTCTGAGTTTGCTGGAATGCTTAAGATATGGTTAACTACAAACTAAATTTAAAAAAAAATAGTGCTGCTTTTGTTCTTTGTGATTTAACAGTCAATGGCAGATGCTACAATGTCCACACTTCCCACCCTACGACATTCTCAAGAGTAGGGGCATTTAAAAATGTCTTCTTCGGTTAGGTACTAGGGAGCTTCCTCTCAAAAATAAAATCACATATTACAATAATAATTTACATAGCCAAAATAAAAGTAGTGTGGTTGCCACATCAGTTCACTTAATTATTTAATTAAAAAGTAACCGCCTATCAACATTTCTAGGTGGTTTGCAGCAAAACAAGCATAACATAAAAAGTAAATGTAATATAGACAGAACATTCAGACAAAATAAATAACAAATCACATGCAATATTAAAAGAACAAGAAAAATAAAAACACACAAAACAGCACCAATAAAAAATATAGAAGGCCTATTATCACAATTGCCTCATTCTGTAAGAGAAATCAGGTCAAAGTCCTATGTTTATATCATGTCAGATGTTCTGATACTACTAGTCTCTTGACTAAAAAGATTTTATCATTTTTCTGAACTTGAGCAAAGAGCTTCTCGATCTTGGCTCCCATGGGTAAAATGTTCCAGAGCAATGGCCCCTGAACACAAAAAAGATGATCACGAGATTCATCCAATCTAATATATCTGAACGATGGAACATTAAGATTTTCTTACTCATTGACTACTTAAAGGTTGAGTCAGCTGATACAGTTTCAAAGTGGCATTAAAACATGGTGGTACAAGGCTATTAAAACCTTTTAAAACTAGAAAAAGAATCTTAAATTTAATCTGCCAAACTATAGGTAACCAATGATATTGTGCTACACTGGAGAAATATGCTGTTGAATAGGATTCCCTGACACAACCCATGCAGTAGAGTTTTGAACATAGTGAAGGGCAATGTAATGTATTTTGTGTTAAACTTAAATATAGGACATTGCAATACATGAGAGGACATTACTAAGGAATGAATGACAGACAGATCGAGATGCAGCCTACGTTTCATATGAAATTTTAAAAAAGCACCTCTAATGACCTGATTAATATGGGGATGAAGAGATAAAGAGGAGTCCATGATTACACCTAAAATACAGACCTGGTTGACTATAGGGATCTGAACTCCAACTAAAATATTTTTAGGATTGCTGACAGACATCTAGCTAAATATAAGATCTCTGTCTTGCTCATAATCATGGTCAATTTATTATTAGTCAACCAATTTTTAAGAGTGAGCAAATAGTGAAAAATCTTGTCAAGGGCATCCTTTGAAGAGCTATTAATAGGTAAATAAAGCTGAACGTCATCTGCAAAAATATGATAGTCGAAGTCAAGCCCAGAGAGGATCTGGCAAATGGGTATCAAATAAATACAAAAATAGATGCCGATATTGCAGATCCCTGCAGGACCCTAGTTTTCACATCATAGAGAGCAGATTGGAGTCTTGGAGCAACACTCTCTGCGACCATCCATCCAAAAAAGATGCAAACCATTGATGCCCAGTACTACCTAGCCCAACGTCTTGTAATCCCTTTAACAAAATACTATGGACCACAGTATCAAAGGCAGCAGTGAGATCTAAAAGGACCAAAAAAAGTCAGTGCAACAGTCAAAGCTTCTGTGAAAACTGTCAAATAGGGACAGTTCAGTGTCTTGGTGGTGTGACTGGTCCGATAGCCATATTGGTAAAGATCTAAGATGGGAGTGATCATCTAAGAAGGATTGAAGTTGTTTCGGAGCTGCTTTTTCTAAAATGTATGTACTAAAAGGAAGATTCAATATAAGACAGTAGTTATTTAAATCAAGAGAATTAAGGTTAGTTTTTTTTATCAAGAGAATTAAGGTTAGTTTTTTTTAAGCACAGGCTTTACTGATGCTGTCTTGAGATCAGGAACATGACCTTCTCTTAAAAAGAATCAAGGTTTTTATAAAAGCCACGTCTGAATGCAAACATTTTAATGAGGCATTTAAACATTCATTGGGCAAAAATTGTTTTTTAATTTTCCAGTAATTTCACATATGGGAGGAGGAATAGCCTAGTGGTTAGAGTAGTGGACTATGAACCGGGAGACCAGGGTTCAAGTCCTGCTGTCACTCCTTGTGACCTTGGGCAAGTCACTTTACCCTCCATTGCCTCAGGTACAAACACTTAGATTATAAGCCCTCTGGGGATAGAGAAATACCTACAGTATTTAGGCTTACAAAATCATAAAAGGACTTGAACGGGTAAATGTGGATTGGTTATTTACTCTTTCAGATAATACAAGGAATAGGGGGTACTCCATGAAGTTAGCAAGTAGCACATTAAAAACAAATCAGAGAAAATTCTTTTTCACTCAATGCACAATTTAGCTCTGGAATTCATTGCCAGAGGATGTGGTTAAGATAATTAGTGTAGCTGGGTCTAAAAAAAGGCTTAGATAAGTTCCTGGAGGAGAAATCCATAAACTGCTATTAATCAATAGGGAATAGCCATTGCTTATTGCCAGTATTAGTAGCTTGGGATCTATTTAATGTTTGGGTATTTGCCACGTACTTATGACTTAGATTGGCCACTGTTGGAAACAGGATACTGGGCTTGATGGACTCTTGGTCTGACCCAATATGGCATATCTTATGTTCTTATTTGTAACCTCATGGAAAGATTCCCACAGAATAGGACTATCAGGGTCACTATTAATTACACTAAATGTTCCTGCAAATTGAGCAGAAAGGTTATCAATGTTATCAGTGAAAAACTGGCCAAAGGAATCAGGATTCAATTTATTATTTGGGCATTTATTACCATCTGAAGGGGATAAAAGAAACTTCACAAGATAAAATAACTCTCTAGATCTGTTGGGGAAGACTGGATTAGTGTTGAAAAAGAATAACTTTTAACAGCATCAGCCTTTGTTCTATATTCCTTAAGTTTGGCTATATATTCATCACGATCACATTTTACATTAGTTTTCTGCAAGCGCCGTTCAGTTTGTTTCATTTGTTGTTTACGAGGGAGTGAGTTCCAAACTATATTTATTTATTGGTTTTTCTATTCCGGCATTCATGTAAAAACATATCATGTCTCTTTACATCCCAGGGCAGATATCAGTTAACACATTTGCATTTTAAAAATAAATGATTTAAAATCTAAATACATATCAATTTTTCTTAAAAATATCTAAAATAAAAACTAGAAAACAGCTATGCTTCAAAATAAAATCATAAAAAACTATAGCAATAAAATAAACACAGAGTCAACTGTTGTTTTTAAACGCTTGGTTAAAAAGCCATGTTTTCACTCCTTTCTTAAAGACTTTGATGTTAGTTTCCATCCTCAAGTGTGGTGGTAGGGAGTTCCATAAGTTGGGTCCAGCAATGGATAACGCTCTTTCTCAAACGGTGTTCATATGGGTGGATTTCAGTGTCGGTATCGGTAGTAGACCAGTTTTAGCAGATCTCGTTAGTCGTGCTGGTATGTGAAAATGTAGGGCTGCATTGAGCCGTTCAACCTTCTCATTATAAAGGGATTTGTGAATTAGGGAAAGTGCTTTGTGCTGAGATCTATAGCCAATAAGGGAGCCAGTGAAGCTCTTTTAATACTGGAGTGATATGGTCAAATTTCTTTGTGTTGGTCAAAAATCTAGCAGCAGAATTCTTGCAAACTATACCAGGAGTTTTATATGATCGATTATTGTAAAGACACTTTAGTGGCACTATTTTGTCTTAAATAATCTGTAGAGACTCTTGCCAAATGGCAGTGGCCTTTTTGGCATTAGAGATCTTAACTTCATGAATGATGGGTAGCCAATCATCTCTCAGGAAATCAGTATCATACTGATAGGTCATATAGGATACAGATCTTTTTGCATAAGATTTCTTGTTCTCAAATTCAGTTATGGCCTCAAATTTCATCAAGTAATTGTCAGTCTATGGCACCATAGTGCATATGATCTTGTATTTCTTAAACATGCAGGAAGAATTTTTGACAAACATAAGAGCTAATGTTGTGTGGTCAAGCCTATGTATAGGTTGCTAAATAATGAGTCCAGAACGAACAGATAACTGTGTAAAGTATGATGTAATATTAATATTCAATGCAAAGAGAACATCATAACTAATCGCTGTTTATTAGATTGTGATACCTCATAGCATATAAGGCCTCTCGATTTTTATCAGAGTGTGCTCTTTTAAGAAAACAAGTCACATTTCAAGCGTTCACCACATGTTGGTTTTACGCTAAAGAGACTTATGTTTATCATTGTAATCATAGGTATCACCAATCATGCTTGCTTTAAGGAAACTTGATAGTTTTTTTTAAATTTTTAAACTTTTTTAGTAGAATTGGATGTGAACAAATTACTTATCATTGTACCCTTAGCGTGCTGTGACGACCGCTTTTCTGAAACACCGGTAAGAACCTGGTAAGAACACGTCCGTGTTTCGTGTGCTTCTTCAGGGGTTTTAACTTTTACCACGGTGTCTAAATGAAATAAATGAAAGGTTAGTTGCTTGAACCATGCATTCACCAAAAAACAATTTTTTTTGATAATACGTCACCCGTTTCCAACCGCATACATTATTAGAAGCTTGTCCCATCACTTAAACGCCATTTTGCGTGATCACAGCTTGACAAAGCAGGATCCGCCATTGCTTTACCGCGCTTTATTTAAAGAGAACAAAGAGTCATATGCAGACCAATTAGAAAAAACCGGAAATGACGTGACGCAACGTGGATTAAATCATTGATGACCACTCAATGGTGTCATTTAACCCTGCTGGAGTTTCTGTTGCCAAAGTGAAAATCCACCATTGCTCACGATTGTTTAAATAATTCATCATATCTCCTCCCCTAGGATTCATTTGCACTTGTTCACAGGTCTTTTCTAATTGGTCTGCATATGACTCTTTGTTCTCTTTAAATAAAGCGCAGTAAAGCAATGGCGGATCCTGCTTTGTCAAGCTCTGATCACGCAAAATGGCGTTTAAGTGATGGGACAAGCTTCTAATAATGTATGCGGTTGGAAACGGGTGACGTATTATCAAAAAAAATTGTTTTTTGGTGAATGCATGGTTCAAGCAACTAACCTTTCATTTATTTCATTTAGACACCGTGGTAAAAGTTAAAACCCCTGAAGAAGCACACGAAACACGGACGTGTCGGGTTCTTACCGGTGTTTCAGAAAAGCGGTCGTCACAGCACGCTAAGCGTACAATGATAAGTAATTTGTTCACATCCAATTCTACTAAAAAAGTTTAAAAATTTTAAAAAAACTATCAAGTTTCCTTAAAGCAAGCATGATTGGTGATACCTATGATTACAATGATAAACATAAGTCTCTTTAGCGTAAAACCAACATGTGGTGAACGCTTGAAATGTGACTTGTTTTCTTAAAAGAGCACTTTCTGATAAAAATCGAGAGGCCTTATATGCTATGAGGTGTCACAATCTAATAAACAGCGATTAGTTATGATGTTCTCTTTGCATTAAATAATGAGTCCACCCAATAGCTTCAAGGGAGTTCAGGAAGAAATCACAATTTTTAGAGCATGGGAAGTTGTCAACATGTAAGTTAAAGTCCCCCAATATGTTGGAATCTGTGGGAGGGAGCACTCCCAATTCCAGGGAGATGTGGGCCCTTGGACCACAACACGACTGCAAAGAGAAGCTCCATGGAAGCACCACAGTAGGCAAGACGTGTCCAAGCATGGGAGGAGCAGACTGACCACCACCCTAACTTCTGCCGAACCTGCATGCACCGGTAGAGACCCAGCAACGCAATGCTGGTCTCTGGGGTAGCCCTCCAGCCACTCAGTAGCTCTTGTGGACCTGCCATTAGGGAGCGGCAGATGTGACAGGATGGACAGAGGTTGAGGACAGGCGATGATGATGGGACCTCGGACTTGGACTAGGCTTGAAGACTTGAACAAGGCGAGGAATCTTGGAACTCAGATGAGACGAGGACACTTGGAACTTGGAACTCAGATGAGACGAGGACACTTGGAACTTGGAACTCTGGCGCTAGATACTCAGACATGGAAGGAAATCAGACAAAGACTGAGGAGAGGATTCCGGTTACTCAGATGAGGACTCTTGGAAGGACTCTGATGAGGGCTTGGAACTTGGAAGAACTTCAGACAAGGACTTGGAACTTGGAAGGACTTCGGAACGCGAATAGAACAAGACGAAGATTCTTGTAACTTGGGAGGAGCAAGGACAAGGACTCAGGATACTCGGAGACTGACAGGCACTGCCCCTCAGAGCGCCCTACACAGCTGACATGGGTTGGTCGCGGACCACCCTGTCCCATGGCGCGCCCTACACAACCTGAAGAGGCTGGTCGCAGACCATGCGGAGAGTGGAACAAGCACAAGACTGAGGCTCAGGACAAAGGAGGAATCCGGGCAGTGCTCGAAGACAGATCCTGTGGAAGAGGACTCCATTCACCAGGAAACGAACACTGGATAGGAATGGATTTACTTCCAGAAAAGGTCAACTGGAGACGAGGTCTGGGGCGAGCAGGCTAAACCCAGAGCTAGGAACTGACAGTACTTCAGGGTCAGGATTGAATGAAGGACATCAGGATCGAAACTTGGAAAATCAAAATCAGGACTTGGAACTCAGGACATCAAGGTCAGGACTTGGAACATCAGGACTTGAACGTAAGGCATCGGATACGAAAGGACATCTGGACATTAGGGACCTTTAGGGAAGAGGACCGCAGGGACATCTGGAACATGATGGACGAAGACATCACAGGGCGGAGATGTCTGGACATCCGAGGACAAGGGGACATCAGGACATCTGAAGACGTCTGGAGACACAGTGGCATCAGGACATCTGGAGACACGGAGACATCGAGACATCTGAAGACGGGAAGACATCTAGAGACACGGAGACATTGGGACATCTGAAGACAAGAAGACTGGATCCGTCGAGAGACCAAGACATGGAACGAAGATCAAGACAAGGGTTCAGGAACCATGGACAAAGACAAGGAGTACCAATGAAGAACAGTGCATTGAAGAAGTTAAGAGGGATCACCGAGGACTCCTGGAATGAAAAGCTGGAACTGAAGATCCAGGAGAGGTCTGACTCGATGACCAACTCCTTGCAAAGAAGAAGACTGAGCCCTTTTGTAGAGCTGACGAGGAAACGCCTTGGAACGTCAGCAGGAGGAGCCCAGGAGAACTGCCCACTGCTGGCCCTTTAAATGGACAGAGGAGGCGCAGCCGCACCTAAGGAAGAGGCAGGACCTTGGAGAGCGGCTTCCTGCCACACAGGAAGAAGCAGGCCCCGACATGAGTTGCTCCCTGCCGCGAAGCAAAGAAGATTGATGGCGGCTCCCTGCCGCATGAAGAGGAACTCCAGGGCAGCCTCCAAGCCGTGGAAGATGACGGTGGCCTTCTGCCACGGGACGGATGGTGCTGGCGGCGGCCTCCAGGCTGCGGAAAGAAACAGCTTCGGTGGTGGCCTAGCTGCAAGGAAGAAGCAAGAGCGGTACCAGGCCACGAAGCCAAGCCCCAGCGTCGGCGGCAGTCTCCATGCTGCAGAAGGGAAGCTGGAAGCGGCGGCATCCAGTTGCAGGGGCACTGGATCAAAGGCGGCCTCCAGGCTGCAGAGAGAAGGAAAGCGGCAGCAGCTCCCTGGCTGTAAAAGAGCGGCGGCGGCTCCGAACGCCCCGGAAGACGGCCGGTGGCCTCCAGGCTGTGAAGAAGAGAAGTACAGTGGAGGCTTCCAAGGCTGCGGGGAGGGGCGGTGATAGCGACGGCCCACTGCGGACGGCAGCGGCAACGGTGGAGAAGTCGGCGGCGGCCTCCAGGCCGCAGAGAAGGTGAGAGGCTGCTTGTGGGCTAGTTCCCACAAGCAGAATTGTAACACAATAGTAACACATCTTTTCTGTCTATATCAAAGTTAGTTATAATATCAACAAATGCAGAAAGATAACTGTTTACTACTGAAGTAGGAGAATATACCAACCAACCACCCCAGTCAGAATTCGAGACAATCAGATCTTCAGTTTGGGCCAAAAGGTCCAATTGTAACATTCTCAAATTAAGAGCTCTGTTAGCAATAATCAGGAGTCTACCTCCCATTCAATGATAGCCTAGGTTGAAAAAAAAATCTGACAGTTAAATACTTCAAGTTGTTTCGGCAGCACCATGTCAGTGTCCTGCAGCCAGGACTTTGTAATACAAAACATATTGGGTTTTTGACTTCTAAGCAGATCAGCAATAATAGGGATCTTTTCTCCTTACAGCTTGAACATTCACAAGGTACGCTAAAACTTTTGATAGATGTTGGGGAAAAAGAGAGTCCAGTTTAATAACATCTTAGATATGTAGACATAAAAGTCATTAAGCAAGTTATAGGTGTCACTTTTTTCTTGGACTAAATTAATATATTTGAGATATATTTGACATCAGTATTCCAAAAATTTGTAATTTTTGGAGTTACCTAGACAAAACTCAAGATATGAAAATCCCTCTCCCCCTTGCTCCCCAGCTAAATTTACACAGCAGTCCTGGGTAAAATGAGGAGGCGCTGAGGGTGTTCCTGGAGGGCACTATCACTTTGTCCAGGCAGCACTGATATTCAGTGCTACCCGGACAAACATAGCCAGATATGTCTCGTGGGAAAAATACCTGTCCTATAATTACCCGGAAAACTTTATCCGGGTGTATTCAGCAGAACACTCACCTGGGCATGTTCCATTGAATATTCAGGTACAGTGATCGGGGTAGATGTACTCGAATAATTTTCCCACTTGAATTATTCAAAATTGACCTCATTGGCCTCAATATTCCAACCTACATGTTTAGGTAAGTTAGCTGATAAGATTTCTACGGCTAACTTACATGGGATATTTAACAGCCTGGCTATACTGCTGAATATGCCTTTTGAAATTAGCTGGATAAGTCATATATGGCTAAGTTAGACCTGCTCTGTGACAGTTAACTAAACTGGAGAAGTCCAAATATTGCCCTTATCTGGCTGAGTTAAGTGAATAAGTAGCACAGCCCCGAAAATCCCATTGCCTGCCCACAAGATATCTGGCTATCTACTTATCCAGTTAAGTGGCAACCACTGAACATTGCCGGATATTCAACGGCCACCACTTAGTCAGATAAGTCCCTCCTTATCCGCCTAAGTAGAGCTGAATATCGGCCTCTTTGTGACTAGTTTTTGAGTGTAAGGCTTCCTTCATCTGGTCAGTGTGAAAAGGGATCTTCGCTCTTGAACATTAGTCATAAATGTGTTTGGTTAGTGCAATAAAAAGATGTTGCCTGTATAGGGTCCCCCCTCCCCCTTCGGCACTCAGTGGTACATAGTACTGGCACTTTATTTTTCCCCTCTATATTAGCGCCTGGGAAATGACAAGAGGGGAAGGGCTGGAATCTGGATTAGGAAGCAGAGTAACTCTTCTCTGCTTTATTCTGTCTGCTCTAGTCTCACCCCCTCCCCTCCTCATCTCTGCAGGAAGCAGAGGGATGTACTCTGCAGTGCACTGGTCAACAGAGTTGGGTTACCAGCCTTATGTGCTATGACCAGGAACATTACAGAACAGCACCTGAATCTGGTAATTGTCCATACTCTTAACCATTCTTACCTTGTAATTTTAATTATTAAAAACTTCTTGCTAATTTAGAAATGCCATGCCAAACCAAGTGCCAGTTTCATGAAGGCTTTTCTCCCATTTGTTTTTACTATACCATACAAAATTCGATTGATGAAACCTACAAGAAAACCTCAGAACTACTTATCTCAATCAAACATCTCCTAAATTCCCTCAAACTCATATTCAACTTTGACAAAACTGAAATAATACTCATGGATAAAAAACCCAATCCAACTCCGCCACCCTTGACAATACTTGACACACAAATGATAACTATACTCCCTACCAACCACACCAGGAACCTGAGTTATCATTGATAAAGAACTTTCTTACAAGAACCACATCGCAAATAAAACTAAAGGAGGATACCACAGACTCCTAACCCTAAGACACTTGAAACCATTTCTCAACCCCTACAATTTCAGAACAATACTACAACTTCTTATCTTCTCCACCTTCGACTATTGCAACTCCTTACTAATTGGAATACCTTTTTCATCCCTCAAATCACTACAAATACTGCAGAACTCTGATGCCAGAGTCCTAACTGGAACAAAAAGAAATGAACACATAACACCAATTCTGACCACTGGCCTATTACTGCACGTAATGCTTACAAATCAACGACCATAATCCACAAAATCCAAAACAATGATCATCAAGGTCTTAACACCCTAAACATAATCCCTCAAAATCCTCCAAGAAACCTACGCTCTAATAACTCAGGTTACCTAAACATTCCCCCTATCAAAGATGCGCCTCTGGCAACCACAAGAGAGAGAGCAATTTCAATTGCCTCACCTAAACTTTGGAACACCCTTCCTAAATTCCTGAGAACCCAACATGATCTAAAAACATTTTAAAAAAGGACCTAAAAACACTAATGTTCCACAAATTCCTCACTGACCTTTAGACATCTAATCATCCCAACTCTCAACTGAACTCTCAATTCTAAATCTCTTAATACATTCTCTTCACCCTGAACCTGCATACCCTCCCCATCCAACCTAATAATGCTCTCTGGACTTGTTATGCTTATTTTTGATATTGTTCAAATGGTTTCTGCTGTTACACAACTGCTAAGAAAATTGTATAAGTTCACATTGCTTTTCTGTTACACAACTGTTAAGAAAATGTATACTTTTGTAAACCGTTGTGATGGCTCAACCGAATAACGCTATATAAAACTCAACAAATAAATAAATACTATGGGAAAAACACTTAAAGAATTAGGTACTGAGTAGGCTGTGCAGGGTGAAACCTTTTTTTTTTTGGCTTGGAATACAGCCCTGTGTGGTTGTCCACACTCCCTTCTTATGAATGCAATCATGCTGCTGTGCTGTCAGAGACAACATGATTTAATTACTCTTGCATTTTAATTGGATTTTGCACTCTCTGGCCTTGACATCTGTGTTTTTGCATTTTTATGTTTGGATTTTTTTTTTTTTTCCTGTGGCCTGACAGAATTCCTTGACAAGGAGTGCTCCACTTGCCAACGACTCACAGGCACGCAGTGGGGCCCGCTTCCACACCTCTTGCGACAAAAGATATGTCATCAAAACGATAACGAGCGAAGACGTGGCGGAGATGCACAACATCCTGAAGAAGTACCATCAGGTGAGATTTCAGTGGTGATGGTGGGTTCACAGGAGGCTGGAGAGGCTGAAAACACCAGTTTTAACTGTGCTGCAGCTCTCTGTTTTGGGCTCTTACCTGTCCCTTCTTTCTGACGGTTGAGATGGGAATTTTGGCACTGATGTGGGCAACATCTCTTTTGCATCAGTGTATTGTTTTATTAAATGTACTCATGCCATGCTAACTTTTGATGCCGTTGATGACATGGAGGTACCAAAAATATTTCTCTGTGCTGCAGAAGCTCTAATTCATCTCTTAGCAAAGAAAGAAGAATGTGTGTGGTTGCATAAGATGATTTGATGTGCACTGCTATTCTGTATCAAATGTTTTTACAGATATTCTTGCAGGTTCATTCAGAACCATTTCATTTGTAGTTCTGATCCCATGTACGTATAGATGCTTAACAGATGACGGCTGATGCATTCCTTCATATGGTTAACATTCTCTGCATGGCTTTAATTGTTCATTTTAAAATGCCAGTATAAAAAAATATATCACTCTTGGATCTGATTGGGTAGATTTCGCCTTGCATCTGTTTCCCAAAAAAACAAAATTCAAAAGGGAAAACTTCTTTTTTTCCCATCAGCAAAGAGAATTGGTTTACTTGAAATGTGCTCATCAGTGGAACAAAATAGGACTTTGGATGGGCTTAAGAAGAAGAGCAACAAGGATTTTCTTTAGAAATGGAAGGGTTTTCTTTGTGATAAGATGAGGGTCAGGAATCAGCTTTGCTGATTTTTTTTTCCTAAAAATGGCTCGAAGGCATGGATTGAACCTCTGGAATCAGTTTGCTTACAGGGGGCAATGAGCAAACTACCCGCGTGGAGCTTTCTAACTGTGGGGTTTGCACCACTAAACAAAGCAAAATTTTGTGTACTTTGGCTTTGATTACTGTCCCAGGAATAAGCTCCCACAGATTTGCCCTTGCTTTCTCTGTGGGTACTTTATCTGGCTAAAACTACCCACGTTGTTGTCTCCCCGCAACCTAACCCTGCCCCTGGGGCCACCTTCACAGTACACATTGCACATTATGCAGGAATATTTTTATCTGCATAGAGTGGGCTATTTTCAAAAAGGCCACTTCCATGGGTAAAACATTTTACCTACAGAAAAAAATTTTTTTTATTATTATTGCCCTCATAATTTCTCTTCCTTTTGCATTTTTGATCACGGCATGGTGCCTAAAGAGGACAACAAAAGAGGATGAACGTATTGTAAGACAGGGGAGAAGAAAGGCCAGGAGAGAGATCAGGAGATGGGTGAATTGGCAGTTGAGCGCCCTGACCAATGTGGAAATGAATACATATATAATATTTTAAAACAATTAAGGGCTGATGGAGAAATAGAAGTAGAGAATGAAAGAAGAGAGGTGCTGGAACATCCAAGGAGAACCAGAAGAGAGGCTCAGGAATATCCAAGGAGACAGGTGAAGGAATAGTGCAGGAGTGCTAGCAAAAAGGCATCAGAACAGCCAAGTAGCTCCAGAAGAGAGGTGCTGGGACAGTCAGATCAACTGGAGGAGGTAACGAGTGAGGCATCCGGGAATAAGAATGGTGTAAGGAGCACCAGAAGGAAGGTACAAGAGCAAGTAAGAAGTGCCAGAAGAAAAGTGCAGGAACAGTTAAGGAGCATCAGAATAGCTAAGGAGCCCCAGATAAGAGGTGCCAGAACAGCAAGAGCATTTGGAAGGGATGATGGGTGAGATACCAGTGAATGATAATGGTGCACCACAGGAGGACAAAAACAATGCAATCAGCAAAGTGAAGAGGAATGACAGGAGGTAGAGGAGTGTTGGGAGTTGAGATCCTGACTTATATGGAAATAGAAATGTATGCTGGAGATCATGAGAGAGAGAGAGAGACTGCCCAACTAAACTGACACTCAAACTAAAAAAGCCTGATCAGTAAGATCAAAAAGGCTATAATCTGTATAAAGGGACTATCAGTATCACAGAAATATATTATATCAATATTCTACAGTGAAAATCATTACTGAAAGAGTCCTATCAATAAAGACACAAAGCCAAAAGCAAAAGAGAAAAAAAATAACCCTCAGAAAAAAATGTATAGAAGAAAAAATTAACTCATTATGTGTGGAAGTGTCACTGGTAGACGGTACCTCAAAGGATGAAAATGAGACATCAAAGGAAGAAAAATTTTAAAAAATCTCAAGCTGGAATATGCTGCACTAGCAGAAGAAGATCTTTAATTTATATGCTCCAATAAATTGAAAATTGCAGCAAAAGCACAAAAGCTGCAGAGATGTGAAGAAAACAGAAAGAAGAGATGTCAAAATAAAATATTTAGACAGAACCCAAAGCAATTCTACAGAGACCTGGGAAAGAGCAGTAGTGCAATTAAAATATCAGCAACCAGAAAAGTTCTGGATAAATGTATATGAGGATTCCATAGTGTAACAGAGAAGCAGAATGGCTAGCCGGCATACGGGAGAATATGGAAGACAGGTTTTAAAAAGCCCTTAATTAGAGGAGCTGTAGCCCTGATGGGGTGCCTATATTTTTGACTCAAACAGTTAACATCTCTCTATCAGAATCTGGTAAATTGCAAAAATCAGTTGATCAGGCAGCCAGAATTAACACCTCAATGGTTAATAACAGGAAGAGTGCTTTTCATTTCTAGAGGAAACCCAAAGCATCTCCTCAAATATTATTAACCAATAATGTGCCTACCTACTGTCTACAAGCTGTTCAATCAATAGATGCAGGTAAAATGTGCGATCGCATGGATTTTAATTTTTTTTTGTTTATTTACTTACAGATATTTATTTTAATATCACCTACATCAAACTGTGCTGAGCGGTTTACAACAAAAGTAAAAACACAGGCTTAAGGCAATAGAACAGAAGTAACAGAAGAGAACCATATGGGACCAAGAACCTGTTCATGCTTAATAAAGCCATCATGATCAGTTGTAAAACAGGTCAAAATCTCATGTATAGATTTTAAATAAGCTTTTAATAGTATCCCACACTCTTGGATAATAAATTACCTTGAAATGTACAGAGTGAATCCTGGACTGATTTAAATATATCAAGTTTACCATGAAAATTTGGCAGGCTACACTCCATCTGAATTATGAATATGGTCAATATCTTATTCCTAATATCAAAATACAGCGAGGAATATTTCAGGGAGCTTACATTCCTCCAAGGACAAGCAGGATAGCAGTCCTCACAAGTGGGGTGACGGCATAAGATGAAACCCGGCACAGAATTTTTATCTCAAAGGTTCTAGAACTTTGAGCATTCCCCTTTGGGCATGTGCAGCATATTGTATTGTCATGCGTCCATGTGAGGATCCCTTCAGTCTCATCTTTTCTGTTGGTCGCAGATCTTTGCTCTCTTGTCCTTGCTGGATCCTTTGGATTCCTATATATACAGGAATCATTCATCATGGAGCCTTGTAGTCTTATTCTTCCCTTCATCCTTAGGTAGTTTTTTCAGTGTGTTCAAAAGTTTCCTTTCTTTTTTTGGCATTTGCACACTGCACTGGCATCAACCGCTCATCAAACATCGAGTAGTCTTTGAGTCCTTTAATTTTGCTGTGCTGGTTTTTTGTCTAGCTCCCCAAATAATGTCTACCAGTCGCTTCAAGAGAAGCTCTCTCTGCGACGGGGTCATGTCTATCACAGATCCCCATGATAGAAATTACCTATTTCTTGAAGCTAGTCACAATATTCGGGAGTGTCCAGGACCCCAAGAGAGCATAGGTCCTGGCTTAACCTTGTGGAAAAGTGCTTTGGGAACCATAACACTGGACTCTATCAGAATCAGCATTGAAAGCATAGACATTGAGGGATCCAGGAGCTGCATCAGATGCTGGTGGTACAGCAACATCAAGAGGGCAACAAGCATCATGCCTTTTCAGTTCTGGCATTGGTTTCCGATGTTGAGCATTGAGCGAATGTCAAGATGCAACAACATCGGTCTCCATCAATGCCAGATACCAAGAGTAGGAGTGTTCTGGCTACAGCCATGAAACCTTGAAAGCATTCCTGTGGTAAAAACATCTTATCCTTAATACATTCCTGGGAATTGCAACAGTCTCCAGGTGTCTAGGTTCCTGCCATCGATACACCTCAGATTTTCAGGAAGACATGGCCACTCTTTCTGACTCCCAGCCTGTGTTGGCATAGACAGTCTTTGTTGAGGAGCTGGGCAGAAAGATCCAGCAAACATTGGACAAGACAATACAGAGCATTGAGAGCATCGGTATGTATGCAGACCAAAGTCCAGCAGGTAATGCTGTCCCTATAGCTGGAGGGATATTCATGTCTACTGCACCAATGGTGATCTCCAACCCATCAGGGGTGAGGAAAGCTTCCCTGAGATGCAGGAGCTCTGTGGGGTCTAGACCCCAGACAAGTGCTCCCCTCTCTAAGGCCTTCTCTGCTAACTGGGCGAGATCTTGGTCCTCGCCCCCTGCATACAAGTTGGGATTGAATTTGAAGTGTTCCTGGGGTTACAGCTACAGATCTGGAGACTCCTCTGAAGAAGACAAATTGACAGGTCTCTCCTCTCCCTTTCTTTTCTGTAGGAAATGATCATGTCTCTCCAGTAAAGGAGAGGTCCTCAAGCATTTATCTGGAGAATGGTTGAGGTCATGCTATTTACTTAGAAGAAAGAGGATGAATCTGGGAACAAGATGCTGGATGTTCTCCATTTCGTGGAGCTTCCTAAGGCGATTGTAGCAGTTCCAGTGCATGAGATCTTTCAGGAGGTATTGATGAGGATGTGGGAACCCCCGCCCCCCGCCCCCCCCCCCCTCTCTGTGGCTCCCATAAACAGGAAGGTGGATACCATATAATCATCTCCAGAAAGCTCTCTGATTTGAAACGCAATAGCTAAAACACCAGTCTGTGGTGTTTGAATCTGCTCTCAAGAGCCATAAGGACCAGGATCCATTCCTCGTGTTTCTGGGAATTAGAACATAACATAAAAAGTTGTCATACTGAATCAGACTGAGGGTCCATCGTCCATCAAGTCCAGCATCCTGTTTCTAACAGTGGCTGCTCCAGGTTATAAGTAACTTGCAAGCATCCAATTATTAAACAGATCCCATGCTACTAATGCCAGTAATAAGCAGAGGCTATTTCTTAAGTCAGCTTGACTAATAGCAGTTTATGGACTTCTCCAGGAGCTTGTCCAAACCTTTTTTAAACCCAAATAAGCTAACTCCTTTAACCACATCCTCTGGCAACAAATTCCAGAGCTTAATTATGTGTTGTGAACAAGAATTTTCTTTGATTTGTTTTAAATATGCTACTTGCTAACTTCATGTCATGCCCCCTAGTCCTTGTATTATCTGAAAGAGTAAACAACTGATTTATATTAACCCGCCCTAGACCTCTCATGATTTTATAGACTTCCATGATATCCCAGCTCAGTCGTCTCTTCCCCAAGCTGAACAGCCCTAACCTCTTTAGCTTTTCATAGGGGAGCTGTTCTATCCTCTTTATCATTTTGGTCGCCCTTCTCTGTACCTTCTCCAGTGCATCAATATCTTTTTTGAAATACGGTGTCCAGAACTGAACACAGTATTCACCATGGCGGTAAGGAGGCATTATGATATTTTCTGTTTTATTCACCATTCCCTTCCTAATAATTCCTAACATTCTGTTTGCTTTTTTAACTGCCCACAGCTCACTGAGCCGACAAGTTCACTGTATTGTCCACTTATGTCGCCTAGATCTTTTTCCTGGGTGGTAACTCCTAACATGAAAACTAGCATCATGTTAACTACATGCATTACCTTGCACATGTCCACATTAAATTTCATCTTCCATTTCATTGCCCAATTTTCTAGTCTCACAAGGCCCTCCTGCAGTTTATCACTATCCACCTGTGATTTAACTACTCTGAATAATTTTGTGTTGTCTGCAAATTTGATCACCTCTTTCATCAATTCCCCTTTCCATATATTTCCACCTCTTTCATCAATTCCCCTTTCTATATATTAAAAAGCATTGGTCCAAGTACAGATTCCTGAGGCACTCCACCATTTACCTCTCTCCACTGAAAAAAAAAATACCATTTAATCCTACTCTGTTTCCTGTCTTTTAACCAGTTTGAAATCCACGAAAAGGATATCGCTTCCTATGCCATGACTTTTTAATTTTCTTAGAAACCTCTCATGGGGAACTTTGTAAAACACCTTCTGAAAATCCAAATACACTATGTCTACCGGCTCATCTTTATCTGCATGTTTATTAAACGCTTTTAAAAAAATGTAGCAGATTTGTGAGGCAAAACTTTCCTTGGGCAAATCCATGCTGGCTGTGTTCCATTAAACCATGTCTATCTATATGTTCTGTTAGTTTGTTTTTTAGAATAGTTTTCAAGATTTTTTCCCGGCACTGAAATCAGGCTTACTGGTCTATAGTTTCCCAGATCGCACCTGGAGGCTTTTATAAATATCAGGATTACATTGGCCATCTTCCAGTCTTCACATACAATGGGCGATTTTAATGATAGCTTACAAATTACAAGTAATAGATCTGAAATTTCATTTTTTAGTTCTTTTAGTACCCTAGAAAGTATATCATCTGGTCTGGGTGATTTGCTACTCTTCAGTTCGGGCAAGAGCCTTCCTCCCACATCAGAGGACTATGATATCTGCACAGAGGATTCAGGCAAATCAGCAGGCATCAGCATGGGACTTGTAGAAATTCTTGGCCTCATGACATGTCTTTGCATGAGAAGAACCCAATGAACTCTGAGATCACAGTGAATTCGAGCTACTCAGGATCTTTGAGACAGCATGTGCATCACTCAGCTTCTCAAGTACTCTCTGTCCTGGTGGTGGATCCATTCCAATCTGATCAGAGATATATCTTTTCAAATTCCTCCAATCCAAATTTTCCTGATCATGGATGCATCCAACCTGTGATGAGCCCCTGTTAAGGACTCTGCACCCAAGCCTTTGGTCTGCTCAAAAAAAGCTTCATCAGATATATTTCCTGGAAGTAAGGATAGTTTCATGCTCTCTGAAGGCTTTCAGAGATCAGCTGGCCAACAAAGTTATCCTTTTTCAGACAGACAATCAAGTAGGGCTGTTTTACATCAACAAGCAGGGAAGAATGGGATCATACCTCCTGTGCAGGAGATTGTCCAGATGTTGGACTGAGCCATTTCTCAAGGAATGGTTCCTAAGGCCTCTTATCTGGCAAGTGAACAGAATGTTCTGTCAGGTCCTAGAACCCCACTAATGATCCTTGGACTGGAGGTAGCAAGCCATATATTCCATGAGTGGGGCACACACGTGGTAGATCTGCTTGCATCTCCTCAGAACAGGAAGCTCCCATTCTTCTGTTCCAAGAAAGGGACTCCAGGCAAGCTAGCCTCAGACTAATTCTGCTCAATGTAAAGACCTTGTTGAAACTCAGAAAAGACTAGGGGACTATGATTCTCATAACACCCTTTTTGGCCAAGACAGATTTGGTTTCCACTCATGATGGAGATAGTCCATCAGGAATCCCATTACGTTGGGGAATTTCCCAACCCTCATCGCTCAGTATTTGGAGTTGTTGCACCATCCCAATATATAAGGTTCCTGGTTCTCGCAGCCTGGATGTTGAGAAGATAGCCTTGCAATCTCTAGACCTTTCAGAGGATGTGTCTCATGTTCTTCTGGCTTCAAGGAAGGATTCCACAAGGAAGTCCTGTGGACAAAAGTGGAAGAAGTTTGCCTTTTGGTATGAGAAGGCCCTAGATCTTTTCTTCTGCTCCACACAAAAACTAATTACCTTCAGCATCTTTCAGAGTTGGGTCTGAAGTCCAACTCAGTAAGAGTTCACTTCATTGCAATTGGTGCTTAACGCCACCATGTAATAGGTAGACCTATCACTGTATAAACCTTTGGTTCTCCAATGCATGCAGGGCTTGCTTCATTTGAAGCCTCCCTTCAATCCTCCCTCTTTCTGGTACTAACCCAGCTGATGAAAATTCCATTTGAACCTCTGTACTCCTGTGAGCTGAAGTACCTGACCTGGAAGGTTGTATTTTTGGTGGCAGTGATTTCGGTGCACAAGGTCAACGAACTCCAGGCTCTAATGACTTATCAATATTATACCAAGTTTTCTATGATAGGGTGGTTCTGCACACACACATCCTAAATTTCCACCTAAGGGTGTGTCAGACTTCTATCTTAATCAGTCAATCATCTTTTCAACATTTTTTCACAGACCACATATCTGCAAAGGTGAATAGGAGCTGCACAGTTTAGACAATAAAAGAGCCATGACCACCTTCCTGGAGTGAACTAAAGCCCACAAAAAGTCCACCCAACTCTGTTTCTTTTGATCTCAACAAATCAGGGATTGCCATTGCCAGACACTTTATCTAGTTGGCTAGCAGATTGCATCTCCTTCTGTTATGCCCAGGCAGGCCTGAATCTGGTGAGCCATGTCAGGACTCATAGTGTTGGAGACATGGCAGTTTTTGTAGCCTACCTAATATCAGTCTCTATGGAGGAGATCTGCAAGGCTGCGAGTTCTCTCCACACATTCACTTCACACTATTGTTTAGACAGGAACTCCTGGCGTGACAGTAGGTTCAGCTAGTCTGTCCTGAGGAATCTCTTCAAGGTATAGAACCCAATTCCATCCATCCTAGGGCCCATTGTTTTTGTTTGACTGCTCCTATAAGCCGAAATAGCTTGTTGCCACCAAAAACAGTTTTGTGGATCTATAAAAGGCTAGAGGATGGGAATAAATAAAAAAGCTTAACCAGCATGGAGCAGCAGTTACTACCCTTAAGAGAAACATGGGGGTAACCTGCACGGAGCAGCAGTGACTGCCTTGGGAAGTTTGCTGGGCAGACTAGATGGACCATTTTGGTCTTTTTTCTGCTGTCATTACTATATGTTGCCCACTGTTTTGTTTTTTTCCCCTTTTTTTGTTCATGGTAGTCTGTAGCTCTGGATTTCCCACTTGTGTGGCTCGCCATTCTGCTTGTCCTTAAGAGAAAGCAGAATTGCTTACTGTAAAGACGTATTCTCCAAGGATGGTAGCCTATCAGTCTTCACAAAATCCTCCTGCCTCCCCTTGGACTAAGCTGTTCCAAGTATATACTAAGGAATTAGACTGACTCGTGGCACCTGGTCACATGGACGTTTGGCGTGCTGCACATACCTAGTGGGACAAGCTCAAAATTCTAGAAACTTTGAGATAAACGTTCTGTGCCAGGCTCCATCTGATAATGTCACTCTACTTGTAACTTCTGATATCCTGCTGTCCTTAGAGAATACCTGTTACAGGTAAGCAGCTCTGCTTTCATCACTCTTGTTTTGCCTGACACTGAACTCACTAAATACTCTTAACTCTTTGGGCTGTGGATTTTGCTTTAATTCTAGAGACATTAATGATCTGAAGACATTGAACCTACTATTTGTAGATAACTTGAAGCTTTACAGCTCATCATTACTAAGAATAACTTAGAGTAGTGAAGAGCTTCTCAGATGACATCAAGATGATATTAAGCCTGGAGAAATGTGCCAGGACAACCTTCTATATGCAAAACTGAAAACATCTCTTTGACTCGAGCAGGAAGGTTTACATAAATATCTAAGGGTGAATGAAGATGCAACAATTCAGCTGAAGTTGCTGAGAGAAAAGATTATGAAAGAATGCTATAGGAGATTACAAATTGATTTTGAAAAGCACCTTAACAAAACAAAACAAGATACAAGCTATCAATGAACTTGCAATTCCTGCACTCTCCTACAGTTTTGGAATAGTAGATTGGCCTGATAAAGATCTTAAACAATTAAATACAAGGACAAGAACATTTCTCCATGCCCATCAAGTAATCTATAAGTATCAGTGTAATGCCGAGCTGGTACATTCCAAGAATTGAAGGCAGTATGGACCATGTATAAATAGATTATACATATAAAGCTATTATTATAGGCTTTCCAGTATACCTACCAGTATCTACAGATCCCAGTACTCAAAAGTAGGGATGTGCATTCGTTTTGGTTTGGAGGACCCGAAAAACTATTGTAATTTTTCCGGGTTAGCACACACTAATGGGAGTTAGTGCATGCTAACTTTAAAATATTAGCACACACTAACCTGATAATCGAGGTCCCCCGAAAAAAAAAAAGCCCGAACCAAAGGGAAAAACTAAATTTACCGCAGCTGGCCAAAAACGAAGCCCGAACCGAATGTTCTTACCGCTGTACATCTCTACTCAAAAGTGTCAAAGTACGAAAGTAAACAGCTAAAACTGGTCTCTGTTCTTCAGGTTGGATGATCGTTTCACTGAGTGGAAAGAGCAAGTGAAAATCCTATTGGCACATGAGGTGAAAAAAGCCATGGAATTTGCAAAAGAAGCGAAAAAGCTCTTTAAAGAATCTGATCAGCATACAAAGGAAAGCCAATTAGCAAAAACACACATATAAGGCCTTATTTACTGAACATTTTCCCACAGACATAAAATGGGAGAAAATCTTAAGAAAATAGGCCCCATCGTGGGAAATATAAAAAGTTGGTTCACAATCCCCACATGGATCAAATCTGACTGAGGAATGGCTAGAGAGAGTTGAGTTTAAATTTAAGGATGAGAGATTGATAATTGAAGTACAGAATAGTGTATTACAGGTAAAATATTTCACAGCCAGCATAGAAAAAATGATAAAACAGATAAATGCAGATTCGTTAAAGGAGCTACACACCTTATTGCTGGATGTCAAGTGTTGATGTCAGAAGGCCTGTATACAGAAAGGCATAATAAGGTGGCACGGCTCATCCACTGGAAATCGTGTAAACACTATAACATCACTGCACCAGAAAAGCACGGGGATCATGACCCCGAGAGACTTTTAGAGAATGAAGAAGTTGTGATCAATGGGGACATTCCTATTCTAACAAATAAAAAACTTGACGCAATGAAACCGGATATTGTGGTAAAGGAGAAGAGCACAAAGTCACCATTGATAGATGTGTCACTACCAAGTGCCTATTCCATGGATCATATGGAGAAAGAGAAGATCAAGTATCAAATGATGCAATCAGAGGCCAATAAAATGTGACAAAAAGATATAAAAATTGTTCCAATTGTATTGGGTGCCACAGGCTCGATTAAAAAGAATTTGAAGGTGCTTCTAGACAACCTGAATATAATCCACTGTGAAGTACCTGAAAAGTGGAATATGAATTAAATAAATGTTGCCTGTGCACACTATGAACTCCAGAAGGGAACTCTCTTTGGCACAATTGCAAGTATTAAGAAGAGCATTAGCAGTAAATTTGAGCAACTTAGATCAGACTCATCATATCCTGCCTTACGAGTGAGGTTCATTCCTGCCAGGTATAAACAAAATGAAGCCATTTGGAGACATTATCCCACGAGAGGACAGTCTGAGGGGCTACATGATGCAGAGTTTTAATGGCTGCTTCGGTGTTCAGCGATTCTCAAAGATTTTGAGTTGATGAGTGGATAATTATAATTATTGTCCTATCCAAATAAAGTACACGCCACCACCAACCTCAGTTATTTCTCACAGTGTTACTCTGTCAAATGAATCCTCACGCTGAAAAAAAACTCTCTCACAAATATAAAGCACCTTATCCTGAGGAAACCCACTTCCTGTATAGGTTGCTTTGCCTGCTTGTTGCGTTAAAAAGTGGCCCCTAGTAATTCTTCTCTGTAATATATATTTTAACCTACCAGGATGATGTGGAATAACTATAATGAAACTTTTCTATTAAAGGAACATTTTGGGAAAAAGCAAATCAAGAGAGAAAAGCAAAGAAACAATCAAAGTACTAATTATTAAATGCAAATTTTGGACTTTTAAAAAGTATAGTGGTTGCCTGTTGCATCAGTCTTTACCATGTGCTCCAAGTGCATAGCAGTAGCCCAAGAACTGCCACAGTAATGTTTGCAGAAAGCTAAAATATCACTAAACAGTGAGCTAGGTGCATTTTTTTTCTACCCTCTGTATTCAAGTTGTATTCATGAAATCTGTGAGTTGTGGCTATTGCAGACTTCTCTGAGCTTGTGGTGGTTGTTCCTGAACACAGTTTTATCCGAGAGCTGCGCCTTGGGGTTGGAATGGATAGCTCTTTATTCACATAGGAATGTCTATGCATGGATACACATACATCTGAAGTGTAAAACTTTTAATTTGCTTTGTTTCTTTTTCTCATCTGTAGTTCATAGTGGAATGCCATGGGAACACACTTCTTCCACAGTTTCTAGGCATGTACCGGCTTAACGTTGATGGAGTGGAAATTTATATGATCGTCACAAGAAATGTGTTCAGCCATCGTCTATCGGTTTATAGGAAATATGATTTAAAGGTATGAAGCCCTTCAAATCTAATTTAATCTTGTTTTTTATGTACTGCCTTTCTGGTCCACCAAAGGACCATCCAATGCTGTTTACAACGGTGTAAACTACATAACCAAAATCAAATGCATTCCAATAATAATACAAATTTAAAAAAAATCATAATTAATACACAAATATAAAAGTGTTAATACAATCTCTGGTCCAGCAGCAAAGTTCCAGTTCACTCTTACCGAGTGAGGAAAAGCACTGCTTTCCTTTCAATGTAATACGCTCCCTCGCATCCTGAATATCCTCCATCTTGCAAAGAATAACTTTTTCAACCAACTATTTTAAGTTAAATAACCCTGAAGAATGTCCAGCCACTCTTTTTGTCAGAGCGCACAGCCTGGTGAAGCTTCTGAATAATGTTTTAAAATAAATTATATGTGCAGTGCTCTCAAGTGAAGAAAGCTCACGGTTGAGTACAGCAAAAGATGGTCGGTGTGGGCTGATATCATTCTAGGTACATATGCAAGTTCTCAAACAAGTGATATAAAAATTAGGGGCATGAATGGAAAAAAAAAATTTCATTTCATTTTCCATGTTTTTGTTTGTTTTATTTCAGTTTTCCATCAATATTTGTCTCATTTATTTTATTCATTTTGTTTTTGGCATGCATTTTTTTTATGTGAGTTTTTTTTTTTTAATAACACGCATGTTTTGCCAAATTTTGCAAATAGCATACACTGAAACATAACTGACAAAAACAATATGCCTTTTTTGTGTTGTTTGAGATGGGAAATGACTCAAAACAATATATCACTGATATGTTTCGTGCTATCTTACAGTGCTAGTATGTCCTTAAAAAAAAAATGCACATCTGCTCAGCTTGGTAGATTCAGATAAGTGAGGACATAGCCATTTACAGAAATCAAATAACTAAGCATTATAGACCCAATTAAACAAGCAATAAAATGCATCTCTAGCAGTCATCCACAACAAAGGGTAACATTTAGAATGCCGTTGTATTTTCTTTCAATTGAGAGAGATTATATCAGAGTCAAGAAAGCATGGCTTTGTTTCTGTCTAATAAAAATGTCAACGTGTTTTGAACAGAAGGCTGCCTGAAGTAGATATATTTTTCAAACATAAACTATTGCAGTGTAAAGGATGCAGCCAGTGTGCCCCTTTATGGATTTACACATGGTCTAACTTCAGTTCACCTGGGGAAGCCACTGCTCCATCACAACTATTGGGGTCCTTTGGACAATTTTCTTTTCAAAACTAATATACTTTGGGCTGTAGGTCTGGGAACAATGCTACCGGGTTAATTTGATTTCATGCAGGAATAAGTCTAAATAGTGGCTGGAATAAAAGGATTCGTTCATGGAGTTCAACTTTCAGACTGACTGTTGATCCAGTAGGTGGCAAAAATAAAGCCCTTACAAAACGCTAACTACAGGCAAATGGTTTCTTCTTTGGTCTAAGAAGGTAATTCTACCCTATCCCTAGATCAATTATAATTTCACCATCCCTGCAGCTCAATTGCATGACTCTGCATTTCTTACCATTAATTCTTCTAGCTGAGATTTAATGCTAAAAAAAAAAAAAATGCAGAGTCATGCAATTGAGCTACAGGGATGGTGAAATTATAATTGATCTAGGGATAGAAGGAGTTGTTAAACATGTGGATGAAGGTGAAGCGGTAGATATAGTATACTTGGATTTTCAGAAGGCGTTTGACAAAGTTCCTCATGAGAGGCTTCTAGGAAAAGTAAAAAATCATGGGATAGGTGGAGATGTCCTTTCATGGATTGCAAACTGGCTAAAAGACAGGAAACAGAGAGTAGGATTGAATGGACAATTTTCTCAGTGGAAGAGAGTGGACAGTGGAGTGCCTCAGGGATCTGTATTGGGACCCTTACTTTTCAATATATTTATAAATGATCTGGAAAGAAATACGACGAGTGAGATAATCAAATTTGCAGATGACAAAATTGTTCAGAGTAGTTAAATCACAAGCAGATTGTGATAAATTGCAGGAAGACCTTGTGAGACTGGAAAATTGGGCATCCAAATGGCAGATGAAATTTAATGTGGATAAGTGCAAGGTGATGCATATAGGGAAAAATAACCCATGCTATAATTACACAATGTTGGGTTCCATATTGGGTGCTACAACCCAAGAAAGAGATCTAGGTGTCATAGTGGATAACACATTGAAATCGTCGGTTCAGTGTGCTGCGGCAGTCAAAAAAGCAAACAGAATGTTGGGAATTATTAGAAAGGGAATGGTGAATAAAACGGAAAATGTCATAATGCCTCTGTATCGCTCCATGGTGAGACCGCACTTTGAATACTGTGTACAATTCTGGTCGCCGCATCTCAAAAAAGATATAATTGCAATGGAGAAGGTACAGAGAAGGGCTACCAAAATGATAAGGGGAATGGAACAACTTCCCTACGAGGAAAGACTAAAGAGGTTAGGACTTTTCAGCTTGGAGAAGAGACAACTGAGGGGGGATATGATAGAGGTGTTTAAAATCATGAGAGGTCTAGAATGGGTAGATGTGAATCGGTTATTTACTCTTTTGGATAGTAGAAAGACTAGGGGGCACTCCATGAAGTTAGCATGGGGCACATTTAAAACTAATCGGAGAAAGTTCTTTTTTACTCAACACACAATTAAACTCTGGAATTTGTTACCAGAGGATGTGGTCAGTGCAGTTAGTAAAGCTGTGTTAAAAAAGGGATTGGATAAGTTCTTGGAGGAGAAGTCCATTACCTGCTATTAAGTTCACTTAGAGAATAGCCACTGACATTAGCAATGGTAACATGGAATAGACTTAGTTTTTGGGTACTTGCCAGGTTCTTATGGCCTGGCTTGGCCACTGTTGGAAACAGGATGCTGGGCTTGATGGACCCTTGGTCTGACCCAGTATGGCATTTTCTTATGTTATGTTCTTATGCATTTGGTTGCAAAACCCCAAGGGAGTGGTACAGAAAAGAGGGTGAAATTCTAAGCAAGAAAGAAGAGCAGGGTCTAGGGATCATCATAACTGATGATCTTAACATGTTCAAACAGGTGGATAAGGCGACGGCTCAAAATGATTCTCTGCATAGAGAGAGGAATGGTCAGCAGAAAAAGGAAGGTGATCTTGCCCCTGGTGAGACCTCATTTGGAAACTGTATACCGTTCTGGAGACCACATCATCAAAAGGACATAAATCAGATGGAGTCAGTCCAGAGGGTGGCTACTAAAATGATCAGTGGTCTTCATTCTAAAACATATGGGGACAGATGAAAGAAAGGATAGGGGAGATACGACGTCTGCAAGGTTTCCATGCACAGGAGGCAGGCCTCTTTCAAAAGAGAGAAGGCTCTAGAATGAGGGGATTATGGGATGAGGAGGGGTAGGCCGAGGAATAATCTAAGGAACTATTTCTTTACAGAGAGGGTGGTGGATGCATGGCACAGCCTTCCTGTGGAGGTGGGGAAGACCAGGGCAGTGTGTGAATTCTAGAAAGCATGGGGTAAACACAGGGGATCTGTGAGGGAGGGGATGGAATTGTAAAGCTTAATAGTTGGTATAGATGTGCAGCCTGAATAGGCTGTTGGTCTTTTTCTGCCATCATGTTTCTCTGTTTTCCTGTGTACCCAGAAATTGATGTCTCTGAACTGTGAAACATTTTACCGAAGTGCTAGAATTGTCTCTTCTTGCCACTTTTTAAAATATATTATCTTTATTATAAAAGTAAGCAAGACTATCAATAGTAATCACATCCAAAACAGCACACTTTTTTCCCTTTTTCCTCACAACCCAAAGACTCTGAGATTCCACTCGTGAATAAAGTGGTAAATCAGAAATTAGACAGATAGCGAGGGGTATTCCAATAAGAACAGTCTAGACATGAAAAATAGTAAACAAAGAACACAGGAGAGGTAGCTGTTCAAGCCCCGAGTTGGAACTGGTGTGAAAGAATAGGAAGCAAAGCCTGCACAAAAGATCCCCAGACCTTATGGGGGGAGGGAAGCCTTTTGCTGTTCCTACTTTATGGGACGTTGTCCAGATTTCCACATTGACAGAGTTAGGGGGATCTGGTTGCACGCTCTTCAACAAAATGCGTCTCCTGGCAGTGAAGCACAGTTTTAAAAGAAACAGTTTGTGGGGCCTTTTCCTCAAAAACCGCATCCCCCCACAATACCCAGCAAAGGAACATTTCTCCCAGCCATAATAAAGAACTCGTGTTTTACAGTCTCCCCAAATCTCTCAGTCATGGGGAGATGCCCACAAACCTTCTTCTTGTTTTTCCCTCCACCTTCTTTCCTTAAAACGCTACAGCACCACTCACATGGAGAGGACAAGCAGTATGTGAGCATGACTGCAGGGGCCTCCTGATTTCTGGGGCTTACTAATGTGCAACCAATATGACATTTTTGTATATAAGTAAAGGAGAAGAAAAAAACCAAACTTTTTTCTTCCCGGACCAGACTGGGCTTGTGCTGCTTATTCTGGGACTGTGAAACCAGAAATGAGTTATGCGTATTCTACATTATTTAATTTTTATGAGTCTTGTTAGACAATCTGGAAAGTTAGTATCTGTTTAACACACAGACCTTCTAGCTAAATGCTGTAGGTAAATAACAGTGTCAAGTAAATAAATTAGGTAGAAAAAAAATAAAAAGAATATTTGATTGAACATGTTTTCTATTCTTCATCCAATGCCTTGAAGTGCATTACAAAACAAGGTCTAGAATCAAGCAAGGTACAAACCGGTGATAAGCAGGAGCAAGACAGAAAAATGAAGCAGGGGAGCCAAAGCCTTTTAAACAGGCATGGTTTGCATATTGAAGGTAATCTACCAAGGGCAGGTATTTCCATGAGTAACACAGGAAAGGGCATAATTTCTTCACGTGGATGCCTGGAATGTCCTTCCAGAGGAGGTGGTGAAGACAAAAACAGTGAAAGAATTCAAAGGGGCATGGGATAAACACTGTGGAGCCCTAAAGGTTAGAGGATGGAAATGAGAAAAAGAGCGCATGGGGGTAACTTGCTGGTGTGGCGGTTACTACCCTTAACCAACAAATCTACATACAGTTGATCCAACTCCATTATTGCTCTCTGCTTCAATGGCAGGGGGAAACGAGGAAAAGGGGAATTAGATTCAGACAGCAACCAACAAGGGCATGAATTTTACAGTCTGGGAAAACAAATAAGCACGGGGGTAACTTGCCGATGTGGCTATTACCACCATTAACCAATAAGCCTGATACTTTTGATGCAACTCCAACATTGCTCTCTGCTTCAACGGCAAGAGATAACAGGGAATTGTACTCAGACAGCAACCAACAAGTGCCCTGACTTTGACGGTCTGGGAAACTGATAAGTATGGGGATGACCTGTATGGCATGGCAGATGCTACCATAAGCTTGCTGGGCAGACTAGATGGACCATTTGGTCCTTTTCTGCCGTCACTGCTATGTTTCTATAATTGCAGTACTTGGATGAGGTGTTATGGGCAGAAGCATGAGCTGATGAATAGTGAAGAGTACTCAGATCAGGGCCTGTCCAGAGCTTTGGTGGGGCCCAGGCCAGTGCAGTGAGCACAAGCCCCTGTTCCCTATGTAAGCAGCTGCCTCCGGGAAGGTAGAGGGCAGAATTAAGAGATGCTGCAGCTGCTGTTTCCTCAAGAAAAATGTCAATTTTTTCAAGATTTTTTTTTTTTTTTTTAACATGGATGTCTTGAATTGACAATATGGAAAGCTTGCTGGAAAGTTCATTCAAAATGCACCAAACTGCATATTTTTAATAATTTAATATACAGTGTGGTAATGCTGGGTGAGGCCAGTTCTGATTTAAGGCATTTCCCTCATAGTGCCTTTCATGTGTTACATGGAACACAGTGCCTAAACAACAACAACAACAACAAAACAGCCATTTTGGAAGGGTTTAAAGAGTCTGGGGTAACTGGGGAGAATGCAGGCTTTTAAGCAAGAGGGTTTGGAGGACTTAAGCTCAACACTGAAAGAGTTGGTGGATGATTTGGTTAAACTGGCCATGACATGGACGCACACCACTTTTAAAATATCCTGACTTACGCGGAAGAAACAGGATTTACGTGCCTAGGTGCGCGCTCACTTAAAATTAGGAGCATATGTGCGCCCGCTAAGGCTATTTTATAACATGCACGCATGTGTGTGTGTTCCCCCTCCTCTCCCCCATTAATCCACAACAATCTCAGGGCATCTAGAAATATAAATTTCCCAGATACGGAGAGAGTGATCTTTTTTTTATTATTTTTGTTTTAATTATTGCTTGGTGTTTGTGTCTGCTGTTTTGAAATGTTTTATTGGTGTTTGGGAAATTTTGGATATTCTGTTCATTAACTGGTTTAAAATATTTATTCTTTTTATGAATATGGTTTTACTATTATGATTTATATTTTTTAATATTATTTAATGTTTTATGAAGAACGATAATGTTTCTGTTTTTCATTGTTGCTCTGCATATAGAGATTGGCTTGTTGTGGGTTCCAGTTCAGTTCTTCTCTGCATGTTTTTCTATTTATACTTTCTGGACTCTTTAGTCTGTATTTGGTCAGGGTCCATCTATGTTCTGCATGAGGTAAGGTATTTTGCTGGTGTGTACTTTCTGTGTAAGGATCTATAGCAGTCTGATTGGTTTTGTTTTTCTAATACGAGGTATATTGATATTCTGGGGCCTGGTATTATAAGTGCAGTGTGTTGCCTTTTCATAGATTAGGTTATTACTATTGAGTGCTGGCAGTTAAGGTTGTTTTGGTATGGGAGGTTTACTATATTGAAATGGAAATTCTGTTTATTCATGGCTTTTCTGAGGGCCAAGCTCACACCCAACACTCATTACAAAAGGTCTAATTCCATATGAATTCCAAGTGTCTTTTTGCAGAGTTTTCTGGTTGGTAGTGTACCACTGTAGTAAATGTAAATATAATACGCATGTTGTGTTATTATTGCCTCAGAAGACTGTACTTTTTAATGTTCCTTTTCATGTAAAATCTGGTATAAAGGCATAATTTAATTGTGTGTGTCTGGGAGTTGGGGAGGCCGGCGTGCAAGGTTGTAAGGTTTGACTACTGTACCTAATACCTTTCCCTTGACCTTGAATTTCTTGGGTGAGGGAAGCGGATATCAGTTTTTTAAAATATAGATTGCAGGAAGGAGCTGTTTTGTTGTTTTTTTTTGATGGGCCTGGGACAGAGGCTGACTGAATCGGAGTAGGGTAGGTAGGGCATGGAGGAGGCAGCACTGTAATTGTTTGCACAGAACAGCAAAAAAGCTAGCACTGGCCCTGTCCGCCCCCTTACACCTCTTTCTGGCACTTCCCCCTTCAGCCTCTTCTTGTCTCCCAGGTTTCGTTCTGCTATCCATTCCCACATCTGCCTGTCTCTCTCCCTTCCTCTTTGGGCTTTTTCTTTCTGCTCTGACTCTCTTCCCTCACACTGCATTTCGGGCTCTCTGTGTTGACTTTGTGAGCCACGTGGTAGCACTTGCTTAAAAGAGGACTGAGTGGTGTTAGAATTTGGAAATATTAAGGATTTGACAGTGGCATCCATTGGCAACAGCATGAACCATGGGGATGAAGGTCCAGCATCAAGTATGAAACCTAAGCTGTGAGAGCCAGGCTGAGGCAGTGCGAGAGAGGCTAGTAACTTGGATGGGAAACAGGCAAGGAACTGGAGATAGAAAGTACAAATAAAAAATGGTCTTCGAGAAGTTCGCTGGGACTTAGTTTCACAATGTCCAAGGAAGTGTAGCACAAAAAAAGTTTGAGAACTTTCAAAGGTTAAGTTTATACTGCAAGAAAAGGCTGACACCCAGGACAGAGCTCTGGGATCACCTGTAAAGAGAGAGCCCCCACCCGAAGTATAAATGATGTGCTGCAAGAAAGAACAATATCAGAGAACGTAAGACCATTGAGAAATTTCTATATTGTGATGCACAAGCGGGGACAAGAAGCATAAGAACAGAAGACAGTCCCAAGCAAGAAGAAAATTAAAAACAGAGAAGTTGATATTCAGCACCACTCAGTTGAATAAGTAAGGACTCATCCTGCTCAGTGCCTGCAGATGAATATCTGGCCACATTTAGCGGCCACCATTTAGCTGGATAGATACTTATCCGGCTAAGTGGACTATGAGAAATGGGCGTTTTAGGGAGAAGCTACTTACCTGGTTAACAGAGCCGCACATGTACCGATATTCAAACTAATCTGGCTGTGTTAGCCAGACAAGTTACACCTGAACATTAACAAGTTTAACGTTAGTCGGATAAGTCTTAACAGACTAACAATATATTTGGGGATATTCAGCAATATAGCCAGATAAGTCTTATCTGGCTAACTCGCTTAGGGCCATTTTGCTCATAGACACAGAATGGAAGAACAGGCTTAGGGCCTGATTTTCAAAAGCATCTACACTTGTAAAACTGGGTTTTACTTAAGTAAATGCACTTTACTCGAGTGGGTGGGCTTTTGAAAATTGCTACAATACATGCCATTGAATTGTCCATAGGATTTGCTCGTGTATGTGCACTTTACACTGTAAATGGCTTTTGAAAATTGCTACTATAGTATATTACATTTACATGTGTAAATCCTTTTGAAAATTCACCTGTTAGTGAATTAGGGCCTTAGCCAGATATCTATGAATATCAAGCCCATAAAAGAGAGCAGATACATGAGAGAGAACCTTGATGAAATCCAACTGAAGGAGATATAAAAGACAACTGGCATAAGGAAACCCAGACATTTGAAGATAGTCACCAATATTCCAGGATCTTGGACATGTAAGTTGGAGAGCGATTAGATGCTGAGCATTCAAGAATTTGTTTTAGAACTGGGAACATTACTGCTTGTCTGACAGAGGACAGAAAGGCCCCTAAAGAAAGAGCAATTGAAAAAGCACAGTGGAGGAACAAGAAAATGGCAGAAGGGCACAGGGACAAGATGAGGCACAGATGGTGCGTTTAGAGGGAGAGTTCACTTAGAGGGCTAAATGTTTGTGAGCCATTGATGAGAGGAACAGAGATAAGATAGATGTGCTAATGGTAAAGTACATACTAACAGTCTTTTTAGTAAAGAATTGGAAAATGCTGGTCACCATTTTCAGTACACAAGTTGAAATGTATTTCAAACCCTTATTTATCTGTTTATTCAACTGTCATTTTTAATGTATTTTAGATTTTACTGTTTTGATGATTTAATTAGTTTTACTAGCTGCTTTAATAGTCTTACCCATGCTTTATTGTTAATTTATTGGTTTGTCATTAATTTTGCTCTTAAGTTTAATAATTATTTTTGTGTTTTATTCTAATATCTATATTGAAAAATAATGGTAAAGCAGAATATAAATCTGTAAACTAAAATAAATAGAATTAGGTGATATTTAAAAATGATTGAATGATTTTATTTTTTGTTTCAGGGCTCTACTGTAGCTAGAGAAGCCAGTGGCAAAGAAAAGGTATGATGACATTAAGCTTCTACTGGTGAGATATGTCACAAGATTATGGGAATTTAATGTGAAATGTTTTAACTTACAAATAAAAACAAAATATATAGGAGAATGGAACTAATGTGAAACCACGATTCACATGAAAAAATTAGTCCCAAAAATACGAGCAAAAAAAAATTACCCTGAAGCAGCCGTTGTGGCGAAACGCTGTCAGCATCGGGTGTGGTGGATCGTTACAGTTTCAATGTGGATTAAAGAGCAAACCCCATGAATTCCGATCAACTAGAAACAAAAGATAAGTTTAATGCATTTCAATTTTTAATTGCAAGAACATTGTCGATGGGGGTGTTGAATTGACATAATAGCTACATGGATAATAACAGCATTTATGAATAACACCCGTACAGTACTTAAGATGTTTTTTGCAAAAGAAAAGTTTTTAAATTCAAATAGATTATTTGTTGGATATTGACAAAATATGCAACATTTTTTTAAAAGTTTTAGTAAATTTATAAGCAAAATTAAAAATTAAGAGATTAAAAATATTTAGAAAAAGGGAAGGAGGAGGTTTCTAGACCTATGACTGAAATTGTAGAACTCTTAAGGTGGATACCCAATTGATTTAAATATCTGTACTGAGGTCCTTTCCTACTTTATATAGTATATTGCACGTATTTTTGGGACTAGTTAGCTTACAAATAGGCTTTATTTATTTACATATTTTGCTTGAGTGAAATTGCTGCAAAAGGCTTGAAATCTGAAAAAAAAAAAAAAAGTGTGATTGTTATGATTCCTGTCCGATGTTCATTACAATCACACTAAACAACCCACACTCAATTTTTAAAAGTATTATTTAATCTCTTTCAAAAGTGCTAATCTATAATTTTAAAAATATGCTTTAACCACACTTTTCACACTTACTTGATTATCCCAGTGGGGTTTTCACACTTCTATATAAAGATGTTTTTGGAATAACATAAAACAAATAAAAAAAATTTTTAAGAAAAACAAAAAGACTATAGGATGGACGGTGGTGCTCATGATTAAAAAAATTAAGTAAGGCATACCGGGATGGTGCCCTGAAGTTTTATGAAGCATCACTTTACACTCTTAAAAATGTTTAAAAAAATTTTTTTAAGAAACCCCATTGGGATAATCAAGTAAGTGTGAAAAGTGTGATTAAAGCATATTTTTAAAATTATAGATTAGCACTTTCAAAAGAGATTAAAATGTTCATAGAATAATACTTTTAAAAATTATTGAGTGTGGGTTGTTTAGTGTGATTGTTATTGCGATTACCCCCACTGTTTTGTGGATTGGTAGTGATTTCGATGTTCATTACAGGCATCTCTATTTGCTGTCTTTCCCCTTACCTTTCTTTTTGTTTGTGTTAGGCATTCTCTGTTATTTATACCCATGTGCTTAAAGTTTCCTTAAATAAATCACATTGGCTCACATGACATGCACTGACAAAAGTAGAAGCGGCAGTGCTGCACAGCCATGCTAATTCACTTCCCACAAATTCGCCAAGATGATCTTCGTTTCAGTCCCTTAGAAAATCTGACGGATAGATTTCTGTGCTGGATTAGTCCGGACACTGTAAGTGGGCTCTGAGGTTCTCTGTGGTGATACCACCATCCAGAATGTCATATCGTCTCCGAGCCACTTTCATTATTTCAACATGTATTATTTGAGTTGCTGTAAAGTTTGTTTTTCTTTCTATAGTTTCCATAATGTATGTTGTAGTTTAAGTTCTTTATTTTTCTTTCCCTTCATCTTTATTGAATTGTATCAATCATACTGTAAGCCAGCTCGAGCAGCACTGGTCAGGAAATACAGAAATATTTATTTAAAAATATTTGTTAATTGCTTTACTGATTAAAAAAAACAACAACAAAACTCTCTAAGCAATGTTCAACATAACATCAACAATCAATTCAGAAACACAATAAAAAAAAATACCTTAAAAAGAAAAATTAAGACATCACAAAGGGCTCTTTACCTCCAGTATATTTAAAAAATTATCAGCCAGGGAAAGTTGACAGTAACCATGTTTTTAGCTGTTTCCAATATCTTGATAGGAAATATTGGAAAATAAAATAATAAGAAGAATAATAAACTTGTAACATCCAGATTTTTTATTTTATATATTTATTTTTTTACATTTTTTGCATTTTGCTATGCTGTATTTTATTAATCTATTATGGTTGACCTTATATGTTTTATTATGAAGGCTTTTTTGTTGACCGCTATGAATTTTAGATATAGTGAAATATAAACATTTTAAATAAAATAACTAACTAAATACATGTTCCTTTTTTATCATTTCTGCTCCTTTTGACTTTTGAGCAGTAATATTACTTTGCTGCTGCACGTACGAATCAAATAAAAATTGAAATGCAACCTTAACTCAAGCTAAAATCGCCCAATTTCCTCTGGTCAGGAATTTTTACCTGTATCTGAGGACTAGGTAAAGGAGTATCAAGAAAAGCTGAGGTTTAACTCCTTGTTAACCACAGGTGAATACTTACTTTCCTTCTGATTATTGTTGCTTACCTCGTACAGCCAGTCATGAACAGATCGTTGTCATTGAGATCAGTGCTTCTCTCAGTCCCAGTCCTCGGGAACCTTTGACCCATCTGGTTTTCAGGAGACCCTCAATGAATAAGTATGGCGTATAGTGGCATGTGCTGACTGTGCCGTATGCAAATATATAACATGTATGTTAACATGTGGGTTCCAAGGACAAGGGTGAAGAATGACTGACCTAGATATGTTGTGTCAAATTTACGTTAACATCTCCTGATCCCTCTCACCAGCCTCTCAGTCATCTGTCCGAGGTTAAGTCACCATTTGAGAAACTTCAGATTGACAACTCAGGGTCCCTGAAGTGACAGAGGAGCAACTGAAAGGGAGCTTGGCCCAGCTGCTTGGCAGACTCTTGAAGCCCAGTTAATTCATTGGCTAGATTTTGTGGTCTTTCCATAACCTCCTGCCTGTGTAAAAAATTCACTTTTTGCTCCTTTTAAATTGAATCTAAAGAAGACTTTGTTTCAGTGAAAACCACATAAGAACATAAGAAATTGCCATGCTGGGTCAGACCAAGGGTCCATCAAGCCCAGCATCCTGTTTCCAACAGAGGCCAAACCAGGCCATAAGAACCTGGCAAGTACCCAAACACTAAGAAGATCCCATGCTACTGATGCAATTAATAGCAGTGGCTATTCCCTAAGTAAACTTGATTAATAGCAGTTAATGGACTTCTCCTCCAAGAACTTATCCAAACCTTTTTTGAACCCAGCTACACTAACTGCACTAACTACATCCTCTGGCAACAAATTCCAGAGCTTAATTGTGCACTGAGTGAAAAAGAATTTTCTCCGATTAGTCTTAAATGTGCTACTTGCTAACTTCACGGAATGCCCCCTAGTCCTTCTATTATTTGAAAGTGTAAATAACCGATTCACAACTACTCGCTCAAGACCTCTCATGATCTTAAAGACCTCTATCATATCCCCCCTCAGCCGCCTCTTCTCCAAGCTGAACAGCCCTAACCTCTTCAGCCTTTCCTCATAGGGGAGCCGTTCCATCCCCTTTATCATTTTGGTTGCCCTTCTCTGTATCTTCTCCATCGCAACTATATCTTTTTTGAGATGCAGCGACCAGAATTGTACACAGTATTCAAGGTGCGGTCTCACCATGGAGCGATACAGAGGCATTATGACATTTTCCATTCTAGTAACCATTCCCTTCCTAATAATTCCCAACATTCTGTTTGCTTTTTTGACTGCTGCAGCACACTGAGCCGACGATTTTAAAGTATTATCCACTATGATGCCTAGATCTTTTTTCTGGGTGGTAGCTCCTAATATGGAACCTAACATCCTGTAACTACAGCAAGGGTTATTTTTCCCTATATGCAACACCTTGCACTTGCCGACATTAAATTTCATCTGCCATTTGGTTGCCCAATTTTCCAGTCTCACAAGGTCGTCCTGCAATTTATCACAATCTGCTTGTGGTTTAACTACTCTGAACAATTTTGTATCTTCCGCAAATTTGATAACATACTGAAGATGGCATGGATTCCTCAGTTTATTTTTACCCTTTCCACTGGTTCACCCATCCCATGAACCTGCAGAAGGAATTGCTATTATGAAGTTTGCTAGTTTTCACCATAATTCAGTGTTTTAACCAGAGATGTACAGAGGGTCTCTAGTGCCCCGGGGGCCAATGCATTTATATTGCCTCACCTGCATCCTTCTTGTAAAAAAGCCTGCGGTCCCAGAAAGTTGCACTAAGACAAACCCCAAAACAGAAATGAACTAAATGACTACTGTGAGTGGCCTGGCTTGAAGAGAGGTCACCAAAAGAGTTTCCTTTGCCCCTTCCCTGTGTGGTACTGCAAGCAAACAAAAATTCCCTCTGATAAAGAATGAGACCAAGAGCCAAGGACTGGGATGTCAAATTTCTAAATTCTTCCAAAACTTCCAAATTATCCCTGTCCTTAAAAAAAAAAAAAAAAAAAAAAAAAGTATTATTCAGATGCACATTTCCCAAAAATGACAGAGAAAATCAACGTTTCCCACGTCCCATCTGAGAGAAACAGAAGCAGTAGCAGTCCTACACTCCCAGCCCCCCGCCTCCTGTGCCCCTCCCCCACACCTTCCCTCCGGACGCCTACACAGTGCAACAATGCAAAAACAGAAACAACATTCCTCATAAAACAAAAGCAAGAAATATAAATCAATCCTAATAGTACACCAAACTAATCAAAACAGTATTTCAAAGCCAGCAACAGAGCATCTAATGAACAAGGATAGAATAAAAATATTAAACATTTCCAAAATATCAATATAATATTTCAATACTCCCTCTTCCCCTTTAGTCTCACTCGCTCACCCCTCTTCCTTTCCTCCCAGTCACGCACCCCTCATTCCCACTTTCCTTCCCTTTCAGTCACTCACCCTCCTCTACCTCTGCTGCTGGGTGGGGTGAGATCCCCCCTCCGGCGGCCGCGAGCAGGGCCAGTGCTAGCATTTTTGCTGCTCTGTGTGAGCAATTACTGTGCTTCCCCCTCCTTGTTCCTTTTTTTTTAAAACATAGAATGTTATTTTTCCCAGTAACCAAAACACAGTAGAAACTGTCAGTCTCACGCTCTGTCACAGGCCTCCTTCCCCACTGAAAAAAGCCATGCTTCCTCTGGCAATCTAGATTTTTAAAATTGACCCTCCCCCCCCCCCCTCCCAAAAAACACCTCAGTGTCAAAATTGGACAGGAGTCATCTACTAACTGATATGTAAAAATGGTGCCGGCTGGCTTTTGAGCCTGTACCATTTTGTTATAAAAAAAAAATGTATGTACTGCTACGGTGCCACCCAGTAAACCCATATGGTATTAGGCCTATTGTAACACGTGTTGGGTGTGAGTTTGGCCCTCAGAAAGTCTTGAGTAAAACAAATGACAATAATAATAAAGAAAACTTCCCATACTAAAACAGTACTAACCACCAGCTCTCAAATAGGAACAACCCTATCTATGAAAAGGCAACACTGCAAATATTACACCAGGCCTTAACACCCCAATACATGTCCTGTGGGAAAAACAGAACAAAACAGGCTGCTATAAATCCCTACATAGAAACTACAAGTTAGCAGAAAACCCCACCTTAGTTAAATATGCAGAACACAGATTCACCCTCACCAAATACAGAACAGAGAAATCATAAAGTAAAAATAGAAACATGAAGCCAAAAACTGGAAACTGCAACAAGGCAGACTCTGTATGCAATGCAACAATGGAGAAACCAACATCAGCAGTCCTCATAAATCATTCATCAAACAATAAAATCAATGAATATAAATCCATCCTATTAGTAAAACCATACCAATAAAAAAGAATATTTCCAACGAGTTAAGGAATAGAATATCATCCAATAATTAAGAGCTCATACAAAATTTAAAAAATGTTCCAAACAGCAATAAAATATTTCAAAATAGCAGACACAAGACACCCAATAATTAAAACTAATAAGGATGGAAAATTAACAGCACTACATACCTGAAAACTTCATTTCCCGTCACCCTGCGCATGTGATGGATTAGTGGGACAGCACAAACTTTCTTCACAAACACAGAGGCAGGCTCACATACACACAATTCAGACAGGTTCCCATTTATATACCCTCTCTAGTCAGGTTCCCATTCACAACACCCCAACCCCACATCCAACCAGTGAGGTTGCCACACACACATACACATACACACACACATACACACACACATACACACACACACACATACACATACACACACACACACATACATACACACACACATACACACACACACATACATACACATACACACACACACACATACACACACACACACATACATACACACACATACATACACACACACATACACATACACACACATACATGCACACACACATACACACACATACACATACACACACACATACACATACACACACACACACATACACACACATACACACATACACACACACATACACACACACACATACATACACACACATACACACACACACATACACATACACACACATACATACACACATACACACACACATACACATACACACACACACACATACACACACACACATACACACACATACACACATACATACACACACATACACACACACATACACACACATCATGCCAGCTGCACGTGGTTTGGATTCCGAATGCCGGCACAGAGGAACAGGCTCCCTCCTCGTGGGCCTCCCCTTCTTCTGGTACAGGTGGCATGGGATCCTCTGGCAGCCTCACGTGCCACCTCCCCTTCTTGGCCGCCAGTGTGGATGGGGTCCACTGGTGGCCTTCCTGCCCCCCTCTTCATTTCTGCTACCGGTGAGATGGGGGTCCAGCGGTGGCCTCACACCCCTCTTCCTCTTCTCAGCCGTCATCGCCCATCCCGGGTGTGCACACCCTGTAGTGCCAGGCCTGGCCGCGGGCAGGATGGGATCCCCTGACCCTGGGCAACCCCTACAGTATGGCACCTGGGGGCCTTTCCCCCACTCCCCCCGTGTCCCACCCTCTGTACACCACTGGTTTTAACTGTCTCATAAAATATATACATTCAGAGCGATTTACCCGGGTACCCGGATAGATTGCCCTGTTAGAAAACCGTGTCCCTGCCAGTAGATAAAAGCATGTGCGAGCCTTTGCAGCAAGCACACTTTTAGATGGATTAAAATGGATGGCCGGGGGAGTAAATAGCACGTGTGCGTGCGCCTTTTCAACTACCCCACCTCCGATCTGCCGCCCGCCCAAATGGCAGGGGTAACTTCTCGTATAAATCTTATCCTCGCGATTACGTGTGTACGGGGTGCATGCATGCAGGCGCGGTCTGGCAACAGCACGGGCTGCAGAGAGCGGTATAGCAGCAGGGAGGTTTTCCGTTTGAACGCTGTGTTTCTCTGCGTGCCTGGTGGCGGTCAGAAAGGTAGATGGGGTTTGCAGCTCCTGGCTCTCCTCAGCAGACTTTCCAGATCTGAAATTGGTGCACGTGGCCCTTTTTTTTTTTTTTTTTTTTTTGTGTAATTCATTTGGTGAAGGGAAGGGGAGGAGGGAGCATCGATTAGAAATATTAATCTTCACCGTGGGAATAGACCGCACTGTTTAGGGGGCTCCTCGTTCAGACACCCGGAGAAGCCGTTTGCAGCCTTGCTGCAGGCACACATTGCAGCTGCTGAAGTTATTTCTCTGGTGAAATAAATGAAGCAGAGATGCTGTCCCTCCCCCGCCTGCTTGCCCTTCCGGGAGGCGAGGCAACTCTTCAGTTCGGCAGTGTCTCTCCCTTCCAAAATAATTTCTCCTTCTCAACTCCGACACCTCCTTTCTCCAACCATGGCTGAGGTGCCCGAATGACTTTTATTTTGAATTCAGTTAACCTATAGTTAACTCATTCAGGCCTTTGAAGGGCGGGCGGGAATTGGAATGGGTCTAGCAAATGCAGACTTTTTTTTTTTATCAGCGTCTAAATTCTGCCATCCTATTTATGTCGACTCCTCTTCGCTTTGGAAGTAATGTTATCGTATCTGCAGATAAGAGGTAGCAATTATGTGTGGAAGGGCCATGAAATGGAGAGTGGCTTGAGACTGGGGACTCCCTGCTGCTGTAATTACGATTATTGTTTATTTAAATAATGCTTGCCATGTAGGGTATTTAATGGTCAATAAAGCCCCCGGTAGGAGGCAGCAAGTGCCCAAGCCACTAGTCATTGCATTGTCACTGGAGAAATACAAACCCTGAAGAACATGACATGCTGCTCCAGATTCCTTTTTGTAAACCCGAAGAATAGTCCGGAATCTTCCGGAGCTTCCTGGTTGAGTGCAGTCAGTGGATGATGTTAAACCACCAAACACACCTTAAGTCCTGTTTTTTAAAATTCTATTTATTGCAAAGATATCCAGTTTAGATGTAGTTAACTGCAGACACGTTTATTTTTAACTTTCTAAACGTGTACATTTTTTTTGCAGTAACTGTGTCAGTTTTAGAGGGAGATTTACTAATCCATGATATTTTCCATGGATTAGTGGTCTGTTTCTGCCAAAGTTAGCTATGAATGCCAATGAGCTCCATAGCAAACTTTTGCAAGATATTTCACATGCATTGCCATGGCAGGGAAGTTTGAACATTCCTAGCCATGGCAATGTGCAATGATGGCCCCCAATCTTGGGGCCACAAGAGCCTGTCTAAGCTCTCCCACCCCTGACAGCCAAATCCTTAGTGTTGTGAGGAGAAAGTTCCTAACCTCCCCTTACCCCTGTACAACCTATAAAAGTGATAAAATGTAGCTACTTTGATGCTGCTTTGCCCCACAGAACATAGGGAAGCCTGGGGTCAGCCGGCACCGTTATGAAAGATGTTGCCAGTGGTACAGGAATGAGTGGGGGTTGTTTCTGCCCCCTTCTGATCAAGAGGACTTAGGAAGTTGACTTGGGGGTATGGGTTACACTCTGGGGAGGGTTTAAAATATCATAAAAAGGTTTAGAGAAGGGGGGGGGCCTTCAAAGCAGCTAATTCTTGATCACTTTTATGGGCTGCATGGTGGAAGGTAGGGAACCTGCCACATGGACCACCAGGGATTTGGCTCACAGGGGTGAGGGAGCTTTGACAAGGCCTTGCAGCTCCTTTAAAAGTATTTTGCAAAAAGGGACCAACATATTAAAAACCCCACAAAAAAAAAAGCTGACATTTTGGCATTTCTGTGCATTTTGGAGCCATTTGCCACATTTTCTTTTCTCATGTTGGTCCCTTTTATGAAAAACATCTTTGCATTTTAATTCTTCCAGCAACTTAGTCTGATGCTGCCATTTTTACAAGTTGGTGGGAAGGTTCACCATGGGACTTTGGACAATTCCTGCACAGCACCTCAATTTACGACCCTAAGTTAGGTGTCAAACTTAGCTGTCTTCAACCAAACTTAGGGCCTAAGTTTGCAGCTGAAAATTCACATAAATATAGGCCTGACATTCATTTGCCTAGGTTTAGGCTCCTAAGGTAGATACCTAATTCTGAAAATCAATGCTAAACTTCTAACTTGGGGGGTTATTTTTCAAGCTGCATTATGGGCTTTTCGCATGTGAAAAGCACCATAACGCATGGTGCGATGCTAATTTAGAAAAGGGGTGGAATTTCTGGCCAATTGGGCTGGCTTTGCAATTTGTGAAGCCACATTGCACAGTTTTAATGTGGCAAATGACTACACCTTTTTCATTTGCGTTAGCATTTTTAGTCTTTTAAGCTACCTGCCCCCACTGAGTGAGTGAGAGAGAGAGAAAGAGAAGACTAGCTATAATGCCCTCATAGTAATTAGGTATTTATACCTCTATAGGAGGCCCACCTAGTTACTCGAGGTGAGGTTTAGGTATTAGTGTAGGTGTTAGGGGCCACTTTGACATTCAGCGTGAGACGTACAAACAGAACTGTGCTCTCTTGTGAAGATTTGATGACCTTCGGAGTGAGGAAACTCACCCAAAGATGAGATTTGTGCAGTGTTCTCTCAACCTAGCTTGATGGACTCTACCTGGGTAACATCAAGCTAGGTTGAGAGAACACTGCACAAATCTCATCTTTGGGTGAGTTTCCTCACTCCGAAGGTCATCAAATCTTCACAAGAGAGCACAGTTCTGTTCGTACATCTCACGCTGAATGTCAAAGTGGCCCCTAACTCCTACACTAATACCTAAACCTCACCTCGAGTAACTAGGTGGGCCTCATATAGAGGTATAAATACCTAATTACTATGAGGGCATTATGGCTAGTCTTCTCTTTCTCTCTCTCTCTCCTACATTTAGGAGACTTGTGAAACTAGGATCCTAAATGTAGGCAGTCAGTTTTCAAAAGGGCCAATTTTGGAATCTAACTCCAAAGTTAGGGTCCTAAATCCTTTCAAAATTGGCTCCATGATGCCCACTCCTTGGGAAATGACTTATAGTAAAAACACATGTAACCCCCTTTTTCTTGGGAGTCACTTTCAGCTGCTGCAGATGTGGTGAGGTTCCCTTTGCAGCCCTGGAACAGTAAAAAAAAAAAAAAAAAACCAAAAAAAAACAAAAACCCATAAGCAGAGTTCAAGCCATCTGGGGACAAGCAAGAACTGAGAGACCTAAGGGGAGACTTATACTTGCTCCAGAAAAAAAATTCAAATTCGCTTCAGTTCACTCTGCTAAACCCAAGGGCTATGAACTAAGCTCTCTAAGTGCCAGCTCACAGCAGGGCCCCAGATTCCCCTCCAGACCCTGTGAAGAAAACACAACTCACAGACCTGTTGTCTCTTCACAACCTACAGACTGGCAGGACAACAAAACCTTGGCTCTTGGAGTCCTTGACCTTCTGGCTGGCTCTCAGTGACATCCTGGCAGGAACTTCTCCCTAGCAGCCTCTGGGATCCACACTTCAGCCCTACTCCCTTGCAGGCTAAACAATACATGCAGATGTCCCCTCCTCTGATTTCCAGAGCTTCCAGGCTTCTGTACCTTGCTGCTTGGAATCCTTGGACAGGATCCCATCAACTCCTGCAGTCTCTCTAAGCACCTCTGTCTCTTGCCTTCTCCCACAACTCCTGCTTGTGCCTCTGTGAGAAACATTATGGGGCCGATGCAAAACAGTGCACTGTTTAACCCATGGTTGGACGCGTGATTTGGACAGACATCCACAGCCCCTTAATTTCTGAGGAGCCCAAAATAGTATACAGAAAAGCAGAAAATGATGCTTTTCTGTACATCCTCTAACTTAATATCATGGCAATATTAAGTCAGAGGAACCAAAAGGTTAAAAAAAAAAAAATTAATTAAAAAAAAAAAGTGTCGGCAGTCAGGTTAGTGAAACGGACGCTCAATTAACGAGAATCCATTTTCCTAACCCCTGGCTCTGCATAGGTTAGGAAAATGGACACACAAAGCTGAGCGTCTGTTTTCCTAACCCACTGACAGCCGACCTCTCACATTTGTCCCTAGCGCCTCCTTGGCATGGCACCCCCTCATTTACATATTGCATCACTCACCTGGGAGAGGTGCCTGGGCGCATGTGCGCTCCACACTGAGTGCCCGCTTTCCGTGCTCATTTATTGCATCGGCTCCTATTTATAATATAGCAGAAACCATCCCCCTAAGGAAAAAGGACCTCCCACCAGCTCAGTGGTCACTCACACTTCACTGCCCTTCCCCTGCTAGAAGATTCTTAGAGCAGAAGAACAAAGATTATTCTTTCATTGGCCTGCAAGAGGCCACGCATAGAGCAGCAAATGCCCTCTGTCTCATGGCACTGTCAGTGAATCCAAGAGTAGTAGAGAGAAATGATACCTCTGAGCCACTAAGAGCTCTGCACCGCCATTCCCCACAATCAATGCCCTGCAGCAACCATGCAGCAAGCTGTGATGTCCACTCAGTATATAATTAGGCATTAAGACGCAGCAGGAATGGGATGGGGAAGGGGGCAAAATGGGGTTCGTTTTCTCCCCTCCTGTACTTTAATGGCTAAGGGGGTAATTTTCAGAAGCATTTTCGTGCATGAAACGGGTTTTTGAAAACTACCCTGGGGGTTGTGCTCGTGGACGTGATCTCGTGTGCATTTATACAGGTGCTGCAAAGAGGTGTTCCCTGGGTCAGGGAACTCATTTATGCCTGTATTTTCCATTTTCAAAACTGTGCGCACAAGTGTTTGCATGGATGTGTACACGCGTGCTATGGTGCGCGGGCCTACCAACTTTCAAATTGGACATACATGCGCAAGCCTGCATGGAAAATTAGAGCTGAAGTATATGAGGACTTCAACCCTACGCGGGCGGTTTATTAACGCTGTTAGTTTTTTGTAACTATTTCTATGATATTTTTATACATCCTTTTTTTTTTTTTTTAATTTTCCCCAATCTCCCTTGAAAAATTTTCTGCTTGCACCAAGAGTTACTTGGCCACTCCTCTTGTGCCATTCAGGAATTGTAAAACTAGAGAACTTGGGATATGAATAATGAAGTTGCGCTGGCTCGTGTCCCCTGAGACACCTTAACGCTATTGTATGTTGCTTTGGTGGTGGTGCAGATGTCTGCAGTGCAGGCAAGCAGGCTACAGCAGTTCTGGCCTAAGCAAAGCAGCAAGCAGCAGCAGGGACTGTTAAGACGGCCCTTGGGGTCCCAGGTGGACGTGCAGGGCACCAGGAGTGGGCTGGATTAGCACACACACCCCCTGCCTACCCAGCGCACTTGTCCCGACATCCACTCCACATTAGAATGTGTTGTAATGTTTTGGAATGTGTTAATTTTACAGCCAAGAAGCTCAGAGGTATGTGTCTGCAACATTTCCTTTCGGCGTGTACTGATGACAGACTTGGTGTGCACAATACGGTGAACAGTAGGAAAGGGAAGGCAAAACGGATGGGCCGTACAGTGTGGTGGCTCTGAAATAATATCACTTTCTTAGCAACAAGTGTCAGAAATGTGCCTCTCCTGGTGCAAAAGAACACATTAGAGAGCTCTCCGGGTGTAGCAGCTGTTTTGGCTTTGTCTTGAATTCGTTTTTGGGGGGAGGGCGTCTCTCTCCTCTGGCTCAGGCAGATTAGCCCTCAGCGAGGGGGCCTGAAACTCTCCAGCTCCTGGTGGCCTCTCTTTTCACAGCTGAGCTGCACTTCGGTATAAAATGAGTGATTACAGTTCAGTGTGCTGCTCTCTCAGGACAGCCTGGGCATGCTGCCAGAATACAAGGAGTGTACATGCAGTGAGCAGCAGGGAAAAAATGAAAGTGGGCTTTCCCCTTGCTTCTAGGGAGCTTTAAAGTGACTTTGCAAAGTAAGCATCCAGTGATAGCCAGGGCGCATCTTGGAGAAGGTGTCCCTCCAGCCTTGCGGCCGGAAAGATGTTCCTGGCCCTCAGGCATGACCACCTGGGCAGGGGTAGAGAATTTAGGGATGTGAATCGTTTTTATAACGAATTGAAATATTGTATGATATTTCTTAATTCGTTATATATCGGTTAAATCGTGAAACAAACACTTTTCCCCTGAATTTTCGTGAAAAATCGTTTTTCGGTTTAGTGCGCGCTAACTCCCGGTAGCGCGCACTAACAAAACAAATGTTTATTTTTGTTATTTTTTGTTACTTTTTGTTATTTTTTATTAGTGCGCACTAACTGGAGCCAAAAAATGAATTTTTACTAAAAAAAAAAAAAAAAAAATGCCGATCCATGGGAAAATGAGATTTTCCCGCGGCCACACAAACCCAAAAGCGCAAACGATCGGGCATCCGATGCACATCCCTAGAAGAGATGAAGTAAACACTGCTGCGAGTATCGACAGAAATAGCTTCCCACCCCCTCATCTTCCCCTCCTGAACATCAATACACTATATTCACATGAACAAAATTCATTCCCTTTTTATCAGGTACATAATCTGAGTGAAACTGCAAAGGCTGGGCTTTTGCTTTAAGAAATTAAGCATTTTGGTGAGTTCTTTTTCACTTCATACCCTGCATTTAGTTGGACAGTCCTTGCTTTAGCTGGGGATGAAGGGGCAAGGCATTCGTTCTGTCAGGTAGAAAAAGTCATGCAGTTTGGGTGCATGGCAGCAGCAGATTGAGGATTGTCCCCTTTCCTCACCCTTTCATGGCCCAGAAAATATCCCTCCCTTTCGTTTGCTGGCTGATCCGTTTCTGCCCCTCCTCGGGTTCCATCTGTTTGGGTATTTTGACAGGGACCATTTACTTCCAATATGGAAAACATATTAAGAGATGTACTGTTACAGAAATACCATCTGCTTCTTTTTATCTTTTCTTCATGTAATAAAAATAAACATTTATTAAAAAAAAAAAAAAAAAACACCACCCTGGACACAGAGTTAAATATTAATAGAGCCACATTCAAAAGGTTTGTCTGGCTGAGTTCGGGACGTAGCTGGACAAACCTTGGGTTTTAAATGTCCCTCCTTTCCCGCCCTCAACTGCAAAAGCTTTATCCGGATGAAAAAGAGATGCGGGGGTGGGGAATCCAGGGTCAGGGCTTTAACTTATGCAGGTAGCGTGGGTAGTCAGCTCTGTCTGGACGGGGTTTCTAAAGTCATCTGGCTGCCTGGTAACTCTAAAACTAAAACTGTCAGTATTCAGAACATTAATTAAAAAAAATAGAAAGAAAAACCTAGCAGGCCCAGTGCCCTCCCCCCACCTCCCAGCAAAGAAAGAGAAACTGTCCAGGCTGTATCAGCCTTCGGGACCCCCTTCCCTTGCTTAAAAATGAAGGCTGCCACCCCGCCCCCAAAGCTTTGTGTGACAGGGGGGTCAGATTCGTTTTGGTGGCCGCAGTTGCCTGGGCTGGTCAGGGTCCCCTCTGTATGTGTCGGGGGGGGGGGGGGGGGTCCTCAGGTGTTCAGGTGGGAGAGAGCCGCTGTCCATTGTGGAGGCTTCAGGGGCGTTAATAAAAACAAAACCTCTGGAAAAGAGGATTCCCAGAGCTGGGGTCCTACAGTGAAACCGTCTCCCGGCAGAGTGGCGCCAGGGGGCCTCAGGGAAAGGGCCGGTGGCCGGGGCCAGGCAGTGCGGGGAGGAAAGGTGAAAGGGGTGCAGCAGAGAGCCTGGGATTGCAAGGTGTGCTGAGAGAAGCGGGGAGGCCTTCAGCAACAGACTGAGGAAAGGCTTATCCTTGGGGGTTCAAGGCCTGTCTGCCAGAGGGAACTCAGGAGGGGGCTCCCTGTGTGATCACTGATGAGAGAGAGAGAAAGGAAGAAACTCTGCTCTGCCAAAATGTAGGATCCAGGCAGGGAGGAGGGTACCTGTCCCAAAGAGCTTACTAGTACTTGTGAGTTTCTGTGAAATGTTTTGAAAGAAGACTGAGTATATTCTTTTTGTGAACTGTTTCAGACGTTGTTTTTCCCTACAGTCAGTAACAGTAAAAACTTTATTTTTTTAACAGCTGCCTTGGCCTCCCTTCTTTTGTGATTCTGCTAGGCTGGTGTGCAGGAAGAGCTCTGGTGTGGGGGGAAAAAAAACAAACCCTAAGGGCCTTGGAAAGTAGATCTTCTCCCCTATCTCCCCCCACCCTAGGCAGAAACCCCAGGAGGTCATGGAGCCTTGTGTGCTCAGTGACCCTCTGCGCCCCCTTGCCCCCAAGAGCTGACCAGAACAGGGGCTGCATTTGTTTTATCCCCATGGAAGGAGAAGACGCTGTTGCGTCTTCCCATGATGTGAAAAAGCCACCGGCTCCCAGCATCCCCACTTGCACCCGATGGCGCTAAAAATGTTGGCTGCCGTATATTCCTCTCCTCCACATCCCCTCCCTCCCTCCTGAAGTGAGAAGGATGCACAGCGGCTGCACCCCTTCATGCCAGCCCAACGTTTGCGACTCTCCCCCCCTCCCCTCTCCCCACCTCTCACCTCCAGAGAGGGCTGAGACGAGCCAGGAGGCCTCGGGCCTGGGTTCCGCTGACTGAGCGCTCCGTGTAGCTCCGGCAGCGGCGCCGATGGCGTAAAGGGGCAAGCCCGGGTCTGGAGGCTCGGGAGAAGAGGGTTCACAAATAGTTTTAATGTTGGGAAGGGGGTATTATTACTGCCACACGTCAGTCTCGCATCAGGGCCGGGGGAGGCATGGGGACCAACATCATGGGCTGCAAGGGGGAATGCCAGCTCCCAGCTCCCCCAGCATAACTTTTTTTTTTATATCATAGGAGGAGGTAACAGCTTTTCACCTCCCTCGGGGATAAAATAAAAGCTTTGGATGGTTCAGGATGGAGGGTGACTCTTGTTTTTAAGCACGAGAAGGTGTCATAGGGTTGTTTTCTTTGCTGGAGGAGCAGGGGTTGAGCTATCGCTGGCCTGCCAGGATTTGGATTTTTTTTTTTTTTTTTACTTAATTAGCTTTATTCAGAATATAACGAGTTTGTCCGGGTAAACGTACCTGGATAACTTTAGCTGAGGCGGATATTTATCTCCCCAAGTGAACATGTTTTGAATTAGATCTTCATCAGGGGAGCCTCTCTTTCCGTTCAGTAATGAATTCACAGACAGGGCCGGTGCAAAGTTATTAGGCACCCTAGGCAAACCTCTACCTTGTGCCCAAGGATCCATGTCTCATTCACACACGCACCCTTACACAGGCTCCCTCCCTCTCTCTCACTAACACTATTGCTCTCTCATACAGAAACAATTCCTCTCGCTCACACACACACACACACACACACACACACACACAGGCGGCCCACAGAGTCTCTGCTTCTCTCGGCCATGAGTGGGATGGGCTCCGCTCGCAGCCCCGCATGGCTGCTCTTTGCCGCCCCCTAATGGCTGGCACCCTAGGCGACCACCTAGTTCGCCTATTTGGGGACGCACCGGCCCTGTTCACAGTAACTTCCTTCTACATCCTTGATGAATGTTTCTGCTTTTACTCCAAAATATTGAGAAGGCAGGAGTGAGGAATGAGAATAGGGAATCCTGTAGCAAATTCTTTGCAAAACTCCTGGGATGAAACTAGCAGCCTGGAAACGATCATACCTGGGGTTTCACATGATAAAGATTAAAATACTCAGGGACAATAAAGAAAGAACTTGAAATACATTGACCAGAGAGGAAACAGGACCATAGGCAGGAGAGCTGAGATTTTTTTTAGTGAAAGGGTTGTCTTTAAAATGTGAATGTACACAAGGTTGCCATTCAGTTTGGGCTGAATTTTCAAAAGCATTTATGTGCATAAAATGTACATAATGCACATTATAGCTCTTGAAATCTAGTCACCATTCAGATAAGCCAATAAAGAGTGCAGTTTGCAAAGTCTGCAGATACTTGTACCTGTGGATTCTGCACCAGTTCCCGAAGGGAAAATGAGCATACTTTGCCTAGGAAAATTGTCCAAAAAGTACCTGGAGAGATTTGCACCCTTTCTTTTTCTTTGGGGTTTTTTCTTTTTTTTGCAGTTACTTTTTCTAATCAAAACACCATGCATTTTTTGAAAATGTAAAACTAGCTGTTTCCTGCATTGGCCTAAAACTTTCCATGAGCCTTGTATGCAGGTAAAAGTAAGCCACTTTTACCTGCATACAAGGTGTGCAGTTTTAAAGTAGGGATTTCTTTTATCCACATAAATGGGTTTTGAAAATTGCCCTCAAAAAGAAATCACGTGTATCTTGCTTATTGACGGTTACTTCCACGCATCCAAGCCGTCTTAACTTGACAATCGCATTGCTTAATGTGAAATAACAAATCTTACAGAACATAAATTGGACCAGGCTGCGACTCTCACGTCAGCTGTGATAGTCTTAATGTGGCGCCTGCAGTACCTGAATGTGTCTGAAAGGCGGAATGCAAATCAAATAAATATATAAAACGTTACACCAGCCAGTGGTGGTTTCTGCCAGATTGTGCCCAGTCACCAGCCCACAATCCTTTTCAACTTGTTTCCTTTTGTCCCATTGGGGAAAAAGTAGAAGTTGGATGCTGCAACTGGACCTGCCCCTGTATCTTCTCCTCTTTAGAAACTCGCCACTGACAGCAGGAGTCATGACAGTCCCATTATTGTACTTTAGCTGAAGCGTCTATAGATGGCGTTTAAAGCCAGTTCTCTCTGTGTCTCGCGCTTTGTAAATTGCAGTTTCAGAGTTAATTTATTAATCTCTTATTAATGCAAGCTGCAGGTCAAGATAAAGTGCAGTAGCATGAAGTAAATGCTTGAATATGTTATCTGTGCTTTCTGGCTGAAGGTCCAGCAGTGACTTCCTTCCCCAGCTCCCGGTTTGGTTTTTTTTTCCCCAATTAACAGATTTTTATCTTTTAACACTGACCTGGCTGCTGGCAAGGCAAAGTACAGCATGCAAAGAAGTTTAGTAAAAAGCAAAGTCTGAGTAGAATAGTCCCTTGTAAATGAGGATTTTAGATAGTTTTGTGTCACGGGTTAATTCATCGGGATGAATGTATTTGAAGAGTGAAGAAGAGTCTGAAGGGAAATACATGTTTTAAAAATCTGGAAACCTCAGTTTTAAGCTGTTTCGAGGCTATAGTTTAAAACATCTTTGGAGAGAAAGATATTAGAACACCTCCTAGACATTGAGTTGACTGCATAATCCTAAATTACACTGTGGCAAAAGAGAAAACATCATTTTAAAACTAGAAAACTAAAATGAACATGGTTGGAAATACAAAGCAGTTAACTGCTGAGTGGAGCACAAGATTTTGGCACAGTTTGTACAGTGTGTGTGTGTTTGATGTAAGGTGACCACCCATGAGCAGTGCTACAGGAATGGTTTCCTGCAGTCTACACTCATCCCCCTATCCTCACTTCTCCATTCCCTTCTGTAGAGAACTGGATTGTCTTCACCCAAAGAACAGTGGTCGGGTGGTAGCTGGGGGCATTTTCTGCCGCATGTGATAGCACCGGACATCGCTGCGTGGGCACTGACGCTTCTACCGGCCATAAAACATTAATGCCCCACTTCCCCTCTCCCAGATTTTTTCATCCCCTCCTCCTGCTCTCACTCCTCACCATTATCTCCCTCTTTCCTTTCCCGCTTCCCCCCCCTCCCCCCCAAGCCAGCTGCTTCTCTTACCTCCACCGGCGCTATCTGGACTCCTCGCCTGTATTTTCTGCAAATGGCATCCATGAGCCCCCTTGTCCTTGACTCCGCTCCCTCTCTCATCCTCCTGCCCACTCTTTTCTTTACGCATCCTCTGCCCCCCCCCCCCCCCCCCCCTGTGCTTGGTGCTGCCTCCTCTTAGTCATACAGAGCCTGGAACCACCGTTTCTTCCTCCAGCTTCTGCATGAGGCCTGCACCAGTTCTCCTCCTCTTTTCCTGTCTAAGAGACATGCCTCAGTTTTCCATCCTGGACAGGACCGCCCCATTCCTCCTCTTATTCACCACATGCTTGTGGACACTCTTAAAGAACTCTAATCAATTAGTAGATTTGGATGTAATTGCGTTCCTTTCCAAACCTGTGCTCAAGGTAAATAATTCAGGTACAGTAGATGGGTCCCTGTTCTAGACAGGGCAATGCCAAAACAATGTGACTTACTCAAGGTCACAAGGAGCAGCAGTGGGGAAAAAAAGCAGGATTTGAACCCTGGCTTCTCTGGCTCTCAGCCTGCTGCTCTAATCACTTGACCACTCCTCCATCTGGGTGAGACATGAAGTTATGTTCTCCCTTGTCAAACATGGCCTAGTTACATATGTAAACCCTTGGCTGATGTCCTTCCATAGGACTCTAAGGGCCACCTTCACAGTCAAAGATCTTATGCTACTCTTATTTCTCCCATTTTTTCGCTTAAGCCCCTCACTTTTCAAGACTCCCTGTCAGTGGAATGGGGCAGGAGAAGGAGTTGGAAAATCTCCAAGGCCCTGAGCATTAACATCCTTTAACATTTACAGTAATAATCACACTGGACGATGATCGTGGATGCAACATAACTTTACTGATAGTCTGTGGCGTCCAATACATCAATCCTTTCCCAATAAACCCGTGTCTCTTTACTGATGTTTTACTCTGATTGTTGCCACTTCCTTTCCCAATTGCAAAGCCAATTTTGGAGCTCCTAGAATTGGTGGAATAGGATATGTCACATAATTTAGATGGCATACAATACAATCGCTAGGGATATGAATTGGGTGCCCAATCGTTCCCACTTTCGGGTTCATCTGGCCGCAGGAAAATCTAATTTTCCCGCGGATCCCCCTTTTTTTTTCATGAAAAATTGGTTTGCATGTTGAGGACCCTATTAGGTTCAGCGGGTTGAACGCGCGTTTTCCGCCCCTTACTGAATAATGGGTAAGGGAAAACGCGCGTCCAATGGCAGGTTAACAGCCTGTATGTAAATTGTCTGACCCTTTGTAATTATTCAGAATGGCAGCACACACCAAGGAAAAATACGGGGTGTGGGTATGTTTGTGACACTAACTTCACTGCGTTGAATTGCAAGGAGGCATTGAAATCTGCTCCAGATACAGTTCCAGCAGAGAGACTTGAAAAGTTTTCCCACATGCTAAAAAGTCATTGGAAGTTCACAGATGATGATGTTGCATTTAGCAAGCTGTCAATTAACAACAGTTGAAGTCTTGAGACACTGAATTTCAAACTGACATATAAAATAGAATCAGCAATAAGAGATCAAGTTCTCTTCACTAAATATAGTCCATGATATCAATGCAAGAATAGTTATGAACCATATTTTCCCCTGAAGAAGCCTGGATGGCGAAACTGAGGCCTTTGTAGGGACAGAGAGAATACAGGATATAGCAGAAGTAGAACAGAGACTACAGAATCATCATTGGATCAACAGTCCTGTGAAACAATTACAAAATATCCTTTCTTGTGGACTGTGATTCAACTGTATCCCCTTGTTAATGAAGGTATCCTCCATGTGTCTCTTTGCAATTCACAAAGCATCTTTCTTGAAGAACAGCTCTATTGCAAGTGTTTCATTGTTTCATTATAAGCACGCTGTATATATTTTGACAATGATTTATGTCGATACTTATAACACTACAGAGAGTTTAGAAGCGTTGTGAATGAGGAATGATTGACTAGGGCATTTGATAAATAAATGTGTGTGTTATTGTGCCAATTTTATTTTTTTTAAATAGTTTTGATATTCTTTGCCATTATATAATAAAGCTTGCAACATTATGGGGTCGATGTTAAGACCCATGCACTGATTTTATAACACATAACTGCGTGCATATTATAAAATACAATGTCCATGCGAGCATGTGCGGACAGCCTATGACTCGCAGGTGCAGGGGGAATTTACCAATTACGCGCCGTGACGCAATCGGCCTTTTTCCCAGTTTCTTCTCAGTCCACTCCAATTAAGGAGTGGACTGGGAGGGAACTTCCCTACCTCCTACCTAACCTTCCTCCCTTTTCCCCTCTCCTCCCCAACCTCTAACCCAGGGGTGGGCAATTCCAGTCCTCGAGGGCCACAAACCTGTCGAGGTTTTAGGATATCCTAATGAATATGCATGAAATAGATTTGCATACAACGGAGGCAGAGTGCATGCAAATCTCTCTCATGCATATTCATTAGGGATATCCTGAAAACCAGACTGGTTTGTGGCCCTCGAGGACCGGAACTGCCCACCCCTGCTCTAACCTCTACCTAGGTACCCAAATTTTTTTATTTCTATGCTTACTGCTCCTCGAAGCGGAAGTAAGCTCTGCGCACCAGCTGGCTGCCAGCACGCACCTCCCCAGGACAGTGTCTAATGGTGCTGTCCTGGCCCGCCCCTCCCTGCTTAGACCACGCCCCCTGGCCTGCCTCTTTTACTTGGCCCAGCACTTCTGTGTGCAACGGGGGTTATGTGCGTGGCCAGGCCAGGCCCTTTGTAAAATGCGTGCGGCGTGTGTAGGGGCCCAGCTGCGCCTATATCCCCCGCTTTTTACATGCGTGGGCCTTTTAAAATTGGCCCTTAAGCAACTTTCAAATCATTTAAAACATTAATGGTGCTACTTACCTTATTTTAGGGTTCTCTGACGGATATACCATTTTAGGTACCCACATATCATTTTTATTTTATTTAAAACCTAGATCCAATATACTATATATATGTGTGTATTTACACACACACATATATAAATCTTTAGTAAAAATACAATTTAAAAGCAATCACAGAACTAAATCAAGTGTTCTAAAACGATAAACACTATGAATAGAGACAGAGAATGCTAATGCAAATTCATTGTATAGCAAAAGAATACACATTCGTTTATTAGGATCAATTTCATACATATACCAAAAATGTGCTACAATTTATAGATCTCTTTGACATACAACTAAACCCATCCAGTCCTGATTACCTAGAGCCCATATGTTGACCCATCAAAGTTTAAGCCGTCGCATTGTCTATTGCTAACAGACCCACAGCTCTGAAATCAAAGTTCACAGTCCATACGCACGCAACTGCAGCATGAAACAACTGATCAAAATCATATTGACTTGGATAAGATTTCTTGCTAGCAGAGACCCTTGTTCCCTGACAGAAGGTTCCTCAGGGGGAGATCGTACATAAACCGAGGTTGCAGAAGACTACAAAGTTAAAACCACAGATAAAATACCTATTCTCACTGGGTACGTCTAATGTATAAATACAAAAATCAACTACAAAAGTTAAAACACTTAGAGGATAACTTTGAAACAGCCGCCTGGGTGCACACGTATGTGTGTTTGCCGGCTTGTGCCCAGAGACGCGTCCATTTTATACCATACGCACGTATATGCGCGCGAGTTATAAAATAGCCTGGATGCCTGTACATGTGTGCGCAATTTTAAATGGACAAGCGCATGTGTGCGCGAATAACGCGTCTACTGCGCAAGGCGGGAAATTTTAAACGGGACGTGAACCAACGCCATAGGTAAGTGTTCCCAGTTTACGGACAGGACTTGCAGTTTTATAGCCACTCTTTCTCCCCAGTTATTCCCAACCCTTAAAACTCTGCTGCCTGGCTTACATTTTTTTTTATTTTACTGCTTACATGTTCTCCGTAGCAGAAGTACATTTATGTGGCAGGGGGACCCTGGCGCACGCCTGTGCATGCAGGTATTTACGCGCACACCCCTTGCCCTTCCCCCGACACGCCCATGCCCTGCCCAGACCACACCCACTCACTGCCCCTTTTTGCAAACCTTTTCCTTGTGTGCGCACAGGGGGAGATTTGGGTGTCCATGGGTGGCTTATAAAATCCACTGGCGCACAGCGGCCCAACTCGTGCGCACATCCTTTTGGCACGCGCGGGGCTTTTAAAATCTACCTGTTACTAAACATTCACGTATGTCTTTATACATCCAGTGGTGCCGTGCTGAATGAATCAATCGCTGGAAGTTATTAAAGGCAGCTATCATGATGAACTTGTGCTTTCTGAAAATAAAATAACATTTCAAACTAAATTAAATGTAGACTCTAATCAGGACTCGAACTAAATCTCATTTTTAGAAAATGCAAAGCAATTATTCTTGAACCTTAGCAACTAGAGCCATCCCAACAGGGCTTAGCTCAGCTTTCTTTCTCGAACCTTAAACTAACGAGAAACCCAGAACGAGCCTGGGTGACACGGTACTTCAGTGTGGTTTTAAACCTCTTGTTTGGAAATAGAGCATGGAAAGAAAGGTAACTAGCTCTATGCACCACACTCAGTCCACTGAGATATCAAAATAAACGATAATAAAGAATGGATCGCTTCTAATTAAATACCTCCTATTCACTCAATAGAATGCAAAACTGAATTTATAGGAACGCCTCCCATTCGGTTTTGAAATTTAGACCAGGAGGAAGCATGGTCTGCCCCGTTGTACTGCTGCTCACGCCGGGCTGACTGACACATTCCCTTCTCTCAGGAGATGTAATTGTAAGATAATGAAAATCTCAAGTCATCCAAGTTAATGGTTTTATTCTTCCCAAATGTTTTGCTAACAGTGGTTCCTGTTTGTGCAGATGCAGCTTTTTATGCTATATAATCCGTGTCTTGATTGGTAGCTTAATTTGTCCAATGTACAACTTCTGAGAAGGACACAATATTGCACATGCCATCTGTGATGTGTTTTATTTATATATATATATTGGACAATTTCCTGATGATATGGATTTTGTAACTTCTTTGAATAATGTGCAACAAAATTTGTTATACGATTTCTCAATGAAAATAGATCAAGAAAGGATTGTTATAATGCTGTGTTGTAGCACTTTAGTAAAGATGCTTCAAGTCACCTTCCAGAAGGCTTCTGAATATTTAAATCGCTGGGAGCTGGCATCCAATATGTAGCAGTGACAGCTGATGCTGACTCTGGGCGCAGGTCATTCAGTATTATACAATTTACAGTTTATTAAAATTTATGAAGCGCCAAGTTGTACAAGACTCTAGGTGATTTTCAATAAAAACATACACCATTACAGTAGTACAAGGATAAAAAAAATATTAAAATAAAACCACTTTAAAGGAAATTGTTCATCATATCAGCTTTAAGTTAATCGTTACAACAGCATGGTCATACACAGGCCAGATTAAACTAATAGGTCTTAAGCCCAGCTCTGAAGATCTTAGTATTCACCTCGAGCCTGGAGTCTGCGGGTAAGGAGTCCCAGAACTGTGGAGCAGCAAAGGAGAAAGTTCTCTCTCTCTTGTCTCAAGAAGCCGAACCAATTTGTGTGATGATATCTCAAGTAGCCTTCTATTCTGTGATCTCAAATTACGGGTGGGAGTATAGACTTTCAACAGGGCGTTAGCCCATGGAAAGGAATTCAGTTGAAGCAGATGATGACCCATCACAGAAATGTTATACTTTATTCTCCACTGGATTGGAAGCCAGTACAGGTCAAAGAGAACTGGGGAAATGTGTTTGCATAAGCACCTACTTGGGATCAGCCTTGCAGCTGCACTTTGCAGAAGCTGATGTGCTTTCAAGGCCACAGCTGGAAGGCCCAAATAAACTATGTTACAGTAGTCGAGGGAAGGCAAAATTAAAGCTTGAACGAAAGTCACCAGAACTGAGCAGAGGATTTAGGCCATGAAGCATATGCAGTTTAAAAAAGCCAGATCTAATGCTCACCTTAATTTGATGTTGAAAACAGTCTGGAATCAATCCAGACACCTAGAGTTTTTACTTGATGCACGATTGGCAAAGATACATTGTTACATGATAAAGTAGCAAGAATGTCAGAAGCAGAAAAGTGCTTTAAAGTCAAAAGATCTATTTTTGCAATCTTTAAAGACAAATTTATTATGAGTCATCCAAAGTTTAATAGTAGACATATAAAGAGAAAAAGTACCTTTGAAGTATCTTCCCAGGAAGATTGGCATTCGAAGTGAAACTGAATGTCATCTGCATAGATACGGCAGCCCACACCGAGGCCTGCAAGTAGTTTACCAATCTGAGCTAGATAGATGTAGAATAATAAGGCAGATAGAGCAGAGCTCTGAGGGACCCCAGTGGGGATATCATACTAGGAAGAGCAACTGGAATTAATTCTGATTTGGTGTGATCGACTGGATAAATAAGACTGGAACTAGGACAAAACGAGTCCAGCCGAGCCACGAAACAAAATCTCATGATCCAAGGTGTCAGAGGCAAGGGGGATATCTAAAAAGACAAGCAGGTACTTCTTACCACTATTTAAGTCATGATATGGAAGGAATCGAGTAGAAAGGTGATCAATGTTTCCATACTTAAAGGCCTTATGGAAACCAAATTATAAAAGGTCAAGAAGGCAGTGGTCATCTAGAAAGTCATTCAACTGTTGAAGGACAAGAAACTGAAGAATCTTGGCTTCAAATGGAAGGGAGGAATTTGGTCTATAATTAGATTGCAATGAACAAGTCAAACTTTGTTTCTATTAAATTGGACGAACAGAAGCCATTTTTAACAAAGGAGGAACCCAGACCCTCATTTAAAAAATGATTCATAATCTTTGCTAGATGTGATACAACTTGTTTGAGGGTTCTAAAAATAGAGGGGTTACAAGTATTCAAGGGACAAAAGGGGCTATTCACTTTAGAAATTGCCGTTGCGACCTCAAGAGTATATACAGATTCAAAAGTGGACCGTAAAGGGACATGGTCCACTGGGCTAGATAAATAACATGGAGGTACTGTGACAAAAAGAACGGACAAATTCATGACCTTATCTCTTAAAAAAAAAAAAAAGAAATTATCACATGTGGGGCCAGAGAAAGGTTGTTGGTACTAGTCAAATTCTGAAGCAGGTGAAATAAGTCTTTAAAGTTGTTACCCACACTATGAATTTGTTTAGAAAAGGAAACCTTTTTTACCTATAAACCTTTACTTTTATAAGAAACTAGACGAGCAATAATCATTAAGACAATCAACAGTAAGACTGCGTTTCCAGGCTCTTTCCATGTGGCGCAACAGGCACTGTTCTGATTTTAGCTCAGGAAAGAGTCAGAGCGTAACAGTATTTATTTAGATTTTTTTATATTCTGCTTTTTGCACTTCTTCAGCACGTCAAAGCAGATTACATTCAGGTACTGTAGTTGTTTCCCTATCCCCAGAGGGTTTACAATCTAAATTTGTAGCTGAGGCAATGGAGGGTAAAGTGACTTGCCCAAGGTCACAAGGAGCAACCCTGGTCTGTAGCCCACTGCTCTAACCACTTGGCTACTCCTCCACTCCAGTATCAGTAGCCTTAAACATACTGGCAGTCCAAATATCTAGGGCATCAACATCTACAGGATTAAAATTGACTCTTTCTATAATTCTTGTGCAACATACTCAGGATCAATCAATCCTCTTTTAATATGAGGAGAGATGCTCTTAATCATGGTAGGGTAAGGAATTGCTAAATTAAAAGCAATCAGATGGTGGCCAGACCAGGGAGCCAAAGAAGTATTTAGATTGTATACACACTTCTGTGAACTAGGATTAGAGAATACAATCTAAGATATGTTCCTGATTATGAGTGGGAATATTCACCAATTGATGCCATCCAAGAAAAGTCAAGCAATCAAGGAATTGTTCATAATGAAGGGCAGGTGGGAAGATGAGAACATGCAGGTAGCTGCTTGAGAGATGATCGTCAAAATATGTCACCTACCAGAAATTCAGATTAAATTCACATCTCCAGTGTGCAGAGTGGAGAATACCATATGGCTCTGGGTTGCAGATAAGCTGGGATCTTTGACACCCATTTCACTAATCACGGTCTCCTGGCATCTGATCCTTCATACTCCCGGATAGGATGATGACTATTGAAATGATCCAGTAGGCAGCTGGATGAATCCATTTAGGAAGGACTACCTCTCATCATGACTCACTTGGTGACTTATAGGTGTTGACGATATAAAAACCTCTACCCTTTATAATAATTCAGTGGATTGTTGACATGAAACTGTATGAAACACATCTCTGCTGGCATACTTAGCACAATCATGCTTCATGTGTAGGATGTAACTCAGAAAATTGAAACAGGCAATCATGAACCTTCTTGTCGCATCTGCCTCAACAAGTGTCTCTTGTGAGCAAATGAGATCAATATTGTGATCAGCAGCAGCAACATCAATGGAGTTTTATTTGATATCACTTTTAAGTTTTAGAATTCCAAGAGCTGGGCTGATGGCTTGAAAATCTCTCAGATTGTCACCCTTAATATTTGGATTTGGTTTGCTGTTGGATTATCCATTTCCCCGGACAGGGGTAGCCCAGCCACTCAAGGAGAGTGCAACATGAACCCTTTTCTATTCCTCCCTGTCCTGTCTATGAATGAATGTGTCTTTATGTGCTTTGCATGTACTTGTCTGTGTGTCTGTATATTTGTATGTGCGTGTTGGTCTATGTCTCTGTTGGTATCTGCCTTGAGTGTATGTATATATCTGTCTCAAACAGCTCTGTGTGTACCTGTGGCTTTGTGCTCTCTGTGTGTATAGGTGTGCGTGTATGTAAGAAAGAATACATCTGTATCTGCATGCATATTTGTTTTTCTACATGTTCTATGTACACAGACAAATATGGAGGCTGTGTGTGTGGTTCCCTCTGTTGGTATTTTTGTGTGTGTGTGTGTGTGTTGGGGGGGCGGGGGGGGGGGGAGCAGTTAGTCTTGTCCCTGGCAGATCAGTATTTAGCTTCAGGGGCACTGCTTGATATTTCAGGAATTCCTTCTCCTTGTGTAAGCAGATCCAAATGGATTTATGTGGCTGCCTTTAATCTTTCTGCAGTGGTGTTTTTGCAGTGAGTGCTTGCTGTTTTTATACACAATGGTACACATATCTATGACAGAACTTTTTTTTTTTTTTATTGTAAACTTCCTTTTTTCCAGTATTGTTTGCTTTCTAGATTTATATAATGTATGTGTCTAGGGGCGGGATGATGGCAGTGTGGCTATTTTTACATCTTGAATAATGTTCAGACTGGAATTTTGTCTAGCTGTGGGTGGATTAATGATGATTTTCTTGACTGCATGGCCTCTCACTTCTATCAGATCCCCTCTAAGCCATTTTCCATTGAATTTTAGTTGGATGTTCTAAGGTTTTATATCTCTTATTGCACGTGGTTGTCCAGGTCTCTGTTTTCCAGTGCATAGTCTTCATACCCTCAGGCAAGTTTAAATCTGTCCCTAAATATCTACATTGTTAGCACAAGTTAAAACTGCTACTAACTTTTATACTGCTGCTAGACACATACAGAGCAGTACAGCTCTACATAAGAGAATCCCCGCTCCATGGAGTGTCCAGTCTAATCAAGGCAGACAAATAAGAGACTTCAGTAAATGTTATAGAAAATAACAGAGTCAACAAGGCTATGATCAGAAAGAGCCAAGGTTTAAGAAGTAAAAGCAACCTGAAAAAGATGGATTTTTAAGTGCTATTTGAACATGGCCAGAGAGAGAGAGCATGACATAATACTTAGATAAGTGTGGGTGGTTGGGGGTGGGAACGCTCAGTGACACTGCTCTCTCCACTGCAGTGTAGGGGGTCTCCAGTTTCATCTCCAGATCAGGGCTTCCACGACCCAGGTCGACTGGGACTATGGATGCCACAGAGTCCTGATCATCAATAAGGGGGATGGCCTTGTGATGAGAATTGAGGCCCATGTTACAGGGATCTGGAAGGAACACCTTTACATGGTTTCTGACCTCAGGACCATTGCTGCTGGAGCCTACTAAAATGGGGAAAAATACCCCTGGGTAGTTGCAAGTGAAAGCTCCTGGTGCCAAGGTCCCACTGAACTGGGAGAAGAAAAGGAATTTCTGGGCCAAAAATGTAGATATGGGATGCTGTCATACAGTGTGCTCATTATAGTAAATGAAGCCTGTCAGTCAACTGAAATAGTCTCACAGGGCTACTCACCTTAGCTTCACCCTGTTTGCAAGATATTATTTGGTTTCTACCACTTCCCCAAACATTGGTCCTTCTGTCTCCCTTCCTGACCTCTCCTCTTCACAATTTTCTAGAATCCTCCAGTCAGAGTTTTCTTGCCAATAATTGTTGACAAAGTCTTTCTAATAGAGTGTGAGGGGAGAGGGAGGACCTGCTCTAAATTCTAATCAATGTATGTCAGGTCTTTAGATTCCATTACTCTGCCTCCAGAGTTGAACCTCCACACGTCTTTCATTCCCTCCCTCCTGATCTATAACTTCTTCCATTCTTCACTCCTTTTCTTCTCCCTTCACCCCATTCAGCTACCATTCTCTACAGCAGCGGTTCTCAACCGGTGTGTCTCCACACTTCCCAGTCCCCTGCTGGCCCAGCTGCTCCCCCTGCCCCAGCGAAATAGGAACTCATCCTCCGCCCGGGCTTAAAATGCTGATAGCCCGGGGGGAACGCGGCAGGAGAGCTGGAGTCAGCGGCACCAGCACGCGATCATCTTCCCGCTCCCCGCAGCCCAGAAGAGGAAGTGGAATGCAGCGGTCTTTAAAGATGGCGCCGGCCATCCAGTGCTCCCTCCATGTGACAGGGGCCGGCCAATGGCACGGATACCCTGTCACATGGTAAGGGCAAAGGCCATCAGCGCCATTTTTATTAGTGGCAGCCGACGGCCCGGGAGCAGGAGATAGCTCCCGGGACCCCCACTGGACCACCAGGTACCTGTAAAAAGTTTTTTGGGGGGGGGTCGGGAGGGTGGGGGAAGCTAAGGGATTAGTTTTAAAGGGTCAGGTGGGTTTTTTGTTTATCGGCTCGGGCGCAGCCGGTTTAAAAAAAAAAAAAAACCCGATCGGGCTGGACAAAAACAAAACACAATGTGAATCGGAACCAGAATCAGAACCGATTCTGGTTCCGATTCACATCTCTATTAAGAGCCTGTGTGTATAAATAAGAGAGAGAGAATGTGTGTCTGTGTGTGATTGAGAATGTGAATATGTGATTGAGAGCCTGTGTGTAAGTGAAAGAGAGACAGCATGCGTGTGTGATTGAAAGCCTGTGTGTGTGTGTATATGTGAAAAGACAGCATGTGTGTAAATGTGATTAAGAGCCTATAAAAGTGAGAGAGAAAAAGCATGTGTATATGTAAGTGACTGAGAGCCTATGTAAGTGAGAGAGCATGTGTATGTGTGTGTGATTGAAAGCCAGTGTGAGAGAGAAAGAGCTTGTGTGTGACTGAGAGAGAGGAGAAAGTTGCAAGTCAACCATCCCTCCTCCTGCTAATTCAAAACAATCTCAGGGCACCTGGATATCAAACATTCCCAGGTATGCAGAGCAGGGCATTTTTTGTATCCTTATTATTTATTATTACTGGGTCTTTGTGTCTGCTATTTTGAAATATTTTATTCATCTCTAGAAATTTTTTTATGAGTTTTTAATTATTGGATATTCCATTCATCAGTTGTTTTGAAATAATCTGTTCTTTTTGTTAGTATGGTTTTACTGCTACTGATTTCATATTGATTTGTTTTGAGGACTGGTGAAGTTTCTCTCTTTCCTTCATTACATTGCATACAGTCTCTCTGGCTTCCAATTCAGTTTTTGTCTGCATGCTTCCAGTTATGCGTTTTGGTCTCTCTATTCTTTGTTAGGTGAGGGTCTGCACGTGTGATTCAGGTGAGGTTTTCTGCTGGTGTGTAGTTTCTTTGTAGGGCTCTATAGGGGCCTGGCTTGGTCCGTTTTCCTAATAGGAGGTGTATTGGTGTCTTAAGGCCTGGTGTAATATTTTCAGTGTTGCCTTTTCTTAGGTAAGGTGGTTACTCTTTGAGTGCTGGAAATTGGTGCTGCTTCGGTAGGGGATGTTTACTGTTTATGCAATTTTCTGTTCAGACAGAGTACTTATCTTTCCCTTGTCTCATTTTTAACAACAAAAATAATACTGGGCCTTTATTTTTTTATTTCTGCCATGAATTGTAATGAGCAGTGTATCACATGTATGAGTGAGGTATGTCAGGTGCGTCACGATGGGGAAAGGTCGAGAACCACTGATCTACAGAGTCAGCTGCACAGCTGCGATGCTTTCCTAGTTTGAGAGAGATTTGTAGCAACCAGTCTGCAAGTTTCCCCAAAACTTCCCTTCCTCTTGATCCCAAATTGCTTATCAAGCCCTACCAACTGAGCAGTTTTGTTCCCTGCTGTCCAGATTAAATAAATAACATATCGTTTGCTTCTGGACGGCATCCGCCAGCAGTTCTGTTGACAGAGTGTAAGTGAGAGAGATCATGCCTAGCATTCAGTTTTAGAAAAGTGCTGTAAAATGTTACCTGTTTACTGCACATACAGTATAACAGGAACAGAATGCTCAGGTAAGAGCCATCACAACCATAACACGGTTCATCTCTGCAGAGTTTGCTCGTTTCTCTTCCTTGTGAAGACAGACTCTGCAAGCAGTGATCTGGTTATCCAACCCTGGTGCATTTTCTCTGCTGGCCGGACTCTGCCGTTTGCCCTGCGACTTCAGGAGCTTCTCTTCCCAGGGAAACAAAAGGTTATGCACCAGTAAAGTAAACAACTGCCATGTAACTGCACAGCCCAGCGCCAGCGGTTTGATGAATTGCACCTCCCCACTCCAGTGCACAAGAATGGTGAGTGGCACAGAACTGTACTCTGGGACCTGGACTCCAAGTAGCAAGCACATTAATTTTTGAGGAATCCCCCTTTCATCCAGATAACGGCAGTAAGGGACACTCTGGCTACATTTATCATGGCTGAGCTGTGTGTGGTCTGTCACGGGCTGCGTTTAAGGTAAACTGAGAAACAAGAGCTGCCCTACTCTTTTTTTCAACTGTACAGCTGCGCCTGGTTGAATGATAATTCTTTGAAGTTGGACTGATTCCTTCTCCATAAGCCTTTTTGTTCTGCATCCTTCCTTACTCCTAGTAACACACACTTCTTAGAAATTTGCCTCAGTGAAAAATGTGGGGTGCAAGGCTGGCCAGTGGCTCATGTGGTAAATTGCTCTGCACTGATAATGCGGTTTGATCCCCAGGTTGGGTTTTTCTGCTCCTCAGGTCAGCTGGGGCTGAAGGTGCCTGCAGAAAGCAGCGTTCATAGCACACCGAGGGGAAGGAGATTTGGTCATTGCTTAAGGCAGCGGTTCTCAAAAGGGGCATCACCAGGACCTGAGGGGGATGTGTGGCAGGGCCAGAAGGATCTCTCCTCATCAGCCCTGTTGGGAGTTGGTTGACTTCTTTATCAGGTCTGATGGGAGACTGCTCTTACTTCCTTCTCTTCCTTCTGGCTCAGTGGAAGGCTCTTTCCTCATTCTCCCAGATCAGAGCGAGACGTTGCCAAGGCCTGCTCTTCTGGTTCCAGTGGAACACTAAGTTTATCTTCCCCCGCCGGGCCTGGACGTGACGCTGCTGATGCTCTCCTCACCCTATAGAGGGTGGGGCAAAAAAGGTTGGAGATGCTGGGCAGGGAGGTGGAAGAGAGAGAGAGAGAATGTGGGGGCTGTTGAGCAGGAAGGGGTGGGAAACGGAGTCAGGGTAGTTGGACAGGGAGGAGGAGGAAGGGGATAGGAGAGCTGAGCAGGGGAGAGAGGGAGCACACAGGGAAGAGGATTTGGAGGTCAGGAATGTTGGACGGGGATACGTGAGGGGATGATTGAAATGGAATAATTGGGAGAAATGAGGGATGATGGGAGCATGGAGGGGAAGTGACAGGTTGCAAAATCCATAACAGGTCCATTTTGGAAATGTGCATTTCTTCTTTCTTTGTACTTTGCTTAGTGTAGGAGAAAATGTATTTCTGTTTCTATTTCTCCAGTTTTGCACTGCATGCAAAGTGGCTTTTTGGGGTTTCCATTCCAGTTTTTGTCTCCACATTTGTAATTTGTGATCTTTTATTCTGTATTTGGTGAAGGCCTGTTCTGTGTGTGTAACAGAGGGTGAGGTATTTTATTAGCATGTAGGCATTTGTATCGGTCTTATTTGTTGTGTTTTCTTAATAGGACATACACTGGTGGTGCACTGCTGCCTTTTCATTGGTAGGGCTATTGCTGTTTGACTCCTCAGAGCGTGTGCTGTTATGGTATGGCAGGTTTGCTATGCATGTACTGAACATTTTTTTTAGGTTTTGTATTTTACAATGTGCCTGGTAGTAGAGAGATTTTTTTTTTCTGATACTGAAATACCACCAGTATACAAATATCTTTTTTGTATGGTGAGTTGTTTGGAGAAATACCCTAGTTCTGCAATGCATGTATTATGGGGTGGGGGTCGTGGGATTCCTGTGGATGCAGAGTATATGTTTAAATGTAGCCCCCTGATGGTCATGTGTTCAGTGTGTCACGCATGTGAGCGTCTATCACGTGCATCCCAAAAGAAAAAAGGTTGAGAACCTGTGGCTTAAGGGTTGGCTGGATTGAGGGCCCATGATTTTAGGGTTCCAGAAGGGAGGGGGTGTCAACCAGGGGGAATAATCCCTGGGTAGTTTTGGCAGTGGATCCAGTTCATGCTGGCCCTTCCTAGGTGTTTTACTTTGTGTTACATTCACCCTATTTATTCCTGACCATTTCCTACAGATGTCAAGATCATTTAGAATTTTAATCCTATCCTCCAAGGTGTTTGCAACTCCGCTCAGCTTATCCTTGTCTGTGGATTTTACAAGAGTACATTTTTTTCTAGCTACATAGGCAGTTATCTGACAGTATATGATCTAGATCAGAGGTTCCCAAACCTGTCCTGAGAGACCCTCAGTCAGTCAGATTTTCAGGATATCCACAATGAATATACATGAGAGAAAAATTGCAAGCTGTGGAGGCAGTGTATGCAAATCTCTCATGCATATTCATTGTGGATATCCTGAAAACCTGACTGGCTAGGTGTGCCCCGCAGGACAGGGTTGAGAAGTACTGCCTAAGTTACCTATTACATTTTTTTTTAAATGTTTCATTTTCAATGTTTATAGGTTTTAAACCTCTGATGCAAGCATAACTTACCAAAACATGGCCATGTTGGGTTTTTAGAGCTCTCTTTTCTACTTTTGGTTTATGATATATATTTTTAGGTTTGACTTTATTCCACTATTCATTAAACAATTTTATTGTCATCGTGTATAATAACCCTGGGCTGAGGCCCTACTAAGGAGTCCAAGAGCAAACTTATCTTTCAAGATATCCTCACCTCCCATAAGCCCCACTCTCTTCCAGGATTCCCTGTCAGCGGGAGATTTCTCTCCAAGGCCCCAGGCATTTTATAACAGCCTCTGAAGTAACCAGTCATAAGCATGCTGTACCTGGGACATAGTTCCAATATTACTTTACTGAGAGTTGATATTAAATTACAAGTCCTGGTTCAATACATAATCCATCCCAAATAAATCGGTGACTCTGTAAATTTGATAGCATCTGATGTTTCCTTCCATGTACCTTTCCAATTTAAGCACATAAGAAATGGCCATGCTGGGTCAGACCAAGGGTCCATCAAGCCCAGCATCCTGTTTCCAACAGTGGCCAATCCAGGCCATAAGAACCTGGCAATTACCCAAACACTAAGAAGATCCCATGTATTTCAGGGGCAGTTTTGGAGCTTCCTTCCAAAATGGTGGATATGGGACACAATTCAATGTCCCATTTCTCATACCTTAATCAAGATGTCTTGAGGAGACTTTTTGCTGCCTCTCCAACCTTCTCAATTCCCTGGATGGCATCTTCCAATCCTCTCCAGAATATCTTGATGATGTTTCAAGTGGCAAACTCTGACTGGGTGCCACTGGCCTTTCTTTCTCCTTTCCTTTCCTCTCCAGGGCCACGGTTGGATAATCCTAGACCCCTTGAAACTCTTGCAGTTGATGGGGTCTAAATTCTGCTAGCAAGGGGGAATTTAGGCGCTGACAAAAACGAGACCAGTCTCCGAAAATCCAAAGCAAAAGAAGGAAGGGTGGATAAAACTTCCTTCAAAAGAACTTTACAAAAAATATATATTCTTAAATAATAAGGAAGAAGAACACCTTTGTCTTCCTTTTCTGAACCCAGATCTTAAACCATAAGGCCCAAAGGTGGTTCTTTTCCAAAGAATAAAAGGGGAAAAAAAAAAAAGAACAGGAGCAAAAACAAATCCATCCTACTTTCTGAAACGTTTGACGATCCACATCCTAAAATGGTGTCTCTGTTGGTTTTTTGTGTTTTTTTAAATAAAATCAGAGCATTACCACTATGGGGGGAGCTGTTAAACAAGGGCCATGCTTGACCTCTCCTTACACTAATGGTATATTCCTTTTAGCAGAGACCCAAGAGGAGTCTAATTTATTTTGCCCTCTTTGTGTTACCTTCCAGTTATGATATTTGTTGGCACCGCCCCTCTGCAGCAGTGATGATAGCCCAGCCAGCCTGGGAGATGTAAAACTGTCTGCCATGCAAGCATTCATGAAGGAGCGGCAAGCGGGCTGGGACGCTCTCTTACTCCACCATGTAGCGCGCAGGCCAGGGGCTGCTGACTTTACCTAAGCAGCCTTGAAAGGTGTTCCTTTCCCATCCTAAGGTGAGCTCTCCCCACCTCTGGCACTGATGCTGTGATTAGTTAATCTGATTTACTGTCCAACCTTTTTGATAAAGACTAACGTAGAAAAAGGGGTTTCAGTGTGTCTGCATTCTCCGGGCCTGCTGTCTTTTTGAGTTTTCCCACCACGTTTAGTAAAAGGCTTTTACTTTCTTTGATCGTCATCTTGTGTATTTGTGGCACGGTTGTACTGATACACAGACATAAGGGAAAAAAAGCACAGGGCTGCTTCTACAGCTAAGTCCATAAGCAAAGCCCGTCAAGCAGCAGTGTCTGAAGTTTCAAGCAGGCTCCTCACCCAGCAAAAATGTTGCTAGCAGTAAATTTGTAATGGGTTATCATTTATTTATTTATTTATTTAGCATTTTTATATACTGACATTCTCGATACAAATATCAAATCAGGTCGGTTTCCATAAAACAAAACTGTCGCGGTAAGGCGTTACAATAAACGGAGTTTCTGAACATAAGAATATAAATATTAAATAGACAACAGTGACTCATCAAATAACGTAAATATATATAGTAAATAACATGTAATAAAATAGATAGTAGCGTGAATTTATGTAGTAAATCACTAACATGTAATAAAATAAATAATAAAATAGAATAATATAATATATATAGACAACAGTAACTCGTCAAATTACGTGAATACATGTAGAAAATAACTAAAAATAAATGATGTGCTAAGTTGGGAAATACAGGAAATATCATAAGGCTTGGGGATAACTGCACGGCACAGCAGGTAGATACCACCATAAGCAGCTTGCCGGGCAAATTGGATGGACCATTTGGTTCTTTTCTGCCGTCATTACTATGCTTTATGATCCTTTAGGTCTCTTACTAGCTGCATTTCATTGTGGACTACAGCTCTTCCTGTCTTGCCTCTCAGTCTCATAAAATTCCTCTAGCAAGCTACACACCCTCCTTCTGGCATGGCACAGGCGCACAGAAAGCAAGCATTAATCTGCAGGAAGCGTGGCAGAAACTTTGCTGTGCCCGTTGTGCTAATGAACTTCTCCCCTCTGAAGCTGTCCTCTAAGTTTCTGGATTGTTAGAGTTTTTGCTGCTGCTCATGTCGCAGTGAAGTGATTTTTTTATACAGATCCACGTACGAGAAGCTTTTACTCCACACTTCCAGTATGGGGGTAATTGCCAGGGGCGCACAGCTCACTTTTTTGGTTGAGAGGAAGGCCATACAAATTGCCCAAAACCCCACCCCAAAACATTTACAATTAATGTCATTCTTTTTTACATTGTGTAAAGCATATTCATAATCAAGTATACTTGAAATAAAACGAATTAATTGCAAAATGGGTGGGTAACAGCAGGGGAGAGGAGGAGACAGGAGAGAAGACGAAGGGATGTGACAGGGGGAAAGAACTGGGCTGAGGGGAAAGGATGAGGGTGGGGGATGGTGAACTCCAGTCCCCGAGGGCCGCAAACAGGCCGGGTTTTCAGGATTTCCAGAATGAGCACACATGATATATATTTGCATCCAGTGAAGGCAGTGCATGCAGATCTCTCTCATGCACATTCATTGTGAATATCCTGAAAACCCGGCCTGTTTGCGGCCCTCGAGGACTGGAGTTCGCCATCCCTGGGCTAAAGGGTGAAGTGGGGATAAGGAGAGAGGTGGGGAGAGAAAGAGGGCTGGAAGCAGGGGGGCTGGTGGGACAGAGGGGGAAGGGCTGATGGAATAAAAAAAGAGGCCTGTCCCCCACAAAAAAAGTCACTGCAGCCCCAATATAATTAATCCCTCCCCACAAAAACAATCTCTTTTCTTCCCTCACCCCTCTTTTCTTCCAGTCTCAAATCCCCTCCTCCTCTCACCTCCCTCCAGCCCCTCTTTCTGCATTCAGCACCCTACCTCTCTCATCCCCCTCTTCCTCCTTCAGCCACTCCTCTCACCTCCTATCCCCACTCCCTCTTGCTTTTGCCCCCTGCCCCATCCTCTCCTTCAGCCCTTCTCTCTCCACCCTTTGTCTTCCCCTGCCCTCCTCTCCCTTCACTGTCTCCTCCACCTCTCCCTTCCACCCCCTCCTTTTGCTGTCTCTCCTCCTGCCCCCTCTTCTTTCTCTTCTCCAGTCAGCTCCCGCCCATCTTCTGACCACCACCAACCACTTACTTGTTGTACCGGTGACTCCCCACACCCGGGTCTGTCTGTTTAAAGCCAGCGAGAAAAGGCAGGTCCAAGCAGCAGGAAGGGAAGGCAAGGCAGGTGGCGATCGGAGCCTGTACTGAGCCGATGCTCATTTTGAAGCTTGCTCTCGGTAGAAGTGACTTCTTTAAAGTATAATTATCCACCAGGCGCAAGCTGCACGGAAGGGGGTGGATTGGCTCGGTGAGCCCTCGGCAGTCAGGTAGCAGAAGGAGGATTGGGGGAGCAGGGAGGAGTCACCGCCACCCGACCATCTATCGTTTGGGGAAAAAAGAAAATAGGCTGTGACCCCTGCGGGCACCACCTCCCTTCCATCGGTAGGCACCGGGGGATTGTCCTTTTTGAATGAATCTTTGTCTCTGGGAATGAGCGGGAGATGCACTTCCCTTTCCGTTTCGATATCTTGTTTATTGTGCTCTCCGGTTTGATCTTCCCTCTGCAGAGGCGGCTTACAAATGCCCAGAAATAAATGCAAATATTTCTTGAAACAATTACAGGGAGTCTGATTTACAAAAAATAATAATAATAATAAGATGCTTGTGCCGCAGCTCCCGTGATTTCTTGGCCACCAGGAGAAGGGTCGTCCTTCGCCATCCTGGGCCGACGGAGCGGAAGGGGAGCAGGCCAGGTCCAACCCAGGCAGAAACTGAAACTGGAGCCTGCTCTGCGCCCTCCTACGGCGAGGACTGCGCGGAGTAACCACCACCGCTCTCCAGCAGTAAAGCACCGCGAATGCCTCGGCCAGCAGGGGGCGCTCTGCTTTGCAAAGGCATTTCTGCGGTTTTATTGCCGGAGAGTGTTGCTGGTTTCCGATTTTGTTTGTTTTATCTGAATAACGGATTTAGTGCAAATGACAGCTGCGGACGGGAAGCGCCTCCCTCGCTGCTCTGCTGGCCTCTCATTAGGATGGGGAGTATTGTGACCTGCAGAGCATTGTCTTTCCGAGGGCACGAGTTCCCTTCACACAGGCAACAGGAAGTGGATTTACCTGAACGCTAAGCTGTTTTACAACCTCCCCATTGAATTTCGGGTCCTGGAGGACTTTGTGTGTTGCCTCCCTGCACGCGCCTGGTCCGTGGTTGCAGAGCAGCAAACGCCCGTGAAGGCTGTGCCATCGCTGGAGGTGATGAGCGGGATACTGAATGCAATCGTTCATTAAGAGAAACTTTACCCTCTCTTAGTCTCAAGCCTAGGGCCCGCCGCCGAGACTCATATTCCAGTGACCGGAGCCTGACGTCCTTGGAAGTGAAAGCTAGCATGAGGAGCAGCTCGGCAATACCCAGAAGTCAGACAGGAAATCAGTTCTTAGATGTAAGAATTAAATAAATGAATATTTGTTGCAAATTAATATTCTGTATTTAGCATAGCTGTGAGTAAATGTATAGTGCACATATATGCTTTTAAACGTGTAAAATATATCAGAATAAAGTTAGACATATTACTCGTGTTTGCTTTGAACTAAATACAAGGTTTATTTATTTTATGCCATATATTAACAAAAATGAACATTTTACATAAATAACATAATTTTCAAACACTGCCAGTAATCATTCACCTAGGACCGAAAACTTTCCGCCCTGTAATTTAAAAATGCTAGTAGTCTCCTAGACCAGAAACAGTTTTGTAAGCCGAGTGGGGTTAACTTTTATATACCATAAAAATGTATTTAAACACATTTATTAGAGAACGAATTAACTTAAAAAACGACTTATGTAAAGTTTTGTTTAACTTGTAGGGCTCTGTATTTCATTTTCATTTAATAAAATGTATTAATCGCCTAACACTAAAAGGCCTAGGTGATGTACAAAATTATACATACATAATAAAAACATAAATTGACAAAATGCAAACAAATTTTAATTTCACAGAAACTAAAAAGCAGAATACCATATGTTGGTCAAATACATGACATAACAGACAGATATAATATAAAAATGTATTTATTTAATTCTATTTCTTCAGGCAATTCCAGCACTAGCTCACAGCAGGTTATAATAAAAACATAAGAAAATATAATTGAGACAATTGTACAAAAAATGCAGACAAGACTTTCATAAATATAAAACATATAGACTGTAACTTTGAAACGGGCGTGCGAGCATTTACATTCACAAGTGCATTGGCGCAAGCCCAGAGATGCAGCGATTATATAACATACACTTAGGATGTCCTAAAACAGCCCGGGCACGCGGATGGGAGTGCCCAGTTCTGCAAGTGGGCAGGCACAGCCGTGTAAAGTCTGATATGAGCTGCGCAAGTGGGGGAATTTTATAACAGGTGCGTGTCCAGGCCATGACCAGTTTCAACCAGTTCACACCCACCAGTTCTCCCAGTCTAGAGCTAGCTAGGTCCTCCAAACCACCCTGGTTTTTTAGCCGGCACACCCCCCCCCCCCCCCCCCCCCCCCCCCACACAAGTTAACTCCAGTCCTCTTAAACCACTCAGGGATGCCTGATTTTGTTTTGGTTTTTTTATTTAGATTTTTATTAGGATCAACAGTAACTGATTACATCCAGTTATTGAATGCTGAATGCAGTACAAAACATCCAATACCAACAACAAATTGAAATAAATAAAATACCCCCCCCACACACACTTTATTCCATAGCTCATATGGTTTCATTCTCATTTTTTCCTTTTGGTCATTCATTTTTCCTTCACTCTTACCTTGAGGTTAAAAGGAAGGGAACAACAGGATCTTTCCCTCCACGTTTGGGTCTCCACAGCTGGCCTGAGGGATCCTTTAGCCCCAGAGTTGGTGCCATTAGGGATGATAGTGGGGGGAGGAGAGCTATTGGTTTTCTGTGTTACGTTAACCCTGGAGCTGCAGAGTCCGCCAGTTGATCTAACTTCTGGGGCTCATGCTGGTGGTCCCGTTGCATTAGTCATGTAACCCCCTCTTGGTTTTGGGCCACCTAATGAAAGAGTTACAGCAGAGTCCCGGGGTCACAGCTTCTCTCCTGGATCTCACACAAAACATTAATAACCCTGGGGGGCTGGGTTCACTGGTGGAGAGGGGGCAGAACCCCTTTGTGCTGTGGTGGGTAACTCACTCTCTCCCTAACACAGTCACTGAATGCTTGGTACTGACAGAGGTAGAGATCGCTGGCTGGAATCCCTCTCAGTAAGACAGCCTGGAGGCAGAGAGGGGGTTCAACAAAAATAATCTTTACTGAAGCTTGAAAAAATAGGATACATGCCAATATGGCGAAAATCATAAAGAGTACTACAAAAATCATAACAGGAAAATCAACAGTGTCTTTCTCCATCCTGTACTTCTTCTCCTGGCTGATACCTCTGGATCAGTGTCCATAAAACCCTCTTCTAAAAAGGGTAAGGAAATTGTCCTGTCCCTCCAGCATGAGCCAGAGGGGGAAATTCCAAAAATCCCCATTCTCTCTCCTCTGAATAACAAAAATCCAAAACTGCTCAAGAATCATTCTTCAAAATACTATTCAATCAAAAAGCAGTCCTCAGAGGAATTGCCACCCACTGTTAGCTGGTCATGGATAACAACCTTGAACCAGCCAGAGCCCCCTATTAACTGCACATGGGAAGTAACTGTTCCTCAAAAATCTGAAAATTGTCTTCCTCAACGCTAAAATCCAAAAACTCCATCTCCTTTGGCCGTGTCCACTGTGAAGCAGACAAACCTCACCATCTGGTCAGTCCATCTGGGGGATGGCAAAGACCTTCTGCACATGCTCATGCATCATTATACATGAGCCTAGAGCCCATACCATAAGGGGGAAGGGTAGAACAAGGAGGAAGGAACTCCCCCTTCTGGAGGCCTTTCCAGGCCAAGATATAGTAAACCCTGACAGGCCTGGTCACAGTCATGACTGTTGATATCGAGGTACTTCTGGTAGTAGGAGGAGGGGGAACCACTGGAGCCATGGATGCACAGAGAGAGCTGAGCAGGGGGCCAGGGCTGATATCTGAGGAAGAAGTACCAGAGGTGAACTGAGTGCTCGTAAGTCCTTCTGCTATTGACTCTAGATCATGGAGCAGAGCATTTCTGACGAGGAGCGCACCTGGATTCATCATCTTCTGTACAGTAGGCGTGACACTAGCTGGAAACTTCCAGGAATCCCATGAGTTTGCACTTGAGAGGTCCAACATCTTCAATTTAGAGGAAATATGGAAGGCCATTTTAGTACTTGGTAAGGTGCGTTGGGCAAATTTCTTACCTGTCTGGATAACTACAGGACATCTCAGCTAGGTTTATGGCTGAGTACGCATAGGATGGGGATTGTAAGAAGTGTTTTGATAATCTAGAAGTAAAATCTGGCAGGTTTCAAAAGAGTGAATCCTTTCTGGTTACAGATAATATTTGCCTGCAAAATAGAATTCAGAACTTGGAAAATGTTGTAAGATGTCACAATATATTTCCCATTAACTTACAGTGAAAGTGCTTGGAATCCGCCCTCGACATATAAAAAATACTTATCTGAAGTATTACAAATTGCAGCAAAGAGTTTTCCTCCACCTTTTGGGGCATTCCCCCTCCCTCCCGTTAAGAAGAGGGGTGAAGAGCAGTCTGGAGCTTCTTAGCTATCTTTTGATAGTTGGCAATTCTGGTTATTCCTTCTACCTTACTTATGCATTTTATATTAGATCTGATTTTTGAATGGGTTTCCATGTTGTTTTTTAAGTAATAAGAGTTGCCTAAAGTTACAATTTTTCTAATGTGGTGAAAGCCACACAGGGGAAGACGAAGCAATTTGTACGGATGAGTCCCAGAGTTTTATAACTTGGAGCTCTATATTTGTTAGTTTTGGGTTTTGTTTTATTTTTTTTTTAGGAACCATGTCAGCTCAATTTTTCAGTGGTAAGTTAGTCCCGGAGGCCTCCCTAGCTGTTTCTTCATGTACGTCTGTCACAACTACCTGATTGTTTAATGGTGAGGTTAGCAATCGATGATAATTATTTAAAGGTTTCTCTCCGCTTCCTGTCCTTTTTCTCCTGTTAAATTTCCGTTTCCATGTTAGATTTGATTTATTTCTTTTGCACTGAGACTTAGATCCTTCACTCAGTTGTGGTTTCAGATTGCATTAAAGTGTGATATTTTTCTTGTTGGATATATATTTCTGAACATAATACATATAAATAATACATATAAATAGGACTTCTGATTTTAGGTGTTTGCAAATTGTAATTTTAGGTCATTATTTTCCGACTAATTAAGGGTTCTTTCAGATATCAAAATTCGGTGTTTTCATGGTGCAGGTACTATTGTTGGATGTCTTTTCCGGTTGAATCAAATATATACATTTGTGCAGCTGAGGAGTTGTTAGCATGGAAAAGGCATAAAAACAGAGGATTCAGGGTAGGCAAAGGAAGGTGAAAGAATACCAGGAGAAGTGGTGTTTTTCCGGTGTTTATCTAATAAATATGGACTTTATTTATTTTACTTCAGGGTATTTTATCGGGGTTTATCAGTTAAAATTTGAAATCAGAAGCCCTAAATACAATATGTTAAAAAGGGTTCGGGTTTAATTCATCAGATATGTTTTGACACTCCATTTACTAAAATTTACATTATGGACCTCTACTGTGCAAAAGTTCTGAAGCCTGCAAATGGGCAAACACCTGAAGATAGCCTATGGCATTTTTTGTTAACCTGCAAAATAGATATTTAGGCCAACTTGGAGAAGAGATGACTCTGGAAATTCTGGCTACTATGTAAATTTTTGCACCCCATCAATTTCACAGTGAAGAGGCCTGCATGCTTAATGATAAGAAAAGCATTGGATAAAAATAGCAGCTAAAATAAACTGACTGTTTATAACTATAGATTAGTTTTTTGATACTTTACTCCTCCACTTATGTGCACAGTAGGATATACAGAAGACTATTCTTATTATTATTCAGACTTACTGTTATAACTAAGGCACTTGCTGGTCCATAAAGCACAATGGGTAGTTTCATTAAATGCAATAAAACTAATGCTGGAACAGTTAACCTCAGGAGAATTAGCTCCACTGATTAGGAAAAATACCTTTTGAAATATATGAGTTAAAAAAAAATTGGAAGAATGACACAAATCCCTATTCTGAATTTGCAGTGTTTTCTCTTCTTTTGTAATTTATACCTGCCCATTTGTTAAAAAAAAAACCAAACCTACCACTGCTACTGTAATTGTGAGTTAATGTGTTGATGGTATTCTGTGACGGACCTTACCATTATGAAGCATTGGCATAGCTGACTTGTGCCACCTTGTGGCTTCTCATGTTGCTTCTCGGTAAATGGCTCTTTACTGCAGGTCTGTCCTTCTCTCCCTCTCGCGTGACGAATGCAATTCGAATGGCATGATATAACTTGCAAGGCTTTGGTTGACTCTTTAATCGTCGGGTTAAGACTATGATTATCTGCGGATTCTCGTTCATATCTGTTCTTTTTATGTTTGTGTTTTGTTTTTTGCAGGCCAAAGAGCTGCCCACTTACAAAGACAATGACTTCATTAACGACGGCCAAAAGATTTACATTGATGAAAACAGCAAAAAGATGTTTCTGGAGAAGCTTAGGAAAGATGTTGAGGTAAGGCTTCCCGAGGGGGGTGAAGTAGTTGGTAATTCTCATGTCTTGAGTTTGGGGTTTTTGGGGGGTTTTTTGCTGCTGGTTGTGTCAGTTTTATGGGTCTGTGAATTACACAGCTATACAGTACCATAATGTGTTGTGACTCTCCTGCCCCTGCCTTCTACTGCCAACCCGCAGGTCTAGGTGGTTGGAAACCTAATATGCTTTTGTGGTCCTCTTTATTTAAACTACTCGTTTTACTTTGCTATACACACTGATTGCTTCAGCCCTTATGTAGTTCAGGCACATCTTACTGACCTACAGATCTGGATAAGAGATTGGACTCCCTTCTGCTCTGGAGAAGCCGCTTTATCTGCCTGGGCCTGGCTTTGCCTGATTTTATGTAGACTGTCCTCGTCGTCCCTTCTTCCCTCTCCCTTTTTGGAAACCTTTATGCACTCCGAGCACCAGAAATGCCCTGTGTGAATCCATCTGCCCTAAAAGGTGGTGCATGGATACTGCCCAGGAGCTAAAAATATAAAGGTAAAGTTTAAGGGTAGTGAAATGATCTTTAGAGTTGTCATGGGATGTTATTTGTCTGAAGGCCAAGTGATGATGTTGGGCTTTGTGTACACGAAATGTGCAGAATATTAACAGTGAAATGTAAAGCGAGAAAAGAAAGTCAGGTCTTTGGACCAATAGAATTGTATGAAGTCAAATTATAATTATTTCCTAACAATACAGAAGAAGGGGATTCTCCAGTTATCTAAAAGAATGTGTTAGATTAAAAAACATTAATTCCAAGCAGTTTTGATGATTGGATTAAAGATGATCTGCAGTATCAGTAAGGCAGGTGACAAAGCCTCAGAAAAGCAATGAACAACAGGGAAAAGGAATGATATGATCTTGGTACAAGGCTTTGATGTGCAGCACAGCTCTGGAAAGGGTATGGATGTATCCTTTCCAGAACCAAAGAATATTAAGGGAAGCAAAAAAAAAAAAATGTAATAACGAGACTGGAGAGATTAGGGAGGTTCAGTATGGAGCCAAGGATGTAAAACATAAAGCAGGTACTGAGAACAGGATGCAAATAAATACTCGCGACTTTTCAAGATGAAAATAATCGTACAAGATTGGAAAAATATTTACAAATGATGGGCCCCAACCAAAATTGTTAATAGCCGGGGGGGAGGAGGGGGGTGTAGGGAACAGGTCTTTGTAATATTTTTGTAGTTTGTTTTTTAATCCCGCTGTCTATTTTTGGAAAGATTAAAGCCTCTCTCCCCCTCCTTTTCTCTGTGGTTGTGTGGGCAGGCAGCAGCATCTCCTCTGGGGCCCTGGGTGGGTCTGGACCTGCCACTGCAGCTCTGGCTCCTTTTAAGCCCGAGTTGGCCACCGCAAGAGCAGCTCCTCCTGGTTTTGTGCTGGCCACAGCATCAGTGGCTATTTCTAGCCCCTGCGATGAGTTTCCACATCGCAGTCTTTAGGCACCGAGGAATGTTCCACTCGTGGTCAGACCGGAGGCTGTAAATTGAAACGGATTCATGGATTTGCTATAAAAATTGAGAGAGTGTTTTTTTCTCGATTCATGCTGCAGCCTTCCTTTAGATCTGTAATCCTTGTTTTCGGTTTTGGAGCCCAGAAGGCAGGTGTACACGGAGTCCCGGGGGCCACTTCCTTATGCTTTCTCATAGTCCTGTAGGCCCCGGGGTAGATTTCTTTCCAGTGGGAGGGAGAAAAATCAAGGCCCAAGGTGTCAGGGGGCTCACAATAAACGCTGTCCTGGGGAGGAAACAGTTCACCTGCGCCATTAAAGGATGCGCGTGCCAACAAAATAGGGAGGGAGTAGCACTGGTCCTGGGGTTTACCAATGGGGACAGCATCTCTGATGTTGTAGTTCAGTATTGGAGTACAAAAGGTGAAGGTTCATTCAAAGGCAAGGGTGGCTAGAGATCAGGAAAACTCATTTTGTTAAAATGGGGGAGTGCTTCAAGGAGTCATGGGCTGGCTGGAAAAATCTAGGGGAACTAGACGAACACTGGGCAAAACTAAAAGGAGATTATATAAGGGCAACCAACCTTTTTGTTAGGAAAGTAAATAAAGGAAAGAGAAAAAGTGGTCTCTATAGTTTTCCAAAGAAGTAGCTGAAAAGGTTAGCGTTCATAAACTACAAGAGATCACAGAAAGTGGAAGACAGGCGACAATATCTGGAAAAGCTAAGAGAAGCTGGGGAGGTAATTAGGAATGCAAGAATTCAAGTGGAAGAATAAATAGCAAATATGGTAAAACGGGGAGACAAGACTTGTTTTTTAGATATGTTAGTGAGAGAAGGAAATGGGAAAGTAGCATTGTAAGTCTCAGAGGTGAAGGGGAGGAATATACAGAGGTGGATGAGGAAAAAACAAAATTGCTTAGCAAATATTTCTGTTCGGTAGTCACTGTGCAAGGGCCTGTAGCGGGACCCCAAAAAAACAAACAGAAGTAAAACTGCCAGTGAGGTAAACCTCGGTCAGTTCTCAGAACAGTGCATTCATGAGGAGCTGACTAAACTTAAAGTAGATAAGGCAATGGGGCCGGATGGGTTACAGCTGAGAGTATTGAGAGAACTTAGAGAAGTCCTGGCAGATCTTATAAACGCTTCTTTAGAGTTGGAATAAGTTCCAGAGGACTGGAGAGGAGCAGATGTAGTTCCTATACATAAAAATGGAAATCAGTCAGCCTGACTTCTGTGGTGAACAAATTAATGGAACTGCTGCTAAAAAAAAAAAGAAGATAGTGCAGTTTCTGGAATCCAGTGGATTGCATGATCCGAGATATTGCTGGAGATAAATCTTGTCAGACGAATCTGATCAGTTTCTTTGATTGGGTGACCAGAGGGCTGGCTCAAGGGAGAGCACTAGACATAGTGTACTTAGATTTCAGTAAAGCCTTTGACACGGTTCCGCACAGGAGACTTATAACTAAATCGAGCGCCCTTGGTTTGGAACCTAGAGTGACTGACTGGGTTAGAAACTGGCTGATTGGGAGGCGACAAAGGGTAGTGGGAAATGGAGTTTACTCAGAGGAGGGGGGGCGCATTACTAGTGGAGAACCTCAGGGATCAGTCCTGGGACCAGTTCTTTTCAACATTATCCTGAACAACACCGCAGAAATGATTGTCAGGAAAGATTTGTCTTTTTGCCAGTGATACCAAAATCTGCAACAGAGTATATATAGTCAGGAAGGTGTAGGAAACATGAGGAGGGGTCTAGCAAAGCTCAAGGAATGGTCTAGAGACTGGCAGTTAGGATTTAATAATGAAAAAAAATGCAGAGTAATGCAGTTAAGCTGCAAAAACAAAAGGAAGAGGTACGGTATTGGAGTTGAACTCTTCTAAGCACAAAAGAAGAGTGAAATCTGAGGGTGATTGTATTTGATGATCTTAAGATGGCCAAGCAGGTGGATAAAGCTAAGGCAAAAGCTGAAAGATGCCTGGCTGCAT